>NC_068322.1:6951575-7617825 GCF_025860055.1 Xyrauchen texanus
CATTTATGCATTTAGCAGACGCTTTTATCCAAAGCGACTTACAGTGAACTTATTACAGGGACAATCCCCCCGGAGCAACCTGGAGTTAAGTGCCTTCTCAAGGACACAATGGTGGGGGCTGTGGGGATCGAACCAGTGACCTTCTGATTAACAGTTATGTGGTTTGAAATAATTAGTGTGTTCAGTCTCCCGTACAGGCAAAGTTGGTGCCTATTTAGACCACTCCATATTAGTCATGAGGTCTCAGGATGGTTAGGTTGCTGCCTTCTAAGGTTAAAGGCAGTGAGGCCACTTGTTTTGGGGGAAAAAAAAGCTTATCATTGTTTCTTGAGTAATGAATTAGCTCAATTTCTAAAAATCACAAGTCGTGATCAGACTGATCTCACAGTGAAATTGAAAAAAGTAGGTTGAATTTTCTTTAGCTAAAATCGGTCTGTGCTTCCCGAAATTCAAAACACTGCCCCCAGTGGTCAATGCGGTAATTGTGGGTTTTCTGGGTGTAATCTCTGTGGAGGGGCACCAAAAGCAAGGTTTGAAGCAAGTTGTTTTCATCCTTACAGGCTGTAAAACAGTGAGGATGAATGCATGTATAATAAACTATATCCCCATCCCAAACCTAAACCATCAGTTAAGTAAAAATATAATCTTAGAGGGAAAAAGGAAACCTCAGAATCACGCTAGTCTCTGATTATGCAATTATGCGATTACTTCCTGGTTTTGACGCAGTATCAGAACCCAGGTCTCCCAAGCTGCTGACTTGATGCACATCTGGTCTCTCCACAGGGGGAAGTAAACATGCTGAAGCCGATGCAAACATGTCTGATAGGAGATTGCGTCAGCAAAATGTGGCCGATAACAGAAATGTCAATAGAAGTGATAGCCTTGTCAATAGATAATAAACAAATTGATGTTTTTGTTAATTTTTTGTTAATATTGTATAAAATAAATGTTCATTTCTTTTCAGCAAGTTTAAAGTATTCATTTCAAACCACCTTTCTCTAGATATGGACTATTGAGAATAGTGCCATATTTATTTTTTGACAGGAAAGTGCGTGAGGCATTGTTCTTTTTAAATTGTTGAGCTGATGAAAAAAAAAAAAAAAACTTACCCTCCAAAAAGAAAATCAGTAGACAAAAATCTCCAAAAGTTGTGAAAATTTGATGTGAGCTAAGACATTTTAAACAGCTCTATACAGTGCATGCCATTGAAGAGACTATCGGTCTATCACTAACAGCCACATTTTCATTCCCGTCAAAATAAATATGGCACTACTCTGAATAAGGTCTATTGGTACCAGTATTTATAACTGAAAAAGCCATATCTGTCAACTTCTAATCATTGTCTACTTTGGTCATAAATATTGATTTCATGTGTATGCTTTTTCAAAAATTAGACCAGTCATGGACCATTTTTTTTCTCCTTCTTACGTAACATTCTGCGTGTCATAAATGTCAGTGCTTTGCGTTATGCCTGTTATGCCCGCTTAAATCCTGGCAAGCTCCTAAATCCAAGATCTGACCAGCTACCACCTCTCTCAGTCCTGGCTCAGAGGCTTTGTGATGGAAAGATTTTCCTTGGCATATCCGTCACCTCCCCTTTCAAACCCCCTTCAGAGCCTGAGAGAGCCCAGCATAGCTTTAGCACTAGCAGTGTGGCTTCTTTCCCCAGCCCCTGTTTGGCTTTGTTTTCCCCACAGTTGTGAAAACACCCATCTGACAGATCACTCTGCCTGCCCCCGGTGACCCACCGTGGCATGTTTTGTTTAATTAATTATGAAATAGTTGCACGGGCCAGGCTTACACAAAAACACACATGAAAGGGAAACACATTTTATGATGTATGAATATTACTTCCAGTTATTGTTACAGATGTCTTCTTCATTAACCTTGTTAAAGTTGCCATTCATATGTCAGGAGGGCCAAATAAAATACTTTTGTGGGTTTTTGTGAAATATTCCACTTTCTATGGGCTTTGGATCACTGGCTTTTGTTCAGAGCTGAAAAGCAATTTAAAAAACGGTGCAGTGCCACGAAATGGATTGTCTGCAAAGGGCCAGACTGGGGACCATATTCTTGTCTGTGTGTGTGTGTGTGTGTGTGTGTGTGTGTGTGTGTGTGTGTGTGTGTGTGTGTCTCACTACAGTACCTTATAATGTTTTGCAGTTTTGATTTCCACGGTTTATCTCGTTTAAGGATGATTTTCACAAATGTGTCTAGAACATGCACTGGTCATATTTAACCCCAAATGTATACAAAAAATACATAAATAATGCAATTATATTTAGCATATAAAGACAATGAAACATGCATTTAGAACCATACATTTTTTGCATTGTGACATTTAATCACTTAAGCACATTTTACCCCCTCTATTCTCATTACTGTTACACCTCAAGACATTTTCCTTTTCCCATTGTTTAAATTATGATTCTTAACAGTCATTTTTACTGTAGTACAGTAACAAAACAGCCTCTTTTTATATATTATATTTTTATTTTTATTTTTTTAGTTAAAATCATCAAAAAATAAATGCAGTGCCAAGTGAGTGCTATTTTCATTCATTTATGTATTATTATTATTATTTTGTATTGTTTTGGGGTTATATACAAGGACGTTTGGTTTCATAAGAATCACCCTAAGATATATTAAAAATCAAGATACAAAAACTGATTAAGAAATGAATTTAGCTGTTTAAAAGTGAATTCATATTCTATTCACAATCAACTCCTATGATTTAGTTCACTTTATCAATATTTACACACAAAAATGTGTGAATGATTAGCCCTCTTGATGAGAGTATATTTATATATTTTTACAGCGTTTGAAGGTAAATAAACAAAGCCTAAATGATGCCTACATTTACATCTGTTTTGTTTGTGTGCGCATGTGCGTGCGTGTGTTTTCTCGTTTGTTAAGAGGCACCTGCTCCTGCCATGGCAGATTTCCTGGCGTACTTGGCACTGCCAGCGTCCAGGAATCCCCCTTTCCTCCTCTTATTTTTCCACATCCCATTGCCAAACCTCTACGGAAATCATTTGGAAAAAGGATTTGAGCATTAAAGATAACCACACCTGTGATTATCGTTAGACAGAGGTGCCGTAAAATGTTAAATCCCCTCTTTAGTTTAAGTTTCTTTTAATGAGCGGAACATTAAACCTTTCGGACAAATTCCAAGGTTTGAATTTTATGTAATGATTTAAAAAGAAGTGCTTGGAGGAGGCAATTTGTTTTCAGCAGCTGTGTGCTAATGGGATTTGAGAGCGAGACAGAGACCCTCTTATTGAGGGCAAGTGGGGAAGAGGTGAGGGGTTGGCATTTTTAAAGAGATCCGCATAAGCTCACATGTCCAGTGTCTGCGTCATCACCCTGACAGTTTTCTCATCTCTCATTCTTTGTTAGTCAGTAAGACTTCCTCATCTATGTGGCACTCTCATATTCTCTGGACTCTCGCTTCCTGTCAGTTTTTGATACCTGACCTCAGAGTGGAACTAACACCTCTCAACTATGGTAAAGCAACAGCTTTCAGTGGCTTTTGGCTTTCATAAAATAGCAGCAACAGCAGTATGATAAAATAAACCAATGTTCAATAAATAAATGTGTAATAAACAATTCTTCCACACCAAGTAATGCACCTCGTTAGCCTAACAGCAGGCTGTTCACGGTTGGCAAGCAACGTAACAAGCTATTTTAGTATGGCTTGAAACATGGCTCATCCAATCAGATTTTAAATGTAATATAAAACAACAAATTTTCTCTCTCTCATTTTGCAGCTAGAGTCAGAGCTGGAGCAGTGTGAGAGGGAGAGTGCAGAACTGCAGGAATATGCGAACTCCGTCCTGCAGCAGATCGCCGACCACTGCCCCGACATCCTGGAACAGGTCGTGAACGCACTAGAAGAGTCATGCTGACCAGACCTCACCACGTAGAGCCAAGCCCTGCCTCCTCTCTTCCTCTGTCTCTCCCTTTCTTCTACCTGTTTCTCACTTTATTTTTCAGCCTACGGATGCCAGCACAAAAACACAAACTCTCTAACTCAAATGCACCATCACAGTTCAAAGAACATAACGAGCGAGAAAAGACACATTTACTGGACAGACTGAAGTGAAGTGCACGCTTGAATTGCTATGCCGCTTTTCAAGTCCCTTCCCCTTTGCACCTTTATGATCCTGTTTACACATTGTTAACACAATGGGAAGAAGAAACCGAAGACAGCGGGGATGCAAGAGGCAGTAAAGCTCAGTATTACAAGACGTCCACCTATTTGCGTTCTTTTTGACATCTGTCTTCTGTCTCACAATAGCGTCTGGCAGAAGCTGGAGTTCTCTCTGTGAGGGATGGGAAATAGGCTCCTTATCTTGATATACACAATTGCCACAGAGTTTAAAAGCTGCAGATGCAGGATTTTGAAACCGTTTTAAGCAATTTCGATATTTTTTCTCACTGGCATTTTTTGTAGCTGAAGTTAAATTATGGGTCATTCGAGCAAGGCAAAACTCCTGCACTCTCGAAACCCATCTGGTTTCACTCAAAAGCTTGGTTAATGCTCCAGTTGTGCCAGCAAATGGTCCTCCCGGACTGAAACATACTTTTACTATCATAGTCAGTAGCGGGTTAAAATTACTGCAACCCCCCCTCACCATCTGGGAATTTACTATTGACTTGGTTATTGCCCAATTTGCTCCAAAGTCAATTCGTAAACTTATGAAAAGGACAATATGGGTAATGTTATCCTATATGCACCTGTCACCAGGTCATAGTATTTCTTTTGCAAAAACCACAGCCTGGTTTGTGTCTTTTAAAGATGAGAGGAAGAAAATTATTTGCCTTGGAAGTTGTTGGTTTATTGCTGCTAACAGTTGTCTTTGCTTGTGGCTGGTTTTGGTTTGCCCTTTTTTTCTCCTTTTTTTTTTTTTTTTATATAATGTAGGCGGCTCTGCACAGGGTGTTATTATGAGCACAGATGTTGTGAAGGCAAAATCACTGGAAAACGTCACTGGAAAATAGGAAAACAATCACCTATCATTCATTCTACACTTCAAAAAGTATGAGGTCCCACACTGGGATGAAAACTGGCAGTAGTTTCTCAGTTTGCTCGCTTTTCCAAAGCAAAGAGTTTGAGAATGCAGTTTTTTAATGGATAAGGTAAAATAGGACTAGTGATTTAGATGCCCGCCTCTTGTAAACATCTCTCTTTAAAGGGACAGTTCAGCCAGAAATGAAAATTGTGTCATCATTTAGTTGCCGTCATGTTATTCCATACCCATATGACTTTCTTGCATCTCTTTTCCAAACAATAAAATTGAATGGCGACTGAGACTGTCATTCTGCCTGACTTCTCCACGAAAGACAGAAAGTCACACGGTTTGGAACAACATCGAGGTGAGCTGCAAAAAAAATTGTATAATATATATATATGTTGATTAAAGTATATATATATATATTATACTGTGTATATTTATATTACAACATTTTCAGTTTGGGTTGAACTATTGCTTTAACTCTATCTTTGAGATTAGAATGTAGCTGATAAAGCTTGTGAGGATGATCCGTGCACCATCGGACCATCAGAGGTACAATCATTGATCCAATGCATCTTGAATATACCATCATTTTCCTTTTTCTTTTTTCTTCAACTGGCTTCATATCATCATCTTCTAACACATATGCCAGTTAGTGCAGTTTAGAGGTGTATCCCCATTCACTTTATGGTTATATGGGTCTATATCTGCAGGGCCTGAAGTGTCCATCTCTGGACCAGCAACAGAAGCGATAAGACGCAACCTCGTTCAACTCCTGATGAATGTTGTTGCTTCATCTCTCAGGTTAGCTGTTGCTTTAAAGTCCATAGTCGACTTCCCTTGCCCTTGTGGATGACACTGGGCGTAAAGTGCCCTCTGCTCCTCTCTCTGTTCCCTCACTCCTCAAGCCATAGTTTATGGTTCTGACCTGCTGGGCCATGTTAATCAGACTCCTTTCTGCATGATAAGCCAGGCAGACAAGACAAACAGCCTTTGAAATCAGTAAGAGATTGCAGTGAATAAAATCATCTCACACTCTTTCTCACACAGTCCCATATTTTCACACCAGCAATCCTGATGCCCATACACGCTTCGTTATGAGGGAAAACAGCATTAAGATACTGGGCCAGATTTAACTGGCTACACAGACTCTTGAAGAGACATGAAGAGTTTTTGAGAATGGGTTTTTTGAGACTGGCTCTGAGTGTGAATCATTTAGACACTTCTTAAGGAAGGGTTGAAGTAGTATGGTGAATCTCATAAAAACATGTTTAGGTCATATTTTATCCCAAAAATATAAAAAAAATTTTATTTTTTTTTTTTGCATAAACAAAGCATGTTTAGGACCTATAAGATTTTTTTTGTAGTGCAGCAATATTTTCATGACAAAATAATTTGCATTACAGTAATTAGAATTATATTTTTGTAGTGTAGTAATGAGTTGATGTAAATGTGTTTTATTGTCATGAAAATAATGTTACAATGCAGACAATTTTTTTTAGTCAATATCCTCTATGTTGATTTTCTTATTACTGTATTACTGTCATTTTTACTGTATTATAGTAAAGAAACAAACTTTTTTCCATTTAAATCAATGTAAATTAAAGGCAATGCAACAAATATTTACATAGTGTATCAATTCTTTACAATTTAAATAATAAATTATTTTCTTTGCATAACAGTAATGAGAAAGAGATTTTGTTTTGTTTTTAAATATATTTAGGTGAATCCGGGAGAAATGTGCTCAATAACAAGGAAAACTGTCACATTCTTTTTTCTTTTTTTTATTATTTAAGCAAAAGAATATTTCTTATTTTTTTCTTATTATTTATTTAGCTTGATTTTGGGGTTGAATATGACCCAGACATGTCTTCTACGGCTTTCGTGAGCATGAGTTTCTTCCAAATTAATCAAAATGTATTATAAAGCAGAACACAATTTAAAGCTAAATTTGCCCTATCACAATGTGTAGCCACTCCCTTCTAGACCATATTTGCGCACTTGCATCGCTAACAAAACACCTTTTCGCGTGCCATTCTCACCCCTGGCATCGTTGATCTTAACGCATTCATATCTGCTTCATCTCTATAAAGGATTTTATGGTTTAATACTCCTAAATGCTACTAATGAACTTTCTTATGAGGTCATAAATGTGACGAGCAGCCCAGTTTGGCTCTAAAAATCAAATCTGAATTGATTGATGACACCCATCCTGTTTCTCATCTCTCTCACTCTCTTTCTGTTCGCTATCTCATGTGCACACAAACACAATTTAGCCCATCACCCTTGTATCTTTGAAATATGGAGCTCGGTTATCTATACTGTGGCTGAATCCCTCAGCTTAGACTAAACACAGACCCCTCGCACACACACACACACACACACACACACACACACTCGTTATCACAGACCCTCTTGCGATTTATGTTCTTCGGTACAGGAGCTGGGCTTTTAAAGCAGCTCTCTGTGCCTCTGTTCAGCTTAGGGCACTCTGGAGAATTCACAAAGAAAACAAAAAGCAAGAGCACTGTGATAACCGTGAGCGGATCAGAGAGAGAATGGCCCAGCACTTTGGAGAGGCTGTTTTTGTGTGTTGAGTGACTCTCTGGTATTTGTGTGATTGCTGGTTATAGACAGACCTAGTCACTCAGAGGAGTATGGAAATTCCCTGCAGGCTTTGGATCGCTCTGTATGTTTGGAGGCACCCCAGTATGGATGATTCCACTGTTTGTTTTTGAAGAACTAAAAGATCTACACCGGTGCAATTACGAAAGCCAAAAGAGTATTTGGTAACACTTTCTATAGAGGCTGTGTATATATAAAGCATTAAAATGGTATTCTAAATATATTCATAATGCCGTATAACACGTAAACAGTGTAAACTGTTATATCTTTTCAAAAATATTTTAACCATAGTTTCAATACATCACACTTGCCTATTCATGGTTACCCCTAAAGACTACAGTATAATGCATTATAACAGATGGCATTTGGAATTTTAAAGACACATTATAATGCATAAGAACTGGAAAATATTTGTTCATAAGAGCCTAAAACAGATAAGGTGTATTATAAGGCATTATGAATAATACATTTATATAGCACATTACATAGGCTGAATTGTGCCACATTTTGTCCTTGAGATAACGGTCCAATTGACCTATACTGTAATCGCTATATTATCACAATCACCCTATATAATTCGCTCCTTATTATAATATAGAAAGTGTTACTGAATATTCTCTTGTTTAGCGTAGAATTATTATTATTCTTTGCATACCATTTTCCTGTTCATTTATAGCAGAGCAGCTCATAGGATGTGCTCAGTTAACTTTCTGCATTGTTTCAGGCATTCTACATCTACCTGGCTTAGACATGTGTTCTGCATAAGTGTGAATGAGCATGAGGTGTTGCTTCATGTCCTAGTATGAACATTTATCATCCTCATTAAATTCACAGAGGCATGTCTGGAAGGAAGAGAGAGAGAGTGAGAGAGAGAGGGAGAGTATAGCACAGACTGTAAGAGCCAAACTTCTGATGCTTTTTATTTTTTCTACTTTCTTTTTTTTTTGGCCCAGAATTTAAAATGTTCCTAATTTTGGCCTATTACAGGAGACCTTTATCTCAGTGACCACCTAAAGACACAAGTAAATTATGTTGTGATGTATTGTACATCCCATAATTTATAACGTTAATCAGCAATGCCTGCTATTTGGTTTCTGTAGATTTGTTGTATGATTTATCCGGATGCTCTATTAGTGTGTCCGCCATTTACATTTGATCCTCTTACTTTTACAAAACTGTTACAACACTGCCAGAGATCTGCCCCTTTTTCATGTGTGTGCATTTACAGAAATATATATTTATATACGTTGATGCTTGGACCTATACATAGTTGAACATTTTGCACAGTGTCTGGGGGAGAGAACATATCCGTCTGAACAAAATGGCTGTCTGCCTTTAAAAATAAAATGGAATGAACTAATAAAATGTTAACATTTTGTAGGAAGAAACCTTTCTAAGTGTCAAATCAAAGCTGTTAATGAAGGTTCTCAAAATTGTTACCATTTGGTTGAAAATGTACTGTTGCTATCTGCATCTATTTCCATTTTGATTCCAACACATCTTACCACTATCATTTTCATTGTGTTTCATTTTCAAAGAGTTTTTGTTTTGCAGTCCTTGATAGTGTGTGTGATTCCAATGCAATGTTGAAAACAGCATGTTTTATATCACAAAAACATGAATGTCCAGTTATGGGGTTGGAGAAACTTCTTTGACTGTGCTTCAAATGAACTGAAAGATGCCAAGACCTTAACTAGTCACTTGGTGTTATTTTTGGTAAGAATCTTTCATTCGTTTATGGGAGATAACCATGTTGTGTTGACCATTTCGGTCAGAAGAACAGTATCACTGAACACGAACAGTCGTTTGTATTCCTTGGTAATTTATCACGCAGTTTAAACACACATTTTATATGGCGTCTTAAGTATATCGGATATTAAATAGTTTACTTATTAACTCATCTTGCATTGTCATTACACAAACAGTGTGTCAACGCGTCCAAATTGTTCATGTATTACTTCCCTCAACTTAGTTTGATGGACTGAGACTGTTTAAAGTATGAAACCACATAAAACATCCACCGAAGGATTTGGCAAGTCCACGTCGGACTTTCCGTGCCAAACGAAGCTAGTCTGCTCTCGAAAGTGCCACAAATAATAACTTGCCTGTCGTTCATCAGCAACCAAAGCCAGGTCATGTGACCTAATACTGTTTATATCGTGTTTGCTTTATATTTAAACTTTTAAAACCTTAACTGACACAATAAGAGGTCAAACTGTAAGCAGGCCTGTCATGCTAGATGGAACATTTTGAATCAGGCGCCATTAAGGATCTGATTTGAATGAAGCAGCATTATTTACATGGACCTAATCTTCATTTTAACTCAGATCTTAGTATGTTGTAACATAGTCGTATTCGAGACTGTTACAGAAGTTCTGATTGCCTATTTTTCTTGGTCAGCCATAACAATAACAGAGTGTCAGACCTCAGTATCAACCCATCCACAGCTTTGTCTTTTGGCTCCAGCAACCCTGCCTTCTGTCACAGTAAAGGTCTTTATATTTTCTAATTATTCATGTTTTATTTTTAGTAGTACATAGAAACACTGTCAGAGAGGATTCTCTCCATTTCCCCTTTTATTTAATGAAGAAAAATAAATGGAAACATGTCAACTTTAACCCAAAGCTGGTCATCTTTTTTGTTGATATTTTAAAGCTCACAAAAACACTGCCTTATGTCATCTGTGTGCAAAAGATAAATAAAATGATTGCTGTAAAAGGAAAATGAAAAACCGTTTTAAGGCATATTGTATTCTGCTTTTGCCTTTGTATGTATATAAACCCTATGTTATCAGCTTTTTATTCTTGGTGTCATTTCTTGGGTTTGGTTGTTTTCCTACTGTCTGGTGCACTATTTTGACTTGTCGTTGTTCTACTCCACAGTTCTGTTCCAAAACCTAGTGAGGTGCCTACCTAAACAGCAGTTTAAGGCATCATAGGCACACATTCCTGGTGTGCTAAAAGGTAAGCACCAAAATGATGCTGCCTTCTAAGATCTCTAGTTTTGGCCAAATTCTAAGGCAGCACCACATATGCACTTTTAAGGTAAAACAATCCCAGAATATTTTGGGATGAGTAAAAAAATGATCCAGTATTGCAGAGGAGATTAAACTATTTCAAAATAACATATATTAATGTGTATTTTTATGCTTATTAGACTATTGCATCATTAGCTTAGCGACATGCTAAAGTCGAACTCTATTGGGATTGAATTTTCTGTGTGCTTCACATTAGGGGTGCTATTAGTGTGGCACACAGAGTTCCAAATCACTTCAGAATATTCTATATTGGTTGGGATGCCCATTGGAAGGCAGCTTCCTGAGTAGAGAGCAGGGCAGCTCACTGGGGTTTCAAACTGAGTTTATGTGTTAGATGATTACTCTAGAGTTCATTCTACCATTCATAGGACTTAAATTTGTGTAGCCTGCATTGTTCCAGGGGTATCTCCAGTGTTAAGCATGGGACTCCAGTCCTCTTCTGTATGTCTCTCCTCACCTCTTTCATATTCAGTTCTGTTGAGACAAAAAGAAGCCTGTCTGAAATGATTCCTCAACCCACAAAAAAGGATACAGATGGCCCGTTGAGAAGTTCTGGTTTCCTCCTCCATCCAGCCTCTTTGAACAGACCCCTCCCAGGACCAGATTTATTGCCGATTACACATCACCATTTAGGCCACCCAGCAGAGTTCCTGTTCAAGTTTACACTCCTCACTTTACGATATACAACTTGCATGCAGTATATATCAAGTGGTGACTTGGTTAAGAACTACAGCATGCCACGTGGGAAAGAGCCCATTGCAGACTCGCTTTAGGGAAAATCACCGGAGAGACCTGTCATGCCAAGCCTGTGTTTGCTAAACACAGGCAATGAGAAGAATATTACCAGCATTTAATCCACCATCTAAATGTGCAAAGTTAAGAACTTACCATGCATGTGCTGAGGCTGGTCCAGCAAAGAAATAGCTATCAAGAGTTGGTCATTGAGAATTATTACAAACTTGTCATGAAATCAAATTACATCCAAATGGTTATTAATCTACACCCAACAGAATCCAATCCCCAAAGTCTAGCTATAAACTGACTAAATCATCTGTATTTAGTCTTAGGGAATTCTATATTGAAAAACATTTTATTGATAAACACTGACTAGGCAAAATGCAGTAACTACTTATCTTGTCAAAATTTAGTATTGACTGAAATTGGGTTTCTTTGGCCAGTGGTTCACAAACGTTTTGTCTCCAAGGCCCCTGGTTGTCCAAGACAAAATTCACACTAAATTCAAGCAACTCTGAAGCCATTTTCATGTTTCAGTATTGCAGTTATTGCATTTGTTGTGCAAAACAGATATATTGATATATATTTTCAATACTTTTTGCATAGTTCAGCATCCTTTGAGCAACAAAAATGCTCTTGATGCCAAAACAACTTGCAGCTACACTTCTGCAATGCAATGCTGCACTGCTCTGGTTACATGGCCAGTGCGAAAACTGTAACCACTTAACATTGAGGCCGAAATAAATACACGCACCTTATGGTTGTGGTGGGTAACAGGTCTTAGGAAAAGTGAGAAATCCGTTCTGCTACGTAACTCCTAAAGCAGATAGTCCTGGATAAGCAGGCCCACCACTGATTGGCAACCACCTCCATCCCATAATGCTCTATATCCAAACAGGAGTGGCCTGAAGAGGTCTTTCTCTGTTTAAGCATGTGTATATATAGAAATACTTCTTCATATGTTTTTTCAGAGGCACAGAGGATAAGAGGTCCATGTGTGGGTGTGGAAATGATGTGGTTTCAGCCGTAGCGGCCAAAAGCACACTGATTGCAAAAAGTAAGAGTAGAGAGTGAAAAAAGAACAGCAAGCGCCTAAAATAAACTGCATGTCCATAGGATGGAGAGGTATGGAAAACATCTTTTTCACATCACTGATTTCTCAAACGTCATAGAGGAAAACAAGCCTCAGTCACTTACCTGAATGCTGTGCATTGTCTGGCTTTCGTGGTCAGTTGCTCTCAACAATTTGTCCGTATAACTTGGAAATGGCATTATCATAAGCAAACTTCACTTTAATGTATAGAGCTACACTTACTACGTGACTGCACATAGGGGAAGGCTGTAAGAATATGCAAAATGGAGAGAGAAAATGTTTTTGTTGTTTTTATTAGTGAGTGGTGCATAGAAACTCACCGCCACAATGCAAGAATGTCCTGAATGGATGCCAGGGCTTTGCTAGGGGGTTGCTGGGGTAGGCTGGGTGGTTTCTTACTGGCCCAAGTCAAAAGATCCCACCCCCGGTCCCTAGAATACTGTATGAAACTGGTCCCTCCAATTTAAGTCAAGTCATTTTTTTTTTTGGTGTTTTATGCTCTGCCAGGCAAAAATCATAAGACTGCTTAGAAAAGCAATAGCACACCATTCCTCAACAGCCGGCACAATTTGAGGCATCATTCATGACCATAGCACAAACAGTGTGGTTACACATTAAAATTTCTAACTTAAAGTCAGGGCTTTGTTGAAATCCCTAACTCTTAGTTTGAGCAATAGCAATAATGATGCTAGCCTTAGCAAGCACCTCTAATGATAGATTGAATGCAACAGGAGAGTGTCTGTTCTTTTCTGCTGACACTAATCTTTCTTAGAGAACATATCAACAAATTACAGACAGACATCCATTGGGATTTTACCTACTGTTAATCACTATGTCTAGGGCTGATCTTGCTGAAATTAACAGGCTTGAGGAGAGTTAAACAACTAATTACAAGGCCATTATGAAGCACACACGCAAGTTCAGCGCAAAAGAAGGAACCAGGCATGTAACAGTCATTACAAGCTCTGACGGGTTCCTGGAGGATGATCTTACCTGGAGCTTCAAACAGCAATGGAGGAAACAGAGCTGGAGAGTATCTCTCTATAGAATGTCTGTCTGTCCCAATCAAACGCAAAGAGCAACAGACTGTTGTGCGGAGAACCAGAAAAATGTCAAAGCAGTCTCTGAGAAACTGCTGAAATTACTTTATTTCAGCAAATAAGACAAGCTTGTACTCATTGCATATAGAGGTAATGAATGGAGCAATTCTAAGAAGGGGTTTGGAACCATGTCAGGGCCCGAGGACTGGAGCTGGGCTTGATTATGTACAGGAGTGGGTCGTGAGAGGTTTGTCAGATAAAAGCTGCAGTTGAAATGCATCACGTTTCTAGCTTGGCTTTATCGCGGCCGTTTTGACATTCTTACATTTTGCTTGCATTTGATATGGCATGGCAGACGCGAGGGAGTGCGTTCAAAGGCCTCGCATTCCCATGACAACTGCAATGTCAGTCAGTTCACTGTTTCCATGGTGAGATGAGTTCCTTCGCCATTCAAATTGAAACTTTAGAAGGTCCCTTATAGCATGATGCTCTTAAAGGTACCGATATTGATCCATTGACAGAATGTGTTGATGAATTTTTTAACAACTGTAATGCTAGGTAGTTGTTCCAGGTCTGTTTACCAGATCGAAGTTCCTAATCTCTTTGCCAGAGTATTTGTTATTGTGAGAGCAAGTCTATAAAGACAAAGACATAGGCCTAGTTTGCCTCGTCCCTTCTTTAAAAAAAAAAAAAAAAAAAAGCATAAATGTGGGTTACAGTGAGGCACTTACAATGGAATGGAATGGGGACAATCCGTAAATGTTCAAATACTCAACGTTTAAAAAATATAGCCACAAGACGTAAACAATATGCATCTTAGCATGATTACAGTGTAATTAAATCACTTACTAACCTTTTCTCTGTACAGTTATTTCCAATTTTACTACTTTGTTGCCATGACGATTTAATGCCAGAAAACCTAAAACACTAAAATGACTGTAAAACAACAATTTAAACAACTTTACAGTTCAAATGATATGCAAGTTTTAACAGAACAATTAATGCAAATCTTTTATAAAATTATAAGCTTCACATTTCTGCCTTTTAAACCCTCCAAAAACTGGCCAAATTCACTTCCATTTGAATGTCCTCCCTGTAACCGTTTTTGCTTCTTTTTTTCTTTTTTTTACGAAAAAGGACAAGTATAAACAATTTTGGTTGTAGGCTAATCAACATTATGCCACAAAAGCTGTCGATTGAGCTTAACTTGTATTGAACCTGTAATATTCCTTTAAAGAAAATGACATGTCTTTCAATAGGGTTGGGGGAAAGGCTCAGAAAATTGAGATGTTATCAATACTTTTGTCAGAATCTTTCACGCTGTTTGCCAGCACAAATCTCCAGATGTCAGAGGTGGGCACGCAGCGGTAGATCAGGCCCATATGTGTGGATTCAGGAGTGGAGCACTGCAATATGTGTGTTCTGGAGAAATGGAGTTGGGTCTGACCTGCTGGCCCCTCTACGCTTGTTAAACCGATATCTTCACATGTGGAAATCAGATACAGCTCTACTGCATGTTTGTGCTCCATTGTCATCTACCGTTTGTTCAGACGATCCGTGTGTGTGTGTGTGTGTGTGTGTGTGTGTGTGTGTGTGTGTGTGTGTGTGTGTGTGTGAATAGACTGTAGGTGTACACCCCAGCAAAGTTCAGAGCTATTGTCAATGATAATTGTCATATTTATGCATTTTTAGTACTGCTGCAATCTCTGTGCAGTTATGAAACTACAGCTTGAATCAAATTGCAAGAGTGCAAAGCAGTTTTTTGTCAAAGCCATTTTGTTGCAGTTTTATAAATCGTGCATTACTTCGTAATATGCAAACTTTTTTCAAATGTTATACTTTACTTTTTTTTTTTCTTTTACCCATTTGACAAAACAGTTTTATCCAAAGCGCATTACACTGCATGCAAAATATTCTATTTATCATGTGTGCCCAGGGATTCCTGATCTAGAGGTTACAGGCACCATGCTACCAGTTGAGCTATTATTGCATTATGTTTATGTAAATTATTAACTAGAATATTGTATATAAATAAATGTTACAAAACTCTAAAAAGTTATAATTAGATTCTCAAAGTATGCACAGACCTGCCACAATACTTCATCACTGTTATAATAGCTCATTTCTACAAGTTTATTGGCTGACTAATATGAGCAGTGGTTGGGACACTGGTCCAAGTGTTCGTTAAAAGGGAATGCGCGTTCCCGCTGGGCTGTTGGAGGACTGTGCTTTCTTTCCCTCCCCTGTTTCAAAGTTGGAGAGATAGGGAAGGCAGGCGGGCCCATTAGTAGGCAATGCACAAACTAGTCCAAACTCATTCAGTCTTTCACCCCCCTGCCCGCGGACTGAAGCAGTCGCTAGAGTTTCATCGTCTGCTTTTAGTGCTTTCTTCTAAGCACTGGGGTTTTAAGTTAAGAACCAGTGCAGTGACACATTTTGCCTCTGGAAAGAAAAGAGAAAAGAGGAAAAAAAAAGTTTGAAAAGGTTTCCAAATTTCCTGCACAAACGGCACAAGAGGATTAAATGCGGAGGTTGGAGTTAAGAGAAAAAACTTTTGAGCGTAAAAGTTCAACAACTCTAGTTCATCAACTCTGTGAGGTGAACTGAATGATTCCAGACTCTTCTGTCCACGATAAATTGCTCTAATAAGAAGGGGGAAAACTGTTTGTCGTTCCAGCTGCCTGTCGCGCGCTGCAAGCGGGGCGCGTGCCTCGAGTTTGCGCGCTTGTCAAGCGATCGAACGTTTAATTGACACCTGTTGCATTGTGACGCGCGACAATGCACTGTTTCCCGGTAAGTGATTCAAACATTTAAAAAAGTTAAATTCGAGTGAATTCTGTGGAATTTTTGTAAGATGGACAGCGCCGGACAGTTAGAGGAGTATGTTCTTCAGTCTGTAAGTGTTTAAAAGGGAGAGAAAACACACGGGGAACTCAGGCGTCAAGTTAAATCTGTCTGAGGTGGAATTGTTACATATTTTCAGGAGTAACTCCTACTTTGTGAACGGTTAAAAAAGTAACTCAAAGAACATAGAGTTAGACGAGGTTCAGCTCCCAGGACTTCAACTCTGGAACTTTAGAGAAACTTCTGGAGACCTGCGCTGAACGGAACGTCAAACAAGTAAGAATGTGTTGTTTCTATCACGCCTATTACACGTTAAATTAATTGTAAATGACGTTTGTTGAAAACGTTTGCGCTCCTAAGTTACGAACCTAGGTTTGAGAACACCCTCTGTCAGAGAGAGAGAGAGAGAACGTTTCTGCTGGTCCGAGATGCTTCATTTATCCTAGCTATTCACCTCTAAGTAGTATTTACAACAACAAAAAAAAAAATATATATATATATATATATATATATATATATTTTATTTTATTTTATTTTTATTTTTTTGCACAATACCTACTTGTATCTAGTTTTATTTAACCACTTAAATTCTCCTTATAGTAATCAAGCTTTTTCCGCTGACTTATAGAACCCTTATGTCCCGTTAATCGTAGATGTGTATTTTTAATGAATTAATGTCGTCTTTGGTTTAAACGACTCACCCTTCGAACAGTCAATTTAAGACTGGGATACTAAAATAAACTGAATCACTCATCGGCCTTTTCATTCTCGAGGCCATAAGATATGGGGCAATTCTTTACGAATTTAGGTCAAATGATTTAAATAACTTTTATCTGGCTCGTGCTGGGATTTTATCGCAAAAATACTTTGTCCTATAATGGAGTTAAAGCTGAAAAATGACAGCTGGTGCATTTTATGAAATTAAAGCCGTCTGTAGTATGTCCGTATAGATGTATTTGAAATCTACCTCCTGTAGGCTATGTATGTTTTCCACGTCTTCTTGCTTGACGGATCCTAATTTATTTACGCATATTTTGTTGTTAAAGTTAAAAGTGTGTCTAAAAGTTTGGATATATTTGTGAAAGTTTAGTTGCATCCTCTATATGCCGCTGTGGACGTTTGCATCGTCTTCACAGATGTTTTTTCATAACATTACATTTAATTATTTAGCATACAAACATCATTTAGTTTTTTACATTAGAAATGAGAAATGTTTGATTGTCAAATTTATTTCTTATGTATGGAGAGATAGTTTTGCAATATATTTTGTATTATATTAATATTAAGCAAATAGAAAAGATTAGAATAGAAGAACAGGGAGATCTGCAAGAGATGGCATTGCCCACCACAGAGCCCCCCATTTAACATTGTGTCTGTCTGGGATTACATGAAGATACAGACGCAATTGAGTTAACCTACATAGATAGAACTGTGGCGAATTGTCCAAGAAGCTTGGAACATCCTATCTGCCAACAACTAAGAAAAACTATGTCCAGGTGTACCTATTGGTGCTGTTTTAAAGGCAAAATTGTTCACACCAAATATTGATTTAGCTTTTTTATGTTTACTGGACTTTGTATGATGTTAACTGATAAATGAAAACTATTAATGGCATTATGTTTGAAGATACCCTCACTATGCAACATCTTTCAATGTGCCTAAAACTTTTACGTGGAACTGTGTGTGTGTGTGTGTGTGTGTATGTGTGTGTGTGTGTGTGTATATATATATATATATATACACACACACACACACACACACATATACATATATACACACACACACACACACACTACTTTTTCTAAACTTTTGAAACAGGACTGAAATATTTCTCATGATCTTAAAATTCGTTTGATCTGAAGGCGTATGCTTAAATGTTTGAAATTAGTTTTGTAGAAAAAATATATTTGTGCCAACATATTAATTTAATTATAAAAGTAAAATTGTACATAACAATTTTTTTTTTTTTTAAATTGATGACTTGGACCAAATAATAAAGAAAATAAGCCAATAAGTGCCCAACATATAGATGGGAACAACTTCAATACTGTTTAAAAAGCATCCCAGGGTGATACCTCAAGAATTTGCTGGAGAAAATGTCAAGAGTACATGTCTGCAAATTCTAAGCAAAGGGGGACTACTTTGAAGATGCTAAAATATAACACAGTTTTGATTTATTTTGGATTTTGTTTAGTCACAACATAATTCCCATTGTTCCATTTAAGTTATTCCATAGTTTGATTACATTAGTATTATTCTAAAATGTGAAGAAAAAAAATATATAATACAGATTGAATGTTTTTCAAACTTTCTAAATATATGTGTATGTACGTATGTGTGTGTGTGTATATATATGTGTTTATGTGTGTGTGTGTGTATATATATATATATATGTGTGTGTGTGTGTATGTGTGTATATATATATATATATATATATATATATATATATATATATATAATGCCTTTTTTATGCAGATTGTTCATTGCATCTGTTTTGTTTTACTATTATGGACATTTTTTGTTTTGCGTGCACAGTATTTGAATTTGTGTGTGTGTAACGTAAAGCTACCTTTTCCAGTGCCTCTGGAATGATAAGACAAGAAATGCTTGTCTGCTCATGACTCAGACAAAATAGTTTCTAACCACAAAAATATAAACAGGTGTCGGTTAACCAAACACTTGAAGATTTAGATGTACTCTGAGTCTCTCTTTTATCAGCTCAAACTAAGGAATGGACAGTGGGAAGCAATATCTCCTGTTGTGTGTATAAACGCTGGCTGCGGGTTTCATTCCCTCTGTCGGCTGGATAATTCATGTGTTTGTGTTTTATGTTACCTTTTCTGCCTGTCATAAACTGAATTTGTTTAACTGACATGACAGGCTTGCATTAAACGTATAGGCCACATGTGCTGTATCAATTGTGCATGTTAGACCTCATTAATACTTAATCTGTGAAGGAAAGAGATTCTGGGATGTAATGTGGACCCAGAGTTTTGGAGAAGAGCAACTCTACACTTAGGTCTATTGCTTAGTCTTTATCTGATTTTAAGATGGTCCATAATACTGCACATTCATTGGAAGTTTGGTGTTCCTTGTCTTCCTGTTGAGATCTTAATCCTGAAAGTGATTTGGGTGTTTTGAGTGAAGCCCTGGTCTAACAGTAGATGAGTGTCCAAGTGGTGCTGACACTCATTTGGATGTGCATGAACATGAGGTTCGATGGATTGTATCTATTTTCCATGGGGTTCTAAATATCTAGAGGATGTGTATAGAAGGCCATTTGATGAGGCTTTTTTCATTGTTAATTTGTTTGAAAAGACTAGCTGTATGTTAATGACCAATTCCTTTGATCACGTCAAAGGAATCCGTGAAATGTATGCCACTTTTCCGCAGCCAAAAGTCTCTTTTGCAAAGCGAAATGGGTCAGATCTGTGATCAAGAAACTGCTGTTTAGCTTTCAGATGCTTTCAACCTCATTCCTACCTCAGTCCAGGGTTTTTCCCTCTCTCACTCTGTCTCTTTTATATATGTCTATCTGTTTTTCTGTGGTATTTGTATTATGGGGGGTGATTAAGCCATTGATTCATTTAATGAAATGTTTGAGTTCTGGGGCGGAATGAGAAGCTCCAGACACCAGCTGTGTTTCTGTGGCCAAAGCTCTGGGAAACCTCTCAAAAGCTGATTCAGAGAGATAAAACCGTCAACAGCCCACCTGCACAAGCCAACCTGCCTCTCTTGCCTGAGCACGCGCTACACACATGTACATCCCCCATCATTCACAACACACACTCTTTGGATCGCTCTTGTTTTTTTTCTCGCACAATCTATTATGCTGTCTTTCTTTCGCTCTTAGGAGAATGCATACACACAAACGCACAAACAATCTAAACTTTACTCTCCTGTAATCGCATACACACGCACAATACAAACAGGTATCCCACCTCCTCAATAAATGTGTATTTCCTCTGCAATTGTTACTTGTGTCTACATTGCTTGTTATTCTTGTCAGATTCTGGTCTGATCACCATGAACCAGATGCTTCTCTTAAGTCTGACAATGCACCCTGCCAGGCCCTGCAGTCCATTGAAAAGTTAGGCATCCTTCTTTAAAGTGCTAATAGTACCACCCCCTGCTCACAAGCTACAACAACAGAGACCACACCACCTCCTTGATACAAAACAGCTCTCTCTGTCTCCCTTTACCCATCCCTTGTGGCCTAAAGCCTTTTGTTGCTTTCTGGTTCTTGGATGTAAGCCTTTCTCTGGGTCTTTTGGGGACGTGCAGGGGCATACTTCTGCCCACTGCCTGACCAGAGCCACCCTGAACCAGGGAGAATTTGTGCAGATGTCTTCCTCATGCTAACCAAAGGCTGGTGCAGTCTTCAAAGTGATGTGTGATTTAGATGGTCAGCCGTTCACTTGTGAATATAAGGCTAATGGATCTTCTTTGATATATTTTTTAAAGCAGCACTACAAAAATGTTCCTGTTTTAGTTTTCATCTTGGTTTTCTTTAATTCAGCCCAAACTGCTTAAATGAATGTTATGGTTTCAGTACTTAAGTTAAGCTTTATCAACAGCATTTGTGACATAATGTTGATTTCTCAAAAAAAAATATTTTGACTCGTCCCTCCTTAAAAAAAAAAAGAAAAAATGTGAGAAGTGAATGGGGCCAATGTTTGGAGGAATTAAAGGCAAAAATGTGAAGCTTATAATTTTATAAAAGCACTTGAATGAATTCTCCTTTTGAAACCTGTTTATTAGTTTTGCTGTAAAGCAGTTTTAGGGTTTCAGAGTTTACAGTGTTAATTTGTCATTGCAACAAAGTTGTAAAATTGGATGTAACTTCACACAGAATAGGTTAGTAAGTGATTTCATCACACTAAAATCATTAAAGGGGTCATGACATGGGTTTTTTTATTGTATTATTATGTTCACTTAGGTGCAATTATAGTATTAATATATTTTTTTTTTAAGAAAAACTTTTAAAATCTAGTGATTTATGACCTTTTCCCACCCTGTTTCTCATCCTCTGATTCAAACAGTCTGTTTTGGGAGCGTTTTCCATTTAAGACTTCAGTGTTAACGCCCACTGTTATGATTGGCTAACGTCAGTGCCTATGTATCAATTATTGACGCCCCAGCCAGAACAATATGCAAGTAAACTAAGTAAAAACACTGTGATTATTCATAATGAATGAAATTGCGCTTTAAAAAGTAGTTTAAAGTTTAAAATAGATTACTTACAGTTTGCGTCGTCGTTGTTCCCAGAATAGTCGGCACGGACTTATCTTTGAGCAACAGTTTTCTGGCAAAGCCAGCATCATATTGAGATTTGTTCTCAAAACAGTCATCCTTAAAATGTACAGAACAAACGCTTAAGTTAACACTGCCGTGACTGGGACGTCCTCAAAAAATAAACTGCATCCATTTTTCGCTGACGTCTGGATCTTTCGGCAGCTTATTCAGAGGTTTTGTTTGACCACAGCCAGGAACAGCACATCTGTGTGGCATCGTAATTTTCCTGTGCACAAGTAGTCTCTGTCAGAGCTCGCTGTCCATCGACTGAACACTTGTGAGGCGCACGGCGATACGAAATGAGCGTAGTTGTCTTGCGCTGGAGGCGGTCATATGCAAACGCTGGTACGTCACTTCTAACCGTCACGTCACTTCTAACCGTCACGTCACTTCTAACCATGAATCCAGAACGAGCTGTATTTTGAGCTTGATTAAATAAATGATTCATTTAGAATGGGGAGGACGTCTTAAAATATTAAACTTGCAGGACGTTTTAATGATACAAAGACCTCTTATATACCAAAAGATCAAGGCAAATTTGGTTTCTCATGTCATGACCCCTTTAAACACGCATATAGTTTACGTCTTGTCACTATCCTTTTTAAACTACAGTATATATGCCTTTACACTGCAAATGCAGCATCGCATGTGGAATTATGTTTATGCAAAACCAAAACCTAAAGCTGTAGATTACTTAAAAAGAAAACACTAATCTTTTTTCTGCTTGAAAGCACTTGTATTTCCTTTTGGAAGTGCAAATCTAATTGTTTTTGCTGTCCCAGTATTATATCACAACATCTCATTGGTTAATACTGACCTGCTGTGCAACAGTTTAAAAATGTAAAGACTTTTGCATTAAACTTCACTTTTTCCCCCCAATTTGGAATACCCAATTCCCACTGTACTCTAAATCCTCATGGTGGCGTAGTCCTCATGGATGAACCTCAGTTGCCTCCGTGTCTGAGACCGTCAACCTGCGCATCACGTGGCTTGTTGAGTGTGTTGCCGTGGAGACGTAGCGCATGTGGAGGCTTCACGCCCTCCACCGAGACATCCATGCACAACTTGCCACATGCCCCACCAAGAACGAGAACCACATTATAGCAACCATGAGGAGGTTACCCCATGTGACTCTAGCCTCCCTAGCAACCGGGCCCATTTAGTTCCTTAGAGGATCTGGCTGGAGTCACTCAGCATACCCTGGGGTTCAAACTCGCGGTCTCCAGGGGTGGTAGTCAGCGTTTGCACTACCAATTGCACTTGTTTTAACAAATCTAAGATCATCAGCTTTACACTGGTTTCTAGCTTGTAATCATATAGAGATAGTCTAACTTGTTAAGATGCTCAACAGAAGCTCCAACACCTGGTGTGCACTCTCTAAAATAACCCACTATTTTAGAAGAGGAGGCAATGTTCATTGATTAGAGAGGTCCAGGTTGTAAAGTGTTTGTGTTCAGCCTCTTGACTCACTCATTGAAGGGCACAGCGTATCGACATCATGTCCGATTGAGAATGGGCATGTCTGTCTATGTGTTTACCTTCATCACCTGGGATGTGCATTTTGATGGGCATCAGCATCTATCTGTCACTCACACACACTCACATATTGACGTCCTGTCCATACGCAGAGGCTGATCAGCAGAATTGCTGCACAAATTTCAAACGGCTCATGAGCGCTAACACAGCGCTAAAACTGGAGCAAAGTTAACATTTGTGCTTTTATGAACAACATTTTGTTTACTAGTTAGACCCTTTTAACTTGCATTTTCCTGTATCATGAAAATTAATGTTGACTACCATATTTTGTGTTTTTATGCATGGCGAAAGCTTGCTCCTTTTTGCATATGTGAAACAGTGGCTGGGGATGTAACTGGTAAAATAATACCTACATGATGTATCTCCGCACCACGTTATATTGTCAGTGCTGTATGGCATCGACCTGGTGTAAACACAGCTGTATATAACTCCCAATAGCCAGCTGTTAATTTGTGAGTGTGTGTTCACCTCTGGGTGTTAGAAGATTCCCCATCGGCTCTTTAGCAGAAAGCAGGGCTATTCCAGCATATTCATCAGTTATGCAAAAGGCTCTGCACTTATATGTGTAAGATTTAGAGAGTTTCCGGTAGAGAGGATAGATGTTACAGATACAGGCCACTGTTGAATGCACACATGCCTGCACATGTGTGTGTTTAACCACTTTAATGTGTTAGATACTGCTGTGAAGTCCTGTTTGAGATTTGAAGCTTTGTACCAGATAAATCTCTCCCCCTTGCTGTGATGTGCAAAATTGGGTGTCTTGATGGTGAGTCTTTTAGTGGCCTGGGCAGCAGGGAGGGTTTGAAGCTCACCAGGGTTTCTAGTTGTTGTTGTTGAAGGATGAACAAAAGAATGGTGAAATTATTTTTCCAGTTATGCACTAATTGAGCTCTACTAAGGCCCAGAGACAGACATAGACTTTAGGAGTTTTTACAAAAGTTTTACCATTTCTTCTGTAACCAGGATGTTAGCAGGCTGTTAATGTATATTTGTGTCTGTCTGTATTCACATGCACACACTTAAAGTATGTTCACCCTTTTGAAAAGCCCAGCTAAGACCAGTATGATTTCCCACGCTGGTCCAGTGATGACTTTGCTGGATTAATATCTTTTGTTGGTCCTTGAACAACATTCAGGTCAAAAGTAGTCCTTATTCTACACATTAAAGCAGAAATGAAAATACTGTTCCAAACCTGTATGACTCACTGACTTCTGTGTAATAAAGGAGATATTTGGCTGTATATAGTCTTAGTCATGGGTTAAATTGGACCAGTACAGTCCGGAATGGTGTTCCGGCACCTTCGATTTCCTAAAGAAAAAAAAATTGCTTGTTTGTCAATCAATTCCATTTATTGTGTTCTCCAGTGCAGTTTTTGTTTGATCCATTTGATGTATTCCTTCTATATTTAGCGAGTGCACTTGTTCATTGTGCTTTGCTCTAGTCAATTGTGGTACTGCGCTGGTAGAGGCAACATATACGAGAGTGGCATGAGACAACGCAACCCCGCCACCACCCTGCATATAGACGCACCTTCCGCTACTGTATCTGCCAAATGAATAAATGTATTGTGCCATGGTCCTATCTGTTTTAAAGAAATCGCGTAATATGGAATCAACTGCTCACCCGTTTCTTAGATCCACTGATATGCAGTAGCAAGTTTGCTTGGTTTTGAAAAATAAAAGCTGCCTGAAGGGGTTTTTAATTCAGAATCAGTTGCATCCAAAGCAACATCAACATGGATCAAAATATCATACCACTCGAGAGTAGGGTTCCCCCAACTCTAAAATCCCTTTTCTACAACACCCCATGATTTTAGGAGATCAACACATTTCATCAAAAGGTTTGTTTCTGTGAATACGGTTTGAGAGCTGTCTGCTATGTATGCAATCATTAAACCTGCTGTAGAGCACAATGTTTATTACTTTATGCATTTATTGCCCAGTCTTTTTTAAAGGGATATCTCACCCAAACATGAAAACACCACCATCATTTACTCACCCTTATGTCATTCAATACCTGTGACTTTTCCATGGAACACAAAAGGAGATGTTAGGCAGAATGACAGCCTGGATCACATTTCACTTGCATTGTATGGGGGGAAAAGATGCAATGAAAGTGAATATTGACTGAGGCTAGCATTCTGCCGAACATTTCCTTTTGTGTACTGTGGAAGAAAGAAACTCAAATGTGTTTGGAATGACATAGGGGTGAGTAAATGCTTCCAAAATGTCATTTTTAACTGAACTATCCCTTAAAGCGATAGTGATTGGCGCATTCTGACAGGGGCAGCACTAAAGAGCTGGCAAAGGATTTGAGTGAGAACAGACCATTCTGCTGAGCACATTTGAACACGTTGAGTGTGAAATAGGGTTTAGGGAGTGAGCTAAGAAGATTTTGAGGGCACTAGCAGAGCACTAGAAATAGACTGGTGTAATAGCTGTGTAAATCCTGCTTGAGCCTACACACACATGCACATACACACGCATATGGCCACGCTTTCTTTAAAACACTCTAATTTTCTCCTCTCACATGTTTTCTTGTTCTTGCACCAATTGAAACACAATTTCCCCACAGTTTAGCTTTACACACACTCACTAAATGAGAGTCTGACCCCGCTGCCCTGGCCCTCACAGCAGCCTTAATTGGTGTCATTAAGCACTCTGAAAGCTGGAAGATAATTGGCCGGGCCCACTTGAGCAAACAGGACTTCAATGGAGTCATTTAACAGGCGATAGGGTGAGGGTCTGGGAGCCCTGGGAAGAGGGCTGACAGCGAGAGAGGGGGGAATGGGGTGTTTGGGTTTAAAAAGGGTTTCTCTTAAACAAGATATTTGGGGGCCAAATGGTGGTAGCGCACTTAATCTGTTTACCAGGTAACGCTGTGACCCAGCAACACTGAAACACAATGCACTGTTATGGTTCTTTATGTATGCATCTTACAATAATGCATAATGTTATACTGTTGTACAAGCCTTAGTAATATTAAAAATGAATCTAAATGTTAATATTAGTGTACTAAATTCTGTCTGTCTGTATTTCTAGCTATCATTTGTTTGTTTATTTTACATATAGTTTTGAACAATATTTGAAGTTGGGAACCATGGTAGATTTGGGCAGTTTTATAAAACATATAGTTTTAACCGTGGATGTTTTTAAGGACAACTTTAATCCCTAAAATTGCTGTTTGTTTATTCTCCGTTCTGTGGAGACTTGGTGGGCTCTGTGGGGGCAGCGGGACGTTTGGAGTGACTCAGAACATCACCAGGCCTTTTGTTCTTCATTGAAGTTCATTAAGTTTTCCCATTCTACTGCCACAACATTATGGCTTTTATTTGAGTCCACTTTCACATTCATTGCCAGATTCACACACTTCCGAAGGCCAGATTTTGTGCCTGAAATGTGCCTACTGTCTAAGATTTCTTGCATTATTCCATCATCTTTTTTCCTCCTTACAGAAATTGTTTGCTCAAAAGTGAATGTTTTGTTATCATTTACACACACTCATGTTGTTCCAAACCAATATGAATTTCTTTCTTCTTCACAAGTCAGCCAGCTATACAGGTTTGAAACAACAAACTGGGCAAACTATCCCTTTAAAATGCTATCTTTTTTTATGTGTCTTGCTATTTTCTGCTTTCTAATAACATCCTTTATAACTTTTTCTCTTTAGCTCTCTCTCTCTCGAATGCCTAAGGCGCATTTCACGACTGATTTCACCTCATTGTGAGCTAGTTTACAGAAACATGCCGACTTCAACACATTGAAGTGGACAGCCAGAATCTGGGTTCACATTAATCCTTAGATGAGGTCATGCAACATTTGGGGGCAATTTAATATTATTTGCATTGCATCATCAATTCCTCTCCCTCTTTTCTCTTTTCTGACCTAGTATCCGCCACCCAGTCCACACTTTCTTCCACTCTCTTGGTCATATGATGAAAAGATGGAATCTAACCTCACCATTAATGAGGATTAGTGGGGCAGGGAATGTTTGTCAGCGAGCCAACCAGATCAAAGATGCTGCTCAGTGGACCGTGAACTCCTCTGATCCTGTGATAGCGAGAGTCCGTGGTCGCTTAAACAAGCAAAATAAACAACAAAACCAACAGCATCACCCCTGTATAGAACGCTGGGTCTCACAGGTTTTTTTTATCACTAGCGAGGCACATCTGACCCAAAATGACACAGTAGGGGCCGCTCCGTGCATCCCAGGTTGAATATCTATGTTGATCTATTGTAAATCACGCCTCTTCCAGCCAGCCAACCCAAACATGAGCCCTGTGAATGGGACTCGCTGGACTTGCGGTGTGGTCCTATGTTTATTTGCCTCCACATCCATGGAGGCTCTTTTAAAGAGCCATTTAGAGCATGCTGAGGCCTCGAGACGGCATTAACAGAAGAGATGTTGCACTGGAGACGCAACAGGTGCTGCATTGTGCATCTGTGTGTGCAGCTGAGTGTCCGATCGTGTTGGTGTGAACTGACAGTGAGTAAAGGTTCCATCGGCGGTGATCTGCATTCCAGCAGAGCGCTAATTATCAAGGTTGTTATTATTACCTAGCAAACAGACAGATGTTTAGATAGATGGTGAAAAGACTTGCAGGTGGTGAGTAAGAAGGAAAAGGGCTGGGTGGTGTGACAGTACTGTGTGACAGATATGTGTCAGCCAATCCAAGTTTTGCTGTATGGTTTATCCTGCAGTAGATGTTTTCATGACTATTACTTTGTAGGACTGCTTCACATTTATACAGTTTCCTAATGTCATTGTTTTTCTAAAATATACATTAAAAGAGACATGGAGGAAAACACTGTTTTACTGTGGATGTGAGGTGTAAACTTGGGAAAATCTATGTGTTTTCAAACGAAAATGTATTAGTGCGGACTTGGCCTAATGCTGCATGAACATTGTGTCGGAATTACTTTAAAGGAGAATTCCAGGTATAGCTCTACCGACGGCATTTGTGGTATAATATTGATTACCGCAAAAATATATTGTGACTTGTCCTTAGTTTTGTTTAAAAAGGTAAGAAGCAAATAGGAAAAGAATGGGAGCCAATCCTTAAATGTTAAAATACTCACTGTTTCAAAAGTTTAACCACAAGACATAAACGATATGCGTGTTAACATGATTTTAGTGTGATAAAATCACTTACTAAACTTGTGTGTAAAGTTATAGCCAATTTTACAACTGCATTGCCATGAGTATGTAATGTCAACAATCCCTAAAATGCAATTTAAACAACTTTGCAGCTCAAATAATACATTCGTTTTAACAGAAAAATGAATGTAAGTCTTTTATAAAAATGATAAGCTTCACATTTCTGCATTTTAAACCCTCCAAAAATTGGCCACATTCACGTCCATTGTAAGTGCCTCGCCGCAACCTCGATTTTTGCTTCATGCTTTTTGAGACAAAGTACATTTTTGTGGAAATCAATATTATGCCACAAATGCTGTTGATTGAGCTTAACTTGTATTGAATCTGGAATATTAACTAACTTTATGAGATTCAACTCGGAAATTCTAATGCCAAAAATAGCATTGTATGTTGATAACAGCAAAATATTTATCACCATATTAATTCAATAATTCACCTCTATATGTTCTTGAAAAATGTTTAAGAACAAAGAAAGTGCAGGGAAGTCCAGTGCATGCTGAGTGAGGCTTCCTAAGCAACCAATTGGCATGGTTGCTAGGGTGGGTAGAGTCATGTTGGGTTGGCCTGGTCGTGGTCGCTATAATGTGGTTCTCGCTGTCGGTGGGGCAAATGTTGAGTTGTGTGTGGATGCCATGGGGAAAGGCGTGAGACTCCACAAGCGCTAGGTCTCCGCGGTAATGCGCTCAAGTCAGGTGATATAAAACACGGATTTACGACCTCAGACGCGGAGGCAACTGAGATTCGTCCTCCACCACCCAGATTGAGGCAAGTCACTACGCCACCACGAGGACTTGGAGTGCATTGGGAATTGGGCATTCCAAATTGGGGAGAAAAGTTGGAGTAAAAAAAAAAGAACAAAGAAAGTGCTCCAGAGATCAATGGCATAATTAAATGGCATATCAAACAGAAATATGTGTTCACTAACTTCATCTATTGAGGGTGAGGCCGCTCTCATATTGGCTATTTTTGCATCTTGACGTCATCAAGCCGGAGCTTTATAGAATTCAATGTTTGCAATTTTTCTACGAAGATGTGAATGCTTTTTACATTTTGTAATTACGGTACTTCAAACATGGCGTAAAAGTATCATTAGTAGTTTACCAATCCCAAGCCAATATTGAATTTAATTGATGTATGGTCCCAGTTGTGTATATATTGACTAATTTAAAGCAACTCTGAATATGGCTCACCCAATCGGAGCCAAAAATATCTGTTGAGAATACTATTTGTAGTGTTGAGTCTTTTGTGTTGCATAATGTCAGGCTGATCATTTATTTTATATGAATAGGCTAATCTTTAATTAGTTTGTCCATCACATAAAAAATAAGAACAAAAAATAAAATGAGAGTATTCAGTTGTTACAATAGTTCACTGCATTGTCCAGAAATATGCATTTTCTTGTGGTTATTCAAATAAATACAAATCTTGTATTTATATATGCACAATTAGATTGTGATACATATCATTACTGTGATATAACATTTTGGTCATACCGCCCACCCCTAACACCCAGTACTGCCACAGAAAATGTATAAATCATCAGCAAAAAAAGTTGAGAGTTTGGACAGCAAAAGTTAAGAGTTTCATTAGCTATAGACTCAGACAGCCATGGGAGAGTGAGAGTGCTGCACACATTGGAAGATGGCACAGACTGACTGATGGGTAGGGATTTTGAAACACAGTTGGTGTAGGGAGACAGACGGCACACAGATAGACGTGATGTGAGGGATGAAGCCTGTGGGGAGCACAGAGTGTAAGTGCCCTGCAGGCTTCTCTGCCTGCATGACAGCTCTCTGTCCCATTTTACCACACACTGTGCTAAAATGTCACTGGTGTCAAATTGTTCAATGCAACTGCCTTGCATGTTCTGTCTTAGACACATTATTAAAAAAAAAAAATTACACTTTCTAAAGATTGTAAATTGTATTTATAACTTACACTTTAATTGAATTAATGAAAACTTGGACACCTCCGTTTTAGTGCTGTGGGTGGAATCTTCAGACGGTCCCTTACGAGTGCTGAAAGTCTATCGGAGCATTTTCAGGCATAATTCTCCAGCTACAACAAACATTGACTGTTTGAGTTCAATGAGCCTGTTTGATAGAGTCATATATTCTTTAACCTAATTGGGCTTTTGATATTGTTGTAAAATTGTCGGCTCCAAACGAATAAGTTACCTTACCTTTGTAGTGCAATTTCCCACATTTTTATCACAAAACCTGATCTGGATCTGATTTTCTGCTTTATTGAATGCACCTGAGCCCAACTCGTGAGAGATCGCTCTTATTTAGCATGCATTCATTACAAAATATTTTTGCACGTATAGAATACATCTGTTGAGTTTTATTTTCTTGAACTACATACAGAACACACTTATTTATAATCAGGTATTTTTTTCCTCTGTCTTTTATTTAATGTTTTACACTGTACAATGCAGAAACAAGACAAATGTAGAGCAACAAGTTTGGTAAAACCATCAATGAAGCGACTTGAAACGGCATGCAGGAACAGAAGTAAACAAACAGGTATGAAGAAACAGCAGCTAGCATTATACAGGGGCACACCGCACCTGCAATGGCAAATGTATTATGAATACACTTAAAAACATAAAATTGAAACCCTTATTAACCATCCCACTCTCGAATTCATGCATATTTTTCAAAACAACTTGTCACTTAAATCGTTAAACTGATTATATGTTTAATCTGTAATGGGAAATTTTGGATTTAAATTTGAAAATAATAAAAAAATAGAAGCATATTCACTTGTGATCTCAAACTTTTGGACCCGCTGAGTGGCTGTACATGGAAAGTCTGCCACATACAAAGTTTCTACACAGTCCAGGCACTTAAAACAAATGAACGGAAGAGAGAGAAGACAAGTGAATGATGGGTTTAAAGGGAAGGACACTGAGGAAGATGGACACAAGTCATATCTGGAGGGAAATATCGCCCCTCTATGGCAGCTTACTCTCACTGCACTCTCTCTCTCTCTCTCTCTCTCTCTCTCTCTCAATTTCTGTTTCAATTTTAAAGTACTTTTAGCATGATTGTGTTTACATACAATATTGCCAAAGCATTAATATACAAAATGGATAGCAAGAAAAAAATAAAATCTAATGGTAACAAATAACAATAAAAATATAATTAAATATATAAATACAGTATAACAAAATAAGCATTTAACAAGACATTATGAACTTAAAAAATAGAGTGGTCTTAAAAAATATATATATATTTCTCTCTCTCAGCCTAGAATGCAGACAAAAGATAAAACTATTAAAAAGACGAAAAGCAGTATTGATCTGAGGGGTTTCACTTTTTGTCACTGTGTATTATATAGATCTTTGCGCCAAGTGTGGTCTGTATCGTGTTTGTATGACAGATGAAGAGCCGATGGAAATGAGTGTAGGAAGTCTAAGCTCTTTTATTGATCCAAAGCGTGAAGGGCTGCCACACACCTCATAACCTTAAAGGACAGTTCTTAAAATTCATAATTTCTACATGTATTTATGTGTTCGCCCCTTGTGTTTTGGAATACAATTGAATGTAAAAGTGCATTGTGTGTATGTTGTTCCCAGTAAGAAATATATATATTTTTGGAGTCCAGTACAAATGTACTTTTACAGATTTACTCTTTCTCTCATTTAGGAGACACTACAATTTAACTGTGCTGATATTTCACTTCTCTTCTGCAAAAAACGGCTTAAACCGGTGGTTAGCTAGTCTCCTAGCCTGGAAAAAACTTGTTAGGCTTTTTTTTTTTTTTTTTTTTTCTGTTTTTGCTGGTTTTAGGGCTTCTGGGAGACCTGCTTAATGCTCTCTTGACCAGACTGGGAGACCAGGTGGTTTGCTGGTTTTAGCTGGATTTTATTTCCCCCAGCACAGTTAGCCTTTGTATCTGCCTGTGTCATCAGCTTTTTTCAACAAATTCACCAAACCTCCCTAATTCTCCTCCAAACCTCCTCCAAATTCACCTTTTCCCATGATCACTTGCCATCACTTCAATTCTCTCTTGGTATCACTTCATTCTGCATTTGGAGCAAAGAGATTCTGCTGACGGTCATCCAGCCAGAGCAATCTCTAAGGAGGGCGGGCTTTAAATTGTTTCTGGCTGTTTTGGCTGCCAAGAAAGATACCATGAGTGAGATAAATTTCTTTACCTTTGGTGTTCTGCAATTTAGAGTTTATAAAATGGTCTTAGATTGCTGGGAGATATTTAGGTTTAAGGACAATGGCTTGTGTTTAAGAGTCATTGTTCCAGCTGCAGACAGAGGGCGCTCTCTCCTTTAGATAAAACAACGAGAGCAAAAGGGAAGAGTTGGAAAGACAGATACAGCGATCTGCCTGTGTAGAGGAAACGGGATAGGAGAGAGAGAGAGAGAGAGAGAGATGTGGAGAGTCTTTGTCTTGAGACCTTTTCTGATTAAAGCATGCAGTGAGTGAAGATAGCAAGAGAGCACATGGTAGGGAGACTTTTATGAGGAACAGATGGATAGAGAGAGATGTGGATTGTGGAATGAGGGGAATATACACACACTTGCGCGCACACACAACTCTTGTGATTACTTTTGAGTGACGACTCTTGTGAATATTGTTTTTTTTTTTTTTATGTTTTATACATTACATTATTGGCCAATGCAGATAACTTCAATATGACACTAGACAATATAACAGTTTATCACTTCTAACCCAAACACTCTTGCTTTCTTTCTCTCTATCCTTGCTGTTATTTATAGTGCAGTAGAAAGGCAGATAGAGTCTGCGGCATGGGCCGAATCATGCTAAGTCAATGTGTGTGTGCATGGGGATTTTTTACAGTTTAGTTAATGGTATATATCATATCTGGATTTCACACCAGTGCTCCCCTGGGATGCAGCAATCCTCGCTGCAATTAAACTGACAGTGGGCAGGCAGGGCTCCCAACAGATGCTCTGAGGACAGCTAATCAGCCCTGAGAGTACACTGGGGGTGGAGAGGCGTCAGAACTGAAGCAAGACTGATAGACTGTTCGGTTTGAACTAACTCGAGGCGGAGGATCCCAAGTTATTGATTATTACATGGTTTTAATATATATGCAATATAATATTTTTTTGTATTAATATAATTGTTTAAATGTTGTCCCAGGTAACCTATATTTCTTTATTTGGTAAGTTACTGTGCAATGAGCAGAATAATGTAAAGTCAGCCAGTCATATTTGCAAAATAATCCCAAAATAATGACTGTGTGATCAGGGTGATCTTGTATCACCCTGAAGTAGTTAACCATAACATTATTCATTACATAGCTGTTGGCTCTAATGAAGTGCTGTAACCATGGATTCAGAAGAAGAAGACAGAAATTCAAACCTGTTTTTGTAGGGGTGTACAAGATTCAAACAGATAGCTCTGGGAATTCAAATTATGTTAGTGGCCATCGAAAGGGATTTGAGCCTAGCTCAGAAACAGCCAAAGAGGATTCAAAGCGACTCAGAAACATTGAAGAGACAATCCAGGGATGAAAAGATTTAAGGATTTGGTAAATATCAGGTCTGTTTCTTAGCTGAAATGATTATTTGTTAGAGCAGTTATGTTTACCATGGGGATTTCTGGCAGTGAGTATGCGTCATGGATGTTTACTGTAAAGAGCATGTATTATGCATGAGTGCTGATAAACTCTTGTGCTGGTATTGACACGGTTTGTGGTCTCCCTCTCCTAATGTGAGCGGTATGTATTTATATGTAGGCATTCCTCAGCCTTCATTGAATGCAGAAAGCTGCAACTCTTTTGAGCAGTGGTGGTTGGGTCGCAACCCAAAATGAGTCTAATAAAATACTAATAAACATGTTCACCAGCTTTTGAAAGGGAAGAAAAATGCTTCCAAAATCATTTGTTGTTGATGTCAAAGGCTGTCCATACAATCAAACTCTACATTATTTTGGCACAAATTCTTTCAAATGCCCTCATTCTTAATAACGATTAACAAAACTGCACGATAAACAAAAATATGACTCAAATTAAATAAACATTAAATAAAGTTCAGTTGCAACAAACATTAATATGGTTTGCGCAAACTGCAATGCTTATTGAAAAGTGCATAGAAAATTAAGAGACATTGAAGAAGCAAAATTGCCAGTTTTCCTACTCTGTCTATACAACGCCAACATACCATTAGGACAAGTCCACTAATAGATTTTCGTTTGATTGATTTTGCTACCTTTTACACCTGTCATCCACACTATAATGCTGTTTTCCACCACCAAAAACAGAGCATTTAGAAAATGCCCTCTATTACCGCATACTTGGAAAAACAATGACGTTAGAAAACAAAACCGATTTTATAGAAGAAAACTGATTATTTTGGATGTGAACTTATTTTACAGACTAATTTAAGTTTTTCCAAAATCCCTAAATCAAGATCCTAATGATCAATTGTAACTCCCTCTAGAGCTTTCAAGTTAAATCAACCAAATTCTGCAAATTCAAGGTCTTCAGACTGTTCTGAAATAGTGTGCCATGTCAACTCTTCGGGCATACAGTTTTCCTGTAGTGGGCGATCATGTAATCTGACAATCTTTCTGACTGTCTATGTGACAGTCTCTTTGACCATCTTGCTAGCTTTCTTGCTGGCTTTTTGTCTTACGGTAATGTCTGGATAACTATTAAACTTTTAAAACAACTTTATACTTTCAGACAAGGCTTTGGCAAACCAATATCAAAGTTTGTCTTGACACACTTTACCTATCTGGTTTTGCATATATATGGGCCAATGCAGTTGCATAGGAATATTAACTCTTTTAGTTTATGTTTGTGTGATGGTGCTGTGTTGAGTCTCCAACTTGATGTCCAATATAAATTCTGGGTCCTCAAGCAAAACCAGTTGAGAACCATTGCTTTGGATCTTCAGAGTTTTCCATGTCAGTCACAGCCCATATCCCACCTTCAGACTCAAAACTACACACAGGCTCTCTGTCGCAGGTTCTCTATATGACTTGTCTTTCCCATTTACCTCTCCACACTGAACATTCCTCTACTCTCCACCATGATCAATCAGTAGCTACGCTCTGTTGGCTCCTCTCTAGTCTGCATGGCTACAGATGATACTCATGTACTTGGTTCGAGCCAAAACCCCAATTTTGGCAATTCCATTAGTAGTATGGGAAGGGGTTTGTTCTCAGCGTGTGGGCATTTACCAGATGCTGCCGCCACTGTGAGAGACCATCATCAATCTGGTTTCAGCTGGCAGTGGATTTCCCCCCATTGCGGCCCACATTTGCTCAAATACACACAGTAAATACTTTTCAAACAATTCAAATTTCAGAAATTTTATGAAAATTATGCAATTTATTGAATTTATCTTTTCACTCCCTTCTGTTTTTGAGACCTTTTACAGTCGTTGACAACACTTTATTTTTGTCTTATTTGACAGTCAGACTCTGTTCTGGCTAGCTGTACCTCTCTCACATTTATGCATTTACATTTACATTTATGCATTTTGGCAGACGCTTTTATCCAAAGCGAATTACAGAGCCCTTATTACAGGGACAATCCCCCTGGAGCAACCTGGAGTTAAGTGCTTTTCTCAAGGACACAATGGTGGTGGCTGTGGGGATCGAACCAGCGACCTTCTGATTACCAGATTACCAGTTATGTGCTTTAGACCACTACACCACCACCACTCTCACCATTTCCAGTTGTTGTTACTGCTGCAAAATTTATGCAGTCAATAACAAAAATGATATTGATTTTATCCACTACTGTCCTCAATTAAATACATTTAAAGACAATGGCATCACAAAAAGAATGAAACAAAATGATAAATATTATGAAATCTTCCTACTTTGTGTCTCAAAAAGTGATTTTTGTGTCCTCACAAAAAATTGAAAATGCTGCATTATCAAACAAAGTTACTGTCAATCAGAAGCTATTTAATGTTCAGTATGCAGTTATTTTTGTGGATTTTGAACCAGCCGTTGAGAATGGACTGTGGACAGGGCTGTTGATTTGGATAAAATAATCTGCCAAATGCCCAAATATTAATGTTTCACTGTTTAAACTAGATTAAATAATAATTGATGATTGTACAATTCTCTTCATGTCTGTATAACCAGAATCTGTCATGTAAAAAAACACTACGTCTTCATAGACATCATAATTACAAGTTGTAAACTTAATTCTATGAAAACTTTTTGTGTGGTTATGTAAAAAGAACCAATATGGCAGCGGCCTCAACAATCAAATATAATATTAAACACATTTCTGTGTGAAAGGACATTTTATTATTCCATTGTTACCTGGAGAGCATTCTGTGTTGCATTTTGCATGAACATATAAAGGTGAATTAATTAAGGCAGATGCTATTTGCATCTAAATGTGTAAATAATGGTATATGCTAATTACACCCCAGTGCAAATAGTGGCAGATATTATTTGCACCCCAGCCCTGGTGCAAATAGTGTAAAACTATTTGCACCCATATTTAAATACTAACATTCAGTATGATGAGTCCCACAGACACACTACATTAACCTCTATCCCTAAACCTAACTTTAACCTTACATTAGAAAAAAATATATCCTTGGTTTTACTACAGTAAACATGGTTTCACGTGGGAATGAGTACAATCGACAGACCCGCCTCCAGATCAAACACAGTGACCAAATCACTGCAATAAAATCAACATGCATGTAAATTATTATCTGTTATTTTAAATAGTATTAAAGGAAATATTAAGAGTGGACAGTAAATCAGATGTGAAAAAGAGTGGATCAGAATGCAGATTGGAACTGCGGTCACTAAGACAACAGTACACGTTCACACCGTCTTTACACTCCACCCTCTACAGCGACATCTATTGGTTAATTTGTTGTTAGATTTCTGTGGTTCCACCATACTATTGGGGTGCATATACCTGTGTGGCAGATGCTATTTACAGAGTGTTATTAGACATTCCGGTTATGATAATGGAGTTATAAATGCAGCATAACACATTTTGGCAGAAACTGTGGTTACCAAGGTAGATTTTTCTGGCTCTTTTTGCCTAAATCTGCCTCTCTCTCTATATATATATCTGTCGGCCTTTGCAGACCAAAGCAGCACAATATTACCCACTGAATATCTGTGGGAGGGTGTGAGTGAGTGAGTGAAATGGCTCTGGGTGGCTGCCAGGTCTAGAGCTGTGGAGGCTGGAACAGAGGGGAGGGCAGGCAGAGAGGAGCCAGCCTCCCCAAGTAAGAGAGGTCAGAACTGGGCAGTCATCTCCCTGGAGCCGTGGGAGAGAGAGTCGAGCCTGTGTGGAGGAGAAAGAGGCAGGCAGCGGAGCGCAACGCTGTAGAGAAGAGTAACAAACATCCTGACACTCAGCACAGAGTGTGTGTGTGGGGAGGATTTGGATGTGTGCTCTGCTGGAGGAAAAGCACTTGAAATACGTGTGTGTAAGAGAGAGAGCGATTTTGAGGAATTCAAAATCTGGAATTATTGTGCTAAAACCTTGAGAATGTATTAATTACAGACTAGGGGAGCCTACACATTAGAGTTTAAGTCTCGAAAATTTTACGAATCCATAGATTTCAATGGGGATGGTGGATCGCAAGTATGTAGAAGAAAATCATAAGGGTTTGTTTACTTCTGCTGTAAAGATGCACTCTGCTGTAAACCTTGTCTAATGAGAATTTCGGAGAGGCGAGTCTACTTATCTTTCAGAAATCCAATTCGCTGTATTCCTTTTTATTTTAAACTGACCCGGCTCTTTCCGCACCCTCAAAATGGATCTAACGTATTACTATGTGTCATTTGGAGCTTTCACTAGTTTCCTCTAGGCATCAAAAGTTACAAGTCAGCCACGCCAGATGCGTTCTTGCATCAGTCTACAAAAATAGCATATATCTGCACTGTAAAATTGAATTGAAAGATTCAACAGGAGAAATATTTCATTATACTTAGTTGTAGCATACAGCAACTGTGTTTGGAGATCACACGTCTCACGTTTGAGAAACACAAAGACTTCCATCTGAACAAGAGTATATGGTTTATGTGTGCCTGCATGACACTATGTACTCTAGAATATTCTGGAATTCTGCTTTCTTGTATTTGTGCTCTATCTTTGTGTGTATACTCTGCATGGGGTCTGATATACAGAATTTGAGTGTTTCTCTGTAAGAACAAACAGACACCCAGGAGGCGGTTGGACATACGCACATCTGTTGTCAGGCAGAATTGCAGAATCTGTCCTTCTGTTCGAGTTTTCAGCTGTCATTGTATTTTAATTGATCATTTTATGTCATTAGGTTTTTGCAATGATGGACCCTTTTCACATTTCTGGGATTGGAATACAAAGATAAACTATAGCAGGGTAAACTTTTATAGTGGTGAATGGTAAACTACAGCAAATATTATTTTTACATTCCCATTTGCTTTAACAGCAAAATAAAAAAATGCACTTTTACTTTTTCACAACATCCCAAAAGAGGGAAAGAAAATGGAGAGCATTGGATTACGACACTCAGAAGAGGGAAAAATTACAAATGTAATATCACTCCCTGAACTGAGTTTGAAACCCATTATAGTAAACTCCCTGTTCTCAGTAAGGGGCTCCATACTATAGTGAGCATTTGCATAAATTATCTTCTACGATTCTAAGTTTTTTTTCCTTGTTGTTCCCTCTTTTGTAACCGTCAACACTGGCCAAGTATCCACGTCTGCATACATTTTTAAGTTTAGATTAAAACTCTTGATTGTTGCAGTACGTTCTTGTGTTTAGACGGGAAGAAACTGCCATGTAAAGGCCTGAGTTTACTTTGTTTTTCTGCTTTCTGGATCAGATCGCACCTGATCAACCTTGTTGCCTAGCAAATTATACTCTTTTGACCATGAGCGATTATGAACGCGTTCGACGTGTGTGCACGACAACTGCTTTGTGACACTCTTTTAGTACAGTCGATGGAGGCCAGACTGTTTGCACAGAATGTGCTGATGATGGAATTTTACAGCGAGCAATCAGGCACTCGGACTACTGTATACTTTGGCCTGGCATGTAATATTGGCTTTAAATAGTATATTTAACATTGTATTCAGCCATTTTTATAAGCATCTAACTATATGCCACAAATCATCTCATAGATGTAAGCCCAGCTAGGACAAATACACAGGTCTGATAGACATTTAGGGCGTATGCCACATGCAGCAGGGCAGGACTTTCTGTCCGTCAGTGCAGGTCTCACCTCAGGAAGTATGTTTAGCTCAACCTATCTCTGATTATTGAGGACTGGCCGAAAGATTCATTGCTGTTATTTTATTGGCCAGCAGATTGTATGTGAGCCAGTAGGGAGAGGCTGAATGACCTTGTGGCTTGTTTTCCCTTGTGTAGTCAACTCGTTAGGAGTCAGGACACACGTCCAGTTTGCCATATCAGAGTCCAACTATGACACCGTCTAAGTGTTTTGCTGTTGTTGTTTTTTTGTGTGACATTGTTAATTCCTTAGAGCAAATTATTGTTCTGTGTGCAGTGCTTGTAGGGGAGAGGGAGATTGTTGGGATCTCATCTGGAGGTGTGAATGTAGAGGAGTGCTCATGATGAAATGTGGGAGAGAGTGATGAATGTGTGTTTGAATTAAGAGTGCCCAGGGAGCTGGGCGGCTCACACCTGCCTTGGGCTTCTCTCTCTCTCGCTCTCTCTCTCTCTCTCTCTATATATATATATATATATATATATATATATATATATATCTGATGATGTACGAAGATGGTTATTTATATCTTCAGCATTAGTGTGTCAATAGGAAATATAAATGTTAGACTCCCAAACATTACTTTTGCAAATAGAAAAGATTAGAATAGAAGCACCAGGAGCCCTGCAAGAGATGTCATGGCCCCCACAAAGCCTTCCATTGAACATCATGCCAGTCTGAGATTACATAAAGAGACAGAAGCAATTGAGCCTAAATAAATAGAAGAACTGTGGCGAATTCTCCAAGAAGCTCGGAATATCCTATGCTGCTAAGTCTATCTCATAGCAAATCTGTTTTGAAGCCTCTTTTTAAATAGCTACAAAACATGTCTTTTTCAATGTAATGCAAAATTAAACTTTATAAATATTAATTAAATAATTCTCATAATTTACGCACCCTCATGCCGTCCCAGAGGTGTATGACATTCTTTCATATGCTGAACTCAAATGAAGATTTTTAGAAGAATTTCTCAGCTCTTTTGGTCCATACAATGCAAGTGAATGGGTGCCAACATTTTGAAGATCCAAAAGTCACATCAGCATAAAATTAATCGATATGACTCCAGTGGTCTTCAGAAGTGATATATGATATGATAGGTGTGGGTGAGAAACCGATCACTTTCACATTGTTCTTCTAGTATTTTCTTGTTGATTCACATTCTTCATGCATATTGCCCCCTACTGTAAATGATGAAAGAATGTTCATTTTTGGCTTAACTATCCCATTAATATTTTCTGCAAATGTGGGCTAGGGTTGTAACAATTTAACTGGTATGAATTTGGTCACTAAAAATACCACAGTATTACGATATCACAATACTAAAAAGTGCATCGCTAATGTTAATATTATTAAGATAATAATAAAAATAATAGCAATATTATATAATAAAAAATCATGTATAAAAAAAGACTGCTGCCCAGATTAACAGTTTATCTATGTATTAGATTCCGTAATTGGTCGCTCTTGTAATTTAGTTTGATATCGAAACCGTTCTTACTGAAAAATAAAGAAAACTTCAATAAACAAGGTGTGTACTGATAAACTATGCTCTCTTTCTTTAAACCTTATTTACTACACTTTCTGGTAGTCAAACATTAGTGAAAAAGTCTACACCTGTGGTTACTTTGTCAGGATGCCTGTATAAACTTGCATGAACTGACTTCATACATCCAATAAAACTGAGAATGAGACCAGTTGATTGAAAGTCACTGCAGAAATGATTGCTCAGAAAAGTGAATCTAGTTCAGAGAAAAGGTCTAGCGTCATATTCTTGCAGATGCCACTTGGTTTGGTATCTTAATCTTTAATGCAATGACATTCATACATTTTAAAGTGTGTCTTAAGTGTCCAAATAACTTTTGGAACTTCTGTACTAATCCCCCCCTTTATTCATGCCATATTATGTGTATTTCCCCATTGATTCCCTCTTTGTGTGATCACTCTCTGGAAGGGAACATAGAGAGTCAGTCCGTCTGGGGTCTGTTAGTCAGAACTGTGTATGTGTGGAGGGGAAGCCGCCTTTCTGTCTGTACCCAGCACACTTCAGGGAATCATGGGTTTATGCTCACAGGAACAACACGTGCTGTTACAGCATTTGCTGTGTGTTCCCTCAGAAAAAAAGGTGTTCTGATCGGACATAGTCTTCACAGTGGGCTATAACAGCATGAGAGGGAAGTGATGAGTGAGTGTGTGTGAAAGGGAGAGAGGAAGAGAGAAAAACAGAAGCAGTGGGTGTTAGGAGAAAAGTCACCTTGACGGCTCTATTTAAAAAGGAACGTTCGGAGGACCTTGGGTATTGAGCAATTTTAGTCTAATTGTTTTTCACAGAAAGAGCTTGGCTGGAAAACACAAGGGAGAACTTACGTGAGAGAGAGAGAATCACAGTTTGTTCGTCGTCTCTGTTTTTTCTCAGCAGCGTGCCAGCAGAAGGGTCTAAGCCTCAGAGGAACTTGCAGTTAAAGGTCAAAATCTTTGGGAGACAGTGACTTACTAAAGACACTGTCTGTCATCTTATCGAATTCAACAAATGGAGCAAACCATGATTGGATGGTAATACTACTAAAATCAAGTATGGTAGAATGCCAAAGCCATCATGTTTGCATAATCTGAGATATCATAAGAGTCACATGCTTTTTAGGCTCTGTTTACACCTTATATAATATGTGTCTTGGTGATCCGATTAAAAGAGTTAAACTGAGGCAGATCGCAATTTACACCAGTTATTAACATGCATTTCAAATGTGTCTCCTGCGACCACTTGTGATTGGATTTCATCAAACAAAGGGGTTTTTACATGGTCTAAAAGGATATTTTCTTATAAAGAGCAGACCTACTGTAAATTGTCCTTGTGCTGGAAGGAAATACAGTTATACCCAGTAAAGAGACCAGTATGTTTAATGATGGCATTGAGTCAAAGTTGAAATATAAATTAATAGAGAGAGAGTTTACTGAAGACAATGTTATCCACATTTCTTTTGGCAAAAGATGAGAAAACGAGTTCAGGATCTAACCTCAAACTTACTTTGATTACAGAAATGACAGTAATTATAGGCATATGCAAATAAATTGACATCATCTTTACAAGTACAGGGTTCTGATAGGTGAACTATCTTATATATTTGTCACTTACTATTTCAGTCAGTACGGTTACATGCACAGATATAACCAAGCTACTGCATCTGTCTGTCAAAGTATACATGACACAGTGGATAATCGAATATTTGAAGGAAGGTCATCATTTGAGTAAGTGTAAAATATCCATCATGCGTCATGTCTTTCGGCGCATGCACAGAATTCAGGGGATAATTGTAGTCTGAATAGTGTCTATACATTCTGGATGAAGCCGAGCCTCAACTGAATTTTCTAGGTCTGTTAGTCCAATTTTGGAGAAATCTGACTGGTATGATTTACGTGACAATTTACCATGTTATTAATGTCCTGACTATACATTGTGATCAGTTGAATGACACTTTGGTGAATAAAAGTACCAATTTCTTTTCCAAACTTTTGTCCGCCAGTGTATAGTGTATAGTGTGGTGGGGTGAGCAGGTGACAGACACTGTGTGTATGTGTGTCATCAAGCCTCAGAGAGGCATTTATTGAAAATAGTAGTAAACATAAAATGTCCAAAAGGGGGAATAAATAGTGTCCAGGGGGAATTGGTAGACAAAATAAAGGGGAAACTGGCATCCTCACGGTGAAATTGGGGCTCCATGAAGGCTGGGGAAGTGTCCATGTATGGCCCAGGCGTGAGAGGGGAGAATGGCCTCACAGGCGTCACAACTAATTCACGCCTGGGGGTTCGAGGAGCAGTTCTGGCAATGCATCTAACTTGGCCGAACCCTCCCTGCTCTGCTCCTGGGCCTGTGAGGATGCTAGTGTGTGGAGAATAGAAGCCGGCTCCCTGAGAAGAGGTTCGCTCTGCATTTATTTAGCAGAGGTGATGAAGCCAAACACAAATCAGGTGTGCCTCATTCCCCCGCTGCCCAAACGTGGCTTATTCATTTTGCGCCTCTTCTCCTGCCCAACCCCCTTCATGAGCATTGCTGAAGGACGGACTTCAGAGGCGGGGCGACGATGACGAGAGGGAGGGGATGAGATGTTATTTCTGTGTGTAAATGGGGGGCCTTGGAGATTATTGATGCTTTGAGACATGTCAAGCCAACATGCCTTTCCTCATCTGCGCTGGGCATCCATCATAAAGCCCCAGCGCATCACCCTGAGCCCAGAGCGGATCTGTTCAGTTTACCGCAAGCTTGTCCCATATGCTTGAAGCCACAGGGGGCTGATGACAGTGCGTAGGTTGCAAGGATAGAGACTTGTCCCCCAGCCTCTTAGCATGAATTCAGCAGACTTCACCAAGGCTGACATTGGTCATGGTGGAGTTGCTGGGAATGAGGATGTGTGTGCTGCGGCCGGGTGCAAGGCAGTCAGGGGTCACATGTAGAACAGGTGCTGTGTGACCCACGGTGTTACTTGGATGTCTCTTTTCCCTCTCTGTTTATCAGAGTTTTAAATGAGTGAGATTGGAGAATGGAATCCCCCTTGTGGCCCCTGGAGCTGGCCCTGAGCTTTGACTCATTAGCGCCTGGTTCTCCCCTGACCTGGAGCTACTTCAGTGGGAAACCCACAGCCTGATACTCTTGTGGCCAATAGTGCTAAATCGTGTGTTAAATGTTTGCTGAAAATAATTTTTAGACTCTAATTTGATTATCTTTTTAATCAGGGAAATCTGAACCAAATCACTTGTCACAAGTTTTGGATGGTTTTAGTTTAAATTGTGGGATTTTTTTTTTTCTGTTGTAAATTTCATTTAGTGAAGAAAGGACAGGGAATAAAGGCCAAAAGATGGGAGAACCAGATTGGGAAAGGTTGCGAGCCAGGTTCAAACTTATGCATGCACATTTGCTAACCAGTAGTTTCATCAAAGTCAATTTAGTAAGGTTTATTTAATTAATATTCTTATGTTGGTCCAACTTTGAAACTGTTGCACTGTAAATGAATCATAATAAAAGTCCACCCTCAAACTAAGCACAAGCACCATTCTTCACTACAATGATATCCCCAAATCTAAAGGATAAATATAGGACACTCTTTTGAAATACCAATATAAAAGAACATTAACAAACCTCCTTGAAGTCTATATCTTGTTCAAAATGCATAAAATATCACTTAATTTCAACATGCAATGAAAGTACCATGCTGGAAAATGGAAATCCCCTGCCCAGTTTCATAAATGCTACATTAACACCATAAAAGTTATTCAGGGATAGTGGATAGAACACAATGTCATCAAGTTGTGACAAAATGTGTTGGAATTGTTTAATTATTATTTTTATTTTTTGGGGGAGTTGGTGGAATCTGACCACTTCATCTAATCAACAAATCGAGCACAATTATCAGCCGATGCAGATCATTTCAACACTGCTAAATATTGGTGAAAGTCTGGCTGATATATCGGTCTCTCATTCTCTTCGTGTCTATCATGTTTTGCTGGAATATATCTCCATGTTGAGAGATATTTTGAGCTGCCTCTCAGTTCTTATTATTTGTTCCTGAAACATATTCTGCATTGACTTCAACTCAGGCCACAGAGTGCTGAGCTCTCACAGTCTCTGGGAGAGAAAGTTGAGTACAGGGCGTGTGGAGAGGAGCACTCTGGAACATGATTGTGCCAGCAAGCGTGACTGAGACTGACAGCTTGATTTATATTATGGCTATAAGTAGCCACAACGTCGGCTGTCTTCAGCTGGGTGGAGTCCCTGCAGACACCTAATGCCTGGTTCCTGGTGCCTCTGTAGAACACACTCCTCACTCCAGCAGGGTGTATGTGCGCTTAAGGCGGGAGAGCAACAGTCCTCAGCCAAGGTGCCAAATCTGCATGTTTATCTGGTCTTGTGCCAGCCGGTAATCAATTAAAATTCTGCTGTCTTTGAGGGAGGAGAGAGAGGAGCAAATGTATCCTCAGGCTGCCTGGAGGGAGGGAGGGAGGGAGGAAAGAAAGATAGAAAGAAAGCAAGCAAGAAAGAAAAACAGAGAAGGGAGGAAAGAAAGACAGAGACAGAAAGACAAAGAATAAGAGTAAGAAAGAAAGAGACAGAACTATGGAGAAAGAAATTACTGTTACTTTACTCACACACTGCCATGTTCAATGATATTGAAATGCATTTACAATTTTTTTTGGAAAATTACATATTTAATGCTTATATTACAGACTCGCCTACATTTACACACTTATTCCAATGTGATCAGCTTCTGCGGTATCTCACCTCATTGTGTGTGTTGAATTTAGGACTCGGAAGGCCATGATTCAAGACCAGTCAAGTATGCAAGCTGACATGCAAGTCAAGAGTGCCTTAGAAGCAACACGAGATGGCGTGTTTCAGAAAATGTGTTTTTTTTATTTCTCATTTTGTTTTTGGACACTATCGGTTAGGGTTAAGCATAGGTTAAGGGTAAGGATGTCTATTTTGTGTCAACTTCTCTTTTGATTTGACATCACAATTGGTTAGGTTTAGGTTCAACTTTAGCACACTGGTTCTAGGGGGCATCAAGATGACTTGAATTGTTTTAAAATTTAGTTATATTAAAATATGATAACTTTGTTTAAATGCTGAAATCAGCTGTAGGTTTACAACTGACTATTCCTAAAACATCTGAAATCCTAAAATTAATTGAGGTATTTATTTGAATCTATTGAAGCTCCAAGTTTCTAGGGTTTGAATATTGTCTTGGACAATGGGAGGCATCAGGTTGAGAATCATGGATCTAGGTCATGCTTACAAAGGAAAACCATGCAAAAACACATTTGGCCCCTTAATGTTGCTACAGTATTAATACAACTCTGGCATCACTGGCCACTATTATCATCAAAGTTTAAATGACAGGAAGATTCCTACAGCTTCTTGCACTGTGAGTGAAACCCCATGTTCATTTATTACAACAATAACTGTAGTAACCTTTTTCTGCAGAAACTGTGGTTACCATGGTAAACATTATTCTTTCACAAACTTTTCAATTGAATGAGTGCACTTCCTGTAGGCTACTCCTATCTTGCATATATTGTCCAGTGCTGTGAGAGGCTTGTGTGACCTGTGTGACCGCCGTCTCATTGGCTCGTGGTTGTCATGGGGATGTGTCTTGGCTTAGGTGCTCATGGATGTGATCCTGCTCTTAGAGCAGGTGTTTTGCATCTTCCTCTATCTCAGAGAGAAACCGCACATCACCGTCATTACAGATTCACAATTTAATTACACGTGTCTATGTCCTCATCAAGCCAGCTATCTCTTTCCTCATAAAATCTCTAGAAATATTTACATCCCCTCATCCACATCAACCAAAAAAAAAATAAGGGTGTTGGGGGGGGGGGTTCTTTGATCTGATAGAAAGGCCCCTGCAGGGATGGAGGCCTGGGCTGGTGCCAGAACCCCTCTTGGCTGACAGTTGTCTTTGCTGGTTGGCAGCTTGAAGGCTTTGGTGATTAATTCTGCTGGGAGGATGAAAGCAGATCTAGCCAGCAACTCCTTGACTTATAAGACCAGGGACATGTCCTAAACCCAGCCCAGTCCAGACCAGCCATTATTTCTCTGGCTGTCCAACTGCCTGTCTGCATGCCTGCTGCCTCAGGAACAACCACTACAGGTGATGGAACAGAGAGAGTGACAGTGAGGGAGAAAGAGAAGGATAGGGAGAGTTAAGGGAAGGTGGAGGAAGAAAACAGTTATTATAGTTTTTAATTTTTAAAGTAGTTTTTATTTGTATTGTATTTATAATTTGTCCTTTCAATGAAGTGTCATTTTCATTATTTTTCACTTGGTGACTGTTAGTTTTAGATTTAGTTTTGCAGTAAATATATAGTTTGACATGTGGAAACAGCACACCACAGTATGTCTGCATATGTACGTAACATTTAGAGGCACATAAATCTGCTAGAGGGGCTCTGGACACCAAAATAAACCAGCATGCAAGAAAGATCTGACTTCAAATAACGAAAGAGAAATTAGAGCCTCACATACAACCCCAACTCCGAAAAAGTTGGGACAGTATGAAAAATGCTAATAAAAACAAAGTGATTTTGATAATTATATTTACCCGTTCCCATATTGAAAGCAATTCAACTACACAAAATATGATGTTTTACCTTGTGAATTTCATTGTTTTTTTTTTTTATTGTACAGTAAGTTTAAATCAGATGTTTACATCACGCTCCAACAAAAGTTGAGACGGAGACAATTTAAGACTAATAACAATTTGACAAGTTGAAAAAAGGCAATGTGAAACAGATGTAAACAGGTGAGGTAATTGTGTCAGTACTGTATACTGTATAAGGAGCCTAAAAAAACAGCCTAGCCTTCAAGAGCAAGGATCGTTCGAGACATGTCAATGTGCCAACAGATGCCTCCGCAAATAATCCAGCACTTTGAGAACAATGTTCCCCAAAGACTAATTGGAAGGATTTTGGGCATTTCACCCTCTACAGTGCACAATATAGTTAAAAGATTCCAGAAATCTGGTCAACTTTTGGTGCGTAAAGGGCAAGATGTAAACCACTTCTGAATGTGCGTGATCTGTGATCCTGCAGACGTCACTGTCTTAAAAAACATCATTCATGTGTAATGGATATCATGAACATGAGCTTGTTCTCTGGGCCAAAAAGGAAAAGGACCATCCAAGCTGTTATTAGCATCAGGTCCAAAAGTCTGTATGGGCCAGGGGTGTGTCAGCGCCCGTGGCGTGGGTAACTGTAACGAACCCCGCTCCTCTAGTTCTCCCCACTTCATCGAGCTCACAGGCTCGCTCCCCGAGCTCACACGCTCACTCCCAATCACCCCCCTCTGGCTCTCATGCACGCTCCCAATCACCAGAGTATTAGTTTCACCTGTACTCGTCCCAATCACCTGGTTATTCGTTTCACCTGCACCGCTCGTTTTCTCCCCTATATATATCACAACCCTTTCGTTTCACTCTTGTTGGTTATTGTTTAGTTTACCCCTTCGCTTTGCCAGCTCTAGTGTTCCCCTAGCTCCCCTGTCTATTCAACTCGCTTGTTTACCCGTTCTGATATTCTGACTTCCCCGGCTTCGACCGTACGCTTTCCTCGACCACTCTTTTGTAGATTTGCCCCGTTGCCATATCCTGATTCCCCGGCTTCGACCTTACGCTCCCCTCGACCGCTCTCTTCTGGATTTGCCCTATTTGTACTTTTGCTTTGCCTGCAATAAACGCAGTTTGACTATACATTGTGACTGTCTCTTCTTGTGCGGGTTACAGAAACTCACACATATGTGAGAACACCATGAATGCAGACAGATATGTAAACATTTTGGAGCAACATATACTGCCATTCAGCACCGTCTTTTCCAGGGACGTCCTTGCATTTTCCAGCAGGACAACTTCAAACCACATACTGCCTGGACTTTAAGTGCATGACTGTGTAAGCAGGGAGTGTGGGTGCTAGATTGGCCTGCCCACAGTCCTGACCTGTTTCCAATTGAGAATGTGTGGCGCATTATGAAGCGCAGTAGATGGCAATGAGACCCCTTACAGTTGTGCAGCTAAAGACCTACATAATAAATGAATGGGGAAAATTTCCACTTTCTAAACTTAACAAACTTGTGTCTTCAGTGGCCAAATGCTTAATAAGTGTTATTAGAAGAAATGGTGATGTTTCACAGTGGTAAACACTCGACTGTCCCAACTTTTTTGGAGTGTGTTCCAATCATCTGATTTGAAATGACTGTAAAAAAAAATAATGAAATTAACATGGTAAAACATCATTTAATGTGTAGTTGTAGAGCTTTCAATATAGCAAAGGGTGAATATAATTTACAAATCACACATTTTATTTTTTATTAGCATATTTCATACTGTACCAACTTGTTTAGTATTGGGTTGTAGTTGACCTCAAACAAAACTTATGAATATATTTAATTCGACAAACTTCTGAAATTTTGGTAAATAAGCGACTAGTTGTTCCCTGGTGCAGGCCATCTGACACAAGTGTTGTGTGTTTCTAGTCCTTGCTGATAAATGCTGAGGAAATGTCGAAGTAGTTACTGTTTAATGAATCAGCAGTGGAACATTTATATCACATTTAATTCCATTTTTAAATCCATTTTGATATGTCAGTCTCTGTCATTCATACAGTGATTTAAAACTCAACTGGGCTACCATATAAAAAAAATCCTTCTTTTTAATACTAAAACTAAAATTATGGTTTAATTTCAGTTAGTGAAAATGGCTTTATTTATTGATTTAGATCTCTTAATGAAAATAACCCTGAGAGAAAGACACGCTGATGCATATTGAACAAGCTTTCTTTCTGTTTCTCCCTCTGTCTCTCACTCCTGTTTTATTAGGTAGCATATTTTATGTTGTTCTGCTATGCTACAATAATCCCCTGAGACAGTGCAGCACCCTGTTTCAAACAGGAATATAAGGAACAGCTGTCAGCCACTCTGGACCAGTGCAGCAAGAGAGAGAGAGAGACCTTGAACCCACAGACCTCAACCAGCCTCAAAGAAAAATGAAGCAAAAACTAGAAGATTTAAAGAAAACAATAAAAAATTATCAAAATCCATTGGTTACATTTTATAATTACCAAAGATTTAGTCAAAATATTCAATCTTGTTTTTTGGTCTGGTGTCTTCCCAGAGATCTGGTCCGAAGGACTGATTACCTCTATATTTTAAAAATGGAGATAAATTTGACCCCTATAATTACCATGACATTTGCATGGGCAGTGCCCTAGGGAAGTTATTCTATAGTATAATAAATAGATCACATTCATTTCAAAATGCAACATCCTAAATAAATCACAAATTGGCTTTTTACCAAAACAGCGTGCATCCGACCGCATTTATTCTCTTCATTCTTTAATCAACAAAAGCTTCAATGACAAACAAAGAACAATATTTGCAGGTTTTATAGATTTAAAAAAAGCATTCGACTCAATTTGGCACAATGGTTTATTTTACAAACTTCTTCAAATTGGCATTGGCAGAAACACATTTGATATTATACAATCTCTGTATGCAAACAGTAAATGGGCAATCAAATTGAAAAATCACAGAACAGTATTCTTCCAGCAGGGACTTGAGGTGAGACAGGGATGCAGTCTGAGTCCAACCCTATTTAACATCTATATAAATGATTTTGCAGCAGCTCTGGAGCAGTCCAGTATCCCTGGCCTCACTCTGCATAACACTGAGGTCAAATATCTGATGTATGCAGATGATTTAGTCCTGCTGTCTCCCACAGCAGAGGGTCTCTGCAGAGCTTGTCCCTGCTGGAAGAGTACTATCAGGAGTGGGCCCTTACAGTCATCCTGGACAAAACCAGAGTCGTGGTATTCCAGAAGAAGGCCAGATCTCAGTGAAACTAATACCAGTTCACCACATAGGAGAGGTCCTACAGCATAGCACCAGCTACAGTTTTCTGGACATTGAGGTCAGTGCATCTGGGGGTTTCAGTCTGGCTGTAAAAGCATTGACTGATAAGGCTCAGAGTGCATTTTATGCAGTTAAATCACGATTTGGCCATATGAAATGACCAATTATAACATGGATTAAATTATACAAGCAATTCTATTATATGGATGTGAAATTTGTGGACCAGTCTTACATTTTCTAAATTGGGATAAAACTGCAGTAGAAACAATTCAGTTGGAATTTTCAAAGAATATATTTGGTGTATATAGAGGCTCTTCTAATACCGGCTGCAGGACAGAATTAGGCTTATATCCCCTAAACATTGAAATACAGAAGAGATCTGTTCATTTCTGGCATCACCTCTATCAGTCTGATCCGAGTCTATAAAATATAAAGCCCTCCTTGCCAATGAGATCCCACCAGTGTCTCATCCTCTAAATATGCTGGCTCTTTAACTAGTTAATGAACTCAACCTGTGATTGACTCCAGGTACAACTCTAAAATCATTATTAAAGACATTGATAAAAATCTAAAAAATACTCATGATAAAATGTTAAAAACTCAATTTGACCTCCAAAAGAAACTCCAACGTTATTCAGCCCTAAATAGAACCACAAAATTGGCAAACTACTTGTCAATTAAACAATCTAAAGAGAGAAAAATACAACCTCTCAAAATACAGATGAAGTGATCATGAATTAGAAATAGAGAGAGAAAGACATAAGGAAGTCTGGACACCAAGAGAGCAGAGGACACTGTGATCTTTTTTTCTGATCTGTCCCAAATACCACACTGTGAGAGAAATGTTTTTCCCCAAATTTAAAACACTGAATCCATCATTCCTTTATACTCCCCTATATATTTGGAGAGTACGACAGCACAGCTGCACTAGCAGATAAATATGTGTCTGCCATTCACACTGTTAGACATGACTAATTCACTGTATACATTTAATTTATGTTGTATATATTCTCCTATTTTATTTATATATATATATATATATATATATATATATATATATATATATATATATATATATATATATATATATATATATATACACACGCAGCCATTCATACGCTAATGTGCTGAGGCGATCAAGGGAAAAGTACACGCCCTCGACTGCGAGATTTGATGTAAACACAACACAACTCAACTTTTCTGCATGTTTGTAACGATACACAGGCGATCAAACTCTTGGCTATTAAGGAAGAGTTACATTTTTTCTGAGAAGAAGAGCGGGACTCCGATGAACGTTTGTATTTTGAAGAGTGACTTGATCCAGCAGAGGATACAATTTCAAACGAGTAAGTCGTTTAGTTTTCATTAGCTGACATGCAATTTTATATAAACATGTACATATTTTACTAGTGGGACTGTTTCCAGACAGGATTCAAAGTTTGACATTTGACATTCAAAGTATTGACATGTCCTAATAGGCAAGTTTTAGTTACATGTAAATGTTGTTATTTACATTGTATGCTGTATGATATAAATATGATATGTAATATGATATAAAAATAATTTGAATGTTAGATTATATTTTAATGTGTTTATGCTGACTCGTTATCATCAACAAAGCTTGTGCTTGCAGATAGGTTAAATGAGTAAAATGCACTTTAAATATGCCCATATTAGAAAATCAGCATATTATCATATGTATTTTGGATCAAATAAATGCAGTCTTGGTGAACAGAAGAGACTTCTTTTAATGGTAGTGTAGGTCTAAAATTAAGTAAAGTCTTTATGTAAAGAAAATATATAGTCAGATTACTTCTTTTAACTTAAAACTTGATTTTGATCATTAAGTCTCCTCACATTAATTCTCTTTGTCACAATCCTCATTGATGGGCCCAGAGGAGTGTCCTCAGGTGTGAATCTCATCAATATTCATGATCGTTCACGCCTCCTCGCTTATTACCATTCAGCACTAAAATTGTCGCACAAAAGTTAAATGACTATATTGTTTTGTATGAATGAGTGATCAGGATGATTTTTCACATCATTTTGTAGCAAAAACTCAAGGCTACAAGATCCAGTTCTCAAAAGTCTTGTGGACAAATGTTTAGTATGTGTTATATGGCCTTATTTCAGTGACTTAACATTTTCGTTTTTTCAAAAACCACGCATAAACGTTATTTTCTCAAAAATACAAACATGTACACACATGTTGCTCACATATTATTGTAGCCCAGTTTGTGCTGAATACAGTGTTATCAGACTTTAGACATTAATATGTTTTTAAGCAACTGAAAAAAGCACAAATGTCAAGGCATGTCAAAACTTCTCCAGGGCCCAAAACACCCTCAGACCCCAGAGGGTTAAAATGCTTTGGCATTGCTATACTCCAATTGTCGTGCCAATAAAGCTATAGAGAGAGAGAGAGAGAGATTTGTGACAGATGCAGAGGTATAAAGAGAAATGTAAAGGAAGCACATATGAAATACATGGTCATTTATCTCCTGCAGTCCATTAACTTGATGCTTCAGAAACTCACATCATTGTAATGTCCTCACATGCTGTTAAAATATGGTTTGTGTCTGGTAATATTACAGCTCCACCCCAAGACATTTAAGTTTCCGCCTTTTAGGGAGGGGCCAGAGACGGGGCAAACAGCTGGGGATTTCTGGGATAGCAAGAACAGCTGTTTAGGTGCAACCAGAGGAACATTTTAATTGCTGAAATGTTGCTCTTTCATAGCTCAAGTGACTTAATGGACTTTCCAATTGGGGTTTATTTTCATGTCAACTTTATCTCACATGTTTCTACTAAAATGACTAGAAATAGAAATAGACAAATATTAGACCTTTGCTGACATGAAAAAAGGGTATTGAATTATAAAATGAATATGGAGAGCAAAGCTCAGGTAATTTGGTGGTGGAAGAAATATTTCAGTTTATGTAGAAATCTCAGATCCCAGATGCGGGTATGTGAAAGAAATGTGGAGTACTCCTGTTTAAACACTTTATACTGGCATGTAACTGCTTTAATCGCATTTCTTCTCTGATCAAAGTGTGCCTGCACCAGTGCTGCGTAAGGATCATGTTCCACTCAAGCACAGGTTTGAAAACATCGCGAAAAAGAAGCTACGCTTACTTTTTGGCTTCAATGGTGCTCCCCCATCTACAGCCCTGCCATGGCAAAAGAAAACATATTATGAACAGATTCTTTTTTTTAAGTGAATCAAAACAGATAGAGTAACCATTGTAGTCCAACAAACAAATGACTCTTATGAACCTATTCTTTTTAGTGAGGCAAAACAGACAGTGTATCCAGTGTAGTCGAAAAAGACTACACTGAATGAAGTGGTTATTTTAATAAATCATTCAAAAAGACGAAATTGAAGTGGTTGGCCCAAACGATGTAAACATCTTATTCTTATTCTCCAATTATTGCAATAGTCAGAGTATTGGTGTACATGTAAACGTATGCAATGTTGATTTCTTCTGAATCTTTAGAGAAGACATGACATTACTCTGGTCTTTTTCTCTAGAGAATAATCTGAGAAGCAGGATCTTGTGATTTAACATTATTGCTGTCTTGGAGAATCGATTGAGATATTAAAGAGCTTTCATTTGTGTATTTCTTTCCTACAGGCAGCATTCAGCTGTGCTTCCAGTAAAATCTACGATGGCAATGCGTGTTACATTGTGTGCAATCTTGATTCAATATACCATCTTAAGATCTTTAAAGGCAAAGTCAGATCTTGATTTTTATTTAATCCAGTCAACTAATAATTAAATTCAATTTAAGAACAAGAGCGTTTTTTTACAAATCCATCCCTGGAAATTATTGTGTACAATTGCACTTTTCAGAGTTGCAAAACTCATGCACACACAGTACAGTTAAAAGCAGTGCCTGAGTTTTGAGCCCTGCAATGGAATTAGATATACAGAGACCTTAATAACCTTTGACCTATAACCTCAGTAACTCAGATTACAGATTAATAAAATGCTGTAATTAGGGGCCTTGGTAGCTCAGTGAGTATAGACGCTGACTACCACCCCTGGAGTTCATGAGTTTGAATCCCAGGGTGTGCTGAGTGACTCCAGCCAGATTGGCCTGGTTGCTAGGGAGGGTAGACTCACTTGGGGTAACCTCCTCGTGGTCACTATAATGTGGTTCTCGGTCTCAGTGGGGTGCATGGTGAGTTCTATGTGGATGCTGCGGAGAGTAGCGTGAAGCCTCCAAACGCATTATGTCTCCGCGGTAATGTGCTCAACAAGCCACGTGATAAGATGCACGCGTTGAAGATCTCAAACATGGAGGAAACTGAGATTGTCCTCCGCCACATGGATTGAGGCGAGTCACTACGCCACCACAAGGAGAGTGCATTGGGAATTGGGCATTCCAAATAGGGGAGAAAAAGGGGAAAAATTAATAAATAAAAGGCTGTAATTTGTGTCATATAATACAATTTTGCATATCATTTTTGTAGCCTTGTGTCTGCTTTCAAGATATTTCTACTTTTTCCAATTCTCAGTATTGTCGGTTCATTGCTTACCAATTACACACATATTTGAAAGAAAAATAAACTACTGATTATTAATCTTCTTACTAGAAGATTATCATTGTAAAACCGTTATTAACAGATGCTCGTTTCAGATGCAGTTAGTCCATCAGATTTTCAGGTCAAAGTCAATTGGCCAGATTTGATAGAATATTTTCCAGTTTTTGATTAAGTGCTCAAATCATGATCAGGACCAGAACTTCTGTGATGTCATGATTTATTCTGATAGAATCAAAAGTAAACTTCAAGAAACTCACAAGCTATTCACAAGCTATCGATTGGATTCAGATTTTGATATGATTTGATTCTATTCTGATTAATTTGGGTATATTTCAGTAATAATGTCCATTTTGTTAAAATATGAAATAAATGATCTCTCAGCTAATGCTTTAAATTACACAGGAAAACTTTAACTCCTCCCATTACTAATGTACATTAAGAAAATTTTAACAAAATAAATTAACAACAGGGCCAATTATGTAATTCAGTTTCTATTTATTTAACAGATATAATAATGAACAAAACCAAAACTGAAGTAAACTTTATAACAAAAGATCGATATTGGGATTTAACCAAGGGATTTTATTAGATCGAGCATGTTCCTATGAAAATTGCGATTATGCTATAAAAATAAATGCAGCCCTACATACAATATTGTGTGTCAGGTGGGCTTGACCTCTTTTCATCTGTTTGTGGATGGATTACATGAAATATTTTTGCAAAGTTGATGTCTAAAACTATTTTAAACAGCGTTTTGCTATTTCATTTATAATTATTATCAATGAAGCTTTTATGACCATGTTAATTGAGAGACTGTATATCTGTACTTTCAAGAATAGCTACAGGACCTAAGATATACACTTCCCTCAAACATCAGGATAAATTGTAACCTAATATCTTGATGTTTAATTAGAAAGAAAAGCTTCTATGGACAAGTTATGCATCCATTACTCATGTCTGGCCCTGCAGCTGGTTTTAGGCCAGGAGACGGCATTGAGTGTGTATGTATGTATGTGTGTGTGTGTTACTCTCCCACCCTTACCCAGGAATATCCCTCACTCTGCAAAAAGGAAATAGCAGATTAAATCTACATTACTCTCAGAGCATTTTCATCTCTCCCACTCAGAGTGCCCGCCTCCCTCTGTATCAATCTTTTTCGTGTTTTGCTAGTCTTTTTGTCCCCTAAGACATGTTCTCTTTTTGGCACCCTGTGTAGAATTTGTGCTATGTCTCTCTCTCTCTCTCTCTCTCTCTCTCATATACACACACACTTACTCTCTCCTGGGTGTAACATTGTTGGCAGTCTGTATGAGAGGCAGCAGCCAGGCCTGTAAGCATATCCTGTGGGAGATCGGTTTTCAGCTGTGCGTGTGTGTGCGTGAATGTTTTCTTTCTCTTGCTCTCGCTGTCTCTCTGTGGCGGTGGGTAGTTTTTTCACCTGCTCGAGGGACAGGCTCCCAGGTCTTAGAGGGGGCTTTACGGCGGGTTCGGATAATGCTGCTAATGTTTCTGTGTGCCGCCTGGCTTCAGCCATCTACTCTCAACGTCCTGCCTGTGCTGAGTCCATACGGCCCTGCACATACACATACACACAGCCACAGGGGCCTGTCAATGATTAATAGCTTCTCCCTGAGTGGCATCTTGGGAGGGCCTGAGAGAGAAAGAGGCAAAACAAGAGCTCTGTTTTCCTCTCTGCTCGCTCCTCTCTTCCTCTTGTGTGCGAGAGAGCATTCACTCTCAATCCACTTCAGAAAGCTTGATTAAAAAAAGACAAAGCCAAAAATGTGCACGTGTGGGTTATCAGGAGAAAATGCAGCAAATCCCATGTCCTTAAAGGGATAGTTCACCCAGAAATGAAAATTCTGTCATTATTTAGGCTATTTACCCTCATGTCATTCCAAACTCATATGCTGTTAATGTTTTTAATGGAACACAAAAAGGGGATTTTTTTTTTTTAGGAACCTCAATTCAGCTTGTGTTGTATGCAGCATACTGTACAATGGCAGTTTATAGTGACCTCGGCTGTCAACCTCCACAAAGGATGAACGACAGAAGAAAAAAAACTTGTGTGTGTGTGTATATATATACACTGGCGGCCAAAAGTTTGGAATAATGTACAGATTTTGCCACCAAAGTGGCATTCAACTGATGTAAAAAAAAACAGCACCATCACTATTTGGAAAAAAGTCATTTATCAAATCTAGACAGGCCCCATTTCCAGCAGCCATCACTCCAACAACTTATCCTTGAGTAATCATGCTAAATTGCTAATTTGGTTCTTGAAAATCACTTGCCATTATATCAAACACAGCTAGAAGCTATTTGGGTCATTAAATGAAGCTTAACATTGTCTTTGTGTTTGTTTTTGAGTTGCCACAATATGCAATAGACTGGCATGTCTTAAGGTCAATATTAAGTAAAAAAGAAACCGTTTTCTCTAGAAACTCATCATTGTTTTGAGGAGTGAAGGCTATACAATGCTTAACATTGCCAAAAAACTGAAGATTTCATACAATGGTGTACACTACAGTCTTCAAAGTCAAATGACAACTGGCTCTAACAAGGGCAGAAAGATGTGGAAGAGACTCTAGTTTGAGAAATAGACGTCTTGATCTGCAAAGCTGTCATTGCTGCACATGATTTGTTTTATGAGAACTCTTTGAAGTAGTTTAAGAAAAAGTAGTTGAAAAAAAAAAAAAAACTTTTTCTGAAAAAATAAAATGTATTAGTAATTTTTCATTGTGATAAGCTGAATGACATTTTGGTGAAAAATTTACCAATTTCTTTCCATAAGAGCAAAATCTGTACATTATTCCAAACTTTTGGCTGTCAGTGTGTGTGTATGTATGTATGTATGTATGTATGTATGTGTGTGTGTGTGTGTGTATGTATATATATATATATATATACACAGTATCTCACAAAAGTGAGTACACCCCTCACATTTTTGTAAATATTTGATTAAATCTTTTCATGTGACAACACTGAAGAAATTACACTTTGATACAATTTAAAGTAGTGAGTGTACAGCTTGTATAACAGTGTAAATTTGCTGTCCCCTCAAAATAACTCAACACACAGCCATTAATGTCTAAACCGCTGGCAACAAACGTGAGTACACCCCAGAGTGAAAATGTCCAAATTGGGCCCAATTAGCCATTTTTCCTCCCCGGTGTCATGTGACTCATTAGTGTTACAAGGTCTCAGGTGAGAATGGGGAGTAGGTGTGTTAAATGTGGTGTCATCGCTCTCACACTTCCTCATACTGGTCACTGGAAGTTCAACATGGCACCTCATGGCAAAGAACTCTCTGAGGATCTGAAAAAAACTATTGTTACTCTATATAAAGATGACCTAGGCTATAAGATTGCCAAGACCCTGACACTGAGCTGCAGCACGGTGGCCAAGACCATACAGCGGTTTAACAGGACAGGTTCCACTCACAACAGGCCTTGCCAAGTTGAGTGCAAGTGCTCAGCGTCATATCCAGAGGTTTTCTTTGTGAAATAGATATATGAGTGCTGCCAGCATTGCTGCAGAGGTTGAAGGGGTGGGGGGGTCAGCCTGTCAGTGCTCAGAACATACGCTGCACACTGCATCAAATTGGTCTGCATGGCTGTCGTCCCAGAAGGAAGCCTCTTCTAAAGATGATGCACAAGAAAGCCTGCAAACAGTTTGCTGAAGACAAGCAGACTAAGGACATGGATTACTGGAACCATGTCCTGTGGTCTGATGAGACCAAGATAAACTTATTTGGTTCAGATGGTGTCAAACTTGTGTGGCGGAAACCAGGTGAGGAGTACAAAGACAAGTGTGTCTAGCCTACAGTCAAGCATGGTGTTGGGAGTGTCATGGTCATTCTGGCACCATTCTGAGTAAATTCTAGAGACTGTTGTGTGTGAAAATCCCAGGAGATAAGCAGTTACAGAAATACTCAAACCAGCCCATCTGACACCAACAATCATCCATGCGATTATCTAATCAGCCAATTGTGTGGCAGTAATGCAGTGCATAAAATCACGCAGACACGGGTTATGAGTGCAAGTTAATGTTCACATCAACCATCAGAATAGGGGGAAAAATGTGATCTCAGTGATTTGGAGTGTGGCATGATTGTTCTTGCTAGATGGGCTGGTTTGAGTATTTCTATAACTGCTGATCTCCTGGGATTTTCACGCACAACAGTCTCTAGAATTTACTTTATATATTAAAGGCGCCAAAAACAAAGTAAATCTATTCAGCGGCAGTTCTGTGGTTGGAAATACCTTGTTGATGAGAGAGGTCAACAGAGAATGGCCTGACAGTCTAACCACTCTGTACAATTGTGGTGAGAAGAATATTATCTCAGAATGCTATTCTGAGATGCGGGTTGGCGCTGTTTTGGCAACACGAGTGGGACAGACACAATATTAGGCAGATGGTTTTAATGTTTTGGCTGATCGGTGTATAGTTTATACTGTATATAAAATTTTCTGTTTCAGAATTACACAACACACTCTCTCGGGATGGTACTGCAGCAGTCCGACAAGAGTTGGACTGCAAACCAAAGTCAAGAGTCTGCTTTACAAAGTCATGTCATAATGAACTCACCAACTCTGACATTTTCCGTATTTCATCAGGTCCAAAGCGCTGCATAATGCAGTTGGAAACATGAAAGAGTCTTTCATGCTTTTATGCAAGTTTTATCAAGTCCGAAGCACCAGGGCTTTTCAAGTCGTCCAGGATGAAATCATATGAAAAAATAAGTAGATAATGATTAGAATAGTCTAATTCCTGTTTTAAAATGGTGTAAAGTGACTTTTGGAATATCCTTGATGATGTGTCAACAGCACATGGATCATATCAGGATTGTACAGGCTGCAAGCCAATGTGATTATAATGATGTTACAATGAGCAGGGAAGCATAATGAATGTCCTCAGCTATGGGAGATCTTTTAATTTGCTTTAGTAGGTGAAAATCTATTGCATCATTCTAAATAATTACGTAGTCAGATGAAAAGTTTTATTTTTTAGAGGTTTCAGTTCTCAGTTAGGTTTCAACTTTGTATCAATGGCTACGTTTACATGCACCCTCATAATGCAATTACAATACGATTAATGCAATACTGCGATTAAACTGCTCATGTAAAACAGAATATTGCGACTATGATATTGAGATTATGCTAATAATCAGAGTGATGTTAATCGCAGTAAGATATGTGGAGTAATCCTGTTTTATACTTTATACTTGCATTTCTTCCACTCGGATCAAAGTGTGTCTGTGCCAGTGCTGCATATGGATCATGTTCCACTTGGTCATATAGCAAAACAGAAGAAGCTGTGCTTATTTCTCGGCTTCATGTGAAACGGCAGTTTCTTGCAATGTTTTCCAGCAGTGGTGCTACCCAACTGAAGAATCTACAGCCCCACGGCTAAAGAAAACATATTTTCCTGAGTTGTGAATGACCGTTTGCAGTTTTAATTGAACGTTGGTGATGTACAAAGACTGTATTCTGCATAATAAAAATGGCGAATTTGTCATCGAGTTTGTCAAACAAGTTTGTCCTCGTGGGCAGAACACAACAACATCCAGCGCGTGTATCCTGATTCACAAACAAGTTACTCGAATGAACCGATTCTATTTAGTGAATCAAATGAGACTGGCGCATCCAGTGTAATCGAAAATGACTCTTTTGAAGTGGTTCCTTTAATAAATCGTTCAATAAGACTCACAAACTGACTACATAACTGAAACTGAAAAACTACATATTTGCAACAAGATGTTTTTGTAATATTATTTTATAAAAAAGCATTAAAACTTAAAATTAACAAGCAATAATCAGAGCATTATCAAGTAGCATCTAAATGGGAATGAAGAGGTGTAAACATCTTAATCTAATCACCAGTCAATAATTTTGCTTGTTCTCATAGCGTTGTCTTTGAAGTGGATCATTGAGGCAATGACTTATAATGTTTTCAGTTGAGGGGGCTATTGTGCCACAGTTAAATTTGACATCCACAGGAACAAACAATGCTGCTCTTTTGCTCTGTTTTGGTCTCAAAATTATATTAGGAGTGCAGGGTTTTGGAATGAGGGTGCATGGCTGATTCAACGGCTCAGTCACATGAAAGCTTCAGAACGTTACAATCGCTTACAGCACCTTTAACAATACAAATGACTGATGTATGGTAAATGGTCTGCACTTATATAACGCTTTTTTTAACCTTAGAGGTTACCAAAGCACTTTACACTGTCCCAATCACCTATTCGCACACACACTCATACACCAATGGCGGCAGAGCTGCCATGCAAGGTGCTAGCCTGCCATTGGGAGCAACTTGGGGTTCAGTGTCTTGCCCAAGGACATTTCAGCATGTGGAGTCGTGGGGGCCGTGAATTGAACCGCCAACCTTGCAATTAGCAGCAGACTCGCTCTACCACCTGAGCCACAGCCACACCTAACAGCCGATGTATGTCTGTAATATGCTTCCATCTTCTCATTCCAAACCTTGATGTTTTCTTCTATGGTACACAACTGTTATTTTTCTCCCCAATTTGGAATGCCCAATTCCCATTGCGCTCTAAGTCCTCGTAGTGGCGTAGTGACTCGCCCCAATCTGGGTGGCGGAGAACGAATCTCAGTTGCCTCCACATCTGAGACCGCCTATCTTATCACGTGGCTTGTTGAGCGTATTACCGCAGAGACATGGCGCCTGTGGAGGCTTCGCACTATTCTCTGCGGCATCCACACACAACTCGCCACACGCCCCACAGAGAGTGAGAACCACATTATAGCGACCATGAGGAGGTTACCCCATGTGACTCTACCCTCCCTAGCAACCGGGTCAATTTGGTTGCTTAGGAGACCTGGCTGGAGTCACTCATTCGAACTCGTGACTCCAGGGGTGGTAGTCAGTGTCTTTACTCACTGAGCTACACAGGCCCCCTGTTATTCTAATTTTTAAATCATGGTAAGGTTTAAGTTTGGGTCTTGGGTTAGTGGTTAATCTTAGGAAAAAACATAATAACATAGTTCGTTGGATTCATTTATTTTTTTTCTAAAAGGAAACTCGTACGATTTCAAAACTTGCACTTATTATTACAACTTGTTGTAAGACCGGGTTAGAAATGACAGGGAAATCTGCTTATTTGTGAGACGTATTGTTGTAAACTACAGCTTTGTATTGTGATGATAGTACTGCATTAGTGAAGCACAGACTTTATACAGCCGAGCAGGGGGGTCTGCAGTCAAAGATGAGGCTTAGGGGAAGACAAGAGGCCCCAGGATCGAGATAGTTCAGGCAAGTCCCTTGTGCCTGCTGGCCGGCTATGAGACCAGGCCAAGAGGAGGAGGAGGAAAAGTGAGAGGGTTAAGGAGGGGGGCCAGGGGGTGAAAGCAGAGCTGGAATTTGTGCGGTATGCAGAGAATGATGGGATTTTTCCTGCTGGGCGGCTGAGAGCTGCTGTAATGCAGAGCATTGACCAGCACACACACACACACACACACACACAAAGAACTGAATGCTCTACCACCATCACCCTCTCTACTTCACACATACTCTCTCATTCTCTCACTCTCCCTCACTCTCTAGCTCAATTTTTTCATCTTTTGTGGAATGCTCACAGTTATTTAAAGGGATAGTTCACCCAAAAATGAATTTCCTGTTATCATATATTTACCATTGTGTTGTTCCAAACTCAAATGACACAAAAAAAGATATTAATGTTTATCTCGGTCACCATTAACTTTTGGTATTTCTTAAATTTGGTCTGGTACCGCTAAGTTGACTATCTGGAAAACAAGAAAAACAAGGCAGGGCAGGGTGCAGTGTATGCCGTGGCTATATTTTCAGGGGTGGGTGACTTCTGGATTATGATATAAATATGCATGTTAAAAGTGGGTGGAGTGTCCACCAAAGTTCATGTATATCTGGTGGATATTAAATATGATGTACCGTTGATGAATAGGTGTTGGATTTCTTGAAATTTAAATTCTCTCTCTTCCACAAAAGAACAGAGCATTTCTCTAACAGTTGGCTCTGTCTTTCTGTGTCTGTATTCCTGTCTCTTCTGTTGCTCTTCTCCTTTTTTTCCTCTCTCCCTTTTAGCAATCACTCTTTTCTGCCATTATTTCATTTTCCTCCTCTTGATGATTAAAACACTAACTCTCTTTTCCTTTGTTCTCCTCAATGTCTATGTTTTCTTTCCTCCTCCACAATCATTCTTCTACCTGTCTCCATCTCATTCTTTTAACTTGTAAATATTTAAAATGAAATTGTAAATATTTAAAATGTCTAAAGCTGTAAATATGTAAAAATGTTTCAGTTTTAGATGCTTTCACATATCCATATTGTATGTTTTAGTGTCTATCCAAATGCAAAAACAGGTACATTTAAATGTTACAAATATTAACGTACAAATAGCTACTTATATTAATGAGATCAGGCTGGTATTTGATGGTGATTTGCTATTTGCACACTTTTTGTTATATTTTTGTAGATCTTAACATTTAGATTGTAATTTTATAACTTTTACTGAACTTTCCATGATTTGACAAAAAAATGTCTCCATATTAGGCATGCATGTAGGACATTTTCAAATTCCATTCTATCTTTCTCGCTCTTTCTTTTTCTCTCTCTCTCTCTCTCTCTCGGTCTAACTCTCTGCTCTGAGGCAGCTCCTCTGCTCTGTCTGCTGGCTTGCTTCCAGTGCCTGACAGTCATAAGATTATTTCATTTATTTAGTCTTTTTTTCCTCTTCTATTTTCTGTCCATTGTGTCCCTCTAAATATGAGCCATTGTTCAGAATGACCTTATCGGTCTTTGGGAGCATGCTTTATTTTAGTAACAGAGTTAAAGAATTTAATTGTCTGCATTTGAGATCATGATGTGGAGTCTTTGGGACATAGCGTATGGCTTTAAGGGAAAACAATGACAAATATTAAAAAAGTAAAGTTTACCCAATATTAGGATGTGCTTTTGTATTTTTATGCTTTATAGAGTATATTACATTATTAGTTAGCAAAATCAAACTCTATTGAACTCCCATGCAGAGCACTATATGTGTGGTGTGCAGAGTTGCTGACTGTGTTATGTGTTCAAAATCAGTCACTTGGAATGTTTTATCTTAGTTAGGATTGTAAGAAGGTAACCGTTTATGTAGACACTAGGCAGCTCACTAGGTTTTTGAACAGAGCTATTGTGTCATGTGTTGATTTTCTCAAACTAGAAACTAAAAATCTGTTTGTCTTTCTCTAGCCCTCTTTTTCTCTCTCCCTTTCTCAGGACAGGTCATATATTAGGGTTCAAGAACCATTTTGTTTCCTCCATTCTTTTGTCTGAGGCAAGTTTTGAGAAATTCTTGGCCGGCTCCCTCCCGCCTCCTTGAAAGAGAAACTGTCAGTTTAATTGGCTGTGATCTCGTATGCAAAGCTGCTTTCACTTATTGCACTCAGGTCTTATCCTTAAAATATGGATAAGATGCTGTGAAAAAACCCCTCCACATGGTCTTCTCCTGTCTGTATGCTTTGAATTTAAACCAGACGCACTGGTTTGTCCCATATTATTTTTATTTAAGTTTTTCAAACCGTGATATATTCCTCATCGTAGTGCTGGAGATTTCCACACATCCTCCTCTGTCTCTCTCTCTAAATGTCTCTAAAGAATATCAATGGGTAGAATTTCACAAGAGTCGGATCGGGGGAGCACTGAAGTGGCAAAGCATTTTTTTCAGAATCACTTAACACACTACAACAAAATCTGCAATCATGTCGGCTATAATCCTGAGAGACAGATCCATTTTTGAGACAAAGAGAGAGATGGGGAGATGAGGACAGCCAGAGATAGTTGGTTTTACATTAACACGTGTATGGAGAAAGCGTGTGCTTGTTATTTAGGCTTAAAAACAACATGAAACCGCATTCACAATGCATTAAGTTCCCATAATGTGTCGTATTTCTTAGTAAAACAGAATATTTAAGTGGGAATTAATGAAGTGGGGCTTTTGTCCATCAGGATTTGATTGGATAAAAACATGCTGTTGTATTTAAGCAATATTACCATAGTTCTGCTATACTGACACACTATGTAAGAGCACGATTAAGTGTGATATTCCTTTCATACAACAGTTAACAACACTTAATATTTGAGTAACTGACATTAAAGACATAAAAAAAACATTCTGTTTTGTTTTTGGATACAATATTGCAAACCATAAAATTGGACACAGATTAAAAATCGTCCAAGTACCAATCAGATTAGTGGACCAGAACTAACTGCTATAATATTGGTTAGTTCTGATGAAGTGCGCACAAAAAGGCTGTAAACATTTTTTGGATTTTCTCTGATTTTCTCCCCAAATACCAATGCGCTCTAGGTCCTCGTGGTGGTGTTTTGACTGGCCTCGATCTGGGTGGCGGAGGATGAATCTCAGTTGCCTCCGTGTCTGAGAGAGTCAATCCATACATCTTATCACGTGGCTTGTTGAGCGCATTACCGAGGACTTCTAGCGCGTGTAGAGGCTTCACGCTATTCTCCACGGCATCCAAGCACAACTCACCACGCGCCCCACCGAGAGTGAGAACCACATTATAGTGACCATGAGGAGGTTAACCCATGTGACTCTACCCTCCCTAGCAACCGGGCCAATTTGGTAAAATTGACCCAAAACATTTATTAAGAAAGTAAATGGTACTGTATGTTGTCTTTGAAAAATCAGATCTGTTGAAGTATTTTACATTACTTCAGAGCGGCTCATCCATGGTAAGGAGTTAAATCAGGGCAGTGAGATGTCAAGGGGCCATTGTGTGAATTCCCTGACTAGCCCATGTTTAATTGAAGTCTTTTTTTATTGTAGTAACATAAGCAGTTGGATGTTGCTGAAATGTATTAACATTAGTTCCCTAATAGCATAATACCTGACCAACCCATTTTCTCTCACTGTTTCTTCTGGAGTATCAAATTAATAACTACTTTACTGCTGGGTGTTTTTTCAAATTTGGGCACTTTTGTGTCCCAGGGGTTGATTTTAATTAAAATAAACCGATTTAAACTTTTTGTTATACGTAGGTCCTTTTAAACCGTTCAAAAATCAGCTCCATTTACTTCCATTGTAAGTGCCTCAATGCAATGTAGTGGAAATGTCCCTGTGGTGGGAATTTTCAAGACTTTAAAAAAAAAAAAAACACACAAATTTGACAAATCTCCTTTGATGCATTTGCATACTCTGCTTGACATTATTAGTAGAAAAAGTTTATTAAAAAAAATTGAGAGCATGAAAAATGCTTTAACATTCTAGAAATGCAAGTTAGAAACAGCCTGTTATTTTGTGCTAATCTTAAGAGAATATTTATAGAATTCTTTCTCAATTTAATAACATTTTAATATCATGAATATCTCTAACATATTCATTTACCGTGGTATTTACTTGGTACTCAAACGTACATCAAAGTATAGCATTACAATCATGGTTGTGTAGTCCACAAATTTGTGTTTCTTTTCTATTTGGCCTTTACCAAGTGGAGATGTCTTCCTAAGGATCAAAACATAAAGACAGATCTTCCCAGACAATGGAATCAAGTATGTAGCAACTTTAATAACACTTTCTAAAATCAGTAGCAGTGATATACCGGTACTCTAAGATAGAAAAGCAGTGCAGACTTGGATTGGGCCGATAAACATCAGCACAAGACTGAGTTTCCAATTCCTGCCTCTGAATAGACCCTGGGCTATGAGAGTTAGGAAGAGGGAGAACGAGAAGGGGAGATTGAAATGCGGTAGAGAGAGTGAAAGAGAGAGAGGCAGCCCTCTCTGGCCCTGTGGCTGTCGGAGTGAATGGACCATGTGACAGGACATGTCGCGTTGAGTGACAAAGCAAAAAAAAAAAAAAAGAGAGTGAAAGAAGTGGCAACACAAATGTAAAACACTCTGGTTTCCCAGCATCCAGCCTCACAGCGCAGAGAGAGAACGCGAAACAGGAAGGGGGAGGAAGAACAGATGGAAAAACTGGCAAATGCATAGCAAACACAAGGTTAAAAAGTGTAGATACAGTATGGATGGTGCATGGGTAGATATATGTGTGCACATGTGTTTCAAGTTTTGAGTATGTGAGAAAAGAACAGTGAAAGGAATAATTCGCCCCCAAATTGAAAATTCCTTTTACAGAGGGAGGACAGCAGGGGTTAAAGGAGTTAGAGAACAGGGCAGAAGATGTAAAATGGATTGGAAATATGGAGAGGTAGTGAGAGAAAAGTGGGGGAGGGGTGAATACTCTGCATACTGCATGGCGATAACGTCAGACACTTTATAAATTTCCCCGGCTGACTCAAACTGCTACCTCGAGGCAGACACAGGCCGTGCCTCTCCATGTCACACTCTGAGCCTCTAAATCTTAGAGCGAGAGAGCAACAGCATGGCATTTACAGTGGGCTGAGAGAGAGGAGGAGATGTACATGGACGGCTGCCACTGAGTGAGAAGGTTCGTAGGGAAAGAGGAAGGACGGAGAGAGAAAATGAGGTGAAAGAATGGGCTCAGTGCTTCCCAAGTGTGTGGTGTCATATTCCTGCGTAGCCCCTAGCTCTACAAATGGCTAAAAGAGAAATACTGTTTTACATTTGTTCCTTTTCTATAATACTAGTATTGAGAATACAGTTAATTTGCTTAGTTATTATGAAGAATTTCAGATGGTGACGGGCCTTTCTTGAATAGAACTTTAATCAAAAGAGTCCAAGCTGAGGAGCGATTCAGGTTACAATTCTGGTATTTCTACCATGGAGCAAAAAAAATAAAATTCTCTCTCCTTGAAAGTATTTTTAAAGAAGCTACCGATTATAAAAAAGCATATTTTTTAGGGGGGGAATTTTGTAAATTTGATTTTCAATATTCAAGATTTTTTTCAACCAAAACTGTTGTTGTGATCGATACAGTTCAGAGTTCAGCTTATTTTATGTGTAGCTGCTGTGTAAAAAAAAATAAATAAAAAAAATAGGTATTATTCAAATGTTTTAAACTTTGCAATTCTAATGTGCTGGGTCTCTGAGTGATAAACAATACATTAATATTGAGTAACTTGACACTTTTATAAAAATAATAAAAAATCTATTGTTGCTCTACTAACAAAAATGGTTCCAAAAGAAGCCGAAGCAAGTAAATGTCAACTTAAATTTCATCCGGTTCTTCATACAATGCTATCATATGCATTCAGAAGACTTGGAGTTGGACTTGTATCGCTAAAATTGTATGGACTAGATTTATGGTGCTTTAGTGGAGAACTTTTAGGAGCTTAAAGGAATATTCCGTGTTCAATACAAGTTAAGCTCAGTATACAGCCTTTGTGGCCTATGTTGATTACCACAAAACCCTCCTCGACCCTCCTTTAAAAACAAAAAAGGAAAAATCAAGGTTTAAGTGAGGCACTTCTATTTAGAGGGTTTAAAGGCAGAAATGAGAAGCTTATATTTTATAAAATCAATTAAATTAATTCGTCTGTCAAAACTCATATATTAATTTAGCTGTTAAGTCAGGGTTTGTTGACATAAGTTGTAAAATTGGCTATAACTTCACACCGAAAAGGTTAGTAAGTGATTTTATCACACTTGTGGCAATTGTTTGAAACAGTGAGTCAGTGTTCCAAAATTGGCCCCATTCACTTCCATTGAAGGTACCTCACTGTAACCCAGATTTTAATTTAATTTAAAAACATTTAAGAAAAGGCCTCATGTCACTATGTATTTGTTGTATAAAAAAGATCAGTGTGAACATTCTACAGAACGTATCCTTTTATGGTCGATGGAAAATACATCATAAATGTTTGGAACATAATGAGGCTTAATCAGAATAATAAGAAATGTAATTTTGGGTGAACTATTCCTGTAAGACCAAAACCACATGAAGACTTTATTTTTGAGCCTCTTTTACTGTGATAGCAGCACAAGGCTATCCTAGTCAAATGTATCTTTTCTCTTTCAATGTATGCTGAATTACGCACCCCATTTCCTGTTGGCATCAACGTTCTTTGGACATGCTTGAAACAAGGGTAGCTGCAATTACGCTGACACGTCAGCTTCTGTTCTGCTATTGTGCATGTAGACCAGTGGGTGCTGCTGTATTAATACGCAGCTAAAGCCCTTAATATAGTTCACTCATTTATATTGTATCCTGTTTTTATAATTTTGTTATCCGTTTTAGTAACCGTTTCACTGTTGTTTCTGTAATCAGTTTCTTGGAATAATAACCTAATTGTAATACCGAGGTACTTTGATGTATGGCATTGTACTGAATGCTTAGTATATTCATATAACATGAGCGGTTTCCCAAACGACACTCTATACACTACGCACTTTTAAAATATACTATGCACTCAGCCATGTAGTGTGAATTTTCAAAGTGTAGTATCATCCCAAATGGAACACTTAATGATTTTTTACTACATGGAAGCATTCAGGACAGCTTCCTGACTCCTCCTCGTGACGCGTTACCTTGCCAAACAAGCTTACATCATCCCTCTCATGAGTGCATGTCACAGAGATATATGGAAGCAAACATTTGTTACTAAAAGTATTTAAGAATTGTTTGTTTCTCAAAATAATCAAGCGTTTATTTGCCGACTGGAGTTGTGTGGATTATTTTGATGCACCCTAAATATGAGTACATTCACTTGCATTGTTTAGAGGAGGAGGCCTGAAATGAAATCCTAGAAGTCTTAAATTCTGTTTTAATGAAGAAAGAAATTCGTCTTGGTTGGCCTGAGGGGGGAGTAAATTATCAGCTAATTTTCATTTTTGAGTTAACTATTCCTTTAAAGTTAAGATGGACTGGTAATATGGCCGGGTATTTTCCTGGTGGGCCGACACACTTTTGGGCCGATCAGGAAATTATCGTAATGGCCATCGGGAGAACTGAGCGGGCCGGTGGTTCGGCCGCAAAACATGCCGAATGGGCCGCGATAAGCAGAGAAGGACAGCAACAACAGTTGGGCCAGTTGCCATTTAAAATCCCGGGATGATTTCTCTTCCCAGTCCAGCCTTGATGGTACTCCAAGGTACTTTAAAGAACATCATGGCTATAATGGAGGTGTTCAAAAACCATTGAACCATGATATTTTGTATGTGTGATGCCAGAACAGATTTTTATATATATAAATCCCACAGTGTCAGTCTCTGTGAAATTATTTTAAATCAAAACTTGTTTTTGAATCCAGGATTTTGAATTTTGAATATCAGGATTCTAAGATTGACATTGACTAAGATTGTGATTTTCATTGACATTAAAGCATCAGAATTTAAAAGAGACAAATATTTAACATAGCTTTGAATCAGGCAGTATGAAGTTATAAGTGTTCCTTCTCTAGCGGCGCTCTCCTTTTTATTTGTATACTAGAGCTGGTATTGAGAGGTGGGCTCGAGAGAGCCCGGCATTAAACTTGATCAAACCGGTCTATTTGTCTTTAAAGCTCCCGAGACATGCTTCACTTCCTGTTGTGTAACACTGCCTTTTTCACATCTCCAACAGAGCCACAGAGTACCCGGGCCCGAGAGAATGAGAATGAGAATGAGAAAGAAAGAAAAGAAACAATTTTGTTGCCGCAAAAGACATTCCAAATTTTGGCTGTCCAGTGCTCTTCCAGAATATTCCATTCTTTCAAAACCTGAATGTTCCACAAACCTTAAACTTAGTCTGAAATGTATAAGAATAGCATAAAAGGAATTTGGCTCCCTGTTAAGAAGAAACAAAATCACATTGTGGAATATTTAAGAAGGGTGAGATCTTCATTTGAATGATGATAAATATTAAAGGCCATAAAATTAGTCAGAAGGTGGGATTTTCAGTTAATAACAAACTGGTCTCACACAAAGCTATCATATTCATACGGTATCAGTAGGCTTGGAATGAAATGCTTAAGTCATATGGGTAACTTTTATAGTGCTTTTATGTCAATTCTTTGGAGTTTGACAGCATAAATGATCATCTATTTTCACTGCATGAAATAGAGCAGCAAGGACATTCTGCTAAATATGTTCTTTTGTTTTCTCACAGATGAAAGAAAACAATACAGATTTTGAATGACATGAGGGATAGCAAATTATTACAGAAGTTGTAGATGGGTTGAACAAGCTGAATCCCTTTAACATTTTATCATTTAAATAAAGATCTCGCTGTTCTTGCAAATTCCACAATGCCATTTGTTTCTGGAATTCCACAGATTTATGTCATCAATCTGTGGTACAGTGGTAAAGTTAATTTCCTTGTTATGGCTATGGTGCCATGTTGGATCTACTTTGATTTATCTAATCCAGATTTGCTAAGGTTTTTTTTTCTACCTTGCTCAGGATACATCTTTATTCCATTTTGACCAATACCTTTGATCTAAAATCACTGAAAAACTCATGGCAAGCTACAAATTTCACTGGATTTATAAACCTATTGGACCTTTAGTTCTTTTTATATGTATTGCACTTAAAAAGTTTCTACCCAAACATTATAGATTGCACCGCTTAGATGATTTCAAATGCCATGGTGGTTGAAAAATACATCCCCCTGTAGAGAGCAGCTAAACCAGCTCTGTGGGGTGCAGCAGATGTTACGGGCAGAAGCTGCTGTATTTGTGTGGAGTGATTTTAGCTACAGTACTGCGCCTCCCTTGTCATCCATCTCTCATTCTCTTTCTTCCTTTTTGCGTTCCCTCTTTCCGCTATTTGAGTGGATCCTGAAAGACACACACGCCCTCTCTACCACCCACACTCTGAGTAACAGCACATCTCCTCCTGTGCAGTCGGCCTGTAGCCTTGGATTTCCAGCACACACAAACACACCGAACAACTCGTCTATCAACTCTTACCTTTTAAATCCTAAAGCAAATACAAATACAAACACAGTTGTGGAAAAATAAAGCAGTTTCTTATACTGTTACCCCAAAAGCAAGTGCTGTACAATAATATTAATAAAACGGTAGGAAAATTCACAAGTTCACACAAAATTATAACATATATTCACCTACACAGATCTAAGAGATGGTTGAAAAACATCAACAGTAAGAAAATGACAAACAACACAATCATGTAAACAAAATATAACACAAACACATATCCACCTACTCGGATCCATAGGCTACAGAGAAAAGATAATAAATAAAATGGACAATAAAACTGTTTGTGATCTGCATACCAATGGTAGGAGATGTGGTGTTTCTGAAAAATAGTGGCTAATGATAGCATATACAAAGCCAAATTTAACCGGGGCCAAAATGGATCTCTGAGGTACCCCACATGTTAAAGGTGCAAAGAGGAGAAATTCCCAATCTCTACAAAAAAAAAAAGTTCTCTCCTTGAGATAGGACGAGAACCAATTCAATGCAGATCCCCCAAATACCAACCCACTGCTCAAGGCATTCCAGCAGAATTGCATGATCAATAGTATCAAACGCAGCAGAGATCCAAAAGAACTAAAATGGCACAATTCCGAAGTCAACGGAGAGCAACAGGTCATTCGATACTTTCAGTAGGGCATAACCTGTGCTGTACTCTCAAACCATATTGGTATCTATCCAAAATGTCATTCTCCTTAAAGTTAGAAAGCTGATTAAAAAAAAAAAACCTTTTCCAATACTTTAGAAAGAGAAGGAAGAAAAGACTACTTCCATTTTACCCCATTTCCCAAGCATCTTTCCCCTTTTACCTACCTGTTTTCCAAGCACCTTTTCCCGTTTTACCTGACTTTGCTGGCTTTCTTGTTAATACATGTTAATAATAGAGAATACATTTTCATATGTTAATTAAAAATAATGACAACTAGCATTTTCCTTTGTCCAGTGGTGGCTAACGCTTTAGCTTATAAACCCATGGAAGAATGTATTAATGCTTATTTAAATGGTCTACCGGTCTTTTTTTTTTTTTTTTTTTTTTTTGAGTATTGTTATAGTATAGTATGTTATATTATTATTTAAGCTAGAAGGTAATAGAGGACATGCTATATTGTGAATATATTCACAATGTGCATATATGCTAATGGAAATATTTGTATATTTATAATGAAATGTATAGCATTAAACCAGTCAGAATTTATACTTGTTGTCAACAATGTGTGCTAGCTCAGTCTGACAATTTGAGGTCAAGGATTAACATGAAAATAGTTGGTTGAGAACCAACAAAGCTTCCAAATGCAGGTTCACTTTTTTTTGTTGTTGTTGTGTGGTGTAGTTTTCAGTCATGCACTCAAGTTTCTTTCATGCACAGACCTCCTGCCTCCAGAGTGCTGCCGGAAAGCTGCGTTTCACTGCATATGAAAGCAGATACAATCCAGAACATGTGGACTCGTCACCTAATGCAATCAGAACAAAGGGGAAAACTGGTGCAACCAACATTGCTGTTGTAAATATGTGTGTGTGTGTGTGTGAAGGGTGGGGCGAGAGCAACAGATTGGGTCTCCTGGCTCCAGCCCCTCTGTACGAACACTTCCAGCAAGGTCACATGACACCAGTTAAACCCTGTCACAACCTTTTCCAGGGGAGTGCTGGCAACAACAAACTAGTGCACACCGAGACATTACACATACACCAATCTACTTGCCTTTTTACTTGCAAACCTATCTTTTTGTCAGGATGCTTTAGGAAAAAAAAGCACTCGACATACAGTATGTGCAGTAAAACAGTTGTGTCGGTACCAACTGCTTGTAAAAATGCCATATGGCCGTCATCCAGCCCATAGTGTAAAAAGACTGCTGTGGATTAGCCCTAATGAGAGGTATAACTAAAACCTGAAAGCCATGTGAGACCGTTTGCCAACATACAGGCATACACCATAAAGTTAATTCCACTTTCTTTCTCAATCCAAAATCTCTCTGTATATCCGTGTGTCACTAACCTTTATCACTGAATATCTCGAAAACATGTCCAGTTCACATTTAACCCCAAAATCAAAAGAATATAGTTATAAAAATATTTTAAATTATATGTTGAAATATATTTTATATATTCATATATTGAATATCATTGTTTTAATCATTTATAAGTGAATAGAATTTTGCTTATTTTAGAGCCATTTCTGCATTGTGACATTGTTTTTATGACAATTAAGTATATACTTTTATAAATCTCACACACATACAAGGGTGGGCGTTACAGTGTGAAGAATTTACATGTGTCCATTGATCTTGCTTGTTTTGATTATTCCCATCCCCCTGGAATCTACGTCGTAGCACACAAATATGTTGGGATAAATATAACCTGGGCACGTATTTTGTCTCATTAGAGAATTTGGGGATGGACTCAGCCAACAATAAGGCTAATAAGCCTCCAACATGACTCTACAGTTTAAATGAGCTTTACTCAACTCAGTTTCAAAATGTAGCCAATTGTTGTTTCTCAAGAATGTAGATTGCATACTTTTGCACAAATTAAAGATTTCCTTTTCCTGATTTGCTAAATAGGATTCCTTAAACTCAAATCACACGCAAAGGCTTCATTCAAACCTGTCTGAAGTATTTATCCTGTGCAGAATTGAGCAAAAGATTCAGTTTGGTAACCATGCCCTCTGCATCTGGCCTCATGCCATTGTTCTGTACAAATAAACACAGCTATACCACACAAATAGAAAGGAACTAAAACACCTCAAAAAAACTGTATCACTCATATGCCATGTTTGTTAGACAGTGCCGGTCTCCTGAAGTCGGACAGGATTCCTGCACCGCGGTTTTTCACAGCGTAGTCGAACAGTGACTCATAAATTCCTCTCTATTTTCCAGCGATGTGGCAGGCACTGCTTTCAGCAGCCTTTTCTAAACTCTCAAAACCTCTTTTACAACCACATCTGATTTTTTATTTGTGTTTTTTTTTCTATCAGATGATTACACTTTTTGATTTAAGCTTGATTTAGGCTGTCTGAGCAAATCATATATACCTTCTAAAATGCCTGCAACTTTAGACAAAGCAAAATACCTTCCAATCCTGTAAACTCCAAGCCCTCCACCCACACCTTTCTGGAACCTTCTAAAACTTCAAAACGACTCTCTGTAAGCTGGAGACACCTTCAACCACTGGTGCTGAAAAAGCCTTACAGGTCGTTGCTAATGTTCCAACTGCTTTGTTAAAATTTCCCTGCTGCCAGCAGTATAATAAACCGGTATTTTCATAGGGAGAAAAAAAAAAAATGTGAGACTTCTCACAGGTGTAACTATTTCAGAGATTTTTTTCTTCTGCAAAAACATTACACTAGTATGGTTTTAAAGCAATATTCTGAGTTCAATAAAAATTCAGCTCATTGACAGCTCATTTGTGGCAAAATGGTGATTACCAAAAAACTATTTTCAACCCGTCAAAAATCAGTGTTACAGTGGCTATGTTTACATGCCTAATTTTTTCAATCCGAATAAATTCAATCCGATTGCAGATTCCGAATGTATTGTTTATATGTCCCCTAAACTTTGCAATCTGATACAAACATTTGTTTACATGTGCATTACATGTTTTCCAAAACTTCTGCGCATGCGAAGCACGTTCTGAAGTGGATAAAGGCTGAGAACGTGAGCATGGCACCAAAAACCATAATTGGTGTTTTCTCTTTGAGATATCTAAAAAAATATGCCAGAAAAGCTTTCTTCTTATGTTGCTCACTCTACTCGGCAAATGAAGAATTAGAAGCAGCATCTAATACCCTGTCTGACCATGTATTTGCCTCATGCCCATTGCCAATCTAACCACAGACAGCTCTGGATGCGAGTAGGTCACGAAGTGAAGACAGGTGGGGGAGAGTTGTCCTTAACTTTAAGCAACAGCTGCGGATGGGACGCTACGCAAAAAACACTAAGCAATAAAGATGGCAGAATGGAGCAATTTAATCATTAAAGAAAAAAAAGCTAGGCTATTTAAAACGGCAAGAGAATGGATGCATTGTTAAATTAACAGTCAGAAGAAGACTTTTACTCTTGTACAATATAAATAGCCTATGTCAAAATTGTAGATATTATATTCAATAGGCTATCAATATTTTTAAGTTTTTTTTTATTCAAAGCCTATAACTGTGTGTAATTTAACACGTTTTGAGGAGGATGTATAGACAGACTATTTACTTTGTTCACTTAGCATCATCTCTTGTAAAACATTCTAACATTTACTATACTAATATGTCACTATGTCAAAGAAGAAATGCTTCAGAAATTATGGTTTCGACATCAGGAAGTCGCGTGCACACAATGGAACACAACACCGTAAACCACACCTACTGCTTGAAGTCCCTATTAAGAATGACACAACATTATTTTTTGCTTTATGTGATGTCATGAAAGAACATGAGTGCCCTACGTAATATTCAGTGTGAGCCTGCATCCCCTTAATAATGCGTTTTGTCATTGCTTTGTATAAATTAGGTTCCCATGAAGCATATCATGTGTAAACATGCATACACACCAAATCTCTGCCTATCGCAATGTATTTTAGAGTACGATTTAGAAATTAGTCAGATTCAAACATTTGCGTGGCTAGTGAGGCACTTACAATGGAAGTGAATGTGGCTAATTTTTGGTGGGTTTAAAGGCAGAAATGTGAAGCTTATAATTTTATAAAAGCACTTAAATTACTGTACATCAATTCTTCTATTAAAACTCATGTATTATTTGAGCTGTCACAGCAAAGGAGTTGTTAAATTGGCTATAACTTTACACAGAAAAGGTTAGTAAGCAATTTGATCACACTAAAATCATGTTAACATGTCTTACGTCTTGTGGCTATACTTTAGAAACAGTGCGTATTTAAAAGTTTACAGACTGTCCACATTCACTTCTATTTTAAGCACCTCACTGTTACCCAGATTTTTTATTATTATTTTTTTTTTAAGGAGGGGAAGGTCAAAATACATTTTAGTGGTTATTAATATTATGCCACGAATGCTGTCGATTGAGCTTAACTTGTATTGCACCGGAAAAATGCCTTAAATATACTAGTCAAATATGTTCAATAATAACAAAGCAGCATTCAATCATTTTATTATTAAATAGGCTATCTAGCAAGAGAGCATAAACTCGGTCCATTTGACTTTAATGTTTTCTCAAGCCAAAGACGATATAATGGGTGTGGGGATTGTTTTTCTAGGCACAAATTTGCATTCTTTTTAAGAATAACAATCCGTATTGGTTACATATACCATTGTATAAAATACAACCAAAAATGTTGCTCCCGAGCAAAAAAGATCTATGAACTCTGCAAAGTTTGTGAAAACGAGATGGCGGTAAACTTCAGATGGGCTTAAATTCTCTTGCGCGCTCTCATCAAGTGGTCAGCACCCCCGTTTAAATCTTCCTCCCCTTCTGGAGGGAAGCAAAGAGATTTAAATGCTTTGAATGATGGTGAGGAATGTTTAAAAGTGTCTGTTTGAGGAAGGGGGGTGGGCTTTTGAGGTTTTTTCATGGGGGGAAGAAGACTCATGTGGGACAAACCCCATCTCTCAGATCTGGTATGCGTGACTGAGCAAGGAGAAGGCAAAAAAAATAAAAAATTCAAAACCTGGCTTCTCAACTTAGGGAAACAATAGCAACTGTTGAGAGCAGGATTTAGCATTTTTGTAACATAGTAAAGTATTCTACGATTATAATCACTGAAGTAATTTGATTCTAAATAATAATAATAATGTTACTGGATTATAATCATTGGAAATAAAAGCACTATTTGCAGTTTTAAAGCCAAACTGGCACAATCAAGGGGAAGCATCCATTTTGTTGCGCTTCATAAATAATGTAACAAACAAGAGCATAAATGCCCTTAAAGCACAAATATCATTCTCTAAAAATGCTGATCTTTCAAACTCACTAAATTAGCTGAAACTCAACCAAATAAACCCACACATATTGACAACTCTTGTCCTGATGATAATATCATATAAAAACAACATTTGACTCCGATACCATCTAAACATTATGAAATTCACCTGTTTTTAAAAGGGCACAAAACAACACTAAATGCATGAGCTTAATGAAAAAAGTCACTAGTGTGTTCCACACAAAAACAGTTTAACGAAATTTAACGTGGCACTTTTTATTTATATAAATATCAACTTTAATGTTTTTTACTGTAAGAATATAAAACATTTTAATTCGGGATTCTTTTTTACAAATACATTTACAGTACATTAGATCACAGTAGCTTCTCAGCAGGATTCAATACATGTTGCAGGTCGATACATCATGTTACATATATAGGCCTGACACTCATTTTGCTTGCTCCTCGTTGTCCTTTTATATGTAATATTGAATATTAATTTATTTAAAACGGACATATTGTTTTAATATCATGGTAGTGCCCTGTAAAGCCTTGTAAAGAGGCAAACCAGGTGTCAGTGAATTGCAAACAGGAAACTCAGTGGTTTTTCTTTTTCCGAGACAAAATTCACTTCAATTTGAAGTACAACGCTCTGAATAACAGCCATTAATGCAACAATATCTGCTTACATAAGCATAAATACATCAGCAGAGAGCCTCTTATTCAAAGCAGGAATTAAAGGCTTTCAGGCCTGTAGAATTGAGCTAAAATCAAAACTAAAGTGATTGGAAATATAAAAGCTTTAGTGTACAAACCCAGTATTTTCGTCTGTCTTTGCATAAACTCGCTATGAGTCGAGCCGATCTTTGCTCGCGACTCCTTTTGTTGGTTGTTTAAAGGGAAGGGAAATTAACAAAGGTAGTTTGAATCCATTGCTTTCAGTCTTTTTTGCTTTTCTCAAGCCAAAGACGAGATAATGGGGGAGGGGATTGTTTTTCTAGGCACAAATTCGCATTCTTTTTAAGAATAACAAGATATAATACATCTAACGAGGTAGCCAAAATATCTCGATACTTAGGGAGGAGGAGGTTTAATATTGCGATTTGTTAGGATAATGTTTTAGTGTTTCTTACACTGACCGGACTGTGTTAATAATTATAATATCTGACACATGTATCACATTTAGAATTTTTTTATTATTTATTTTTTTGCCAATGCAGAAGCTTCATTTTTATGCTGTTTGCTGTACTGATATCCAACTAGGATAGCAAGAGAAGGTTTTTTTAATCATTAAAAAAAGACCCTCCCAACCTATCCCCTCCTCCTCCATTCCCCTCCCTCCAGAATCTCACCGAGTTTCACCTCACTTTTTCACTTTCAGTCATCTGCCAAAGGCCCAGGTTCAAAACTTTAAGGCAGGGGAGCTGCGTGATCCTCTCCAGTCCCCTCTTAGTGATTTTCGTACATCCATACAGATCAATGCCGGTCAGTTGAGTCAAGTGGTCGGCGATGAGCTCCAGTCCTTTGTCTGTAATCCGCACGCATTGGCCGATGTTCAGCGTCCTCAGCTCGTGCATCTGGCGTACCATCCTGTTGATGCCGTCGTCGCTGATGTGGCACGAGCACAGCGACAACGACTTGAGCTGGTACAGACCCTGCGCGATGTACGCCAAGCTCTGGTCGCCGATCTTATCGCAAAAAGACACATCGAGCCCGGAGAGTCTCAGGGTCCCCATGGCGAGGTGCATGATGCCCGTGTCGCTGATGTTGTCGCACGAGCGCAGATTAAGGCTCCACAGACTCGTCATGTGCGAAAGGTGAATCATGCCGGCGTCCGAGATTCCTCCGCAGAAACTCAGGTTGAGCACTTTGAGCTTGGTCAGGCCTTTAGAGATGTGCTTGAGGGACAGGTCTGTCAACTTCTGACAGTCCTGCAGGGTCAGGTATTCCAGACTGAGGCAGCCCTCCGCCGCGCTCCGGGTCATTCCGGCCAAATGTCCGATCCCCACGTCCGACACATGTCGGCAGCTCCGCAGATTAAGACTCTTGAGTCTGTGCAAACCCCATGCGATGAGTAACAAACCAGTATTGGTGATGTTGCTGCAGCCGCCCAGTTCCAACACTTCCAAGTTTTTCAGATACTGGGCTATTCTGCCCAAACTGGAATCCGTGATCTGTTTACAGAGGCTCAGATTGAGCACTCTCAGGGAAGAGATCTCCTGTACGAACGCATGCCCCAGGCCGTTATCTGTTAAGTTATAGCAGCCGCTCAGATTCAAGCTCTCGATGTTGGGCATCCCCTGGATCACGTAGCTGAGGCTGCGCCGCAGGCTGAGGATCTGCACACGCCTGATGCCCCGCGCCTGCAGGCTGGGGAACAGAGAAGGGTTCGCCCTCCTCAGATGCAACTTGGCTTCCACCCCCCTCCACACGGACTTGTGGTAGGACGCGTCCCTCCACGCCGTGCACACTTGGGCCACTCTGCCTTTGTCCCTCACGTCCAGGTAGCTGAAAATCATGGCTAAAATCTCTGGGAAGAGACACGAGATGTGCGTCTCCATCTTCCACGCGCACGTTTACGAAAATAAACGGCGGCAAACCCCTCCACCAACGGTCAGAATACAGTCCGCTCAGGAGAAAAAATGGCTTTAAAAACCTTCGCTAGTTTTCTTTTTACATTTAAATGTGTAAATCGAGCAACTCCACGTACCACGTGATCCGTTCGGTGGCGCAGTAAGTATTCAAATGCAAAAAAGCCCAAAAAAAGCTTGATCCGACACAGACCGACAGCAAACGGAGGGGAAACGCTGGCGGTCATTCAGCGCTGCTGCCCGTTTGGCGCTCTGATAATAGCCTTCGCTCGACCCGGGGATCCAGACGGTCGTACATTTTCAAAAGATTTCTAAAACTGCCACAAACCTCGGGAGAAAGCAAATTCAGTCCGATTCGATCGTGTCTTCAAACCTCTATCAGATAACAAGACTGAGGTTTCGTTTTGCGTTTGTGCTCCGCTCACACTGCCAAGCCGAAGGGCTTCCTGCTGCCTTTGTCTGATCTTTTCAAACATACTTGGCAGGGCCGCCAGCACAGAGCGGCTGTGGGGGAAGGCGCGCATTAAAACACGGTTAAACTCCGCAAATCATTAGAGAAGAGCCTGCAACTTATAAATAAGCACAATGTATATGTTCCATAGAGGTCCTTGTGTGTGTTCTGTTTTTCTCAAAACTCTCATCAAATAAATTCTTGTAGTCTTTGTTTGTTCTCCCCCCTTTTGGAAACGAAAGTGGTTTAGCCCAACTCAGCTGGAACAGTAAGAATAGTTCCCCTGGAAACCAACTTCTTACAATTCAGTTCACTTTACCCTTAACCCTTCATCTGCCGAGTCAGATGATGCTATATTATTATTATTATTATTTTGATATTTCAGTTATGTTTTTCCGAGTAAACTGAAAATTAAACTTTATAACAGAAAAACCTTACTGTGAGAGAGGCCTATTTAAAAATGTAAATAGTATACTTAAATAATGTCACATTTTACCATAAAACTTTTGTAAATCTTAGGATAATTGATTACAATATTTTGCATACTTGTTTCTCTGTATATTGTCTTGATCTTACTGAATATTTTAGATTAATATTTTAATTATTTGTTATTCAAAGTCGAATAGATTTAGTATGGCAGATTAATGTCAGGATTTTTGTTACGTAATTAATCTTATTGCTGTTTCTGACATTCGCTGATCCTAAAAGCAACATTGCTTATTTATAACCCAAATAAAATAAAGGTGCATAATGTTTAGTTTAATAACAGCTCTATTAAATAAACAATAACAGTTACATTTGTTGCTCCAGCCAGTCTTACTTAAAGTAGTTTTTATTCCACCTTTTGCATATTTCCCTGTCTTTGGGCCTCGGGCCCCCCTCTGTGGGTGCTTTGGCATTGTTTGCTGATATGACGGGAGCATTTGCACAAGGTACTGGAGTGTAGCAGAGAGATAGAAGAAAAGGAGCACACACACACACACACACACACACGTATTTGTGTTTACAAAAGAAAATGCAGCACAGCACAACTGACAGCACAAGTCCAACATTCCACCCTCCCCACTCTGTCTGTCTGTCTGTCTCTCTTTCTGTCTCAAACATTTCCTCTAGTCTAGCTCATCACATGTCTCTCTCTCCCTCTCTCTCTCTCTTCAATAAATATCACTTTTCTCCTTCCCCTCTCTATAATTGCGTAATAAACATTAATAGCATAGTGTAATAGCATTTCTATCCAGTAATTTGATTATTTCTAGCAGTGCAGTCCTGTAGTTTCAAGCTTTTTGAAAGTCAACATCATATCAAAATGGGCCATATTTACTCTCCTAATTCACGTTCCTGGTCTGATGAATGAGTGCATGTTATTCCGGTGGGAAAAATGCCTTTATAATCTTATATCAAAATGTAATAAATTGTTCCTCTTCTGAAACAACTTTTATTTTCAGATGAGGTCACCAAGCCCTCTTTTTCAACCCCTCCCCTCCAACCACATGGCTCCAATCCAGCTTGATCTCATGAAAATAATGTGACTGTGGTGTAATTGCTGCAAAATTGTATTACATGGTTCCTTACATGTATCACGGCAGTTCCCTGGAGAAATGTCCACTGAGTGGCTCAGAAGCAAGTTCAGTTTTGTTCTAAACATATTAATCAAGTTTAAAGACAACAACCAACCTATCTAACCTAAACCTTCAACTTAAACTTAACCGATAGTGTCATAAAAAGCAAACGTGACATGAAAAACACAATTGCTGAAGCAACCATGTCATTTTCGGTTCACGAAAAACGACCATTTGCGCTACCGTACAATCAATTCTATCTGTTGAGCTACTGTGCAATTTGACCGCGCTCAAACAAGCTTGTTAATGTTGTTTGTTATTTAATGCAAATGTTAAAATGTATGGCCTTACAAGTCATGCACTTCAGTAAACATGTTTATATGTAATAGCATTGTGTGAAGAACAGGGCAAAAAGTAAGGGTTAATGTACAATCTGCCAGTTGTTATCGCAAAAAGACCCCTTCAGGGCGATATAAGATGCTGATCACCCTGTCTGGTTTTATTCTGCAACTGTACATTATCCCGCTTATTGAACGACTACAAATCAAATAAATAAAGACATGGGCATAAAATATTGATTTGCATTGAAATTATGTAATTATGTGAGCAGAAATACATTTCTGAACAGCTGAAATCCACCTCTGGTTTGTTAGTTTATTTTGTAATTAATGACAGCCTGCTCATTATGCATCTTAATAGAAGACTGCTTGCCAAATAAATAAATAAATGCACAAGAAACATTGATTTTGATTAATTGAGCTGAAATTATTTTATCATCTTACTTGTACAGATCGCACCGTGATCTGAGAAAAAGTAAAGATGGCTCGCAGTACCCAGAAAAACAGTCTGATATGTAGATGTGCGGTTGTTTCTGAGAAATATCAGGCCACTAGATGGCCTCAGTGACCAATCAGAATCAAGGATTCCAGAGACCCATGTATTAAGGACTGATAATCTTATGTTTTAATCGTGCTTTGTGTGAAAGAATAAAAGTAATTGATGTTGTAGTGCCTCTAGTGTTCATTTCAATGTGAAAATGCCACATACAACAAACCACGGATAAATAATTCTGCAGAAATTTTGGTATATTAACTTGATTCTATGAGACCAAATTTCTCCATTGTGGTATGAAACCTCCACTTTTCATGATACAATCAATTACAGATTGTTAAAATGAAATTTGTCTAATTGAATAAACATTTTCTCTCTAAAATACATTAGATAAGGTAAGTAAAATGGGTTATGAGTGTTAATGAGTTTGTTGGAGTTGAATTCATGCACTGGTTGATTGGCAGCTCCTGGGTTTATGTGGTGGACAGATGAAGGGCTCTGAATGTGCACTGAGCCCCAATGCCCAGCGTGTAAGGGTTGAGAGGTCTGTGACAGCGGCCCCTCTCCCCTGCTCTTCTTGCCGGCCTCACTGCCAGAGAGGAGGGCCGCTCCAGAACTGCACTGCTGTGAGTCAGAAACTCTCAAAGCAAGCCTGCAGAGTCAAAAGCGGAACTCAAGCTGGAACTCAAGCTGCTCCTGGAAATAAGCAGAGAGAGAGAGAGAGAGAGAGAGAGAAAGAGAGAGGAATGACAGGGAGGGGCTTGATTTAGAAAACAGAAGAAAGCTAACAATTAAAAACAGGCACTCACCACAGAGATATGGAACTATTAATTGTTCAGTTTTTGATCATTCAGTCTAAATTGAACCAAGTGAAATCAAAATACACTGTGCAGACTGAAAGCATATAAGGACTTTGCAACCTCCCAATAGACTAAAGACAAACAAAAAAGAAAAGAAACAAATAAAAACAAAGAAGTAAAAATGAAGCTGAAAGACATAAGAACTGGAAGGACAAATGCTACATGCAAATGCGAAGGTGTTGTTGGACCTTGCAAAAAATTCTGTCATGTGATTTGATGTGTTGATTCAGGGGAGGGAGATAATTGGATAATTGCATGCCACAGAACTGCGCTGATAACTGCGCTTGGGGCACCCGTTTCCTAGGAGACGTAGGCATGTGTCAACATGCTGTTGAAAGCTGACACCTCATGAATAGATTTTAGGCTACTTTGTAGTTTCTCTCTCCTCCTTCACGGATTCGTGTATGACTCCAATCTGCTTTTGTGTTTTGCAAGCGGTGACAGTTTGAGGAAAGATTTTGGCATCTGTAACTTGCACAAACCGCACACATATCAAGCCAGCTGAAATGGGTTTTTCATGAAATCAGACAACAGTTGCTTCTACGGCAGGATAAACCACATTACTCTATTCAAATGAGGTCGATCTCACTAGGAGCCGCTCCCCCAGTGGGATACTTCAGGGGACACACTAAGAAGTCGATGCTCTATGTATGTCTATAAAGAACACGCAATGATGTAATACTCGCCCTGTGTAACTGCATTCTAATGGTAATACATTTATGCATTCAGCAGTGCTTTTATCCAAAGTGACTCACAGTGCATTCAAAGTATATTTTATCATATATTATCAGTAGGTGTACTCCTTTGGAATCAAACCCATGACCTTGGGGTTTCAAGCACCAAGTTGAGCCAATTGAGCATTCGTAACAGAATTCTATCTTTACAATACTAACAATCTATACAATTACTAATTTTAATACTGCCTATACAATACTAACAATCTATACCAACAAGTCCCTGTTTTTACCTCATAACATCTTTATCGTTTAAATTAACTGCTCTCATGTTTTATACCCTGTAATCAAACACATTGCATGATGTAATGAGGTTTTTGTTTTAGTACTTATGAGAAATGTCCACTGAGTGGCGCTAAAAGCGAGTTCTCCCAAACAGATGAGGTTTTTAAGGTTAATGCTTGTTAGAGTTTTAAATCAACAAAACCTACTGTACTTCCTTAAACCTACACACAATTGTTGAATCAGACAACATCATTTTGTGGTGCTTCTATGACACTCGAAGACTCATTTGACAATTTGCTTGCTCTTCAGAATGCGATCCCCATTCATTTGCATCACAAGTGCAATGCTATATAACTTGAGCTACTGTGCATTTTGGTCTTGCATCAACAAGCTTTTAAGTATATTTAGTTATGTAATACAAACATTAATACATATCACCTTAGAAGTCAGTAAAAGTGTTTTTAATGTCATAATATATTATTTTGTCAAGAACAGGTCAAATAGCAAGTGTTTATGAATTGAAAATCTGCTGTTTTATTCGTGATTTGTGTGGAAGGGAAAAAAGTCATTCTTGTTGTAGCGCCTCTAGTGAGTATTTAATCAGGAAACTGCCACAGCAATGTACAACAAACCACATACAAATTATTTTGCCATGTATTTTAGTGTTTCCATGGTTGGTCAGGTCAGCAAATCTACTTACATTTGATTAGTGAACTAGAGATAGTGCAGAATCTTAAATATTTCAGATTAAGTTGTAATGTTTCTTTGTTTTTACATTTTTATGAAGCTTTCTCATCATTCTCTGTCTCTCTCTGTCTCCCTCTGTGTGTCTCTCTCTATCCCTTTGAATGCCTGGAGCCCACAGCCAGGTGAGGCCCCTCCAGAGAGTAATTACAACCTGAAACAGAGATCGGAGCCCTGCGGCATTCACCATCAAAGCGGTCGTAGGGAACAGCCCCAGCTAATGTGGTGAAGGAGAAAGACATTGACAGGGCAAATAGCAATAGGTTCAAATCACATGCACACATCCCAAAAAAACATTGAACTCAAGCTCTCTCTCATAGCATGACCAACAATAACAAGCTATTTGCCCACACAATGGACACGTTGCTCACATGGGACCTTCAGAAGGCAAAAACAGAGAGAGAGAGAGAGAGAGGGCAAAACAGACAGAGAGAAGAAGAGGGAGAGAGATGACTGAATTAGTCTGCAGCATGTCCAGGCCTGGAGAGAGGGTGGGACCAAGAACACATTGAAAAGTGTTCTGCAAACTACTGTGTGACTCAAGGGCAGGTTTTGGCTGTAGAATTTACATGCATCACAGGCACCCAGCTAGTAAAGCCAACAGCATTAGGAGTTGTGAGATCCAGTACCAGGAAATGCCATAGATCCAACAATACTCACATGGAGAAATACTGCTAATTAAAGCTTTAAAGCTTCTAAACCAAAATTAAAAGTGATATGTCTGGAGCAAGTGTGACATTGAAAAAAAAACATGCCTACTGTTAAGGATGCTGGTGATAGTATCATGCTGCAGGGCTGTTTTTCATCAGCAGCTACTTGGCATCTTATTCTTTTTAAATGTATGGTGGAAGAATGGGTGGTGCAATATACAGATAAATATTGCAAGAAAGCCTGTTTCAATGTTGGAAATAATAATAAGAATGATAATGAATGGAAGGGGTGAGTGTTTTTTTCTCTCTGCATATTAGGCTGGTATGGAAGAAAGTATTATAACGCTGGAAAATGACATCACAGAAAGAATGTTTTCAACATAAAACAATGTTTCATTTATTTTGAGACATATAGAGGGTCTAAGTACATTGTAGCCCTGCACTTTATATCTCTCAGTGTGTGTGTGTGTGTGTGTGTGTGTGTGTGTGTGTGTGTGTATGTGTGAGCGTGTATTTATCACTTTGTGGGGACCAAATGTCCCCATAAGGATAGTAAAACCCGAAATTTTTGACCTTGTGGGGACATTTTGTCGGTCCCCATGAGGAAAACAGCTTATAAATCATACTAAATTATGTTTTTTGAAAATGTAAAAATGCAGAAAGTTTTCTGTGAGGGCTAGGTTTAGGGGTAGGGTTAGGTTTAGGGGATAGAATATAAAGTTTGTACAGTATAAAAACCATTATGTCTATGGAAAGTCCCCATAAAACATGGAAACACAACATGTGTGTGTGTGTGTGTGTGTGTGCGCACACGCCAGTTTATTTTTGGTTCATCTCACCATAGCTGTCAGAGAGTATCTCTTTTAGACAGTGTTGATTGTGTAGAAGAAAGCTAAGCTGTTTGTCTCTGTGCTGGGACTCAGAAACAGGCGTATGCTGACAGACCATCTGTGCTGCCCTCATAATAACAATAATGAAAACCTAAAAAATGTATATGTTCTCGCAAAAAATTAACAGTTTGCATTTGAATTAAACATTCCAAAAAGGTGTATTGTGATCAAGTTCCAAACATAAAGGAAATGAAATGCAAAACCTGAATGTAAGGATTAGAACATAAGCAAGTCTGATTTGGTTCTCTTTCTCTTCCTGTACTTCTCATTCCTGTGCCTCTCCTCTCATCCACTTCAGGAAAGTGGGCTGCACTCGCGTCCCGAGGGGTTTATCCGATACAGGTCAGGTTAATCAATCCAGCGGGAGTGAGAGGCAGTGCTGGGACTTTTAATCAGGCAGAGACAGTGGAGACTCCGACCTCTCCACCCTCCAGCTGCCTGATCCCAGCCAGCATGTTTGTATGTGTGGTCACGTTTAAGGACTTGTCCTCTTTCCTCTCCTCTCTCTCTCTCTCTCTCTCTCTCTCTCTCTCTCTGCATTTGTGCTCATGTATAAGCTGCAACATTTCTGTACTTTGATGCAGTCCCATTGTGGCTTATGCACTTATTCTCAGTACTCTATTCCATTGTGAAGCTGCAGTCATGGATGGATGGATAGATAGATAGACAAACAGACAGACATTATTATTTCACATGTATTGTGTTATGCATGTATTCAGAACATTTTTAATTGCCAGCACCAGTTGTAATTGAAAAGCTTAGAAATGTGGCACTGTTGTATTCTAGTTGCACTTGAGGAAGCTCTCCTGATTCTTCAGTGTGATAAAACCTTTTAACTTGGGCTTGCCACCTTGGGCCCTGCTGTGTTTCTGAGGGTGACATTCAGTCTGTAGTCCCTGTATGGCAAGTGATAGGCAGGGAAGAGGGAGGAGTAGAGGAGGAGGGTTGTAGGGAATGAAAGGGCTCTCCAGGGCAGTGCAGGAGGACTGATGGGCAGCCAGCGGCCTGTCAGCGTGCCAGGACTGGAGCGGGCACCGTGCCCAGACTGGCGGCATCCTCCAAGCTGCCTGGGGAGAGAACGAGAACCCATCCTCTTCCGAGATAAGAGTGAAAGAGATATATACGGAGAGGGAGACAGAAATAAAGGGGAAAGGAGAAGAAAGCAGCTAAATACATTGATGGAACTGACCTGTATCCTCCGTAAATACACAATGCATACAGATTCATGCAAGATCAGATGAGCAAAGCCATCCATTGACTCGTTTGACTCTTAACACAGAAAGTGGATCGAGCCATTTTGTTGGTTAGCTGTTTACCATTTAGTCAATGCCTTTTCAACCAATGCAACTGACTCTGATCGTAATTGCTGGAGAATCCAGGTTAAGTGCATCGATCAAAGGCAAAGTGGCGATTGAGCAGGATCATGGCTGCAGTCAATGGTAAGCACTTCTTTTTAGATGTAACAAGGATTTTAGGTTGCCTAATTATGATTTATAATACTTTAAAGGGATTGTTTGTTGTCTCTAACTCATTTGACTTTCATTCTTCGGTGGAGCACAAACAGAGATAATGTGAAGAATGTCAGTGGTGTTTTTGCCCATTCAATGTGTGTCAAGATGTTCCACAACTTTCAAGCTCCAAAAATGACATAAAGGCAACATAAAAGTAATCCATATTATTTGAGTGGTTTAATCCATGTCCTCTGAAATTCTGTGATCTTTTTGGGTGAGAAGCAGATCACAATTTGAGTTCTTATTCACTTTAAATATTATACCATTTGCCCGTTGTCCCAATTTTACTTTGCATGTACATGCATTTAATCAGTTTAAAACAAACGACATCATTTTAAAATGCAATTTGAACATCTTTTTCTTGAGATGTCGGTTTATTAATTTTCATGATCTGACACCGATTATGCTTACTAAGCAACGTGTGAGGTCATGTAAATGCCTTAAATAGTTTTGTTATACTTTATCAGAGAATGGGTCTTACGCAAAACCCAATTGGCACACCTCGATTTTTGTCCATTATGCAGATTTTGCTCTGCTTGTGAACACGTTTACCAGTGTTCTGGACATTTATTTAATGTGCACATCTTGTGCTCAAATCTTTTTAAATTTTTACCTCAAAACTGAAGATAAAATAGACCATTTTAAAATCTCTTTCATGGTATATTTAAATTATGAGCTGATAATTCATGCAAACACATTCATTGCTCATTTTAATTTGCTTTTCCTGGAACATGATGACCCAAACTCAAACAGTGCCATAACACCATCAACCCCACAAAGCAATAACATGTGCTGTGTTCCTCATCACCCTGGGGTAACTGACCCCAGACCAGTTCTGTGCCCATGAAGAGTGGCTGTCAATGCATTCCCTCTTTACATCCTTTCCCACCCCTTACTCCCCCATGAGGAACCTGGCAGACACATGGTCTCTCCTACAGGCACAGGCCCCTGACTGCTGAGGCCATCTATTTATTAGAGAATAAAGTAGCTCTAAGCAGACCCTGCACTTTTATAGCAGAATCCCTGCTGGTTCTCTATACTACACAAAGTCCTATCAGGCTTCTTACTGGGAACAAATTGACAGAGAGGAAGGAGAAGAGAGTGAGAGAGAGGGAGCTATGTGCGTCATAGAATAGAGGGAGTGACTGGTGTGTGGCCAGTTTGGCCTGTGTCTGGTTTCCTGAGCAGTCGGTGTAGAATGCCATATGTGCTTGAGAGAGAGAGAGAGAGAGAGAGAAAGAGAAAAGAGAGACATGCGTTCACTTTCACAATAAGAGCTGCTTGCATGAGTCATCTTTTTCCAGTTCAGAGAGGGAAGCAAAGAGAAATATAGTGGCAACGAGAGTGGAAGATATTTAGGTATAGACAGGTACAGAATAGTCTGCTGTCTCTCTCTCTCTATCTATCTAACGAGAGGGAGTCTGTTTGTCTGTATGTATCTAGAGAGAGAGAGTCGGGGGCATTAAACATCTGATAGGCAGGTGTTAGACAAAGAAAAATGTGAAAGAGCAGAAGAAAGAGTAATAGAGATCATATTTTGTATATAAAATACCATATGTTGTACATGCCATATCTCATACGTAAGTCCATCCCCATTGTATTGTTATTTTTCATTTATTTATTTTAACCTGGTCCCTTTTTTTCAATTCCCCTGCATTTCCTATTGTGCTTTATTTATTTGTATTTTCTTGGGTCATTTTGTACATTTCTGTCTTAAAAGTATTGGATAAACTTATTGTATAAACATATCCTGCCAATAAACCTTTGGTTCTTGTTGGTTCATACTCTGGGAAACAGAAAACAAGAGAGGCATGTTACTTGAAGTAAGGAGGTGAAGGGTAAAAAAGTAAAAAAAACGGGACAGAAAGAAGAAACAAATTATGGAATTTCAAGAGTGCATAGTGGAAAATGTCTCTGAGTGAAAGAAAGCAACATGGGGTGGGAATGATGGAGTTGACAGTAAAGGAGAAAAAGTATAAGTGTTGATACATTGTGTATTTCAGTTTGTGTGTGCAGCCCACATGTCTTTGATTTGGGAGTCTGCCTGCTATCTGGGTTAGTCACAGACAGCGTTACGGAGAGACGCTGCAGTTTTAATGATATACAGCAGGCTGCTTGCTTAGACACCTCAGCATGCTGATCTGTCAGGCCTCCCTCACCATTGATCTCACAGTGGTTGGTGCAAAGCACCCTGGGAAACACAGCTGGACGGGTTAACCCCACCCCCAACACATGTAGTTCTTTTCAGCTGCCTCCTCCCCTGATTTTCCACTCTACACTTAACCACATGGCAATGCTGAATTTATGTGTGTATGTGTAGAAAGATGGGGTATTTTACAGTATGTGTGACTCAACGGGGAGTTAAGAGTTTTACAGACCTGTGAACACTTTGATTATTATATAAGTGCTGCGAGTTCACAGCCAGAAAGCTGCTGCACATATGATAGTTTGATGCTTTGTGTTTAAAGACATCATGAAAGGCCATTTGCAACCCATTTTACCTTTATGATGTGACATATTATTGATTGAAACAAGATTTTTGCAGATGTTAAATTTTTTTTAACCATAACATTTTCGGATTACTTTTTTATCCACACTCTTCAGTATTCAACAAAATATTACTTATTATTTACTACAATATGCATTCTGGGATTGTCTTCTCCACAAAGCATACATGATATGCTGCCTTGGGCTTCGTCCTCACTAATATGTTTAGTTTGAAAACACAATGATTTTGCTATGTTTATGCCTCTCATCCACACTAGGATGCCATTTTCCTCCAGAATGTGGCCTTAAAATTTAGCCAAAACAAGGTATTTTAGGACAACATAATCACATGGGACATCAACATGATTTTCTTTTTTTTTTTTGGAGTTCGTGTACCGTGAAATTAACCACATTCAGCCAAATTTTTGACAAGCGCTATCTCCCATCAGACATTCTGCTTCAAATGCTTGAACACATTTCACTCGAGTGCTGCTGATAGCATGATGCGTGAGCAACCTCTGAGAGATTGATTTTGGTCTTTAGGGAACCAGGAAGTAATTGTGTTCACATAAACAATGGTGAGCACTATATGAAGGCTGCATTTTCCCTCTAAAATTAAATTTTTACTCTCCACTGATGGTTCGGTTTAGGGCTGTTGTTGGATTAGGAGGTAGAGTTAATAAAATGTGCACGCCTGTTGACTGTATATATGTATTATAACATTTACTATATGATAACTAAAATCAACTCACTTTCAGCGTCATTCTGTGTACATTTCATTCAGAAACTGGAGCTCATTGACTGTGTCCGTACGTTCAACAACACTTCCAGCTTCGGCCACTGCGGGCAGTAGTTCAAATTTCAATAAGCACAGACCGATTTCAGCCACAGAACTTTAGACCTATTGTTGCCGAATTCAGAGTGTGATCAGTCTCACCTTTCAAAGTATACTTCATTGACATGAACATTGTGCGCTACGACTGCTATGGGACACCAACAGATTATTTCTCTTCAGGAGTTAAGAGCCTTAAAGTTGTCTTTCAATTCCTTCAGACTCGAGTTATACAATTGGTGTCTCCTGACCTTCTCAGACACATGTTTTTGACATGCACATCCACTGTTGTAGCTTCAAAATTTGTCTCCTGTTGTTAACCGGCGAATACATCTTCTCCTATCGATTTTCATGACTGGAAAAGCTCAGCTGAGTGTTGCCTACATGGGACCCACTAACAGGGGCGCATTAACGCACAAGCTTACGCAGGCTGAAGCTCGAGGGCTCACAACTCTCAGGGGGCCTCTCTCGCGGCATCCGCCACCCTATTCTTCACCGTTGACGATCGTGGGCAAGAATCTTGCTATGTGCAAGAGCACGCATCACTAAATTTTGGAAACATTTACAGTACATATATACATTAGTATATAGCATATTTTCTTCATTATTTTGTGTTCTTGTTTGTCCTTGTGTGCGGAGAGAGAGGGAGGAAGAGGAAGAGGCATTAGGCTACGTGGCAGATTGTTTTGATTAGTGGCTGTTTTTCGTGCTAGTTGAGATCTTTGGTAGGGGTGGCATCTTTTGTCTCTCTCTCCCTCACTTTTTTGTGTCTGTCTCGTTCTCTCAGGCGCCTGAGCTCTTTGTGTGCAGTTCTGTAACTCCAGTATTATCACAGAGTTCAAGAGCTCTCCTGAGCCTCAGCCAGGCTGTCTTCATCTCTCTCACTCACTCACTCACTTATACATACGCATACATGTCTTCTCGTCTGCTGTGTTTTTCCTGTCTTCTCTCACCTCTTTTACTTTCCTGTGCTCTTTCAGACACAGAGACATGGAAACTGTTTACATTATCACTCAAAATCAGATCCAAGCCATAACTGATCTGCCAGCATTGGCAACAGCTCTGCTAAAGTAAGTCAGAGCAAATCTGCAAATCTAGATTTTAAAGCCTAGCAGAAACTGGATGCTTAAAGGCATAGATTCTGTTCATGTGTGTCAGTGATGTCATAATTTACCAAACTATAGCTGGCAGGGGCACAGATGGCATAGAATGTGTCCATTAACGGTCACATTGAGATGTGTGTTGTTGGAGGGCAAATATAAGGCAGAAAAAGCAATGCATCTGTGATGTATGTAAGCACACATTTATTCATATCTGAAATAGCACTGATTGATATTCAGTTTTGTGGATGGAGTGCATGCTTGTTTTTCAGGTTCTGTTGCTCGCAGTCAGATGTGACCAGCTGTAGAGAATCTGTCTGGTGGACTTGACTTTCACCTGAGAAGATCCCACAAGAGCTTATAAAAAATAAAAATACAAATAATTAAATACAGGCAGTGTTTTTCATGGTCATTACCTTTTGAGAGCCCTAAGTATGGTGCTTTTTCTCTTATGAATATTCTTCATGTAACAACTACACAGAGCTTAATGCGTTTACTGAAAACCTTGAGTCTATAGTATCAAGTCGTGTGTCACACTGACATTGCGCTCTGTTGCGCTCCGATTGCATTGACCTCAAAATAAAATGTACTTGCTAGATTTAGCTCTTTGCTTATTACTTGCTACAGCGCCCCCCCCAAGTGGTTGATTACAGTAACACAGTTACACGAATTTACATTAAAAGTTGGGGCGTTAAAGCGTGCATTAGAATGGACTCTGAAGTTTGCATCATTTTTGGATCAGATCCTTGAATTTATAAAATTATTAAGTTACTTTATTATGCACTATAATTTATGCATTTTTGGTTTTAAGATTTGCAAATAGATTTTTTTTTCAACAACATCTTTACTTTAGATTTTATTTTCTGATAACTTTTTTTTTAGTTTTCAAAATTACTCTATAAAGTTAATCTGTTCATTATAATGTTTTATTCCCAAATTCCATAAACTGTGATCTTCATATTTACATTTAATGCTGCACTGCACCGATGCCAGTCACTGTTGTCTATCAATAACCTCTCTGCAAAGTTTCTAGAAAATTATTACAAACAAATTAGGAAAAATGTGAATAAAAAATAAAGTTAAAATAACCATTCTGTATACGTTATTATTAGGTTAAACACAAAAACGTCCCTGCAACATCTTCGTTCATGGTTATAAAAATGAAACCTAATGTATTGTATGTATGTATATATATATATATATATATATATATATATATATATATATATATATATATATATATATATATATATATATATATATATAAATAAATAAATAAATGGCAAACATACATATATATAGCCTATATATATATATATATATATATATATATATATATATATATATATATATATATATAGCATATATATATATATATATATATATATATATATATATATAATGAGAGTTATACATTTGTGTTTGGGTTGCAGAATAAATATTCTAATCTAATGGCGTTGTAATTTCTTAACCAGTACACAAAGGGGCGTGTACTAGACTCAATGATGGTGAACTAACGTGATCGATTTATCATGATCGTGGTTCCAACCAGTGTACATTATCAATTGTATTATTTTTGGCCTTTGATTGTACAAAGGAACTATTTCTAAATAGTGAACGTTGTAAATTTGTATTAAGTCTGTGTAATAAACTTTCTATTCTATTCTTTTCTACTGGGGTTGTAATTACTCAAACAGTACACCAGGAGGCGCCTGAAGAACTCATTAATGATGATAAACTAATATAAACTCCTAATTACGATAGTGGATCCACCCAGTGTACATTAATTTATTGTATTATTTTTAGCAATTGGTTTTTATATATTAACTATGTAAATACTGAGAGCTATTAATTTGTGTTTTGTCTGTGTAATAAATATTCTATAAATTCAGTTTTATTCCATCGTAAAGTAGTTGTCATTACTTAATCTGTACACCAGGGGGAGCACAAAGAACTGATTTACGATGGTGAAATCAAATGCACCGCCATGTAAACTAATCTCGCTTTAAAGAATAAATCATTAATGTACTTAAGTAATCAGTTTAGAGACACCTCTATATAAATATAACATTTATAAAATACATAAACACACATTTATTAAACATATAAAACACTCACTGTATTTGCATTCCTTCCTCTGCACTTCTGAAGGATAGGGTGCAATGTGGCTGTTTATGTCTGCTATATTGTTATCAGTCGTAAATTCGTCCAGAATGGGTTTGCTGATAAAAAAAAAAAAATTCCCCTCATTATAGCGTGGTTTAATCTTGCTTGCTTACAACTCAGAGCGGATATCTCATGCCCAAGTGCGTTTAATGCAACTGCGTCGTTTATGTGCAAAGTGATTTAAAGGGTAGCAGGAGTTGAACTGTCAAAGATCAGATGTGTGGCTTTTATTTCTGATGTCTAACTGCGATTTTTTTTTATTTAAATTGCCTTGTTCGGATGTATTGCAGTAAACTATAGCCGAAGAGAAAAGAGATTATGAGCATGTGAACTTTGATGGAGTATGATATTTCCCAAGCCGTTAACTCTTTTATTCTCTCTCTCTCTCTCTCTCTCTCTCTCTCTCTCTCTCTCTCTCTCTCTCTCTCTCTCTCTCTGGGCTTCATCTGAACTTTTGCCTTTCTGACTCTTTGTCTAGAGGCACATTTTCATACAAATCCATGGAAATCCACGAATATCTAAACGCGTTCTAATTTACCGTGTCTCCAAAACGCGTTTTTACGCACAGGATCTCTCTGCTCAGAGGAAGTTCTGGCTGTTCTCTTTTGCTGCCCTCTTGTGTTGTTCCGCACTCAGTCCATTGGCCTCCCCAAATTCCTCTCACAAGTTCCTCTGCCCCCCCTGCGCTCCACCTCCTTTCCATTGTATCCTCGTAAAAGACGAAGGGGTGCGGAGAAATAGGAGGAGGAGGAGGAGGGAGGGTTATGTTGTGCCATAGGAGCGGAGAGGTGTTAGTCCATATTGAGAGAACCGGTAGAGGCAGAAGGGGAGAGTTTGAACTCTCACATTATAATTGCACTTATTCTTTTATTCGTTCGTTTTAAATTCATCCATGTGGCGCTTACATTTTACAAGCCAAAGTTTGAGCAGAACTTTCTCAACAGATGTCAGACTCCGTTAGTGCCTCCGGTCATATAGGTGTTTCATGCACAGCTGGTGCTTAAAGAAACTGAGTCCCTGTGCTTCAAAACAGTTTAGTTGATTTTAGTCAAGTTACATCCGAAGAAAGCGACTTCTCCAAGTGGATTATTATCATTTCCTCAATGTTTCCCCAGAGGAGGTTCTTTCCATTTCTTGGACGAGGAAGGATGGATGTGAGAATGAACCAAGGACACCTAGTTCTGGCAGTGATCCTAATCGCCTGCAACTCACAGCTGCTGGTGGTCGCCAACTCGTGGTGGTAAGATCACATTGATACCGCAAATATATATTGCTATTTAAATGGCAAAAAAAGTATATATATATATATATATATATATATATATAATTGCGTTATGTATTTTAGGAAAGATGAAACGATGCATGAGAAAACTGTTAGCTAAGAACAAATGTGGAGGCTTTGTCACAATATTTAGATTGGGTAACAAATGGTCAAACTGTTTGTAAATAAAGGACAACTGATTTTTCCTCCAGTTAACTTTCTCGGTATCTTAAAATCATATTGGCCTATTGCTTGAAATTAATAACGTTCATAATTATTGCAAGGCATCACAATAAGTCATTGCAATGCTTTCTTTTGGTTTGCAGTCTGAGCAAGAATAGTAAATAACTTTATTGCAATGTGTGCAAGACAATCTAATTCTTATTCATATTTATCTCATATTGCATTTCTAAAAACAACAGCACCATAACAGGACCATACACGAAATAAAGGCCTTTATTGAGCATGAAATACTGAACCAGTATATTAGTTCCGCAGCCTCATGAAGATTTACGGAATGAATAATGTTTTTGGAGTTGTAGACTGCAGGCTTGTTGTTTATTCTGTGTTTAGATTGTTTTAATATGGGACATTCTCAGGTCATTAGCCATGAACCCCATCCAGAGGCCGGAGATGTACATCATCGGAGCGCAACCTTTGTGCAGCCAGCTGACGGGCCTGTCTCAGGGTCAGAAGAAGCTCTGTCAGCTCTATCAGGACCATATGGTTTATATCGGAGAAGGGGCAAAGACGGGCATCAAGGAGTGTCAGTACCAGTTCAAGCAGAGGCGATGGAACTGCAGCACGGTGGACAACACATCGGTGTTCGGCCGCGTCATCCAGATAGGTGAGTCAAGTGAACGCTCATGACACGCGCAAAACTCACATGCGCTCAACATGTCATAAAATCACATTTAATGCACTAAATGCGCATCGGCGATTACTTGCGAAGCAAAGTTATTTTTACGCGTTTTAGCATAGGCATATGCCCCTCCATATAAATTCTAAAATAATTAAAGTAGTTTATTGTTAGAAAAATGCTAATTGTAAAGTTACATTAATTAAGTGTATATAAATGTAAAAATCTAGTAATTGTATCCTCAGCACGCGTCCAAACGTTTCAGAGGATAGTTGCGCTTTTTTGCGCGTGATATTTTGTTCATTTATTTCGTTTCTAAAAATAGCGAGAGTTCCAAATTTGTTTATGCATGCATGTTTTTTGTTTTTGTTTTTTTAGATTAAAAAAACGTTCTAAAGATAGTTTGTGTTTGCTTATGTTGTTCTTAAAGTGTATAGTTTTATACAGCATCTTAAAGTAGCCGAACATAACTTGTACTCTAATTTATGCATGCATGCTCGTATACTTGTTGGTCGTTCAAAGAAGAGAGCTCTCCTTGCCTCAATTGAGTGTTAGTTCCGCTCATCATTGAAACAAGGTGTTAGTCGGGCCATTGTCCAGCGTCGCTTTTGAAATGCAATGACACGATGACACAGAGTCGGGATATCCGGGACTCTATTTGTAGTCTGGGCACCAAAGGCCAATAAAAGTGGCCCTCCTAATTCAATAGGCGCATCGCTGGAATGCAGGTACACACCCGTTTAACCGCGCCTCATTGTGTGTTTGGTGCTTATCTATCTGTCTATCTATCTGTCTGTCTGTCTGTCTGTCTGTCAATAACACCCAGTTTTTATTAAAGGATTTGTTCACTCAAAAAATGAAAATTCTCTCATTATTTACTCACCTACATGTCGTTCTAAACCTGTATGACTTTGCCTTCTTCTATGGAACACAAAGAGGATACATTTTGAAGAAGGCAATGAAAATAAATGGTGACTGAGCCTGTCAGTCCCCATTCTGCCTAACGTCTCCTTTTGTGTTGATCTGAAGAAAGTCATGCAGATTTGGAGCAACACGATGGTGAGTAAATAATGTCAGAGTTTTCGGGTGAACTATCCCTTTAAGTATGTTGTAAAACAACATTATATATGGTTGGTCCGGTGATGCAATTTTTGTGCTTTTTAATGCATAAAGAAGTTACTTATATTCCAAAGTAAGGGGAAAATTCACTTTCAAAAGGCATTGAAGAAGACCGGATCATTAAAAAGGAATTCTCAAGCCCTGTGGTTTGAAAACATTTTGTTTGACAAATTTCCTCTCATAATCACTGTGTCGTTGACTTGATACTGAGTGCTTATCTCTAAATATGGTTGTACCCGCAGTTTTTAACATGTTTAAACAGCTTTTAAACGTTAAACACTATTAACTGTATTGCCTGTGCTGTTGAGGTATGTGAAATCTGCATTCCAGATGGCTTATTAGATGGGGAAAAAAATTCAGGTAACACGTGCACAACAGATGCGAAAAGGAGCACAAATTTTTATAAACCTGGTGCCTCTTTGGCAAGAAACTTTGTGGTTTATCATATGCCTCATATGAAGTGTACCAAAAATGGAAAAACTGTCAGTTCTCTTTTTGCTCATATGTAAATATATTTCCATTGAAATATAACGAAAATGGCACAATGAATCAGTGATGTCCGTGTACAAACACTCATTTCTGATAATCTTATCTCTCTCACTGGAGGGCCTACCAAAAGGATTGTTACCATATGTGGGTGTCCGGACTCTAAAAATGAGTTGTTTTTTGTTTGCTGTACTAATGGGTGAATAATAAAGTAAAATAGCAACGAAGATTTGAGGGTGATTGAATATCAAGTGATTTGTTGCACTATCTGTCTTGAGAATATATGATACAATTGTATCCTTGTCCTAGCTATGTTTGTGTGTCTTCTGCAGGCAGTAGAGAAACAGCTTTTACCTATGCCATCAGCGCAGCAGGCGTAGTGAATGCGGTGAGTCGGGCATGCCGTGAGGGCGAGCTTTCAACCTGTGGCTGCAGCAGAGCAGCCCGTCCCAAAGACCTCCCAAGAGACTGGCTATGGGGTGGCTGTGGGGACAATGCCAACTACGGGTACCGTTTCGCCCGGGAGTTTGTCGATGCCCGTGAGCGGGAGAAGAACTACCCACGTGGATCTGTCGAGCATGCACACACACTTATGAATCTACAGAACAATGAAGCTGGGAGAATGGTGAGTAACTAAACACACACACAGACAGATGGTTAATTTATTAATAATGTTCCTGTTGCTCAATTGGGAGAGCATGATTCTAGCAATGCCAATATCATGGTTTTGATACCTAGGGAACACACAAACTGATAAAATGCAAAGCTTCAAATCACGGAAAGTTACTTTGGATTAAATAAATACAAATTATTGAATAATATATATATATACAATTTTCCAAATGCTCAAATGGTAAACATAATTGGGAAATAGTAAGTGTCCTAAAAGCAAGATATTACTGTTGTGGTCTTAATAATATTCACCTAGTCTGTGAGCTTTTTCAAATCCATTATATACCTCTTCAATTCGTGTTATGCAAGAGTCTGCAGTGCTTTCTTTATGGTTGAGGTGTGCTTCTCTAATGGATATGGGGAACAACTGTTGCAACCTCTGTTGTGATACTGAGAAATAAAAGTCCAGATATGCACTGTGACATATAAACAGGGCTATAGATGTGTTTGTGTGTGAATAAACTAAAGACAGCTCTTATGTCTCCTGCAGAAAACCATTAACACCATAAAAATGTCAGTTACATCATTCTTCCTCTGTTGTTGAGTGGCTTTACTTAGCGGTACTTTGGTATCAAAACTGTCCCCAGAAATTAATTAAATCTGATAAAACCTCCATTTGGAGATGTTCATGGATGTCCTTGAGGGTAAAATAGTTTCTTAAAGGGACAGTTCATCCAAAAATGAAAATAATCTCATCATTAACTCACCCTTATGCGATCTAAGATGTGTATGGTTTTCTTTCATCTGCTGAACTCAAATTAAGTTTTTTAGAAGAATTTCTCAGCTCTTTTGGTCCATACAATGCCAGCAAATGGGTGCAAACATTTTGAAGCTTCAAAAATGACATGAGACAGCATAAAAGTAATCCATAAGACTCCAGTGGTTAAATCAATAGCTTCAGAAGCTATATGATAGGTGTGAGTGAGAAACAGGTCACTTTCACATCTGGGAAGGCATGAGAGTGAGTAAATGATAGAATATTCATTTTTGGGTGAAGTATCCCTTTAATCTAAGTAAATCATGTATTTTGTATTTCATGTTTTGTGTGTGTGTGTGTGTGTGTATTTGATCTACAACTGTAAAATGTAAAAACATATCTTTGGGGGTAGGGTTTTGTAGTGATTATAATTAGACAGCATAAGTAAACATTTAAGTAAACACGTGTGTGAGTGCACGGAAGAGTAGCCTGGGCTAAAGGGAGAGCTAATTTAATGTATGTGACCAAATGGCTCCCATGCTAGGACAGTGCCCTTGGAGTCTGGTGCGGGTCAGGAGGTCAAAGTGCTACAGCCAAAACAACCATTTTATTTGCTCTTTCTTTTTATTAACTTTTATTAAATTAATGGTTCAGTCCATGCCAAAATGAATAGTTTTTATAAGGTAATGTGTGGCAAATATGTTTAGTGTTTGTAAACTCTCTGACACTGCACATTTTCTTTTTGAATGGCTTCTTGCTGTTTTATAGAACAAGCTATATGGTAGAGACATTATTGAAACCTATCCAGATGTGTGTGTGTGTGTGTGTGTGTGTGTGTCTGGCTCCAGCAAGCTGTGGCCCCCCTGCCACGTTCAGGTGGGCATAAAACATGAGCGGGCAGCTTATCGCTCTCTTGGAGCGCCCTGCAGAATGTCACCCCATCTTGCCAAAACACACCATCAAGCTGGAATGTGTTCCTCGTCCCCTTAATAGTCCCACGCTTTGTCATACCACACCCCTGTTCCATCCTCTTTGCCTTGGTTATTTGAGTGCTTTTAAAATGAAGCAGTCCCATAAAAAGTCCATTTGCCTGCTGATGTGGGTGCTTGCCGTGGCAGGGCTCTGCTGCTTATGTTTGTCTTTGTAAAGATGAGTGTATTTAAGGTGTTTACAAAAGAAAGGGCCCCTTCTCTGGAGTTATGGCACTTCTGAGTCCCTGCCTCTTCTCCTGGAGGTCCCAGAGGTCAGAAGGTCAACGCCTGGATGGATTCTGGAAATTTGAATGGAAACTGTTACTTTAAAGGGTTAGTTCACCCTAAAATTTCAATTCTCTCATCATGTACTCACATTCATGCAATCATGTGTTTGCTGATCATGAACAAAGATTTTTAGAAGAATATCACAGCTCTGTAAGTACATATAATGCAAGTGAATGGTGATCAGACCTTTTGTAGCTCCAAAAACAACATAAAGGAAACATAGAAGTAATCTATATAGGACTCCATTGGTTAAATCCATATCTTCAGAAGCGATATAATAGATGTGGGTTACAAACCGATCAGAATTTAATTCCTTTTTTAAACTCTAAATCTCCACTTTTACTTTTACATCTGAAAGTCACATGACATGTGGTGCCTGTTTAGTTTCACTTTCACATCTGAAAGTGGAGATTTAGAGTAAAAAAAGGACTTAAATATCATGTCTGAGGATATCGATTTGTATCGAATGTATTACCTTAATGTAATTTTTGGAGCTACAAAGGTCTGGTCACTATTCACTTGCATTGTATGGACCTACAGAGCTGAGAAATGATTCTAATAATTTTTTTTTTGTGTTCTACTGAAGAAAGAAAGTCATACACATCTGGGATATCATGAAGGTGAGTGAATGATGAGCGAATTTTCAGAGTTTTGGGTGAACTATTCTTTTAAATATCCGATAATAGATACTTTGATGTGGATAAATAACACTTGTGTATGTGAAATTATCCAGGTTTAATTGGATCAAACGCAACAGCACAGAGTTTGTTTAAAATCAATATTGCACTGAACAACACATGCAAAATGTAGCTATTTTTACACCTGTACATTTACAATATTTTTTTAAAGTTGAAGAAAGAACAAGTGTAACCACTTATAAAACTATTTTGATATTAACAGAATTTGTAAACTGCCCTGAAAGGCAAAACTTAGCAACTACACCTGAAATCGGGTCACTTAGAGTCCTGAGACAGAAAGGTTTGGCTCAACTATATTCCAAAGAAAACAAAGTGAGAGTATAATAATCTAAATTATTTATAATTATCCATTAATTATAATACATTTAAAAAAAACTGAAAACTGGAGTAATTGTTCTCGGTTTACGGTGCTTCACTACAGATTATATCTTACGGTGTTGCGAAGGAACTCGACCATCCTCTTATTGAAACATATTTTTTGTTTGTGTTATAGGCACCTGCTTTTTTGGTGTTTTTTTCTTTACTTCTGCCCTCATCATTGGTGGGTCGTCACAGGTTGGATGTGAAGTTGTGGTGTGCCCCTATTTCATCTGTCTGTTACCCCGAGCGAACTGTTTTGTGTAACTTACCCAACAGTGAACATCATATTATATCATCAGAATAAACTCCATTAGCAGTATTATATGTTGACTCTCAAAGTTAATTTGTCCTGAGAGACAGCACTATAGCTTGCATCTTACCAATCACCCCCAATGAATCCACAAAAATTTAGATAACTTATAGATCTATTTTGAAAATATGAATCATTACCACAAATATGTTTTTGTGCTCTTGAAAACTGCTAAAGTTTCCTCAAAAAGCCAAGCACAAGATCATATTTTTTTACTTTAGCTTCTTTTCCCCCGCCTTGCATCTCTTATCTCTACACCCGCAGGGATGGTTGTTTGCCGTCTCCCACTCCGCCCCGACCCCGCCCAGCAGCCAACCCTGACCCTGTCTGAGCGTGCTCCATTGTGCGCAGCACCACATGCGTGTCTTTACCACGCACCAATGAGCCTGTCTATCCATCACACCTTGATCACTTGGACCAGAAAAAGAGACAGAAACAGTGAAATGGAGGAGGAGGGAGCAGAGAGAAAAGGAGAAAGATGAAAGTGAGGATGAATAAAAGAGAGAAATAAAAGCTTTCATGTGAACAGATTTTCAGTTGGATGCACATGTTACATACAAATGCTCAAAACAGCTTTTGTCGAGATAATTTGCTTGAGATAGTGAATCACAGACAAAATGTAACCTTCAGCTTGACACGCATGAGAGTAAATAACAAGGTGCGTCATGCACGTTTTTTTTTCTTTTCTTTTGAGGGGGCATCAGTAGCACTCCTTGCTCAATAGTGCCCTAGGCAGGATAATACATGACCATTTAACACTAAACAATAAGTTTGTGTTTGTTAACATTAATTACTTACAATAGTTAATTTGTTCATTAAACGTTTTATATTTTAACATTTGTCAGTGCACTATGAACTAACATGAACTAACAATGAACAATAGTAGTTTGATAAATTAACATTAACCAAGTTTTATAAATGCTGTTAAAAAAAGTCACTATTCATTGTTAGTTTATGATATCAAATGCATTTAATAATATTAAAGGACCCACTTTATATTAGGTGGCCTTAACTACTATGTACTGATCCATTTGATACAATGTACTAATTATGTACATACATGTTGTTACATTTAAAGTATTTGCATTTAATTACATTTATAGTTACACTGTTAACGTTACCCCTAACCATATCCTTACATCCTAACTCTAGTCCCCTAATCCTAACACTCTTATTCCTAAACCTACCCGTACCTCAACCTCAGTAGCAGCAAATGTTGGAATTTTGCAGAACAACATGTAGTTACACAGTAAATACATAGTCTTGTATGTATTCAATGTTAGTACATAGTAGTTAAGGCCACCTACTATAAAGTGTGACCATATTAACAAATAAAACCTTTGTATAGTCCCTATTGTAAATGTAAGACATAATAATGAAGCACTACAATATCCATTTAGATTGCAAGAGGGACCCAGATTCATATTCTGAACCAAGTATATATATATATATTTTTTGTATTGTTCTGTATTTTTTTCTCCCCCTTTTCTCCCCTATTTGGAATGCCGAATTCCCAAGTCCTCATGGTGGTGTAGTGACTCACCCCAATCCGTGTGGTGGAGGACGAATCTCAGTTGCCTCCATGTCTGAGACCGTTAACCCATGCACCTTATCACATGGCTTGTTGAGCACATTACTGTGGAGTATAGCATGTGTGGAGGCTTCACGCTACACTCCGCTGCGTCCACGCACAACTCGCCAAGCGCCCTACCGAGAGTGATCCACATTATAGCGTCCACGTGGAGGTTACCCCATGTGACTCTATCCTCCCTAGCAACCGGGATAATTTGGTTGCTTAGGAGACCTGGCTGGAGTCACTCAGCACACCTTGGATTCAAACTCACGACTCCAGGGATGATAGTCAGCATCAAAAAATAGGTGCCATATGATATCAGAATATGATTATAGGATGAACTATGCTTTTGAAGGGGAATTTCACCCATAAATAACAATTCTGTTTTAATTTACTCCCCCTCATGCTGTTCCAAACCTAAACATTTTCCTTTTGTGGAACACAAAAAGAGAGTGTTAAAAGGGTAGAAAGTTAGGAACACACAGGCTCAGTCAGCATTCACTTTCCTTGTATGGAAAATATGCAATGAAAGTGAATGGTGACTGAGACTAATATACTTGCTAACATCTTTTTGTGTTCCATCATGGAAGAAAGAATGTCCAACCAGTTTGGAACAGCATGATGGTGAGTAAATGATGACATCATAAAGAAATTGGTGTGCTGTCCCTTTTTTAAATTAAAGATATATATATATATATATATATATATATATATTTTTTTTTTTTTTATTAAAGTGTTGCATTCCAAATCCACTTGGCTCTTAAATCTGAGTGGCCACATCTGTTTGAATGAACACGATCCTTCTGTATATAACTGAGACACGGTTCCGTGATTTGGGCCGATGCTGTGTGGGAAAGTGTGTGTTTATTTTAGTATGTGCGTGTTGTTTCTGGATTGTAGACAGGTATGCAGGTGGGGCCAGTGATGACAGAGACTTAAAAGGTGTTGGCACTCCCCTTAATAATGTCTGTGTGCGAGCAGGTAAATGGTGGGGGACTTAAACAGCTTCCACTAAAAGGGGGGTTGGAGAGTCATAGCAGGACATCCTCAAAGACAGCCGTTAAATGTTCTCACGTGAGGTGTTAAAGGGAGGAGCGCTGCTGGGGCTTAAATGACAGAGTGAGGGAGAGAGAGAAATGTCTTTTATGTTCTCTCGTTCAGGACACTAAACCTGCACAAAGACACAACAAACAAGAAGCACCACAGACCAGGCGGGAAATACCCCACATTGTCCTACCCAAAGTTGGTGGAGCCAGACATGGAAAATCGATTGTACTCATTAGCTTAATGTTTGTTTGTGTGTACTGAGGTCTTTGATTTGTAGGTTTTCTACAAAACTTGCATAGAGCACTTCATGCATTCAAGCAAGACATGATTTGGCATTCAAAAACAGCATGATGCAGTGGAAAAAATGGTAGGCCTACCGAAATGCAGGAGTCTGATGATGAGGTTTTCAAAGTAAAACTATGAAGACCAGTGAAATGGGTCTTCATGACTGCAGTTTTATTTTCAGTGTAGGAGAGGACATATCGACATCACAGCCATGAACCATACCTCCTGGCCGGTTGCAGAGGGACAGACGTTTTCATTCTAGAGAGCATTTGATTGCATAAAAATCTGTTTAGTGCAGCATGAGTCATCACTTTTTTTTGGTCTGTTTATATCTGTAAAAGATTTTAAATGAGTTTATCTGCTATAATTGAACTTTGGGAATGTTTAGGAGTACACTAGGATGTGTGTTGCCTCAGAGCTAACAGACATGAACTAAAAGCCAAAAAAATCTAATTCTGATTTCATTGGGACTTAAAAATTGGGTACTTCTTAAAAAGTAGCGCCAACAGAATGCAAAAAGGCTCCTAGTTTCTGCCGCATTGTGATCAGTTAATAAATAGTCATAGTCTGATAATGTTACATAAGAAATAATTACAAAAGATTATCTCAAAAAAGGAAAGAAAAGGGGGAAAAAACAGTCATTAGTTCAGTACAACAATATGTTTCTTTATTGATTTAGCAGGGGGTTTCATTGAATTTAATCAGCAGGAAGTCTGCTGTCAGTGGACATGGGGCCCTCTGTGTGTTCTAGAACAGAATGAACATTCATCCCATTGTTCTACAAATGCTCTCACTAGGTCTGTCTGTTTGTTAAGGGTCCATAAACTCAAAGGGTCTCTGGAGGCCCTACCAGGTTCAAAAAGTCTCTCTGTGCATTTAAAGCATTTGGCCTTTAGAGGGCAGTCTTGTTTTGTGAAATTCCATTTTGCAGTCATATTATGTAACTGTTACTATTCCCCAGATCAATGCATTTGACATATGCCGAAATATGTCTAATTTCATTTAAAAATGAATGTTCAAAAAGGATCCAAATTTAGTCAAACTTTTTATAGTAAAATATAATATCAGCATAACAATTTGTGTGATAAGTTGAATGTTATTAAATGTATTATTCAGTGGTGTTCATAAGTCTGAGACAACATTAAAAATGTCATATTTCTTTCATTTGTAAAATCTGGAAATATATAGAAAGTTTTAGGATTTTGAAATATTTAAAACAAAGAAAAAGCTAAAGGGGGATATACCAAATTCTAAGAAAGCAACTGTTTCATTTCAACTTTTAACTTAAATTGTTATGCTGATATTACAATTATGCTGATAGATTATGCTATTATGCTTAATTAGTATTTTATATATATATATGTGTGTGTGTGTGTGTGTGTGTGTGTGTGTGTGTGTGTGTGTGTGTTTTATTACCTTTTGAATACAGGTGTTAACATGGTCAACTTATTCATAATTTATAAATCAATTCTAATAATTTGAATACATTTTATTATTTTATAATACAGAGGTGTCCAAAATTCTGAGACCAGATTAAATATCTGTAATTTTTTTTATTTAGAAAAATTGGAAATAAACCATTAAACATTTGGAAAACAAGCAAACAATTCTGATAATTCATGCAAATGTTGAACTCAGATGTTTAATTGTGCTCAGATTGTTATGCTTATAATATAATTTGTAATGAAAATTAATTACTCAAAAATATATATTAAACTAGAAAATATAAACATGTTCACTTGTGGTTTCTGAATTTCTTAGTATTTAGTATTGGCAAGTGATCCATGTTATCCCAGCATGATTTGAGAATGTTCCAAAAATCATCTGAATTTAAGCAAGGGAATCTGATCTTTGGGCTTAGACTGAAACTTTCTTACAAAATTTTTATTTTGCAGTGTTTTGCACACAATCTAATTTTAATTGTATCAAATTAAGTAAAATCTACTTTATGCCATGACATAATTTTCATTCAAGTGAGTACATTTTACTTCATATTTCAGTTAATACAATAACATACAAATCTGATTTACATGGTAATTAAACTTTAATGATTTTTAAAGGTGCACTCAATAATTTTTTCCCCATTAAAAAGGATTTCTCCTAAAGAAATGAATTGTAATTTTGAAACATATGTATAAAATCATGACCACTCACGTGAGATGAAGACTCTAGTCATATCTGTTTTATTCTACATGGTGCTCTAATGGGGACTGTCATTTTAGAATCACATGACCAGCTGACTACTACTCACTTAATCTCTTTTTATTGGACACTTTCACTCTTGGATTAAATTAATCATGGCTGATTGTGAATAGTGAATTTCTACAATGGCATCTGTAACTGAAAACTATTGATTTTGAACAATGCTGCATCCATACCACTAGGTGTCACTGTAAGTCCAAGATGGCATGAACAAAAAGTTAGTGAATGCACTTTTAACTATCCTTATAAACAAGTTTAATCATGCACCACATGACAAACAAAAGCGCTTCACAGAGAAGGATAATGCATGCTTTGTAATTCATTATACAAGATCCCTTTGCATCGCTGGTGATAGAAACAAGATATGGAGCTGCGCACGCAGACCTCAACATGATGACGGCAACAATCAACAGATTTTGAACGATTCATTTTTATCATGAATAGGTTATTTTGAGCTTAACAAATGTAGAATTTACTTAAAAGATGATTAAAATAACTTACCCTATGTAGAAGCTTATCCAGACAGGGACATTTTTGGTTGGGCCATAGCATACACGGCTTGGTGTTGTTCATTATCATTGTCTATGCTTTATTTGTTGTTGATTCTTATTCCAATGTAGAGCTGTGATGCTATGCTCACATCAATATTAAATATTTTTCCCTGTCTCTTTCTCCACTCAAAGGCAGTGTACAATCTGGCCGACATGTCATGCAAGTGTCATGGCGTCTCCGGTTCATGCAGTCTGAAGACCTGTTGGCTCCAACTGGCCGATTTCCGTCGTGTTGGGGAGTTCCTGAAAGAAAAGTACGACAGCGCCGCTGCAATGCGCATCAACCGACGAGGCAAGCTCGAACTGGTCAACAACCGCTTCAACCCCCCGACATCCGAAGACCTAGTCTACATCGACCCCAGTCCAGACTACTGCTTGCGTAATGAGACCACCGGCTCCCTGGGCACCCAGGGCCGTCTTTGCAACAAGACCTCAGAGGGAATGGACGGCTGCGAGCTAATGTGCTGTGGTCGTGGTTACGACCAATTCAAAACCTACAAACATGAGCGGTGCCACTGCAAGTTCCACTGGTGCTGCTATGTCAAATGCAAGCGCTGCACATCACTGGTAGACCAATTTGTCTGCAAGTAGCACCCTGGGAATGGGACAGAAACCCTGGAGAGGCACTGAGCAATTAGTGAGAGATGAACAGGACCCTTGGCGGCCCCCAAGGGGAACTTAGAGATAATTAAATGTAAAATGATATATTAAATACAACAAATTAAAGAATATAAATAAGTGTATGTGTGCCATTGATAGTAATTTAATTACTTTTTCTGACTCAAGAATTAAATGTTAGACGTCATTGATGAAACAGATGCATGAGTGCTCGTTTATTTTGTCGTCAAGATGTTGTTCTCTCTACCGTACGTGCTCAGCAAACACATTTGTGTTTGAATGTGCTTGAACGAAGGTGGGACCCTTGGCCGTCTTTAGAAGGAAGAGCCTATAAACCCTTGAGAGACTCTAGAATTTTCTAGAAAAGGAAGAGATGTAGAAAGAGGACGGAGAACAACATGGCACACCGACCAACACATTTTCTAAACCGTTGGTCATCCACTTGCTTTTAGACTGTGCTGATTCTTGACCAGACCTCCACAAACACACTCCACCTTGCCGATAGCAGAGCTCTTAAGAACCTTGAGTCAAATTGGGACACCGGGATTGCGGAGAAACACAGTTATTGGACATTGTGTTCCATGGTGTCAAAAGAAAAAAAAATCTAATGCTGCTTCTCAACCTCTTGTTAAGCTAGCCACTCCCCCAAAAAACCTGGAGAGACAGGTGATGCATAAAAGTAGGTACAGGTATTGCCTGGAATGGAGTTTAAATCCTGGCAGACACACGCTGCTCCCTATGGATCTTTTCCATTGGATCTAAATGGTCCATCATTGGATTTTTGACACAAATAATCCTCAAAATAGGCTTTCAAATATCTGTTATGAACTTTTGATGCATTTCAGGGTCTTCCAGACATCGTATCTTGGAAGAGCATCTAACTTAGAGCTGATATTGAGGAGAATGTTGTGTTGTTCTGTCACAGTAATGAATGTGCGTGTGGAAAGCAAATCAAGGCAACATTAAAAGGACTGCAAAAATATTATTGTAACCAAATACTAGTGGTTCAGATTATATTTTATTAATTGCTTCTCATTGTATACATCATATGTATTGTTCTCATTATTATAATTTGATAAAGAAGCTTTTTACTGGGGATTTATATGCTAACAGAGGAGATATTACTGGCCACCAAAATAATGGGCAATCATAGCCAACCTCTCCCAATCTCTGTCAAGCCACACAACAAGACAAAAATATCTTCTGTTCATTTATGTTTTTGGAGGAAAACTACACTTGTAAATAACAGTCAACACATACTGTTTATGCAAATAACACTTGACTTCACCTGTCTGTCCACAATGTTTTCTGCCCTGTGATCATATGCTTGTTGTGTGTATTTCCCCCTCATTCAAACCAGTAATATTAAAAATATCAATAGTAATTATTATAACCCATGTAGCTACTTTAATTCACTTTCCCTGACTGTGTTTATTCTGTTAACTTTGTGCAATTACTCAATTGATCACAATGACAAATGGGATATATATTGCACATTAGCACAATGTAATAAGAATTATAAGTGTGTAAATGTCAAGATGATGTAAATGAGTATTGACTGTTCCTCTGACTTCAAGATTTATTTAGCCTATTCAATGTCAGATATTTTAGTAACACTTTACTAAAACGAAATGCATTAGATATCACAAACTAACAAAGAATAATTACTTTTTACAGCATTTATTAATGTTGGTTTATGTTAATTTATCAAAATAATGTTGTTCATTGTTAGTTCATATTGTATTACCTAATGTTAACATATAAAACTTTTAATGAAAAAAAGTCAGATTTGGGAAAATAGCACATTAAAAGTACAGTTACAGCACTTAAGTAACACAAGTAAAAGTATTCATTTTTTAAACTATTTAAAAAAGTACAATTCCTGGGCAAAACTACTTAATTACAGTACCGTGAGTATTTGTAATTTGTTACTTGACTCCCCTGTACATGACACAGAAGCTGTTGTTCACCACAAAATGAAAATTCTATCATCATTTACTCACTCTCATGTGGTTAAAACCCATATTAGCCTACATTCTTTATTATGTGGTCTCTTGTTTGTTCTGTTTGGTCAGACTGGAAATTTAGAGTGGAAATTCTTGAGAAAGCTCATATAGGTCTCAAACCACAAGAAACACATTTGACCACACAGATACTCATATATATTTTAAACTGAAAACCATCACACATATTCTTTTTATTGTTATCATGACAAATGGTAGTTTACGTCAAACTGAAGTGCAATTTTGGAATTCCAACATTACAGACTTTATACTCCTTTGATGGTGTTCAGCACCTAGATACAGTTTTACCATAAAGATCAATCTGATCTTTAACTTTTGCCATTGATAAGACTATTACTATTTTAAGCAGTCTACACTATTTTTTTCTAACCCCTGCAACATTGCACAACTGTAAACTTTGGAACCGATATCATATCTGAACCAATCCTTTAGAGAAAGCCACTGCATAGCAAAAATTATTTTTGTATGGCAAGTATTTTAATTTCTGCAACTGGTTGTAAGAAATAGGCTTTATTTCATCACAGGCAGATGACTGCAGAGCCCTAAATGAGAAAAGAAGAAGAGGAGTTTTCAAAAAATGAAAATAACTTTTGAGAGAAAAACAAAACCAAACATTAAAGACAGATAAAATAAAACATTTGAGAGAAAAATACATTTAAATGTCTTTATACATTTTAATGATAACACTTTACAATAAGGTTGTTTTTATTCACAATAGTAAATGCATTAGGTATCATGAACTATTAGCTAGCAATTTTTAAAGCATTTATTCATCTTTGTTAATGCTACTTCATAAATGAAGTATTGTTCATTTATAGTTCATAATGCATTAACTAATGATAACATATCCAACTTATAGTTAAAAAAATAATTATAATTCTAAATTATAATTTTACCATGTAAATTCATGTTTATATAAAAAAAAAGTGATATTTAGATCAAATGTTTTCACTTCATAAACTACAGTCCGACGGTGAAAAAATATCAAACACAACATGAATCATGCGAATAAACAAGTCCCGCGCAAACTACAAATCCCATCAAACCTAATTCCTGAAATCAATCACATGCTCTCATCTGAGCATTCTCATTGGCCGTTTTGGCCTCACGCGAGGGGCGTCACAAATAAACGCAAAGATATCCTCAAAATCCAGCCAGTTTGAGTCAGTGAAGTCAGTCCACTGGATCGGCAGCATCACTCCGACAAAAACAAACTTTTGAAGGGCAACCGCTCTCCGCTGTTTCTTACAGGTAACCAAAAACCCACCACCGGACATTTACACGAGGTCATTAGGTTGTGTTTTAAAACGTTACTGGCGATAAACTCTTCGTTGCTAATTAAGTTGTTTTTGTCAGTATTGCTAGTAGACTAGCGATGTCGCTAACCTCACTGTGAAACGGCTTTGCTGTTGTTTCCAACTCTTTCTTGACGATAATTAGATTTTAAATTATTTAAAACACCTGGATTTTCCGGTGGATGTGTCTGAAAGCATTTAAAGACCCTGCAGTCCTACTTAGACGTGAAAAGAGACGTGTTTAGTTAGTAAACTCTGTTTATTATTCACTTTAAGACTTGTTTTTGTCAGTCTTTGAGAGTCGAGTGTGACCACTGATGGGGCTTTTGTCTATTGTTTTCATCCTGTTGACATGCATTTTTCCCAGGTTTCTCTAATCATTAGACCAGTTTTACATATTAAAATATAAAATTAGAGATGACAATATAATATGCTGTCTGGTTGGGTTGTAAACAAACCAACGTCATTTAACTGCGTGCAAGAATCGAACTAATAGAGGTCAAATGGTGATTGGCATTAATGGAAATGTTTTCAATTTTCTGGCATTAAAGAAATCGTGCCTACTGATATCTGTGTTAAGCGTTGACGTGTGAAAGTGTTTGACAGCTCTGTTTTGGTCTTATCGACTTGTCATAATCACAGCCATTTTTGACCTATTTTCTCTGTATGACTGTAAAAATGCCCCTCATGATTACACAGGGCTATTCTGAGTTTTTTTTTTTTTTTTTTTTACATATTTAGAAGGAGAATTTATCTTTTCAGTTGATTCAGATTTACTTGTCTGCATAGTCAAATGCTGGTCTCAACCAGAGGGCAGTATGATATTTTACTTACAGTACATCTGTCAAACTGTCTCTGTTTTTGTAGTTATAAGAAGAGTCACTGTGTCCTACTTTTTGTGTTCGAAGACAGCTTGTCATATTTAAGTAAATTGGTTGTCATTGGACTGGAGTTCTGCCCAAAACCAGTGCTGTACTTCTAGTTATTCCACATAACAGGTATCGAGGTTGTGCATCCAACTCTTAATGACTGCACATCTCTGAACTTAATGCTAAACACTATGGTGTGACTATTTCCTAACACAAAAAGTGTGTTGGTTTTTCGCTTGTTGTTGGGGCCCCTAAACAGTGTCTCCTCATTTGCTATAAATGGAGCTTGTCAAAGCTGGCTGCCACCAGATAAGCATCTTAGACCAAACACTTGCCATTTCAAATGGACTTCAAACAAGTCCTTGCTTCTCATAAGAATTCAGAGCAGATAATCTCTCTTTAGCATTAAAGTAAATATAAAATCAATATTGACCTTATTTACATTCATTATGAACTAGTCTTTAGTGCACATTATTCCAAAGAAAAACATTTACATTTTGATCTAAGATTATGAGGACCAAAGACTTTTTATACCTCTTATTTTTCACCTGTCCCCTCAAACCATCTGTTATATAGAGTAGGGCTAGGTATTGATATAGATTTCCCAATTTGATTCTGAATCACAGGTTTTCAATCCAATTTGGATTACATTTTCATTCTTTTGGGTATACTTTTTTCAATCACAATGTCAATTTTGCTTAAATATAAAATAAATGTAGTTCTTTCTCAGCTAAAGCTGTTAATTATATTCAGGAGACCTTCTAAATGGATACAATATAAAAATATGAATTGTAAAACATTTTTATCATTATCATTAGTTTTTCGTTTTGGGTTTAAAAATGCACGTTTTCTATGAATAAATATGATTTCTTGAAAGTGCATATGTATGTATGTATGTATGTATGTATGTTTACATGCATAATTAGTACTATTTACAAATATTTACATTTATTTGTTGAACACAGAACGAGTCAAACCAAATTTTACTCTTAACATGCAGTAAAACGCTGCTAATCTTCTTCGCCACTATGCTTCTCAATCACTGATGAGTGAAGTCTAAAAGTGTATCAGCCATTGGCTAGTGACATTTTTGGTTGCATATGTGAGTGATTTACTCACATTGTAGAGGGTTGTGTTTAGAGATGCACCAATCTGATACCTGGATCAATAACGGCTCTGATACTGACGTTTTTAGACGGATCGGGTATCGGATCCAAATCCGATACTGTGTGCTAGTCATATTCATTACTGTCAAGCTCCAAAACTGAAAGAATAACCATAAAAACACCATTAAAGTAGTCCATATGACTTGTGCATTTTATTCAAACCCACCTGAAGACATAAGACAGATCTGTGAATCACAAAAGGCTGGCTAATAAGTAAATACGCAGCACGTTAGTGAATGGCGCTGCTCTGTTGACACAATTATAAGCACGCATTAGCTGGTGAAGCGGTCAAGGCTATTTTCATATGTGAGTGTTACTCACAAACATCATCTCAGATGTAGATGCTCAATAGTTCGGTTCACTTATAATGTGCATTTAGAATGGCACCTGACGAGCATTTTAACAGACTTTGAGCAAGATGTGAATTAAACCACTGTTAAGCCTACATACAGACATAAAGACTTCCCGGAGTGTTCAGATCGTCAAAATAAAAGCCTGATGGTTTTCAAGTTAAAGGTGCACGACTAATGTTAAAGGGGTTCTAAAAAATACTAATATCTTACAGCTAAATTGACATATGTCAACCCCGTTTTTTTTAAACAAGACCTTGTGTTTCATGTTGACTACTGGAGGGAGCTACAGTGAGAACTCGTAGGCTGCTTTCTACTTAAGAGGGGCTAAATCTTAAATTCTTCTTTCTTCTCAGGTAATCTACGTCCAGATGTATTTAGATTCTTAATATTTATTTAGCTTGGAGAGCTCTTGCCATGCTATGCTTTTAGCGCTTTTCTTGCAGGTGTTGTGTCTATTAATTACGAGCGGAACACCGGATCGGCGCTAATTAGTTCCGCCTCTAGGATCTCCTATTATTTTTCAGGTAGGAACCAAAAAACGGTAACAAACTTAACTAAAAAATTTGAGGTGGTTACACTGGCTTCTTTTCTACTGAAGACTTAGACTGTTAATTTTGCTGCTATATTATCCAGTATACTAGTTAACAATAAAGTGTTTCTTAATAGGCTATACATTTATATTGAAATAATGTGTAGTTAGAGGTTTGTGTTTCTTTACATATAAAAGAGTAACCCCAATTAGTTTTTGATATAGGAGAGGCTCTGCCTAGACAGATGAGGTGAATATGTAGCCAGACGTTTGCACAATTAAAGTGATTTCACACAGTCAAGGTGTCGAACCATACTGCTCTGTTCTACCACACTGCTCTGTTCTACCACACTGCTCTGTTCTACCACGTCAGCAGTAGTTTTGGACCACTGCTTTTAAGCTGCAGTGGGGGAAGGCACCTTATAATGGAGTGGCGAAGCAAACATATTGTAAATGACAAGATTACTAAACTCCTGAAAAGCTTGGTTGACTTCGTTTCTGTCTATGGTTATTGTAGGAATGAGAGCACACTTGGTTCAAAACTAACTGTACTGTGCAGCACATCAGCATGTCATTCCTCATGTCCCATAATCTTTGCAAGGTGGGGTGACGTTGCCAATACGAACAACTACTATTGGCTCATCCTGTTTGTGTAGATCATGTACTGGAAAGCTGCTCAGTAATCAATGTCATTTTGCCTTAGTCTATTCATTCTGACACCAGGAGTTTCTAAAGAACTATGATACATTTGTGGTTTATGCAAAGTGCTCAATGTCAAATAATCAAGTGGAAGTGCGTATGTGCTTATTTTGGTCTGACAGATATACCATCAGTGTGGCTGAGGACATGGTTTATTTATTGTGAATGTAATGAATGTCTAACACATGTTCTTCTATATTGGTTGGCAGTTGGATTCCACTTTGTAACCCTTTCCCAAAGAGCCTCTTCCTCTCTGACAGAAGATCAGTGCAGCGCTGGTGGTCAGCCCTGGTCTCATGACCAACAAATGGCACACAAAGGCACCTCTAACCCTTTGATAGTTCTCTTCGTCGGTCACATGCCCCACACAACCAATGAATAGCTCCAACAACTGCTTTTATTTTTATCTGCTTTTACTGCTTCTCCATTTTATCTTTTGTTTTTAGTTGTTTTCCTTTCGTGTAAAATCCTCAGGAAAATCACATGTTGTGGCCGTTAGGGGTTGTCGATATACTGGTAGAGACGATAAACCAGTAGAAATTTGACTACTGGTATACATTTTAGATTATCGTCTCTTGCACGGTTACAAAAAATGAGCACCTCATGGAAAGAAATGTGCTGAGTATTCATTTCGTGTTACACAAATGTTGAGGAGGAAGGCGGAGTGGCCACAAAATAGTAACCACAAAATAAACCTGGTTAATATATAGTCAAATTAAGGGAACCGTATGGAAACTAAAGTTTTACTGTTATAAAACCATGATTTTTGCTCAGAAAACCATGGTGACAGCAGTCATGTTTACTACAATATTACTATAGTAAAACCTACATTTTCTGTAATTACTAAATCAACATTTTAACATAATACCTGCACTAATATGCTACATGCATCAACATAAAGTGCTCTTCAAAGGCATCTCAACATATATTCAATATTCGGAAGCTGCTCATCATTCACTATAAGGAATAACCTTGCTATTAAAATGGATAGGAGAAGGGATGTTGTGATAATGCTGCTTGAGTTTAATCATACGTGGAAATCCCACATGAACACCCCAAGCGCTTTAGTTATTGTTTCATGTCTGTCAAATTAGCACTGAGTGTCTGCTTAAAAATGGAAGGGAGTGTGTAGTTTCGGCTCACCTGCGGCTCTTTACCTGGGTGATGTCAGCATAAATGATTAATCAAGTATCAATCTATTACTTAAACGGCATTTTAATGCCATTAATAAAAGCACATTTTTGACGCTGACAATAGATTACAGCCACGTGAGGAAACCCGAAGATCTCTCGGGCACATTTTAAACCCTTGCGTGCATTATTGCCACATATTACCAGTATACGACACTCACTCTGAACGATGTCTGCAAATAGTGCCTGTTAAGTAAACAATGTTTTATCATCGCTGTTGTAATTGTCTGCAAAAAGAAAATGTTCCCAGAAAGGTGAAATGCAGGGTGCTTCTCTATAAATGGCTTGTTTTCTCTGCTTGCCATTTTCAACTACACACAACGTGTGCAGAACTGTGATGTCATCAAGTTGACCCATGTGAAACACAGGGGGAGTGTCCATCTACAGAGACATATAGATGCATTAACAGCGTTTGTAAAGTCTGTTTGACACTTTGGTTTCTTCACCAAACCTTTTGCTCTAGATACATCATTAAAGTTGAGGTGAACCAACCGCGGTGCCAATGCTTACTGAACCGTGGGGGGTGAACTGTACGGTCTGGTTGTTTACTGAGAACCCCTAGTACATATCCATCAGTGGTCATGGCTAGCAGCTGCCAAAGCGAAGCACATATCTCACATTCTAAATATGCTTTTAATCTGAAATGCTATTACAGTAAGATCCACCATGCACCATTTAAATGTACATTGTAGGAAGTGTGAAAATTCAGTAATATTTATCTGGAAAGCCCTACCTGATTGGACGGAGAAACTATAGCCCTACCCCTAATCATTATGTAGCCTGTCATGTAGCACTTTCATCATAAATATGAGTCCTCTCCTGCCATCCTACGTTTTGAAAATCTAGCCGTGTGGGAGCCGAAACTAGGAAATAAAAATAACGTCATTATTATATATAATACTATATAATTTTTATATACTATAATAATAATTTAATTTCACATATATCGCCAACCACTAGTGGCCATGTGGTTGTGCGTTCATGAAGACGTTGTCAAGTTTTCACCAGTGAGGTCTGAACATGAGTAGAAAATTGCTGCAGGGTGTCACAGAACACAAAAACGATTAACATCTCAAAGGTGTTTTGTTGTTTTCTCTTAAGGCAAAAACAGGGTTTCCAGAGCTATGTAAAACCTGGAGTTATCAGGGAAGTTTAAAATTGCGATTTCTAGGCCTAGAAATGTTTTAACCATAAGTCATGGAAGTTCTATGGTGAAATATATATATTTTTATCATTCTCAGACCTTTTTGTGCATTACATTATCATTTATGAAAACAATTTATACATGAAATTGTAAACTAAATGCTATCAAAATGTAATTTATAAGCATCAATTTAAATATTTTGTTTAAAAAAATATTTTAACTTTCAAATTTATTATTATTCAATTTTTATTCATTTTATAATCAAATTGTTCCTTTTTATTAAATATTACTAGGCTAAGTATTAAGGATTTTATTAAGTTATTAAATTTAAACTTTGGCTAGACATTTTATTTTGTGACTGCAATCTCTATAACTAGTAGTCACAAAAGCCTCGAAAATGCATTGAAGAGTCAATGAATAGATAGAAATATATTTGGAGCCAAATGGATTTACAGAAGAAACAATGTACTGTTAAAGGTGCAATATGTAACAATTTTCATTTTTTTGGCCAATGTGTGAACGGCTTGTAACTTCCTAGATTGCCTATTAAAGCCTATATACTGATTTTCATGTGAAGGGAACGGGTCGCTTTTGCCTCAGACAGTAGCTTCTCTGCCGCTATTCAACAGCGACAACAAACTGCAACACTAGGTAATGTTATCTTAGAGATGGAATCCAGCAAACTTCTGGCTCCCAGCACAACACTGACTCCTACACAAACTCCGAGGAAGCCAAAAAAAATTTATCTACTGAATCATGTCTGGCTAAGCGGGAACGTGATCGTGGTCGAGCAAAAACTGGAGTGAACGTCGGCAGGGCATTTGATTCCTTGAGGGAGCTTTGTTTGTTTTTGGTGATCAAAACTGACCCTGAATTGGCGTTCTTCTTATTGTACCGGTAAATGTACATAACTGCAAAGGGTGTGAAATATAGTGCCATAAGGATTGATCTGTGTAATATTTGCCTGCTAACACTGACGAATTGCAAGCTACCTTGCTTCGTAACATTCAAATAATTCAACGATCTTCTCTTTATATTAAAAGTTCACTTGAAGGCCACAGGTCCACAGGTGTCATTAATAACAAGGGTTTCTGAATCTTACATACTGCACCTATAAATGGGTCTAGTTATGAGAATTGATTGTTGTGAAATTGACAGTTGTTAAATATTTTTAGTAAATGCAATTCTCTGAAACTTTCCCTACACAGAATCTGACTGAGTCACATCATGCATGTCATCATCTGTCATTTACTGCATTGGCAAAACATTGTACTCTCAAAAATGGTCTTTTAATATATTCAAGTTTGATAATTACATTTTTAAAGTTTTATTAATTTAGATAAAGATAAAATATTTTTTTTTGAGTGTGGTGTTCCTGAGGTTCAGCTGCAGCCAGAAATTAAAAGCTATATGCTATAATTCCATGAATCACACTTCTGCTTTGAATTGGCTTATGCGTGACATTCTGTAAACGGAGAGGTGGATCCAGTGTAGCTTTTCACATGTCAGGTGTAATGCAAGCATTTCTCTGTCCAGATTTGTCAGTCATGTTAGCACATGTGATGGAGAAGAATCAGTTGCAAGCATCAGGATTGGCTTGTAAGCTATGTGTTTGTCCATCTGAGTTGTGTCGTAGCCTGTGTGCATGCGCATGTTTCCGTCAAATCGGTCTCTCCTCTGCAAATTTCAGTGCACTGTGTCCTTCCCCACACTTTCCTCTTGAACAGTGGCTGATACAACGAGGGTCAAGTGGTCTTTGTTCCGTGATTAGGGGGACCACATCATACGAATGCTACGATGTACTACTAAGTGTAATTTCAGTCTGAATTTCTCCGATTACTGCTCCTCCCTAGGCACCTTTCTATTGGCCTCATGAAGTGCTCCCTTCCCACCGCATCAGAGCTTTCCGAGAGCCAGATCAGTCACAGAGGATGAAGTCCTGCCTGGTTAGGTTTTGGAGAAGGCACACCGGAGCTAATAGGTGGTCTATTGTATTGTAGAGAGAGATGCTGTCTAGTGTCACAGACTAGTGACGCTTTCTTTCAGGTGCACTTTGGCAGTGCCGAAGTAGAATTGGGATTGAAACTTGTTTCTGCGGTTACGAAATTGCTGACAAACTATAGCTGCTTCAGTTTAAAGCTGAAAACACAGAAAAGCAAGCTGGCAGGTAGTCAGCTGTATGGGCGGCTGTCGAATGCCATTTCTCTTTTCTCCATTCGATGTTCTCCCTGGTAAAATGTTTTGCTCACTGTGGACTCAATTGATTTTTAAATCTTTTCTACAGGAACAAAAAATAAAATAAAAATCAAGCCATTGCCACACAATAGAAATCTAAAACTTGCTTCTTTTAAAGTGTGTTTCGCCCTATTTCTGCACAAGAATGTTTAAGGTTTCTGCTTGGAGATACTTAAGGGTGCTGCTGTATTTTTGTCACATTGAGCACGTTTGCATCCACATCCTTCCACCAATTATGCTTAAAGGGATAGTTCACCCAAAAATCTAAATTCTCTCATTATTTACCTTGCAATATCCCAGGTGTGTATGACTTTCTTTCTTCACCAGAACACATTGCTCAGTAGGTCCTTAAAATGCAATTGAAATGGATATTTCTGCCTTTAAGGTCCAAAAATCACAGAGAGCATAAACTTCATTCATACGACACCAGCTGTTATATGAATGTCTTCTAAAGCAACACAATTGCTTTAAAAGATATATATTTAAGTACTTTTATTTACTCTAAATCATGCTTCCGGTCGGCAGCGGTATGCACGTGTGATGTAATCGCATTTGAAAAACGTGAGAACTGACACACTTGTGACAAAGTCGAAAAAGCAGTGCTGTTTACAAATGAGGAGGAAAGCTGTACAGTAGATTGGTTGATTTTGGTTTAGATCTGTTATTTATCTGTTTCTTTACTCACAATGGTGCGTTTGTGAGCTTATCTTGAATGTCCCAACCGAGTGGAGAATGTGAGATTACATTGGTATCCATGGCAATGCAAATATATCACACTAGACACCATTTGTACTCCACCCTCTCGTGATGTGTTGGATTATAGTTAAAAAGTACTTAAATATTTATCTTTTTTTTTCACACCAAAAGCGATCATATTGCTTTAGAAGACATTCATTTATCAGCTGGTGTCGTATTGATGATGTTTATGCTGACTGTCTGTTATTTTTGGACCTTCAAAAGAGTAATCGCCATTCACTTGCATTTTAAGGATTTACTGAGCGAAGACATTTTTATTTTTTTCTTCAAATGTGTTCTGGTGAAGAAAAAGACATACACACCTGGGAAATCATGAGGCTGAGTAAATAATGAGAGAATTTTCCTTTTTGGGTGAACTATCCCTTTAATAAAAAAATGTGTATTTCATGACAACGTAAAGCTCTTTATAGTTTATATACTTTACAGCTCAAAATACAGCTTTATTTTTGTATTCTTTAACAGAAGAATATAAGGCTAATATAAGTTTCACATTTCTGCTTTTTAAACCCTCCAAAAAAAGTCCCAATGTAAGTGCCTCACTAGAACCTCAATTTTTGCTTTTTTTAAAGAAAAGGAGGGATGAGTCAAAATAATCTTTTGGTAATGGACATTATGCTACAAATGCTGTTGATTGAGCTAAATTTGTATTGAACCTGGAATATTCGTTTTTATGTGTTGTGCGCATTCCTGTCTATGTTTTTGACATCAAAAGCAGAGAATAACCCAATGAGTTCAAGTCTTGTGTAAATGCTGTTTTGTTGTTGTCAGATTAAAAAAAAAAAAGCAGGTTTTTGGTTGCTATCTGAATATTTGTGTGCATGGAAACAAAGGTTGCGCTGTAAACGGGTATTAAAGAAATAGCACAATAGCAAATAATTCTAAATCGTACAATATCATCTTGCTGCTAATTTCGGTAATAAACTACAGTGTGGTGCTATTGGCAAAAATGATCAGGGTGACATTTTTTATTTTTACATTCTTTGTAAGCCCTCACTGATACTAACCTCGACATCAGTGGAACAATAATAGTGTTGTGTATAGCAGGGCTCACCAGCTGTGGGTTTGCAATGAATATGGCACTGGTCAAATGTGTCAAAGGGTGCAATAGCCTTTGAACATAATTAGACATTTGTTTATAGTGAACATAATGAATGAGCTGATAATTAGCCGATAATGACTTGTCAGCTCCTCCCCTCCCTCTGGATGTATGTATAGGGACATTCAACCTGTTCGTATCGGTTTCCTGGTCAGGCACAACACACCCTGCACAGCAGGCCAAGGGAGCAAGAGGGGTCAGTTTCCTTGAGTGTGTCCACACTCCTACTGTGTAACATTATTCCAAAGCAGTTGTTTGGTTTGACATCAAAGAGTGCTGAAACTGAGATGACGAGGGCCAAATTCTACCAGCAACCCTTTTGAAAGAGGGCACCTGCACCTTTTTGCCAATTTGGACACCGATCATCACACAATTTAAATTTCTAGCTGAATCTGATTTCCTGGCTCGTGAACACACTGCTGTGCCCCCACTTTTCATTTACAAAACGAGTGAAACTCTGAGCAGACGGATGCTGGCAGTTTCAAAGCTGTGGCTCTGATGGCTCTCACTGCTACAAAACTTGGCAGACTACTCAAGGCTTGTAGCTGATACCAACTCAAATTAATCTCTCTTCAGAGGGGCAAAGCATTTGAAGGAGATGACTGATTTCAGTTATCGGTCAGATGTTGAGTAATGGTAATAACTGGGATTATCTCCACTTTGTCATAATGTTAAAGGAGATTGCTGCAAGATCCTGATTAGCCTAGTTAAAGCATTCCCTTTTATCATATAGGCTAACGCTAAAGCTTTGGGCATCACATGAGGTCCAGTGACACTGGACCCACTGAAGCTCAGGGGACCTTGTGACGTGAATATACTCTGGCACAACTTGTGTGTGCCTATGTGGAACTTATCAGTCTGGATCAGGGTATTAAATTTGTTAATTCTTTCTTGACTTACAGTAAGGCTTTTTCAGTTATTGCATAAAAGACTAATCTAAATATATGCAGCATAACTAATAACCTGATTGTGAAAAAAGTTTTATGCTTTGCACTGCGTCCTGATTTTTTTTTTGCGCAAGAGCATGTTTGGTCTTAACGGCCCATTAGAGAGAACAACTGAGGGAAGGAGTCAGTTTATATTTTCAGTTGATGCTCTTTTAGGTCTTTTTAAATTTGTTTTGATTGTTTTGCAAACCTGTTTCTAAACTACAGTGATCTCGACTTGTGAGCTCATCGTTTTAATTACGGAGATCACAATACTGTGTTAAAACATAATTAAAGCACATAATCGTCATTATACTGGCAAGTAATTGATTTCAACGTCATTATGTGCTATTGAAGACCATTGTTATTAAATACCTCTTAGATATTTGACATTTATGTGTGTCTTTTCCAGTTTCGGCCGTGAGTCTTGCATTCTGCTGTGAATCCTCGAGGGACAGTTTTGGAGTTGAGGGCCCACTCGGTCTAGTGTGGTCTAGCATCCATTGTCATTAAGAAGTAGAACAGAAGCAACAAAGCAAGCTGGACGGAGGAGAGGTGAGGGAGGACGAGGGCGCTGCCTTCGTCCTGAGACACAGAATCTGCTCCAGCAACAATACTGACCCCACCCACACATCCACCTCAGACAGCCAGGACACCATGCGTCCCGGCACAGAACACAGATCAACCGGCCCCGCACAGAATGGGGTGAGTGCACCACCACACAGTAACATAGTTACTATGTGCTAGCTATAGACTGATGTTTGGCCGTTTTAAGATTATAGGCATCATCTGATAACAGATTAATAGTATCAGCAATCACAAAATTCACTAAAAGTTTTCAATTACAGAAAACTGTTTAGTAAATGTTCAAAAGGATAATAAACTGTTAATAAAATAAAAATGTTCTTCTGACAATTAATACAGTTCATTAGTCTAACTAAACATTTTAATGGTTTTGTAAATTGCATTAAAAATTCATCTAATAGGTGGTCACAGGTGTGCACATGTTCAGCTATTTCATTCATCCAGCTTTCTGTTTTATAAACTATAGGATGCCCTTTTTTATTGCAAAGGGCACAAAGTATATACAATTATTGGATCTAAAGTAGTTTATAGTGTCTGCTTATAAATAATTCTCACTCAATAAGGTAAGTGCACTCACTTGAAAATTCAATGGACTGTTAATAAAAGCTAATGAACTATTAATGAATGCTGAGTGCAATGACTGCCCACACTCTAATTCACATCTCAGTCCATTATAGCCCTAGAGCTAAACAGATCCATCATTTAATGTGTGGCGGAGATTTATTATATAGAATTACTGCAAAGTGATAATCTACCTTTTTGTGTTATTTGTTTCTTTGATCTATAATTACTTATAGCAGTCCAATATAGACCGATTCAGTTGAGATTCTTGTACTCTCAGTGGAGTCCGTTCTGGCTGGGAATTCTGCAGAGATGATCAGTAAGTTCTCACGGGGCTCTATTGAGCAGATGAGACGGGCTTAGATCAAGGCTTGCAGGAATATGCTCTGGACAAAAAGGAGCGGAGATAGGAATGTGAATTGTAAGGAGTTTATCAATTCTAGTTACTATTCTACTTAACGATTTCTTTGATAATCTTTTAGGGAAAAGAATATACAATGTGCCTTATTCAGGAAACGCCTGCAAAACAGTTTTTGTGTGGGACTCCCTTTAAATGAAATGGGAATATTTAGCCTAAGAAAAAAAATATTCTTGAAAGATTTATGCAAATTTGTTCTGCTCATGTTTCATAAATAAGGTCAATTGTCAATTTAAGTTTTCAACAGAACTGTAATAACAAATCAGAAATAAATTGTATCTTTCTATCTTTAACCCATACTGTTTGCAAAGGTGCATATATGCCATGAAAAGGTGTTTTCACACAGACTATTTAATCACTCTAAACAGTGACAATCACAGGTTCAAATGTTGATTGATATATTTGCAAAGTTGAAAGAAAAGCTTGGATGCATAATGCATGTTTTATTATAATGGTCCATCCACATTGTTCCAGTAACACATCTAAATGTCATGCCAGGTTAAATTATTTAAAAAAGAAATTTCTGTATTCAGTTGGGCTCGAGTTGATCTTTTCCTGTTAATTTAGTTTAGTGGTATTGCTTATTGAAATTGTTAGCTTTTATGTTTTTAGTTTTGAATATTTCCTAGCAACATTGCTGTCTGCGGAAGGGTAACACTGATATGCACATAGTTCTAACAGTTCCTCCTGTTACCTGGCTTTGACTTCTTTGAGCTTGCTTAAGCTGTTGCCAACAGTTATTTGCATGCGTCCACACACATGCACTCATTCAGTGGTTGTGTATTGTGTAACCTGACTCGAACAATGTTTATTTGAGTCATTGTGAGCCACGTGGCGGTTGGCTGCCAAAGCTGTGGCGTGGTCAGATGAGGTATGTGTAAAACTATCCCAGTCCGTTGGAAGGTTGCAGATGCCTTGCTGGCATTTCAGCTTAAGGTAGATCCAGGGCAACAAGGCTGGGCTGATGAAACTTTAAACAGCTCTCAAGTCACAGTAATGTACACTGCCTGTGGTGTTTATTTGCATTTTGTTTCTGGTAGACACAGTAGAGTTTGTGTGACTGGATACAGTGTTTGGGATTCTCTTTGCCCACTCCCTTTGTTTTCTCTCCAAAAACAAAAATCAATGAGATTTAAATTGAGGGAGGGATAAATTGGATCAAGTGTCCATTGATACACAGGCGTGTCATTGTACCTGAAAAATGAGATGGAAATCTTCTCCTGTGAGTGTGCCATAATTGACCAGGTTCACATAACCAGGTGTAGTGTTCACACCTTTGTGCAATGATGGTTCCTATAAAGGTTTAGCCCATGATAATTGTTTTTGGTATTTAAATGATTATGGCTAATTGCTCCCAAGGATAAACACTATAATCAATTGTTATTTTATAGGTTTTATGTTGGTATTAAGTTTATATTTTGTGGTGCTTGCCAAGCATCTAAGGAGAGCATAACGTCTCTTCTCCTTAATATCGAAGCATGCTCAGATGCTGGTTTCACTAGTGGAAGTGCACCTGTTCACTGAGTTTTGATCGCAGAATGAAAGCTAAACAAGCTTGCTTTCATGTTAAACAGGAATAAAATACATGTAGACCGATATATCAAGTTTAATGATCAATCTGGTCCGATAGTGGCTTTTTGGAACTATCGGTTATCGGCAAAAATATTTGCTGATAATTTTAATCTGGTGAATATAGGACATAAAAAGTATAACTAGGTAAATGCTGCAATGTAATGGAGCCAAATGTGTAATTTCCAAACAAGAGTACTGAAATATGTGTATTCCATTCTTGTGTATAGTTTAAAATCCTGCATTATGCATCAAATCTTAATTTTTTTCTGCTTATTGGGATTTTGGTTGCACAACAAAGTGCATCTGGGATTTTGTTCATTTTTTATTTTTATATCCTCTGTGCCTTTTTAACATTCTATAAATAAGTTTTTAAAACTATCGGCTGATTAATCGGTTATCAGCCTGTTCCACTTTAGTTAGTTAAATCGTGATCGGCAAAATCCATTATCGGTCTACCTCTAGAATAAGCTACCTATGCTGTGTTGTCTGGATGGACATTTCTTTCATCTAAATTATAAAATTTAGTCAAAGTACGTTATAGTACGTTGGAAAGTTGCATTGGAAAGATTGTACGGCAGGCTTCTGTTTTTCCATCCTGCCATCTCCAGATGGTACTGTTATATGTAGTCATGTTAATTGGAGTGGGTTGATTTGTTTGCCTTATGGTGTTTGCTTTACAAAGGTAACAGGGGTTCTCTCTAACCCCTAAGCTTTGGTGCTATGGCAACAAACTGGACATGAATCCCCACCAAATGGCCGATTGTTAACCAGGAACTACATAATCATTTTGATCTGATCATTAGATAAACAATTTTTTTTTTTTATAAATGGAAGGAAAGTAAAGTTGAACATCCATTACTTATCACTCTTATCTGGTGGATAATGTCATATGTAATCTCATATCAAAGTATGGAACATATGAAAGGATTACATCTTTTTGACATTCTGGAAACGCTGTCTCACCTTTTTCTTTCTAACCTGACACACGCCTGACTTAAGTTCTGAGAAAACCAGTGGGAGGAGTGTGTTAAAATGATCTCACTTAAAGTGATTGTTACCCCAAAAATAAAAATGATCACACCCTCATATTCATTGTTCCAAACCCATATGCTATTTTCACCTATGGTACACAAAAGGAAATTTTGGATACAATGTTAGCCTCAGTCATCATTCACTTTCCTTGTATGGAAAATATTAAGATACATGTTAAGGCACATTGCCCAACAGCTCCTTTTTGTTGTATGATTTTGGATCAACATGAGTGCGAGTGATTTTCATTTTGGGGTGAATTAGCCCTTTAAAGCCTGAATGTCTAGAAATCCCATGTGTTCAGGATTCCTTAAGCTTTTCCAAACGTGGAGTACCATTTGTTATGGCTGTTTTGGTTACCAAAGTAACCAGTGTGATTTGTAATTAGCTTGATCATTCCTGTATTTCTCTGGGACTCAGGAAGGGAGAGATTTTTGGATAAAGAAGGATATTAACTCCAGCTTCCTAGACCCTCAAGGGATTTGCGAATGTTGTGTGAAGGACTTTTTTTAGTGTTGTGTCTATACACACTAGAAAGATCGAGTGAGTGAGTCAATGTCACATGCGTGAAGCAGAACAGCAGCATTTAGGTTAGTCTGTATAAGGGTCAGTTCCTGATTAAGCAAGAAACTGTGGCTCCACTGTGCTCTACATGTGATGTTTATAGTGGAAAGTTGAGGACCATAGATAGGATCAGGGAGGGAAAAATTAAGTGAAAGTACGTCTTGCTTGATGTTTTTCTTTTATGATGTTTAAAGGTGCTCTCAGTAATTTATTTTCTCTATTAAAATAATTTTACTCAAAGAAATTGGTTGTAATTTTGAAACATTTGTATAAAATCATGACCACTCACATGAGACAAGGACTCGTATCTCATATCATTAACCATATAAAAGCTCATGGGGGTCATTAGAATGACATGACCAGCTGCTTTATCTCAGTAACCGTTCTTTTTATTGGACACTTTCACGCTTGCATTAAATTAATCATGGCTGATAATGAATTTCTACAATGGCAACTGTAAATGAAAACTCTTGATTTTAAATGATGCTGCATCCACACCACTAGGTGTCACTGGATGTCCAAGATGACCCGAGTAAAAAGTTACTCGGTGCACCTTTAATCTAACTGCTACTAAGGCATCTTCCACAACTATTCATTCTAGAGTATGACCGATAGTGGATTTTAATATATATAAACTAATATTAGAATTTTAAAGTCAGCTGATTTTTAAATGGATGTTGTTTCCTTAGTGCACAAGGGGGTGCAATAAATACATAAACCATTCAGCACTGTTATATTATTGCAGAGAACATTCCTTTCCTGGCTGTTAAAAGAGCATTTAATTTTCTACTTATGTGCATGAAATAAATACGTTTTTAGTCTGTCCATATGCTCAAATGTTAAGTCAAAAGTAAAGTGAGGGGGGAAACACTTCAATAGACAGTTCACATGGTGTTACACTTGCACTGATTCCTACTCCTCCAGCTTCATAATAACTGCAAAATACCACATTGTTTTTTTTCATTATGTAGAGTAGCAATATTCACAGATAGCAATGGTATTCGGCTGAACTTGGTGGTGAAGTGGCTCAGATTCTGACCCAGGCCAGGGGCTGTTCAAACAGACGGAACACAACAGTCTGGAACTGAATGTGAGGATCTTGATACACATTTCCAAGTTGAACATCTTTCCTGACAAAACATTTGAACGACTCATTTCTTAATCTGAGAAATACTTATAAGAGAGCAAAACGCAACAGCCAAAGACCTCCACCAACTGTAAGGGGCTTTTCACACCAAACACTTTTGCAACCATCCATTTGTTTTTCTGTGCAAACGCAAACTAGACAAACGTCTTTGTTTATTCTGTGTCTTGTGTAGGAGCACTGTTTTTTAGATGTGTCTAATTTAAAAGAACTTAAAAAGCATATTGAGACTTTCTTTACTTTCTGCTAAACTGTATTTGTTGCGCTGTATCTAGCCTTTTTAGCACAAGAATGTGATCGATCTGAAGTCATCGTATTACAGTCAGAATACCTGTTTTTTTTTCATTGAAATCAGATGCGTTTCTGATTTTGTTTATGTTTCTCTTGAGATTTTAATTTGCTTTCTCAAGTCACTAGCTTTAAATATGCAACTTAGCTGGCTAACAAATGCAAAAACATGACCAGCTGGATATAAAGTAATGCAAATAAATGGTAATAGGTGGTAACAATCATGACATTTAAACATTTGGGTAGGGCATGCCTGTATTTTTGTCACATTGTTCTAACCGCTTGAGGTTAGCTTTAATGTTAGCGCCCTCTCAGCCTTGTCGGCAAACATACTGCTGGGCTCTACTAATGCAGCATCTAGTCTACAAATTAATTACTTTATAATGATATGACAACGTGTACTTTAGTGTACTGTATACATTTTCGTTGTTGATGTTTTAAATCTGCATCTGTAGTGTTCTGCTCCATGCAGAGTGTAGTCTCACATGTCAAAACAAACACAAGGCATCAGTGAAGTGATAGTTATTATTTTGCCTCTAGAGGCTGCTTTCATACTAAATAATTATGGTGGACCATTCCCAGCTGCTCCAGCACCAGAAGCAATGGGGAAAAACTATTGGATTTTTGCTGATAACCGATAGTTCCAGAAATCTATTATCTGTACAGATTAATCAGCAATACCGATATATCGGTCAACCTCTAATTCATTCATTAGTTACCCAAGTGATTGGGTCACAATTAATACTATCAAGTAGGGCTGCAAGGTTAATATAAATAAAATGGGAATTGCGATATGACCTTGCACGATTATTAAACCGCATAAGGGCTGAGATTTAATTAAGCAAATAAATAGTCTGCTCGCTTCAAAGATTATTTGTGATGTGTTGACCTGTATGCATGATGTTAGTGCATTATTACAGTGTTTTCAGAATGGTTCTGTACTTCACAATTCCATCTTGTGCTCAGAGTTTGGTTTTGTTTGCTTTGCTGGGGTGTGCGGAGCTCACAAAATTTTAATGGTCATTGTCGATCAGAAAACTACCTTTGGTCAATCTTGATAATACCTTTGGTCAATCAGCAGGTCAAAAGGGAAAGAGGATAGAGATGGAAACGACAACATTTATATCTATAATAATTAAAAACTTTTTATATCGCTTCTGCATCAGTGCTCTGTTTGACAGACAGGCTGCTTATGTGTGTGTGCTCCTAAATTGTCAAATACACTTCAAAGTTATGCCAAAATGCCCATCTTTTGAGAGTTTTTAATGTAAACACACTCTGTTATGTCAAGGAAATTTAAAGAGTAGGCATGTTCAAGAGTAGTCGAATATTCGTTCTGCAATTACTCGAATAGTAAAAATACTATTCGAATTTCGCAAAGTTTTGCTTTGCTGGCCATATAGACAGTGAGATGCATGTTAAATCCTGAACACAAACTAAAACTGGCTGTTATAACAGAATGCACTGGGTGGCGCTGTTGAGTTGTGGACACAAGTTGATCACATTTGATTGGTAAACCGTTCAGATGGACACCAGAAAAGAGGGTTATTGTGAGAATGTGGCTTACTGTGAGAAAGCTGGGTTTCTGTTTAAATGTACTGGATAAGCGGTGAAATCTTTATACGTGCAACTCAGAAAGCAGCATCCCTGTTGAAACGTAATCCCTGTGACTCTTCTGTAAACAACAAACATGGCATCCGAGAAAGACTATGCTAGCTGAGGTAAGGGACATTCCATCAGTTAAACTGGATATTTACATTTAATGTGGATATGCTTGTTTTTCTCAACAAAACATGACATGAGATACAATATAAACATAACTATTATATGCCGAGTGTTTACACTTGTCCTGTACATTAACTGCGTCAGTCTATTTCATTAGCGGTTTCTTTTTCTTTGCTTTGCGTGAGCTTAAATGCGTGCTTTCTACTGTATTTCTTTTTTTTTTTCACGCATTGCTTGTTTAAATAATACAAAAAGAAAAACACAGAACATGATATAAGCTTGTTTTGATCATAATTAGAAGCTTGATTTGTTTTATTTATGTTGACGTAAACTTTGACAAATATTTTACGTCTCTTTCTATTTAATTACCTTCAATTAAATAATGAAATACATTTTTTTGTTTTGTTTTTAAGACCATAAATATTCGAATACCAAATTATTGATGAATGCCCATCCTAAATGTACAGTGGGACAAAAAAAGTTATTATGAAAATGATTATGAAAAAGTAGAGCTTTTTCCATAAATGTAAGCACCCCTGTTTTAACCCCAGATTCACTTTAATTTCACATTGCGTATTTAAAAATATGTTTTGGCACTACATGTTAATATAAAAATAATACACCCCATGTTGCAGGGAGGAGCTGTTGTTAATTCAGCTACACAGAAACTCTTCATGTAGTTGTATGCTAAAATAATAAAATCTTGATGGTTTAGAACTTGTTTGTTTAACTGTACCGAATAGCAATTCCTTGTATATTACAAATACTTTATTTATGGATGATGATAAATGATTATTATTATTATTATTATTATTAATCTAATATTATAATATTACAATAACATAATATTCAAGTTGACTGGGTTCCAAAAAATAATGATGATGAATAGTGGGCTAAGACCGTATCATAAAGGCAAAAACAGGTACAGGTACAATTTGAATATGATTTTTTTATTTGTGGAAAAGGTCTGAGTTTGGTTCTTTTTAAGAGGACTGAAGTGTGGACCCTCAAAGAGTAGCACAAGTCTTTTTATTGGTAGTAGAACATGGCCAAAGTATTACCAAATGATGTGTAGTTTTGCGGTAGCTAGAAATGGTTATTAACAGTCACATTGGAAACTGAGGGCCAAACCTGTTTAACTGGATTGCAAACTGCTTTCATTTAACCAAGGACAAATATGTTATTTTGCAGGAACAGATTAGTGAAGTACTTTTCAGCTTTAAACAATCTGCGGTCCAGACTGTAAGTTGAGCAATGCTGTTGAGTCGATCGAATGTAAACATGTGGCAATGGACTCCGGCAACCCACACTGTTACGCAATTGAATGTCCTAGGGTGCACATACAATCTTATTGGCAGAGGATGGCAGATTTTCTCTGTAGAAGACCAGAAGTGCTTAAACATGTGGATCATTACTGACCTTCAAACCCTTGACCTGTGACATGTTGGTAATGCTGAGACATGTGGAATTACATGATAAGGAATTGTCTTTCAGTAGGAAGGAGATTTGCACTAATAAAATTCCATCCGTGTAGGCCATACGACTATCACTTGTTAGCTTATCAGATGAAAGACATGCAAGACAACAAAGGACTAAAGCACTGTGGTGAAAAGTGGGGGTGATTAGAAGAATTTTGCAAGTAATAAAACCGTAAGCTGTTAAAATGAACGAGCACACAATGTTGTCAAATGTCACCTGTTATAAGATCTCGGTGTTCTTCTGGTTTTGAGATATTAGAGCACAGGTAGGTGTGAGGCTGTTTTTTTTTTTTTTTGTTCTTTTGAGTTTGACTGTGACACATGGCCCTCCCGCAGTGAACATGCCATTCTAGAGGCCAGCAACATGATGTTCCCAGCATTCAAGGAATTGAAATGTGCAGGGCTGTATCCCCACCAAACTCGTGATACTCTGCCAAACTTCTGTTGCTGTTTTTTGTTACTGAACACATGCTTCTCTCAAAATGTCTCATAGGGTCTTTCAAAGTCATGGGGTACGTTATTTATGTTCTCCATGATGAGGTGCCAGTGTACTTGGCTTAAATGTTTTGACAGACTTAACACAACATTAGCCTTATTTATAGGTGACGTTTAAGCAGTGTTGCAGAGGTGTCTACCATCACACCACATTATTGCTTGCATTTAATGAGGTCATATAATGATGGAACATACTTTCAGATAAACCTTCATGCCATGTCCTAACCAGACCCCATAAATCTCCCCTCTGTTAATCTCCATGTTTTTCTGTGCCAGGTTTAACTCCTTGGAGTTTTATTCAGCAAACACTTGAGTAGATCTGAAAAAACATATATACAGTAGGTTTTTAATCACTATTTACCTTTTAATTGCATTTTTGTCATGAAAATTGCCATTGAAGCTGGCATGGCATTAAACAACAAACAAACAAAACACTTTTTTGTTTTTTCTATGCAGCTGCAACTTGCGACAAAGCATTTTGCTTGGTTATTTTCATTACGGTTCAATCCCACCCACATTGAAATCACATTGGTCCAAAATCTTGCTGTGTATATAAAACATCAAATATAATCAGATCGTCTGTGGTTTTGTTGCTTCATGCATTATTTTGCTTTCATTGAAGAGAAAAAATTACCTGACGCACGAAATGTGTCACAGCTTGTTAGGACACTATCATAATGGCTCTATAAAGTAGCGGTTTGATGTTAATAATCCATAAAGCTCTCGTTTAGATCATTTTGTAGTGTTTTTGAAGACAAGGCCTACGCCATATGAGACTGGCTCAGCCCTTCTCTGTAAAGTACTCTCATATTATCCAGTTGATCTGTCTCTAATCTGACATCCAGACGTGGGCTGGAATACAATATGACCTGCCGTTGGCTAACTAATCTCAGACAAGACCTCAGAGCCCTGCAGACCTCCTGCCAAGACCCTGTGTGTTTAATTGGACAGAAAATACGTTTTGCATTTACTCCTTTCAAAGTCAGTCAATCTAGTTCCCTTAATGAAACAAGGCTGCAAAATGCTCTGTGTAAAATAAATCCTCATTCATTTTTTTTTCTTTTGCTATTAGAAGCTACCTGAAATTTTTGTTCTCTCTGCTTTATATTTGACATCTAGTTTAAAGTTTTACTCCAAATGCAGGTGTTGGTACATCCTTAACTATAAGTGGTGTTTTATTTTGACCATATGCGTTCTCTCCTTCTGATCAGTGAAGGAAAAACATGACAGAAACAAATCTCCTAAAGATGCTGGCAGTGTTGTTTGGTGTTTTCTCTTCAGAGCAGGTGGATGGGGGTATTACATCTGAGTCACGCTAAAGCCAGCAAAATCAGACCGTCTGTAGCTGTTAAGCTTGGACGAACATGCTGAAGAGTACAGGAACATTGGAATACAATGTTGCATTGGAGCATCTGTCAACTTTGTGGAAGACCCATCTGAATGTTTTGTGGCTTAACCAGTTTTTTCTGTTTTACATTTCCCCTCTTCATAACACCAACCCCAGCTTTATTATCATTTATTCAAATATATATTTTGCCACATTATGAACAGATTATTCATAACAAATATATAAGAGTTGCATCTGTGCAAAAGTAGAAGAATTCATGGAATAAATGGTTAAATACAAGACATTAAACAGGAAAACTAATTCATTTAGAGAACCATTTACTTTTTATGATTGGATGGCACATTCAAAAACATTGTAAAATAGCCGATGTATGCACACTTGTGATTGCATTGTTGAATTGTATATGAATGTGTGAAAAGAACGTTCCACCTCCTCCCCACTAATAACCACGCAAAGCTGGTGCATTTGTTCTATCCTATCGCCCAGCCCTATCTGGGATGGTGTTTGCCTCATTGAAAGCTCTTTTGTTGTGGCTGCATTTCTCATGATGACAAATGTATCTGCTGTGAAGATGTGCAATGTACTTCATTATGCAGAACTAGCAGATATTGAGAGACTGCTTGTATGACTGTGTTCACACATGCCTTTCAAAGGTGTGCGTGTTTGCAGGCTTGTTCGAGATTGTTTTCTAAGGGTGTGTGTGTATAATTCACTTGCATGTGTAATTTGCACACACACGCACACACTTGTGTACATTTACACATGTACAAGGGTAATATATTATTCAGAGCTGTGGATGGCACCCGTGAATTATCTTCTATGACTTCAAGCATTTTAGTTAGAAACTGTGGCAGACGAGAGCGTTTAATATGCTCAACAATTACAGAGACCCGAACACACTCTTACAAAATGCTGTCTTGCTCGCAGGCATGGGAAGTAGGTTATTCATGCATTATAGATTCGGTTCTGGTCCTGCTCTGCTCTACTTGCAGACGACAAGAGAGACTCACTGTAAGCTGGTCAGCCTTTTAACCGTGACCTCTGCTCGATAAACACCTCTAGGTGGGTCTAGATTTACTTGGCCCAGCAGTGTCCCAAATTTTTATTGGTAGATGGAACACATGTCAGGTGAAAATATATCTTGGACATTTATTGTTAATTTCACTGTGTTTGTATATGTCTGGTTCATCACACACATTAAATATAGTAGGTCAGTGATGTAGTGAGTAGCCTTTGACCCTGTAGGTTAGACATATCAGTGACTTAAACGCTCAGTTTACATTTTTATTATTATTAGTTATGACAATTAATGTAAATATAATTGAGCAAATAGGGATTATAAATTCATAAATATGATTTAAATATGAAGGTTTTGCATGTGCAGAAATAAATGACATATACACAATCACTTGTAATTCAAAATACCTGTTGTGATTATATTTGCAAAGTAAATAATGATTTCTGACTTCTACATTGATAACTATTCAGATACTGAAGGTAGTAGCACATGTGTAAGTCAAAAAATTTATATTTCTCACTTTGCACTAATGATTTTAAATTAAATGCATCACATCTGGTCCGGCGGTTGCATATGATAGTTGCACAAAGTAAATATTTCAATTAGAGGTTGACTGATAGTGGATGTTGCCTGATACCAACAAGTAAGGTGGTTGAAAGGGTCAATAACCGATTATTTGGCTGATATTTATTAAATTAATTTCTAGAATGTTAAAAAATATTTATTAGCCTTTCCTTACTATGATTAGCACAGACATTGAAGCTACAAGAGTCCAAAATGAATAAAACCCCAGAATTACACTGGGGGCCAAAAGTTTGGAATAATGTACAGATTTTGCTGTTTCAGAAGGAAATTGGTACTTTAATTCACCAAATTTGCATTCAACTGATCACAAAGTATAGTCAGGACATTACTGATATAAAAAACAGCACCATCACTATTTGAAAAAAGTAATTTTTGATCAAATCTAGACAGCATTTCCCACAGCCATCACTCCAACAACTTATCCTTGAGTAATCATGATAAATTGCTAATTTGGTTCTTGAAAATCACTTGCCATTATATCAAACACAGCTGAAAGCTATTTGGGTCATTAAATTAAGCTTAACATTGTCTTTGTGTTTGTTTTTGAGTTGCAACAGTGTGCAATAGACTGGCATGTCTTAAGGTCAAAATTAGATAAAACAAAATGGCTAAAAAGCTGAAGATTACATACAAACTGTGTACACTACAGTCTTCAAAGACAAAGGACAACTGGCTCTAACAAGGACAGAAAGAGATGTGAAAGTCCAGATGTACAACTAAACAAGAGGATAAGAACATCAGAGTCTCTAGTTTGAGAAATAAACACCTCGCATGTCAAATTCTACCCGCTCAACACCAGTTTCATGTACAACAGGTAAAGAGAAGACTCAGGGATGCAGGCATTATGGGAAGAATTGCAAAGAAAAAGCCACTTTTGAAACAGAAAAAGAAAAGGTTTGAGAGGACAAAGAAACACAGACATTGGACTACAGATAATTGGATAAGAGTGTTATGGATCTTAACCCCATTGAGATTTTGTGGGATCAGCTAGACGGTAAGTTGGGTGGGTGCCTGACAAAACAGACACATCTATGTCAAGTGCCGCAGGAAGCGTGAGGTGAAATGTCACCTGAGTATCTATGCCAAGAATCTGCAAAGCTGTCATTGCAGCACGTGGAGATTATTTGATGAGAACTCTTTGAAGTAGTTTTTAAAATTGTAGAAGTAACTTCATGTCCTGACTATATATTGTGATCAGATGAATGACACTTTGGTTTATTGAAAAGGTTTGGCTCCAGTGTAGATTGTTTAACCAAAACAAGCAAATCCCTGTGAGGAATCAGTGATTTGCTTTTATTTCATCTCTGGAGGCTACTGTTATCTTACATTGGGTTGTATAATTGGTAACACCTTGGTTAATCATTTTATGTATGCTGATGATTTGGCCATTTTCTCTCCTAGCAGTGCTGGTTTTCAGCAGTTACTGAATATCTGCTCTGAGTATGGGGTGAAATTTGATGTGCTGTATAATGCCAAAAAGAGTGCTCTGATAATATGTAGGACAAAAGTGGATAAAGATCTTTGTTTTCCAGACTTTTATCTGTCAGGACAAGTGATGACTGTTTGTAATAAAATTAAATACCTGGGTCATTATATTACAGATCAGTTATCTGATGATGAGGATTTATACAGGCAGCGTCGCATATTATATGCCCAAGCTAACATGCTGGTAAGAAAATTCCACAGGTGCACGGATGACGTCAAAATTGGCCTGTTCAAAGCATATTGCACTCCTTTGTATACTGCTCCTTTGTGGTCTAAGTTTAAAAAGGCTAGTATGCAGAAGCTTAAGTTGCTTATAATGACTGTATGAGGACACTGCTCAACAAACCCAGGTGCTCTAGTGCAAGTGACCTGTTTTGTAATGCAGGGGTCTGCACTTTTCAGGCATTACTGAGGAGACTCGCCTACAAATTCATTTGTCGCCTGAATAACTCCCAGAACAGCATTGTGATGCTGCTAGTAAATGCTAGGTTTAGTGCCATACGATACCAATCATCACTATGGAAAGGCTGGTATAAGTGTCTTTATAGAAATGCCGTATTTTAGTTTTTTTTTTTTTTTTTCCTCTCCTTTTATCTTTGTATCTTTTTTATCTTTTTGTATATGTTTTTGATTTATGTATTGTTGCATGTTATGTCTGTGCCTTCTGAATGGACCAAGAGTCTGTAAAATAAAGGTTGATTGATTGATTGATTACAGAACCAAGCCATTTTAATTGTAGAGTCCTCCAGTGCCGGCCACAGAGGATCAAAAATCAAATATTGACAATTATAGGCATAGATTTTTGCAGCCTATTTACAAAGTGAAAACAGTAGTTTAGATGTAGCCACTGTTGAATCATCTACCTCTGTCATCTGTGTGTGGATAGCAACACTGTAAAAATGCCACTGGATGTTCTGCAGTTGGACCCTGCTGGTTGTTCATTGTAAGTGATGCTGATGCTCCACTGCAGGGCCTTCAAGGTCATTTGTGATTGTCTCAGTCATACCTTATTCTGTTGAAGATTCCCTCCAGCTGTGTGTCTGTGTTTCAGCAGGAGAACAGAGGAGGGGGCAATTCACAAAGCAACCAGGGAATTAGAACCACGCTAATACCACGTCAGCACTGATTACAGAGAGTCTGATTGTCCCTCTAGCCAAGTGTGATCTGCTTAAGAGAGGCTTCATAACCTTGTCCTTGAAACACCTTACACTTTCACCCTCTGTGACCCTGGGGATCTTGTGTTCTAATATTACTCTATCTGCCTTTTATCCAATAGTTTGGGGCACCTTCTTTTGCCCCTGATTTGTGGCAAAGCCAACTTACTATATATTCAGTCTAGTCTGTCCTGGGAAAGCCTGTGTGTGTGTTTTATAGTACTTCTATTTGAGCAGAGCAGTTCCTGAGTTCTTAAAGGGATAATTCACCCAAAATACTCATCCTTTGTTGTTCAAAGCCCATAACACTTGACTCGCCGTCTTCATTGGAACACAAATTAGATAATTTCATTGTATGGAAAAGATGCAATGAAAGTGAATGGTGACTGAGACTAACATTCTGCTAAACATCTCCATTGAATTTCCATGGAGGAATTTTTTTTTTCTGTGAACTGTCCCTTTAACACTGCTGTTCTTTACCTGATACGGTTTATAGTTTGTGTTACTGATGTTTGCACATATACCCTTTTGTGTTCAACATCATATGTTTGATAGATGAGCGTATATTTAAGCCTCTCGGGGCCTATCTTTATGCCCCCTGTGCACACTGCACTGATTGTTATTACAAGCACATGCTGTGCAGAGAGAGAGAAATTGGTGAGAGTCAGCAGGGCTTTGCCTCCAACACACAAACTGCTGGGAACATGCCATAAGCAAGGTCATACCAATCAATGCAGTTTTAATTAAATTGAGTGTATATGTTTGTAGAGGGAGAGAGTCCTTAAAAGACCTTTTATATGGGTTCTGAGTGAGTGAGCAAGTCCAGGTTGACTGCATGTGTTTTCATATGTAATGGGTATTGGTCAGGATGGTTGAATAGTGAGGGCAGTGAGGTCGACTATTGTGTTTATCTAGACTTTTGTTAATTTTTCATTCTTTTGTTTTCTTCCAGTTTTAAGATTTGTATGCTGTAATGCATTAAAGGGGATTTATTTAAAGATGAGTTTTAGTGTGCTGACAGTCTAAAGGCCAAAATATTTGGTGGATATCCACGTTGCTGATTGCTCCGAGCACAGTACGTGTGATGCAAATGTCATTTACAACAAAGTCTGCTCGGACTGTACGCGTGCAGCCCAGAGTTTCTCAACACGTGGACATTTCTGGTCTGTGCATATCGTCGGCACAAGCATCTGCAGTTGACCGTGCTAAAAAGTATCACAAAGTATTTGTAGTGTGCATGCGTCAGACATGTTCATATTTAATCGCAGTCAAATGAGTATGAGGCAACGTGGTTGATCAGGTGCAATCCGAAGCACAGAAAATCAGTGTATACCTACAGCCTTAACAGTTATAGCCATGTTTTGCTATAGATTTTTAAACAAGCATTGCACTGTTTTTTGTTTTTGTTTTTTTATTCTCCAGTGTCGAGTGTTGTATTTTTATAAATGTTTTTTTAAACACTGAAGTAAATTCTGAAAATGTTTATTTTCATGAAACAGGCCAAGACAATGTTCTGGTTATATTTAACCCCAAATCAATGCAGAAAAAGATATGAAATTATATTTTGCATAAAGACAATGTTAGATTTTCTGTATTGTGGCACTGAATCACTGAAAATGAAAGGCTGTGACAAGTTAGCACAGCTATAATGTGTAAATACAATTTAAATAATATTTTTCACAGTGCAGTAAAGAGCATCACAATGACCATCCTTTGATTTGCGGTAATGAAAGGTAAAATGTGTGTAACTGTCGTGAAAATCATGTTACAATTAAAAAAAAATAATTCAATTACAAAATATAATTTCTTGTTTTACTTGATTTTTTTTAATAAAAATAGTACCAGGATGTTTTCTTGACAGGTTTCGTGAGAATCAACCCCCTGGCATGAAACAAGGTTGATATTCACTCACTGTGAAATATGACCGTTTTTATTTGTGTTTTCAGTGCCTTACTGTGAGGAGGGCAGTACATGAAGACAGAGAGGAAACAACAGACAGAGAAGAGGAGGAGGAGGAGGAGGAAGAAGAAGAGCAGGAGAAGAAGAAGAGGGGCTCTGATGAAGGCCTTCTGCTGCAGGCGCACCACGCCATGGAGAGGGTGGAGGAGTTTGTGCACAAGGTCAAATCATCCCTCACGCACCAACACGACACAACCTTTAATTTCATAGCTTAGACCCATCTCATACTCCATAAACACCGATGCATTTAGGGCCATAGAGCAAGATTAAACAAACAATCTCAGATACTTATAATGGGTAGTTCCCCCATAAATGTATTCTCTGTTATTATTTACTCACCCTCATGTTGTATAAATTTCTTTCTTCTGTGGAACATTAAAGAAATGTTCAAGGTTCAATACAAGTTAAGCTCAATCAACAGCATTTGTGGCATAATGTTGATTACCACAATTTATTTTGACTTGTTCTTGCTTTCCTTTAAAAAAAAGCAAAAATCGAGGTTACATCGAGGCACTTACAATGGAAGTGAATTAGGGCCAATTTTTGAACATTCACATTTTTCAAAAGTATAGAAACAAGACATAAACAATATGCATGTTTGTAAAGGTATTACAAACCTTTTCTGTATAGTTCTAGCCAATTTTATATCTTCGTTACCATGACAATGTATCAACAAAACCTAAAACGACTGTAAAAATGTCAATTTAAGCTAAAATAATACATGTTTTAACAGAATTAATGCAAGTGCTTTTATAAAATAAGTTTCACGTTTCTGTTTAAACCCTCCAAAAAATGGCCACATTCACTTCCATTGTAAGGGCCTCACTGTAACCTCGATTTTTGCAACAAGTCTAAATTAACTTGTATTGAACCCGGAACATTTCTTTAAAGTTCCACAGAAGAATGTCATACAAGTGAGTAAATAATGACAAAGTTTATTTTTTTGATGAACTATACCTTTAAAGTGACAACAGCGCACCTGAGCTAAGTGCTCATTGCTGCCTTTGCATGAACATTCCCTGCCAAACCAGACACCCATCTCCTGGCTAGAGCAATCTCAGACTCTTATTGAGAGAATGCTAGATACAGAGGAAAAAGAGCTGAAAGACTACTTCTTGGTAACATGTGATTTTCCCCATAAACAGCTCAAATTTTGTTGGCTTTTTGAAGGCCTTCTACTTATGGCTCTTTGTTCCTCCCCGGGGAGAAGCAAAGCTCTCAGTTTTGAATAGCAAACACAGTACAAGATCCAATCAGTGCCATTCAATATCAGCACTCAGGTACAGGAGACTTGAGAGCAACACTTCTAGGAAAGCTCAGTTTGAAAACACATCTTGACAGATGACATAAAGGCATCGAGCCAACCAATCAATCAACCTGACCTAGTTTCATTGTTTTTGTGTAATGTATGTAAAAGTATGTTCTGAATGTAAAGTGAGAGTAGCACACACTATAGAGGCAAATATGGCATTTCATAATTTAGGTTTAGTTCTCATAGTCCTGGCCTGTAGTTTTTCCTTTTTCTTTTTTTAAATTCCCCTTTTCTTCCAATTTGGAATGCCCAATTCCCACTACTTGGTAGGTTCTCGTGGTGGAGGACAGGTCTCTGTTGCCTCCGCTTCTGAGACAGTCAGTCCGTGCATCTTATCACACGGCTCGTTGTGCATGCCACCACGGAGACTAACGACACGTGGAGGCTCATGCTACTCTCTATGATCCAAGCACAACTTACCACGTGCCCCATTGAGAGCGAGAACCACTAATCGCGACTACAAGGATGTTTCCCCATGTGACTCTACCCTCCCTAGCAACTGGCCAATTTGGTTGCTTAGGAGACCTGGCTGGAGTCACTCAGCACACCCTGGCTACGAACTCGCGACTCCAGAGGTGGTAGTCAGCATCACTATTCGCTGATATACCCAGGCTCCTCTGGCCTGTAGGTTTTATATGCGTTACTTTTTTACATGTAATCTTGTGGCCACGCCTGTAAATGGCATGATTGCACGGGTTGGGTTTTCACTGGCCTGATTTGGCAGAAAGCGGTTTATAAACTGAACCAGTTCTCTGTTTCTCAGCAGTGTGACCACAGCTGGTATAGAGTAACTGGGAAAGCTAGTTTTTTAAATAGTGCAGAAGAAAAAAAAATTCACATGCGGTTGTTTCTTTCACATTTCATAAAGGAAAACATTCTGCACCTTCAAAGCTCATGAGGCTAAATGATTTGGTTTCACCTAATAAAGGTCACATGCACTTATGGGAATTAGTGGGAAATTAGCTTTATTTTCTGACTGTTTAACGTAACATTAAGTCTTCCATGAGAGTAGCCCAATGTTGTCACGTCCACTTAAGTGACTTTGGGCATGTCACTTACAGCTATAATTTATAAATATGGGCAGTCGTGGGTTGTGAGGTTATTTCCAGAATAGTTTCAACAGAATTGCCAAACATTTCAGTAACATTTCTTAAAAATTTACTTAGAATTTACTAGAAGTTACTTGAGGCAAAATAGTCACTCTGAAACAGAAGTTCCAGTCGTCTGAGTATGTAAGCAAAATCTCTTTTCCACCATTGGGCCGAAATTATTTTGTGCACAATGTGCAACAGTTCCAGTAGCATTTCCACTTAAGCACGGTTCGATAACAAACCGTTTCCGGTCTGGATTTCTCAGCACGGTTAGGTTACTGTGGGACTACTCACTTAACTGTGCCAAAGTACAGTGGATCAACAAAGAACTGCATGGTTCTGCAACAAGAACAGTTAGGCCAGATGGTAGAAAACTGCTTCTACTCTATGCAATAAGAAAATTCAGACTAGAATGCTTGGTCAACACATTGCAAGTATGCTGTACTGCAGTACATTAAATACTTTACATGCATTCTATTTTACAGTTGATGTAAAAAACGTCAGTAATCAAGGAGGCGATAATGTTACCAGCAAATATTAATATGTATTAAGTGTATACAGTTTAACTAACTTGCTCAGCCAGATTTTCTTCAAACTTCCTATTCCATGACGAGTTGACCTGAAAGAGAAAACTGACCTTAGGAGGCAGTTTATAGCAGTCCTTGCTGAAATGCTGTACTTGCATTGCGTTAGGAATTGTGCTCTGACTAACGTCAGATTGCCACAGCATTTGTGATTAAACTTGTGTAGCTAAAAGGGTTTGTGTTTATATACTTACATGGATTATTTTCTGGGGAGAATATGGAATTTTTGCTTGTGCCTCAACTCAGAGAGACTGTAATGACTGTAATGCTTTTCTCTTGCTCGCTCAAACACACCTTGTAATTACTTTCTGAAGTTAAATGAGAGGGCTTTCTCATGTCAACCAGTAATGTAGGCCTGGGTCTCAGCATAATGGCATGTCAAAGAGTGACCAGATATTTCATCTTTGTTGGTGAGATCAGTGATGCTAATTTCTGTTTTTGAAGCTAAATTATTTTGTCTCCTAGATGTGGGAGGGCAGATGGCGTGTAATTCCTCACGACGTCCTTCCTGATTGGCTGAAGGATAATGACTTCCTGTTGCACGGGCACCGGCCGCCTATGCCCTCATTCAGAGCGTGCTTCAAGAGTATCTTCAGAATCCATACAGAAACAGGCAACATTTGGACCCATCTTCTGGGTATAGCAAACACACTTGTACACATACTCTCAAAAGTGGAAATAACATGCATCTACACAGAACAAAACCAATTCTATATCCTACATGTAGTTAACTGAGATAACGATTGCAAAAAACATTCTTTTGAACTACTAATAGCTTTAGATTAATGAGCACTCATTTTAGGTATAGGGAAATGTCTGTGGACTTGTGTTGCCACCTAGTGGAGGAATGAGTGCACTGTCTACTACACTTGGAATGTAAAGGATACATGGAATATTTGTATTTTTATACATTTTCTACAATATTTAAAACTGTATTACCAGGACAGTTTAAAATGAACAAGTGAAGACAAAAAGGTGACCTTAAAAAGTAAAGTTCCCTTAAACATTTCAATACATTTTTACCTAAAACCCAGGATTTATAGAGGTCATGGACATGTTCCTCCTAACTACCCTTTTAATGTTTGTACATTCACACAAGCACATTTATAGATTTATTGTACTGAGCTGTAGAGGGGAGGAGCATCTGCGTAAAATGCTTCCTTAACTGATCACATGAAAACCTTTTAAAGTGCCAAAGCAACATTTGACATCCCCTCTGAATGTATATATAATCAGTCCAGTTACTTAACCTTTATACTAAAACACACACTTAAATAACCAGTGTTTCCGCATGTGTTTGCAGGCTGCCTGTTCTTTCTCTGTCTGGGCATTGTGTACATGTTCAGACCCAATATGTCATTTGTGGCACCATTCCAGGAGAAGATCGTCATCGGCATGTTCTTCTTGGGGGCAATCCTCTGCCTGTCCTTCTCCTGGCTCTTCCACACTGTGTACTGCCACTCAGAGGGGGTGTCCCGTGTATTCTCAAAGTCAGCACCTACAACACACACACACACACAGTCCAAACATTCTTTATCAGATGTTCCCACGGTCATGGAAAACCTGGAACACTTAAGGTTTTATATGTTAATATTAGTTGATGTATTGGGTATCATGTAACTATGAACTGTATTTTTAAGGAAGGACTTCAGTGCCAGGCAGAGCTTAGACTTCCGCCACAATAATAATAAAACAAGTTTCTATTACATACACCATACAACAGTGTTTTTTATTAAGTTCTTCAATGAGGGAGAAAAAAAAGTGTTTTTAAATAGTTTAATCTGAATTTTAAACCAAAATTAATTCTAGGGCCTTAACTACAAAAATTCACAAATGAAATGAAACAATAAATAGATAGTTTATATATAGCGCTGAAAAATGTAGTTGCTAAACGATCAGTTTCTCTGGATTTACTATTAATGAGTATGTGTTTGAGTAAAATTGACATTTTTATTTTATAAAGTACTGAGCATTTTCCCCCGAATAAAAAAAAAAAAAAAAAAGTCATTTAGAGCATTTATTTGCCCAACAGCAATGTGAAAGACTGGCAGAGAGCATGCCAAGACGCATGAAAGCTGCGATTGGAAATCAGGATTATTCCACCATATATTGAATTCTGAAATCTTCTGAAGTAAAAACATTAATATTGTCATTTAAAAATGAATATGAACTTGTTTTCTTTGCATTATTCGAGATCTGAAAACACTGCATATTTTTGTTAATTTGACCAGTTGTCATTTTCTGCAAATAAATGCTCTAACATGCCATTTCCAGCATTTGGTAATATTGGTTTAAATATTGTCCTATTGCATTATTGTAAAGTGTTGTCATGGTAGTTAATAAATCTGCTTAAAAATATACATATCTAAAGTCAAGTTATTTTTCTAGTTATACTCCGCTCTAAGAAATTGCTTTGTGGGTGCAGTCTCTAAAATGATTATTAAAATCATTAACCAGTAATGAAAAACAATTGTAAAATATCAGGTTCAAAATGTATTCAAAATTAAAATAGATTTCCAAGGAGTAAAACAAGGCACACCTGTTACTGTCATGATGTAAAGACATGAATTAATAAACAACTGCCTCTCTCTCATTCATTCCCATTACAGGTTGGATTATTCAGGCATTGCGTTCCTGATCATGGGCAGTTTCGTTCCGTGGCTGTACTACTCTTTCTACTGCTCCCCTCAGCCCTGTTTCATCTACCTGTTTGTGGTGTGTATACTGGGGATAGCCGCCATCACCGTATCACAGTGCGATTTCTTTGCCACGCCACAGTACCGTGGAGTCAGAGCTGGTAAGAACCCATCTCTATAATGAAAACATCAACATCTCCCAAAACGCTCTCTCGTCATTATTTTCTTCTGATTTTTTCCCCCCGTTTTGTGCAAATCAGTGCAATTATTGGTGCAAGCTCATCTTTCATGTTGTTTGTTGGCTCATCATGAATAAACTCTCCCGTTGCTATGTTTGTGAAAGAATGTAGGGATTGTAGTTTAATTCGGGCACAAATGGTCATGTGTTTGGTACAGCTGGTCTGCAAACAGTCGTGTTTGTGCACTTGACTTTAGTGTATGCATTTAACTCGGGTCTTTGTTTCTACATCTGTCTTTGGTGCACACCACTGCTCTGCCGTGATTTAATCTGAACTCCGAATCGATTCAGAATCATTTGAGTATGAATCACGATGCATCACTGAATTAATGTTTCCCCCACCCCTAGTTTTTTGAATCCGTCTATGCATCGGTATCAGATAATTAGAAATGCATTATTATGAGGTTGCTTTAAAGTTAAGAGAGATTCATACCTGCCCTGTTCTCTGTGTTTCAGGTGTTTTTGTAGGTCTGGGCCTCAGTGGAGTTGTCCCTTCGCTGCACTTTGTGATCACCGAGGGCTTCCTGAAGGCCACCACCATGGGTCAGATGGGCTGGCTCTTCCTCATGGCTGTCTTGTACATCACCGGAGCCTGCCTTTACGCAGCACGCATCCCTGAGAGATTCTTCCCTGGCAAGTGTGACATCTGGGTGAGTGTGAACACACATTTGCCGACACTTTTTTACACAAGCACATAAAGTTAGCTGCACTTGATGATTCATTACAACTTAAGCTCGATCAATGGTTACTAAAAAAGTGTTTTATAATAAAACTTTTAAACAAGGACAGGCTAAGATAATATTAAGATGGATAGCCCTTTAAAAGAAATGAAGCTTGGTGTCAAACTGAAGACAAACTGATTACCCATAGGTGCAATTAATCTTAATGTGATATTTTTGGTTATTGATTCATTATCATTATTTCTTATATTATTATTCCTTATTTTATTTCCGCATTATATTTAATACATGATATTTTGGTATCTTAATATTGTATTAGGAATTATTATATTTATAAATTCCTTCCCTGCCTTTTCACTTAGTTGGATGATTATATTAATAGTTAATTGTTCCCTTGTTGCTGCTTGAACTTTGAGGGGAACACGATCTCTCATGAGGGCAAGAGATGAGAGTGCATGTTTCTGTAATCTACGGATGCTACTATTGTTAATGCCATTTAATCGGGTGATATTTAATTAAGATTTGAATTACACCACAATTTGTAGCTCTCATTATTACTGGGATGCCTCGTGCTGCCGCCATAAATGATAATAAGGACCGTTTCACACCAGTACACCAACTTTGCATATTCCTCTCCCACTGCATTGTTCATCCTGAATCAAGTTTGTTACAACACTATTCCAGTATTCCCCACACTCCGTGATGCTATGACAGTGCTGCTGATTTCTTAAAGGAGCCGTGCGTCTTTTCCAACATGAGTGATCAGTTAATGCGATCGGCCAAATTACCGATCGAGTCATAGGACGTGAATATCAGCCAATACCGATTGAATGGCGCATCCCTAATTGTAAGTGCATTACATGCATTATTTGTTTTTGTAATGTTAGAAATTTTTAATGTGGAATGAGTGAATTATTTTCTGTGGTAATCAACAGCATGCCACAAAAGCGTTTGATAGTGTTTAAATGTTTTGAAAAAGGAAGATTCCTTTCATTTTTGCCAGTGTTTGTCATTTACATACTTGATATAAATTAAAAATTGCCGGCCTAAAAGTCTCACACACCAAGTGCACCATCTAAACGGCTAAAGAGGAAACATCTACTTTAAATAGAATTGTTTGCATTCTCTCCTGCCTTGCTACGTTTAAAGTATAACCTGTACCTTGTTTTCCTGCAGTTCCACTCCCACCAGCTGTTCCATATCTTGGTGGTGGCAGGTGCGTTTGTACACTTTCATGGCGTGTCCAATCTGCAGGAGTTCCGCTATACTGCTGGAGGAGGCTGTGCAAAGGACGGTGCTGTGTGAGCCTTGTGCCCTGCGGTGCTGACATGCACCACTAGAGGGAGACAAAGTATCTTTGCCGCCAGTAACCGCTCTGTCTCTCCTACTCATGAGGGGTAAACCAAGGAGGACAACACTAAAAGACAGTCACCCACCCTTATTTTCCTCTCCTTTTTCTTTTGTTCTCTGTTTTGCCCTTAAATCTTCATGGGATAAGATGGACATATGTTGAGGATGGAAATTTGAGTTTCCTAAGATCATATATTTATGAGACCGTTTTCTCTATTGCTGTTTGAGGGTATTTTTTTTTTTGTTGTAAAAGGGGGGACATTGAAAAGAACTTGTGTGAACGTTTCTTGGTGAACTTTTTTTATGTAAATAAGATTTCTAAATTTGGATTATATAGATTTGTATGAAACAAAGTTATAATTTTTTTTTAAATAAAGAAATAAATATAATTATATTGTTTAATAGAGGTAAAAAAACAAAACAAAAAAAACAGTAATATAGCAGAAGTGTCACAGCCAGGAGGGAAATGCTGTGCAAAACATTTAAGACAAAGAAGATGATCTGCAGAGTAAACCATATTGTTCAAGCGCCATAATGTTTATGTGGACTAGTGGATTTGGTGAGGGTGACGTCACCAAACATGGTTTCTGAAGAGGTCAACCAGATGGCTGAGTTTGCTGTTGTCCTGAGTTTGCTCACAGCTGTGAGAGCTGACAGTTTTCAGCATCCTGTAGGATGCTGAAAAGCCATACGCCTGTCGAGCCACCCAGGGCCTAAACAAGGGTCAGAACACAGCACTAACTTACCCCACAGGCCTTTGTATCTCTGTCAGGGTGGTTTTCTTTCCATGCAGAAGGATGATTTCCCTCTCTCTCTCTCTCTCTCTCTCTCTCTCTCTCTCTCTCTCTCTCTCTTTTGTTCTTGTTTTGGATGTGATTCAACCTAGTTTGAAATAAAACAAATTGTGAAACACTTGCAATTTTCAAGTTCACAACAGTGCAAGGATGCTTTCATTGTGTAACATTCTGTACTTCACCATCTGTACATGATCTAATTTATTAAAGAGTTTTCATGGAAACATTATAATGTGCTGCAATTTTCCACAATTAAACATGGGCAGTGTTTTAGTGTTCTGGGATTTTTACATGAATTGATATTTGTTTTAATTTGAAATGAATAAACAGAAGAAACTATCATGACAAATGTGGTCATATTTTCTTGTGATTAATTTCAGGAGCACCGGTATAACCGTGATATTTTCTGAGACTGTATCACAGTATCGGTATTAACACATTAGCAGTTACAATGACATTTAAAGGAGTGAAAACAAAATATATATATATATTTTAACAAACGCTTTATTGAAACTTGAAAGCATTTAACTATTTACTTTTTAATTTGTTAGTCTTTTCGTGGAAAATCGCGATGAATCTCTCTAAGTCGAAGAAAAGTCTCAGAGTCTTGAGTTCCAGATGCCAGAGTTGTAGTTTATTGAAAACCAACAAACATGAGTTCAGCCAGCTGTCTGTCCTGCCTCTATCCTCTTAAGCACTCAAATATATACCTTTGTTATCTTGCTACCTGTTATCTCTGTCCAATGGGAAAGTTACCCTAGTCTCTCTCTCATGTCACCAATATGTTTTAATTCTCACTTTAGGTAATTATTGGTGGAAGATTCCCCATCTCTGTATTTTTTAAAAAGACAAAGACATACATTATTCATAAAAGTACATATGTCAGCAAAAACATACATACAGCTGGTGACTTTCCCACATTCCAGACACATGTACTAGTTACATACATATCTACTTAAATGCATTAGTACACAGGACACTTTCACACAATAAGAGACTCTTTCACACACATCATTCTCCTAGTAATGCCATCAGCTTAAACACATCAGTACAAAAGATTGTTTGACTCTTTACATACATCAGCACTTTTCACTTGGGGTGACCTTGTTTGAGCATGTACTGCAACATTAACACATTATCAAACATAAAAGAGAATACAAGAGATATTATGTCAAAAATACATTATCTTAATCATAAAGGATTTTTCTACCATAGTCTCTCTTTTGAAAATAAATTAAATAAATAGAATAAGAATGATAATAAACTGAATTATAACATGATAAAAAAATAGCATTTAATATAACATGTTATATAGTTATATCCTGGGTTGCGTTTCCTTTTATATTGGTTTTGTCATGGTTTTCAAGTACAAGGACATGCATCAAGTGGCATTAATTTTGTTGTTGACATCAAATATAAAGGAAGTTTTCTCTCTCCATTTTAAAAATTGAAGAGCATATTTAATTATATGAGCCCATTATTATCCCGTTTGTTATCATTTCAAACATCATTCAAACAGAACATACATATTACACGTTAGGTCAGTGTAGCTAGTCTTAAATAATAGTAATAATAATAACAAATAATTATAGGATTTATGAAAAAATAAATACTAGTTGAACCTTTAACTAAATGCCACTGTTGATATAAAATGAGATAATAGATTCTACCTTTAAATTATTTTATATGAAACTAACATTTTGTCAAAATATAACAGTTACTTTTACTCATGTAAAATCGTGAAACAATTTTGTAAAGGTGATGATGTGTAGTGATTTTATTTTTAGCGCATTTCATGATAATCTCAACTGCACTTTCGTGTAACGGAACCAGCTCGCGATCATGATCTACTCTTCTTTCTGGCACGTGCGTGCGTGCAACGACCAGGCTTGAGGAGCTCAGACCTCAAAACTGATGTGACCAATTTCAATTCTAAGTGAAACTTTTCTAGTTTAAAGCGTTACAGAGGAAATCAAGTCCAACCTTTCAAACAGTAGCAGCCCTGACATGCCAAACAGCACTGAGGAAAAGAGCAGCACTGTGTTAAAATCACTAGCTACACATCATCACCTTTACAAAATTGTTTCACGATTTTACATGAGTAAAAGTAACTGTTAAATTCTGACAAAATGTTAGTTTCATATGAAATAATCTAAAGTTAGAATCTTAGATCTCATTTTATATCAACAGTGGCATTTAGTTAAAGTTTCAACAAGTATTTATTTTTTCATAAATCCTATAATTTGTTGTTATTATTATTACTATTATTTAAGACTAGCTACACGGACCTAACAATGGTTATGAAAAGCATTCCTCCTGTGTAATATGTTTGTTCTGTTTTATAGACATTATAGTTTTATCGTCTGTTAATGCTGATCTTCTGTAAAGCTGCTTTGAAACGATGTGTGTTGTGAAAGGAGCTATACAAATAAAATTGAATTGAATTATAGTTACATGCAGTATTTTTAATAATTCAGTTTAATATTACAATTCAGTTTATTTATTATTATTATTTATAATTCTATTTATTTTCAAAAGAGAGTCTTTTTTTTACACATACTTCCGTTAAAAAATGGTTTCAAGTTTCAATTATAATAAAGCGTTTGTTCAAACAAAACAAAAGTTCTGTTCTCACTCCTTTAAATGTCATTGTAACTGCTAATAATAATTGTGTTATACCGTGATACAGAGAAACTGTGATATTTTCTGAGACGGTTATTATACCGTGAAAATCTCAAACCGTTTCAACCCTAGTCCCAGGTGAGTTCTGGGGTATAAGAACACGCAACATAGTCAAAAGGTTTAAAGAGTGTTAGTCCCCAGAATGTGTCTGAAGTTTCAGCTCAAAATACACCACGGATCATTTATTATACCATGAGAAAATGTAAATGCCTCTTTTTGGGTGGAATCAAAAACATGCTGTTTTCCAGTGTGTCTCTTTAAATGCAAATGAGCTGATGCTCCCCATCCCGACATAGCTCTGGTTTCTGTGAATACAATCAGAGACAATGGTAACTTTAGCTGCATTAGCCGTGAAATCAGCTATCAAGCACATTCGGAAAGGCAATTTGCAAAATATAAAAGTGCGATACATAAACCTTCAGGATATAAAGCTGAAACAGGAACAGTACTGATCCATGCTTGAGAATCTATATTTTTTTTCAATCCTGCTTGACACTCATTCACAAAGCAGTCCGGTGTAAAATGATTTTCACATAAATAGACATTTCGGTATGTTTTGGGGCACATTTCCTTCAAAAACAAAAGTTTTCCACTGCGTCTACAGTGGCTCTGATGCCGGGAGTACATGAAGACTCTTATGTTCACTTTTACAGCCAACAACAACAGAAAGAACACTTATGAAGCTGAGACAATATTCTTCTCACTGTATCTGATCCAGTGTGGAAAAAAATGTCAGACTGTGTGTAGATCACTCAGGGGAGGATCTATGATATTAGGGTGGAGTCCGTCACCAGTTGTGGGCGAGGCCTGATCTAATGTGACATCACTTTAGAGTAGAAACGAAAACCATTCATTTTGACACACTGTTTTTGATTAATAGAAATATAGGAAAGAGGAGTGGGTGGACTTTTAACATGGTAGGGTGGTTGTGTACACACTGCCGACTCACATTTACGTACAAACACCATGTAAAAGTCCCCTTTAAATTTGTTTTGTCATATGTAACGAAACATTCCCATCAAAAACACTCAACAAAACACCTGAAACTCAGTGGTTCAGGGGATAAACTTCTGCCTTTCATCCTGGAAAGTCTTGGTTTGAATCTGACCATTTTAAAGTTTCTTTCGTCATATGTAGCAAAGCGTCTCCGCCAAATCATGCAGTGAAACACTCCAAATGCAGAGGCTCAAGAAATAAGCTTTTGCTTTTCATTCCCAAAAGTCACTCAGAAATATAGTTTATGTGACTACATCACTCAACAATGTTGAAAATATTTGCTGTAGTCTGTCACAGCTTCCACAGTGCTTTTCAATTGATTAAATTAGTTTGCCTAACTAATTCTATCTAATCTTAAATTTCAATGTCTCAATAGAACTAAAATTCTAATTCCACACTAAATTGTGACATTTTGAAAAAGATAAAAAAAGATGAAAGATAACCTGTCCTGGACGGATGTGGTACTTTTTTTTAGTACAAGTGTGCTACACAACAGTTTTCATGCATTCAAATATATATTTTAGGAAGGGGTCCGTTACAAGGAGAATATCATATTTAGGGTCCATCTTGGCATTTTCAAAAGAAGAGTTGCTTAAGACTACTGTAAAGTCACTACTCAAATCCCCTGGGGCCGGTTGCACCAGCTACAGTGTACATAAGTTCTAACTTAGCCTAGTTGTGGCATAAATGGGCATTAAGTGACAATTTACACACTACTAAATATTTGAGCATTGCACCATTAAACATATACATTAAATATTTACAGAAGCCTCTGACCAGAAGTAACAGTTGTAATAAAAAAGCAGACTGATTTCATGTCACATATACATACGAGCCATATATGATGATGCTGATATTTACACTCATTTACATTTAGCAGAGAACATTATATTAAAACTGACATCTTAGCGGCTCTTCAACAGTGCACTTTCCTGTGTGCGTAGCCCGGTGTCAAGTTTCAACACATAAAACATATATAGATTATTAAAATGAATAAATGTCTAGATGTTTAGATACAGCTCCTGAATATTGTTATTTACATAGGCTAAGTATACTATATATTAAATCTACTTTTATTACATATGGCATTTACATTTTATTACAGATGACATTTACACGAGCAAAACAAGGTTTGAACGCCAACCGTTACAAGATCAAACTGAAATTCGTGGCTTTTAACACTTCTGTTTACAAATTTGAAGGCTGCTTATTGCATCTATACAGGTAAACATCATATTATCTGACTACACATTACTTTAAGGAGAGCTTACAACCTACTAGTTAAGTCTTGGCTTAAGAACAGGTGGTGCAACCAAATTAAGCATCAACATTTTTAGCCATCCCTTAGTGTGAACTTTACGTCCCAACTAAATTCAGACCTTATGCATAGCTGGTGTAACTCTACCCTTATCTCTAACACACAGTCAACAAAATCTATGAGAAGCTGAATGATGACAATAAATGGAGCTTTATAGCCCTTTAACAGATGCTCAACTGTACAGTAACTTATGAGCTACAGTGTCTCTGTAATCATATGACAGGATGTTGATCCTCTGACAGACCTACAAATTGAGAATACTAAAATGAAGTTAGCTCAGTAAATTATTCTCAGATTGCAACACATTTAGTTTACTGCTCTCTGACTGTATTGATAACAACACAGATTTATATCTGAAAATTGCATTTCAAGTCTTGTTCTGTGTATTGTTCACCTTGTAGTAGTCATAGCTGGAAGTAGGAAAAGCATGAAGCAGCAGGAGAACATCAGACCTTCCCACATCAACTGACTCTATTAACAAACATTAATACAGTAGTCTATTACTTACAGTGAGTTTACAACATCAAAAATGACAATTATTAACAATTCTACTTTATAAACTTCATAAGTATAGCTCACTTTTACAAAGATATGTCTCAGATCCTTCAATGCAACAACTACTGATTACAGGTAGTTTATTATTCTTAAAGGTGAAATGTGTACTTTCTGTGCCTCTAGCATCAACAAACAAAATTGCATAAATCAGGACTCCATTCAGTCAAGTTTCATGAACACAACTGGATTGTCCCACCACTGAATGGCTAATGTTGCTAATAGGGTTGCATGGTATACCTCAGTATGGAAATTGACGGTTATCATGTACATATTCCTCCTGTCAGACTCGTCAACTTGCGACACACACACACACACACAAATGTTGTGTTTCCATGTTTTATGGGGACTTTCCATAGACATAATGGTTTTTATACTGTACAAACTTTATATTCTATCCCCTAACCCTACCCCTAAACCTAACCCTCACAGAAAACTTTCTGCATTTTTACATTTTCAAAAAACATAATTTAGTATGATTTATAAGCTGTTTTCCTCATGGGGACCGACAAAATGTCCCCACAAGGTCAAAAATTTCGAGTTTTACTATCCTTATGGGGAAAGATTCACTCTTTCACTATATAGTGCATGGTAGGTAGTGCACTATATATCAGCAGTAAGTGAACGAAATTTGTGAATTCGGACGAGCGTGTCGGAGCTCTGGGGCTGGTGCAGAAACGTCACTTATGAAATGTTTAAATACTTGGGCCTTATTTGTTATTCTTATTAGATAATATATTAATACAATAAATCTTCATGCTGTTTGTCATTTTTAATATATACTGTGTGTTAATAAAGAGTAAACACATTTGATCAAATCAAGAGTACATTTTAAAATGTATCTGTATGTTTTATCGCTCTATATGTTGTTATTTTAATCCAGTAATGATTTGTCAAAAAGTAATTTACTACATTCAGCATGAAATAAATTATTGCACCAGTTGAGAAACACTGCTTTAACACACACACTCACTTATGTCAGACTCCTTCACCCTGACAATTTCTCTGCTCTGTGTGTGTGTGTGTGTGTGTGTGTGAGCGTGTATTTATCACTTTGTGGAAAAAGAGCCGGATTGCCCATCACTAATCCAGACCGCCAGCGATAACGCATGGGAGATTGAGAGCAATCTACAGTTTCAGGAGACAACCTGTCCCCCTAGTGGTCGGGAGCATTTCCGTTGTGTTGTGGCTATTCCGTTGTGTTGTGGCTTGTTTCCGTTGTGTTGCGGCTTTTTTGCGTTGTGTTGTGGCTTGTTTCCGTTGTGTTGTGAACTTATGTTTGCTTTTTGAATTTCGTTGTGTTGTGCACTACTGGGCCACCGTAACATTCAACCTCTCACAAACTTCAGAAAATTGTGCATCATGCATTAGAATGAGAACACAAATATTTCTGGGCTTAAAAGAAACAATCTCAATCTCATCTTTTGTATCTCAAAATGAGGACAATGTGGCCCCCCATGTGCTATTAAAAAATGAAAATTCTCTCATCATTTACTCACCCTCATACCATCCCAGATGTCTATGACTTTCTTTCTTCAGAACACAAATGAGAAACAGATCAATATTTAAGTCAATTTTTGCTAGAAATTATTCTCCCTGCCCAGTAGATGGCTATACACATAAAGAATGTGAATCACAAAAACAAAAGAAGAAAGTGAATGTTAAAGTGGAGATTGACTGAGCAGGGAGGAGAATTTCTAGCAAACATATATTAAATATTGATCTGTTTCTCACCCACACCTATCATATCTCTTCAGAAGACATGGATTTAACCACTGGAGTCACAGGAATTCGGCTACTTTTATGCTGAATATTGTGATTTTTGAAGCTTCAAAATTTGCCACCAATTCACCAAAAGAGCTGAAATATTCTTCTAAAAATCTTAATTTTTGTTCTGCTGATGAAAGAAAGTCATATCTGGGATGGCATAAGGGTGAATACATAATGAGAGAATTTAGAATTTTGTGTGAATTATTCCTTTAAAGCCCGATGTGACCCCTGTACCAAACAACTGCTCTTCCGCCTCTATAAGTGAATCTGCTTTTTAGTGTGTTTTTCTGCAACAATAACTCTCTCAGTCGGCATTAAGGGAAATTTAGACCCTGCACATGAACTGATTTTAATGTAATTGTTTCATACATTATGATATTGAAAAAAAAAGTTTTTTTCTTTTCATTTCTGTAAATCTCTCATTCTCATGTTGCCCTTTTATTTATTTTTCCATCAGATTAACGTAGTGTTTGCAGTATCATAGATAAGTGATGAATTTTAAAAGCTTTCAATCACAAACACCAATAAAATACCTATATTGTTTTATTCCTTCTGGCAAACAGCCATTAAAGGGAATGTAAATTACACTATGTGTGCAACATTTTTAAATTGCAGCATAGAGTTTTATTATAAAGGGGCATAACTTTCATAACTCTGTCCTCAATACACACTACTCATGAGTACTTTTAAATGAGCTACTCTTTTACCCTTACTTGAGTAGTTTTTAGGACATGCAGTTTACTGTGTGTGTGTGAAGGCCTATGGTTGTGATGGAATGTGTGCTCAACACATGTGTGACTATTTGAAGGTTTGTGCAGAAACAGGAATAGCCTTGCATGTGTGCTCTCATGACTGCTGGGAGAATATATGTCTTCCACAGGTGGTTCCTGTCCACTTCTTAAAATGGTCAAACCAGAGTCAAAGAATAGGATGATGGATAATGCATGTTTAAAAAAAAGTATAAGCCCCAGCTTGTTAGGGGACATGTATTTAAGTGAACAAAACCCAGAGTTGTTCAGTTGCTCTGCAGACTGACTCGGCTTGTTATTTGTAATAATAAAGTCAAATTTTCTGGCATCAAAACCTAAGAATTTGAGAGTGATTCTTCACAGATTTAGGCAGAAACTACAACAGTACTTTTACTCGACTCAAACAAATTTTTTAAGAAGTAACAGTACTTTTACTTGAGTATTATTTTAAATTACTTGAGTATTATTTTTCAGTACTCTTTCCACCCCTGCCCAACAGCTATAGCAAATATATGATATTGAAACTATCTGGGATTTGAACCAGTGACTTTTTAGCCAGAGACAAGAGAACTTGTATTCAAATGAATGGGAGAAATTGGAACAGCAAATATGGGCGGATGTAGAGAAGGAAGTCCATAACCTTACGGATAAAAGAGCCATTTTCCTTTTAGAATCAGACATGTCGTTCAGCTCGGAATGTTCTTGCACATTAGCTGAACCAGCCTGAAAAATAGTTGGTGCTTCTCAATCGGAAGGCTGCATTAGGTGCATCCTTTGTGGCCTTCAATCACCCACAATCCTTACAATTCAGTTTTTTTTGTTTTAAAGAAAATATCAGAAAAGAAATCTAACAGATGTGCACCCTCCTGGTGGCTTCCTCCATTTCTGCAAAATAGTTGTAGTGGTTCACAAATAATTCATTTTCTTTTTTTCTTTTTTTTTGTAATTTAGTGTTTTTATTTATTTTGAAAAAGTTTACAAAACATTTTGCAATATAAGAAAGAAAACTTATATGACTACTAATTCCCTTCTAATCCCCCCCCCCCCCTTCCCCCCTTCCCCCCTTCCCGCACCCACCCCAGTGCACTTCGGGACACTGAGCAGTATCCGAATAACAAGGAATAAAATAAAATGCATACATAGAAAGACAAATAAAATAACGTTAATGGTAACACCTATAAGTAGCTGCAGATTAAGTAGCTAAATATTTCTTGACTGTAGATATCCAGTTCTTCCACATCGAAAAAGTCCTAGGGTTAGCGTGATTGGTCCGTGCAGATGACAGCTCCAGGTATAATATCTCCAATAAAGAGTGAAGCCATTGTTTAATAGAAAGGTCATGCAGGGGTTTCCACCGTTGAACAAGTAACTTCTTTGCAGCGGTCATGGCAGCTAACCAGAATTTCCGTACCTTCTCACAAAGAGGAAATTAAGAATTGTCATTTAATACAAATAATTCATTTTCAAAAATGTCATGCCATGACCACGGAAGCAGAAAGCTTTATGACGTAGCCATGCAGACTTACTAGACCATCTCATTCATAGCACTGAATGTTGAGAAAGACCCTAGCCTACAGCCTCAGAAGTAGTGGTCTAGGAAGTACACAGCCTTACTAGTCTGCAGCCTTTCATTTTTGAAGCACTATGTGTTTTTCTAAGCTTAAAAAGCATTAAAGGGACAGTTACCCAAAAATGAAAATTCTCTCATTATTTACTCACTCTCAAGTCATCCCAGATGTATGTCTTTCTTTCTTCTGCAGAACACAAACTAATATTTTTAGAAGAATATTTTAGCTCTGTAGATCCATACAATGGCCTTAAATATTGATCTGTTTCTCACTCACACCTATCATACCATGTCTGTACACATTAATTTAACCACTGGATTACTTTTATGCTCCCTTTATGTAGAATTTGGAGTTTCAAAAGTTTGGCACCCATTCAATTGCATTGTATGGACCTACAGAGCTGAAATATTCTTCTGAAAATCCTAATTTCTGTTCTGCAGAAAAAGGAAAGTCATATACATCTAGGAAGTCATGAGGTAAGTAAATCATGAGAGAACTTTCATTTTTGGGTGAACTATCCCTTTAAAGAAGCACAATTTATACCATTGTTTTCAGATTTTTACATCTGATTTGAACTACGCTCTTTGATCATAATCTTGAGCAACCATTTTGGAAATTTCAGTCTTTGCACATTTAAGTAGATAGGAGCTGTACTTGTATGCTGCTTGTAAAGAAAATAGCTGCCCAGGAGCATTCCAAAGATGGCGGCTGAGTGGACTGACTTGCAAAGGGACTTTGTTTAAACTCAAAAGATACAGATATAGAAAAAGCCCCTGTGACAACATCCCCGCGTGACAACTAGCCCTGGTCTCCCCTATAAATCAAGAATATTAGAAGTACAGTAAATGTGGCCTCCATGAATCAATTCAAGGTTTCTGCAATTGAACATTTTAACTGCTGTATTTGTTATTCATCACCTAAGAAGCTCAAATTTCAAATAAAACATCATTTGAAACAACTACCTTTCCAGTATATTTTCATGTAACTTATTTCCTAAACAACAAATATGTAAAAATAACATTACATATTATACCTAAAATGTAACATTTGAAGATGACTGTGATCACAAAACAACATGATTTAGTCATACATAGAGTACTTTACAACATTATAAACAATAAAAACCCAGGTAAAAAAAAATATTGTATAAAAAATAAAGTTTTCTACTTCGCACCCAATGGTGAAATTACAATTAAAAAAGGTCAGAAATGTCATTTACAGAAAACATTCAGCCACAGGTATAATATGCCCTTAAAGTAAACATTTTAAAATAAATTATTAAGTTATTTCTAAGCTATTTTGTAGTGTAGTGTCATGTAGTGTATCCGTAAGCTTTTGCTGAGAAAATGGTTTTCTAGAATAATTTTTCTCTATCTTTTTGCTGGATAGATGCATGGCTCTTTGTTTCAAATGGCTTTTTAAAGCATCCATTTTTAACTTTAAGGCTTCCTGAGGTTTCTGCATTTTTTTCTTCTGCCATGGAGTTTTGGGTGGAGAAGAAATCATCTTCATCTTCTGTGGTGATTTAGGTAGAGAGGTCATCCTTTTCTTCACCTGTGGTAAGTTGGGTTTAGAATTCTTTGTTACTTTGGGTATGTAGGTGCTGCTCCACTGGTTGTGAACTTTTTGTTTAGCAGAAAGCACACCAGCATAGTCCTTGCCAGCAGTAGAGACTATTAAGGTAGGAGGGGCAGGGGAATGGAGCTCCAAGGCAACACATTGGTCTTCATCTTTGGACCCATATAAGGCAAATGTCACTTTCTTTTTCCCATTATTCATATCAAGCATATTATTTGACTTGTGGGGCATTGCGGTCATGCACTGTGTTGTATTTGAATGACTGGACACTTTCTCTCTCACTTTGTGTAGGCTTTCTGTATGGTTCTGGGAGATTCTGTCCATCACAGCCTGAAGTAAATCATTTCTTGTCTCTTCAACACCAATCCTAGTGCTATCAGATTTAGGTTTATGCTCTCCAAAAACAGATTTTGTTGGAGGAGGTGTGTTGCATTGTATGGGCATTTGGAGCTTGGTTAAGCTGATTTTGTCTGATTTGACCTTATCTGGTTGAATCTTGGGAAGCACCTCTTCAACTGAATTCTGAATCTCAAGCATTTTGACATCAGGCATTGCTGACTTTACCATATTGTCACTTTTTGTACGTATCAGTCCTTTATCCTCAATGTATTCCTCTGTTAAAGGAACACTTAACACCTGGACTTTCAGTTCAAGAGTTGGAGGGCTACTATTTTGCTCCCATTCATCTGATTTAGTGGGAGTGCCAGAAGTCTTGTTCCTCATAGGAGAGAACAACTCTCCTTCTAGTTTAAGCGATGGTGCCTCGTCCCAACAGTGGGAGCAGAAAAGTTCACCATCATTGTACTTCTTAGTCACATGAGGGGAATTGGATTTCTCAATTCGATTGGTACCACAACAAGAGCAAATCTTTGCTTTGCTACATTCATGGTTAGGCTGACTGGGTGAGCTAAACCATGCCACAAGCTTTGGAGTGTCAACATTTGATTGAGTAGATGTAGTTTTTACATTACATTGAGGCTCTTTTTGTAACTGTTGGAAAAGATTTATAGCATCTTCAGATGATAGCACAGTTACCTCCATCATCGGGGAGTCATCTCTTGAATTTTCATCATTAGAAACAGCTTCTACAACATATATGTCTGGCTCATCTGAATTCTCGTTGTCAGAATTATCTTCCACCAGCCATATATCCTGTGGAGCCTCCACATGACCTAAATTGTCATCATCAGAAATATCTTCTATTTGACATGTGTTTGTGGCGTTACTAGCGGCCTCCTTATTGCCTGAATTCTCATCGTCAGAAATATCTTCTACTTGACATGTGTTTGTGGCGTTACTAGCGGCCTCCTTATTGCCTGAATTCTCATCGTCAGAAATATCTTCTACTTGACATGTGTTTGTAGGCTACTAGCGCCTCCTTATTGCCTGAATTCTCATCGTCAGAAATATCTTCTACTTGACATGTGTTTGTGGCGTTACTAGCGGCCTCCTTATTGCCTGAATTCTCATCGTCAGAAATATCTTCTACTTGACATGTGTTTGTGGCGTTACTAGCGGCCTCCTTATTGCCTGAATTCTCATCGTCAGAAATATCTTCTACTTGACATGTGTTTGTGGCGCTACTAGCGGCCTCCTTATTGCCTGAATTCTCATCGTCAGAAATATCTTCTACTTGACATGTGTTTGTGACGTTACTAGCGGCCTCCTTATTGCCTGAATTCTCATCGTCAGAAATATCTTCTACTTGACATGTGTTTGTGGCGTTACTAGCGGCCTCCTTATTGCCTGAATTCTCATCGTCAGAAATATCTTCTACTTGACATGTGTTTGTGGCGTTACTAGCGGCCTCCTTATTGCCTGAATTCTCATCGTCAGAAATATCTTCTACTTGACATGTGTTTGTGGCGTTACTAAGAACCTCTGTAGAAAAGGACATCTTAGAGGTTTTCACAACATCTGAAACAGCACTGGCACATTCAAAAAGTTCATCTGCAGGGTTCACAGGAAGTGAATCAGACACAGCAGACTCTAAACATATGACTTCCTGGGAGGAGGAGAGATTGATGTCTTGTGTAACTCTGATGTGTTCTTTTTTTAATACTTTAGTTTCTTTGCTGCTGTCTTTGCTGTTGTCTATTAGATCTTCTAAAGGCATTTCTGATAATGGTGAGAGGTCTGCATGTACTTTGTATTTGATGGCTGTTTCCTGCTTGCCATTTCCTGCCAAAGGTGTAAAAACCTCTGTGTGACTTGTGTTTGGCTTCACACTTTGCACTGTGCTGAGTGATGTAACCTCAGGAGCTTCTTTAAGGGAATTCACACCTACATTGTCTGAGGGAACATAATCAGACAGTGGTTCTGAAAGCACTTTGTCAATATCCGCTGGCCATCCATCAACATTTAACCAAGAAGATCTGAACTCCTCAGATGATAAAAATATCCCATTCTCGAGAATGTCACAATGATCCAGTTTCTTCAAGTTGTCAGATGAGATGCTTTCAAATACCACTGATTCATAATTCTTAACACCTCCGGCTAATGAGCGCTCAATCAGTTTTCTATGCGATTTCAAAGATTTCACTAAATTGTATGTGTTCCCTTTCCAGTAGAGTTCCAAGATCCAATTGAAAACACTCTCTGGTATCTCTGTGAGTCTAGTGCTTAACTTGGTAATCTCTTCCATCTGTATAGACTTAGCCAAGTTCATCAGATTTAAAAGTGTGTACTCATCCACTGGCACATTGGACAAGTTAAACACAGTATCACCTGAATCACAATCACTCTGCTGTATATCATTTTGCTGCAAGTAATTTTGACATCCTCCTTTTGAGTTAGCAGAGCAAATATCAGAACTTTGAGGTATGCAAGTGTCTGTGTTTGTAGTCTCAATTTGAATGCTTAAACTTCTATCATCCTGCTGTGCGATTGGTGCCGGTGATTGATATAGCTTGTCATTTATTTTTGTGACTGGACTCTGTGCATCAGGCTCTTCAGCAATGGACCAAATGGCATCAATCTTTAGAGGAGGACTGTCCACAGTTTTTGGACTGGTATCATCCATCTGTGCAGTATTTGAGGTTTGCTGGGAAATAGGTGGCACGATTGCTACAGCTTTGTGAACTTGCTGAGCAGCTTTCTGTAGAGCAAACACAGCTTCAAGGCAATCTGCCGGGTCAGTAGTGTATTGTACCTTGTGCTGTCTTGTATCATGTCGCTTCTCGCTGCTATTCTGTTCTGTTCTGCCCGTCTGATCGATGCTAGGTAAGGCAGATTGTGATGCAAGCTCACTCGCATCTTTGGAGATGGAGCATAATTCTTTGGAGGGTACTTGGTTCCAATAGTCTTTCTGACTTAAACCATAGTTCATTCTTTTACTAGGGGGTTCATCTGTAAACTGTGAACTCTGTAAAGAAAGGTGTCGCTGTGAATACAAATTATAGTCAGTCCTGTTGGAAGCTTTCCGATTTCCAGTTCTGTCATCAGATGGCTGCTTATTTGTCACTGAACTATTAGCAAAACCTTGTTCATTGTCATGTGAATAAATTAATTTACGTAATTGTGGGTATACATAAGGATTTAAGTTAAAATCAGGCTTAGACTGAGGGTTAAGATGGGCTTTGTTGGTGGGAGTCCTCTGCTGTGTCTGATTTTTAGTGGTCTGATTAATGCCACATATCCTGTTTTCTATGCTCTGCCTACTATTCTGAAACTGGGTTGCTGACAAATTTGGACCTGCATTCATCCGCATTACTAGCTGTCTCTGATTGACAGGACTCTGTTGAAAGTTATAGGAAGGTGGTGAAATGCTCTTTTGCGCTCCAGATGGTGGCAATGTGGGAGAGGTGCTTGAAGTATGATGGACTGTTGCTGTGTTCTGAGCTTGCCTGGTGTACATTCTCTGAGTTGTAACATTGTTTTGGGGCAAAGAAGTGGATTGTTGTGATAGTACAGGTGTCGAGTGGTGCATAGTCAGCGGTTTTCCAGCCTGTTTTCCAGAGAACCTTTGTTGATGATGAAGAGGAGCTGTTATAGAAGAAGGAGGTTGTTGCTGGTTGTTCATGTGGTGAGAGCTGCCATTGTCAGAAATGTGAAGCTTCCAGCTCCTGGTGTTATCATTACACTCAGTTCTAGAACCTCCATTGTCTGAACGAGAAGACCAATACACTGGAGCTTGGTTAGGGTCATGATTATTCTGCACTGGACCTGTGTTTCTATAGTTGAATTGAGCATAAAGCCTGTTTGTCTTGGGGTTTTTGGATGGGACTTCTGGCTGAGAGACCATCCCTTGTGTACAGTGCTGCTGTGTCTGGGAGCCTAACAGGTTGGGGTGGGTCAGGTTTGCATTTGGTTGAAAGGAAAGCGCTAAAGATTTCTCACTGCTTGAGCGAACAACTTGAGGATAATTCCAGTATTGTTGCTGTGCATTGGAAACATTTAGCTGCACTGAGTTATATAGTTGGGGTTTTAACTTTATCTGATCATTCCTGGTGGGTTGGTACATAGGTGGGTGTCGTTCTTGGTACTTGGGCGGAGGTTGTTCTTGGTAATTGGGCAGAGGTTGTTCTTGGTACTTAGGTGGAGGTTGTTCTTGGTACTTAGGTGGAGGTTGTTCTTGGTACTTAGGTGGAGGTTGTTCTTGGTACTTAGGTGGAGGTTGTTCTTGGTACTTAGGTGGAGGTTGTTCTTGGTACTTAGGTGGAGGTTGTTGATTAGAAGTCCAGTTGAATCCTTGCATGAGTTTAGTAATGGCTGCTGCCGTTGCTCTTAAGCAGTTACACAAAAAGCACTCTAAAAACAAAAGAAGTTAAAGAAAGAAAACAAAGATTATTAGGTCAAAAACATGACAATCCTTGGAATATGTGTTGTGCACATCAATGTATACAGACATATGTTAAACTCTTATTAAGTATTCATTAATTTGATTGATTGACATATCTTTGGAGGGCAGAGTTTTTGAGAGAGTGCATGTTATTGATTTAAATAATATCAATTATTTAGACATAGTTTGCACTCAGTATTACAGTACATTTAGGCTATACCACAAAACTCAATTTACAGTCCCTTGAGTTTATGCATTAAGATATCATTAGTTCATAAAATAATACTTTAATGATAAGGGATTATACATTAATAGCTTTAACAAATGATAATAAACATTGCGGCTACAAATAAACAAAACATTAACACTTTCAATGAAGCCTATAATGCATTGCAAAGACATTACACATGAATTATACTGCATTAATAATGTCTCATAATACACCTTATAATTATTTATGATAAGTTATAACTTATTATAACTACAGTTACAATAAATAATAAGACTTCCCCTATTCATAGTTATACTTTGAGATGTATAATGCATTATAACACGAGCAACATCCAATTTTAACGCATAAGAAGCTAATAAAGTTGTATAAGTGCTGTTATGCAAAAGCAGCATAGTGTAAACAGACAAAAGGCTTTATGACATGGTCATATTATTAGTGGTCTTTGCCTGCTTTAAGTAAAGTTACAAAAGCAGTATCATCTTATAAACAGCCATAACATAAACCTGTAACATACAATACATTACAAGTCAAACTAATACAATTTAAGTTATTTATAAAATAAGTCTTCAAATAAGATGCACAAACATAACATTTTATTGAAAAGAGTCCAATATAGGGTCAGTTATATATTTTTGTATTATTCTTGGGTTTGTTTACACCCAAGAAAATTGGCTACATGTGAGATCAACGTGCACATTTTTTTCTCAATAGAGAGTTTCTGATATATTTTATCTTTGTAGCTTTACAAGTGTTTTTAGTAATATCTCAAAATTTACATTGAATGTGTAATGTATATATCTTCCAGCATGACTTGATTTTTTTTTTTATTTGAAATCTTTATTTCGAACATGGAAAAGAAAGTATATAAAAATTTAAAACAATGTTTAAAAACATAGGAGAAAAAAAACAAAACAAATGAGCAGCAAAAAAAATATATATACTTCTTTCCTGTTGACATACTACTATTACATGTGCGAAAAGGAGTAGGAAGAAGTAAAACTTATATACTCCTACCCCCTTAATTCTTACAGTCATTCAATTTACAATTTTTATATTATTATTATCATATTGTTCTATACATCCATACACATATACATATATATATATATATACATACACATACACACATACATACACATGCATACCCACATACACATCATTGTGACCACTGACAAGTATTTATTTCTCTAACCTCAATTATGTACTTATTCAAGCAGCAAAAAAATACAACCAAAAATAACAAAGCAAACAAACAAAGAAAAACAACATAAACAATGGAGCACTCCTACTTTCACTACAGTGCTTCTTGATACCTCTTGAAAATAATTTCTCTATACATTTTTTTTAAATAGGAATATGTTTGAGAATTGCTTTAGTTTATCATTTAGTTTATTCCACAATTTAACCCCGCAAATAGATAAACATAATCTTTTCCTTGTTGTTCTAAATCTATTATTCTTAAATTTCCCCTTCCTCTTAAATTGTACTCTCTCTCCCTCTCAGAAAACATATTTTGTATATTCCCAGGCAATAGGCTATTTCTTGCTTTGAACATGAATACTGCAATTTGGTATTCGATTAGATCTTGAATTTTTAGCAATTTAGACTGCAAAAATAATAAATTTGTGTGATCCCGAAATCCAACGTTGTGAAAGATTCTCATGGCTCTTTTTTGCATTATAACTAGTGGCTGTAGTGAATGTTGATAAGTGCTTCCCCAAACCTCTACACAATAATTCAAATAAGGTAACAATAATGAACAGTACAAAATGCGAAGTGATTTAAGCTCCAGTATGTGCTTGGCTCTTGCTAGGACTGCAGTAGTTTTGGACATTTTGTTTTTGATGTATTTTATGTGAGGCTTCCAGCAAACCTTCTCATCTATGATCACTCCAAGGAATTTATTTTCATGTACTCTTTCTATGTTAACACCCTCTATCTGTATCTGTGCTTGATGATTTGACTTACTGTTTCCGAATACCATGAATATAGTTTTACTCAAATTTATTGATAACCTATTTATGTCAAACCATTGTTTTATTTTCTTGAATTCTGAAGTGATTAATTCCAAGAGTTGCTGTAAGCTGTCCCCTGAACCAAATATGTTTGTATCATCAGCAAATAATACAAAATTCAATACTTCAGATACTTTACAAATATCATTGATGTATAATAAAAGCAACTTTGGTCCCAACACTGACCTATAATACCTACAATAAAAGTATTATAACCACTTAAAAATATTTTATGGATGTTTATATGAATATATTGCTTTTGTAACTTAAAGCATAGCTATTATATATATATATATATAATATATTATAAATTCTGCTGATAAAAAGTTATTTTATGTGGTCTAATGCATTATACTATGAGGTATAACTATGAATAGGTATTATAAGGCATTATAATTGTGGTTACAATTATTTATGAGGTGTATTATATTATAAGGTGTATTATAAACATTACTAATGCATTATAATGCCTTTACAGTGCATTATAGATATGGGCTTCATAGAAAGTTTTACCCCAAATATGATTAAAGTCTCAAAAGCCAAAAAATTTGTTTTTCCTCGTGACATGTTAATGGCTAACTGCATGTTGCCATGTATTCTTTGAGAGCAAATAAAGGAAAAAATAAATAAAACCATGGGGTTTTGTTGCGATAAGCGTTTTGTTGAGATTTCAAAGTGTCATTTTAAAACTTTGATCTCTGAATTTTTCACAACAAAAAACGGGGGTGTTATATTTACAGTCCTTTTAAATGATTCAGGCATAGATTACACTATCAAATAGCTACACCAGTGTTGCTTTATTCAGTTCTAAATGAGTTTTTAACAAAATATACATCCAAGAATTCGTTTTCTCAATGAATTACTGTATACACTTGTAGGCCTACTGCATATCTGGCTTAATAAATATCCATATGTTTCTTCACAAGCAATCGCCTACTTAAAATAAACTAATACATTCAATAATATTATAATTAAAAAACAGCAACAAATGATGTAACTATCTCTTTTATTTTTCGTTGTAAAAAGCAAGCTGAACGGTGTGTTGTTTCACTTTCAAACCATATGCTCTTATATTGCTGTAATGGTTAAACAGTTATTTTAACTCTCCGCGTGCGAATGATGAAGATCTATTGGGATTTTCCTCAAGTTCATCACTGAAAATGTTTGCTCGCAGACTTGACACTAAACAGCACATGCAGCATCACGAATGGACACGGAGTGACTGCATCACACTTTTCTTTGAGCGAGATATTGCACTATTGAGCGTATTTTTAAAAACAAATTAAGAGGAGAGAGTGCGCACACGCAAACATGGCTGCCAGATTGCATAAATGAAGTATATTTCCTATTTGTGCATGAATAAATCTCTGATTGGGGTGTTACATCTATTATCTGGCAATCCTGAGCATATTAAACGCTTGTGGATGAGTGAAAGTTCCCAAAGCCAGATAAATGAAAGATCTAATGAAAAACATTAATGATAAATGGGCAGTAGTTTACCCTGGTCTGCAATTGGACAAGGAGTGGTGGTGGCGTAATGGGCTAAAGCACAAAACTGTTAAGCAGAAGGTCGCTGTTTGATCCCCACGGCCACCACCATTGTGTGCTTCAGCAAGGCACTTAACTCCAGGTTGCTCTGGGGGGATTGTCCCTGTAATAAGTGCACTGTAAGTCCCTTTGGATAAAAGCATCTGCCAAATGCATAAATGTAAATGTAAATGCAATTGAGGGTGCTTAGCACGAATGCTTTAGACTACAGTCCTAATCATGGTCTCTTTTAAAAGAAGACACATAGGAGTTTTTTGGTGCAAGTGAAAGCAAGCAGCAATGTAACTGAAACAACATTATAGAAACTTAAGTTTATTTGAAAGAAAATACAATGCACTTAACTTGCACTAAACTTAGCTAAAACAAGCAAAAACGGCCCACGGTGACCGTCCCATGAGAGGTTCTAAATAAGCTATTTCATAGTAAATAAACATCAATGACTGACATGAACCGTCGTTACCTTTATATTGCTATTTTTTCCTGCTCTTTATTTGTGCCGCTCCCTGCCTTGTGCACCTGATCATTTGTTTGTTTACACATGACAAGGATCCGCTTATAATATAATCGTGTAGTGCAAGTGCTCAATATATGGTCAGAGGGGCATACAGTCGTCACGAGAGGGCGCACTTCCGCCAAAAAAACTAAATATAAATTTTGCGCCACATAACCTATGCAATGGGCCGGCCCTGGGTGTTTGTTTGTTTGTTCCTTCCTCTGTCATTTTGCGCCCTAGGCATCCGCCTATGTAGCATATGCCATGGGCCGGCCCTGGGTGTTTGTTTGTTCCTTCCTCTGTCATTTTGCGCCCTAGGCATCCGCCTATGTAGCATATGCCATGGGCTTGCCCTGGGTGGTTCATTCATTCATTCTTTCTTTCTTCCTTCCTTCCTTTTTGAAGTTTTGGAATCAGAACTTTGCGTCTCCAGACATCTTTTTGGACTCGTATGCACTTCAGTTGCTGTTTTGAAGAAATCTACCACGACTATAGATAAACAGACAGACCTTCCATCCGCCCGTCTATCTATTGTCTTGGTAGATTTCTTCAAAACAGCAATTGAAGTGCAGTCGAGTCAAAGATTTCTGGAGACCCACCCGGCCGAGGGAGAAGCTCCTGTCTTCTGCCCCCCTTACTTCATGACAGGCTTATATAGGATGCACTTATGTTCCTTTGTTTATTAATATGTTGGATGTGATTCTCTCTTCAGCAGATTTCCATATGATATCAGCGAGATATATTTTAGGATGCATTTGTATACATTCTATATTACTCCAAGTTTGTCGTATGATCAGATAATAAGGAGCATGCTCTTTATAACAAAGAGACATTTGTCTTTTGCTCAAAAACAGGATGTTCCATTTGAACTCTTGATCACAATAAATCTATAAATCACAAATCAAGCTTATATTTTCTTTCACACTAGCAAAAGCATAACTATTTCAAAAGAACAACACATATCAGTTAACATATGCTCAAACTGACATTTAAAAGCTAGTTCATGTTTTCATAGTGTGTGTGTGTGTGTGTGTGTGTGTGTGTGTGTGTGTGTGTGTGTGTGTGTGTGTGTGTGTGTCATTGATGGAAATCATGTGGGAAATGTTTCCTGTTTTTCTTCTCTGTTCTAGGATATTTTGTTTCATTTACATAAACGTTAGAATAAAGTTTTCTCTGGTCCACTAGTTGTTTGCTTCAGTCTGCATGCGTTGCTTATATGGCATAAGCCTCGAGGGAAGAGGAATGACAGACACCAAAGTGCTTCAGTTCATTCTCCTGCTTTATTCTGTTAAGTCTAGGGTTTATATACAGTCTAAGTAGGTCAGTGCCAATGTCAATGAAACGATAAGAGACATGATGTGATCTTAAAACAAAGAACTAGAGGACAGATGAGTCGTCAGTTACAAAGGTCAGTCCACATCTGTATGTCTGCACAAGGGAACTGACCATTGACCAAAAGGAAACAGAGTGTTCAGATAAAAAGGTTGCACACACACAGAAAATGATTAGACATGAAGATTTTATATTTTACAATATTTCATATATAATCTTTATGTATGCTTTCTGCAAAAAAGGTAATGCATATGGATAATGCAGTTAAGTATATATATAATGCTGTGCTTAACAATAAAGCACGAGAAAACTTTGATGCATGCTCGGTGACACAAATTTCGAGACAGCGACTGCAGACCTGACTTGATACTTGGGGTCTAATCCTGAAAATTCCTAACACCATTAACTAACTAACTAATCCGCCTCGTGTTTCCATCTATGCCCCTTCTCGTCTAAGGCCAATATAACGATCTAATTAACACGAACTACTACACATGATAGGCTACTCACAATTTACGGCGCATTTCCAAGACCGACTCCGTGTCCATTGTAGCTCTACAAACGTGTCCAGTTTGGGGTTCAAAACAAAGATTTACTCCGCATGATAATTCCCAGAACTGGTAGAGTTAAACTCGTTAAATTAAACTTGCATCTTCACGCTGCATCACCAAAGCGCAAATGCGAATGAGCGGGAGTTTTCTAAGCAATCTAGGCGTAAACAAACAGCAATGCATTACAGAGGGGTTGAGTAGTTCATCTGAGAAAGGCTTCATCCTCCGCCCATCAGAAATATGTTGCAGCCTTAAAACGAATGTGGAAACCTCCACAGATTGGATGGAGAAATCTTGTTTACTGATTGTTAGAAATAAAAGTCTTCTAAACCACAGAAGTGCCTTTTCTCTCCGTCTTTTATTGAGTCGTGAATGAATCAATACAAAGTATTGAATCCAACGTTGGGGAGTGTTAGAAATAAAAGTCTTCTAAACCACAGAAATGCCTTTTCTCTCCGTCTTTTATTGAGTCGTGAATGAATCAATACAAAGTATCCAACGTTGGGGAGCGAATAAAATATGTAGCTCACTCTTCTAATACGTGGCATGCAAATATATACTGTAATAGTAAAGGGGAGTTTATACTTCTAACCAATAAAAGCATACATTACCTCATACAGATATCACAAATAACAACTCCATATATGGCAAAGACGCCTTCTAGTCCGTGAGAGCCTTTCGGACTTTTTGCCATATACATAATACAATATGCACATTGACAGAGTGAGGAGGGGGCCTCCACAGCTCCATCCCAATATGAAACAGATGTTTGATAATGTATACAGAATGGAATGCGCCAACGCAGCCTTTCTCTCTTGGAAAGGGCTGAGATGTAGAAATAACATTTCTTACAGTGCCCCCTTTGATAATCAGGTGTAATAGCGACTGTGCGGACATGGCTTAACGGTCTTGTTAATACTTATTGTTAACTTCAATCAACAATCTCGTTCTTCGTCTACTTCTTTTCCTCGTCCTCCTCAGGTCATTCTAATTCACAGATTCCCGGTTGGGCACTGGCGCTGCGTGTTCAGCTCCTCCAGTGCTTTCACCGTTCACCTCGAATTAGTAAGGCCCTCCTCTGGAGCAAACTTCACGCGGCTTGCGTGGATCCACTGTGGTTGAAGATCAGTCAGAACACCTGTCCTTGTCACAGCGATCACAGTGGCAGGCCCCAGATAATTCGGTTCTCCAAGTTTCGTAGGTTTCAGACACCTAATCAACACCGATTGTCCTGGAACGAAAGGATGAATTGGCCCTTCCGATGGAAGAGGGAGAGAGAGAGAGACATCACCATTTATGCCATTTAACGCTCTAACTAGGGAATCCACATAATCCACGATGATCACCTCCGTGTCACCTGTGGAAAGATTGCCAGCGCGACCTCTGACCCAAGGGGTCGGGAAAGGTCTACCCATGAGAATTTCAAAGGGAGACATTTTTGTAGTGGCTGACAGAGACATTCTCATTTCAGTCAGTACGGCAGACAACAAATCAACCCAATTTCTGCCCGTATCTAGACACGCTTTATTAAGACGTTCTTTTATCGTTTTGTTCAAACGTTCCACTTTGACGAAGACTGAGGATGATACGGGATATGAAAATGCCAATTAATACTGAGTTCTTTAGCTAATAATTGCGTTACTTTAGAAGCAAATGGAGTTCCATTGTCGCTTGCTATAACAGTTGGAATACCGAAACGCGGTATAATTTCTTTGGCAAGAACCTTCACTACCATCTTTGCGTCTTCTTTTCCACACGGAAAAGCCTCAGGCCACTTAGTAAATCGATCAATAATCAAGAGCAAATACTTGTGATTTCCACATGGAGGCATGTGTGTAAAATCGATCTGTAAATATTGGAAAGGAAGTTCAGGATGCGGTAAAGCATCATGGCTGATTGCCTTGTGCCTGTTTGTTTGCGCACACACCAGGCAAGCATCCAATATCAACAAAGTATTTCTTCAAACGTTTGCAATGCAGTATGATTGATTCAAATTTTGTATCACTTTCTCTTTTGACACATGTGATACACCATGATAATGCCTACACAGCATTACAACAGTAGATGCTGGTAGCGCGATTCTACCTTGTTTATCTCTTAAGATACCAACTTGATCTGGTTTTACTTCATTGGCTGCCCAATGAGTCAAATCATCTTGTGTAGGATTCGCTTGTAAGATTTTAACATCCAAATCATTAATCAACGATGAATTCATCATCGGCACTTCATTGTTTTGTTAATTTACATGCGGACTACGTATTGCTTCTTTTGCTGCCCATTTCGCTACTTCATCCACAAATCTGTTTCCTTTGGCCTCGTCAGATTCACCTGTTTTATGACCAGCTACTTTAATTACAGCAAGCTTCAATGGTTGCTGTGCTGCCCTAATCAGCTCGGCCACAATGTTATGATGCGAAATTGGTTTTCCTTCGGAGGTTTTGAAATTTCTTTCCTCCCACAATTTAGCAAAATCATGGACTACGCCATACGCATATTTGGAGACAGTATATATGTTGATACACTGACCTTTTGCCAATTGACAAGCTCTTGTTAAAGCAATCAGTTCTGCGACTTGTGCTGATTTATGTGGCAGTGAATACGCTTCAATTACTTTATCAGGCAATTCAACAATAGCATAACCACACAAATATGTACTATCGTTTGGCTTAAAGCAGGATCCATCAATATACCAATGCATTCCCTCCTCCAGGACAGACGTGGAAACGTCTGGCCTGCAAGCAGTCGAAATTTGGATCCTGTTAAGGCAGTCGTGATCGTCACTCTCAAATTCACCTTGTGTCAGCAACCTATGCAAATGTACAGTAGGGCCATGAATAACAGAAGTTACTTTCAACATTACATTAGCAGTAGCTAACAATATAGCCTCATATCCGAACGGCATTGGGCAGTCATGTGTTGAGTCGAAATATTATGCATAATGGCTCCTACCTGATGAGAAACATGTACAATGAGAGGATGTGACAAAACAACCTTTTCAGCATCCTGTATCATGATTGCTGTGGCAGCCACTGCACGCAAACAAGCCGGAAGTCCCCTAGCCACCGAATCAAGGGTCTTGGATAAATAAGCTATTGGACGGAAAGTGCCCCCATGCTCTTGGGCCAGGATTGCTGCGGCTGCGCCACCACTTTCGTACACGTATAGATGAAAGTCTTGTCTGTAACAGGGTAGGCCAAGGGCAGGCGGCCTTAAGAGTGATGATTGCAAATGTTTGAATGCTTGATTCATCTCACTTGTCCATTGTTAGAAATAAAAGTCTTCTAAACGATAGCAGTGCCTTTTCTCTCCGTCTTTTATTGAGTCGTGAATGAATCAGTACAAAGCCTCCAACGTTGGGGAGCGAAAGTAGCTCGCTCTTCCACTATATGGCATGCAAAGTTATACTATAATAGTAAAAAGGGGAGTTCTCATCACTAACCAATCAGAGCAAACATTACCTCATAGATAACAATTCCATATGGTAAAGGCTCCTTCAAATCCTAGAGAGCCTTCGGACCTCTGCCATATACACTAATACAATACACACACACACACACAGAGAAAGAGAGAGAGAGAGAAGGAGAAAGAGGGGGCGCTTACAACTGCTTGCTAATATGAAACAGATGTTTGATAATGCATACAGAAAGTAATGCAGCAACTCAGCATCTCTCTTGGACAGAGCTGAGATGTAGAAATAACATTTCTATTTCTTACATCCATGTAATATCTTCTTTGTCACCCAGCGCAGCTTCTCGCAGGATTTTGTCATACATGGAGCAATTAGGCACCCACAGGCGTCAGTAATTGACCAGTCCCAGGAAGCTTTGCATTCGCTTCCGTGTGGATGGATGCTTAAATGTAGCGATGGCTTTGATCCTGTCCGCAGACAGACGAACTTGGCCTTGTGACAGTTCATGTCCAAGGGAATTGACTTTTCTCTGCACCCATTGAAGTTTGTCTTGAGATGCCTTGAAACCAGCCTCAGCCAGAACATTGCAAACAATCTTTGAGGCAGCAGCACACATGTCCTCAGAGGCACCAGTGACCAGAATGTCATCAGCAAATTGGAGCAGGCAGGTGTCTGGAGGGAGTTTGACATTTTTCAGTGTATCGTGTACTACAGCGGAGAAAACAGCCGGAGAATCTCTGAACCCTTGTGGGAGACGCGTCCAACTGTATTGACAATTCTGAAAACAAAATGCAAACAGTGGCTGAGTTTCACGATCAACAGGAATACTGAAAAATGCGGAGCTTAAATCAATAACTGAATAAAATTTATGTTCTGAAGGAATATAATTAATTATAGCCTGAACTTCTGGTACAATAGGAGCAAGTGGTTTGATCAAATCATTAATTTTTCTCAGGTCTTGCGTTAAAAGCCAAGTACCATTAGCTTTCTTAATTGGATTGATTGGTGTATTATAAGGTGAATGAGTTCGAACCAGAATGCCTTTTTCCAAAAATCGAGCAATGAGAGGTTTGATTCCCTCCTCTTTTTCCTTTGAAAGCGGGTATTGTTTTTGAAACACAGGCCTAGTAGTTATCAAATTCGCCCTGTAGGGCTGGATATCTATTAACCCTACGTCATCCTTGTGTTCCGCCCACAATTGAGGGTTGACTCCCGAAATTTCCGGTAGCTGCACAGTTGCAGACAAATCTTCAACAAGAGCACATCCTGTGTCGGTTGTAATGGAAAAAACTGAAGGAAACAGAAGTGTCAAAGTGTTAGAATCAAAATTCAATTTCATACCAAGTTTATGCATCAAGTCTCTACCTAACAGGCAGAATGGAGAATTCGGTATGATTGCAAAAGCATCCATTGTAAACAATGTCGGTACATCCTTAGAAGTAATTGGTAAGGCGGGCGTCAATTCGCATTTCACAGGAACATTATTAATCCCTACAGAACTAATTTTCTTTCCCGTGATGGAGCCTGAGTACACATCGGAAGATAACGAGGACACCTAAGCGCCGCTATCGATTAAAAACATGTATGGTTTATGGTCAACATTTAATTCAAGGAATGGCAAAACATTTGATTTATTTGGATATTGCATTGAAAGTAGTGAAAACTCAGACTCTTTGTTCTCGCACCGTCAGGCGCGGTTCCATTCAGTTGGATATCTCCCTGACTCTGTTACTCCCTGTCTCTGGTTAGGAGAAAACGAAGGAGGGTTTTTCTTTCTCATAGCCATTAGAGCGCTTACACATCTGGTTTCTATTAGGCTGCTGCTCAGTTCTTTGTCTGCAAAACTTTGCAACATGTCCAGAGCGACCACAACAGTAACATTTAACAGGCTTTGTCTTGTGAAGGAACGGACGTGTCTGAGCCGCAGCATCAACCTGTAACATTATCAGAGTTTTCCCTTTGGAGGAAGCAAAGGCTCCAGCAGAGGAAAGCTCACGTAAACGCTTGCCAAGGTCATCAATCGACATCGTTTAAAAATTATTCGTGGTGATACGAATCAATTGTGCAGTCTCATCATGCATGTTATTTAGAAACGTGTTCACAAACAACTGACAATTATCATCATCAACCGGAATCGCCGAATCTTCAATCCATGCACGTTTAAATCTGTTGAAAAAAGCAACTGGACTCTCGCCAGCTTTTTGTTTTGCGTTAGCCGCATGTGAGATATCTTGTTTAGCAGATGACAACTTCAGCAAAAATGCCGTTAATTGTTTGAAGAAAAGTTTAAGTTTACCCGAATTGGCCCAAACCCAATCAACATCATAGTCATCATGATCATCCATAACCCTAACGCCACGGAAAGGTCTGGACAAATCAACAGGCTCTGCTGCATGTTTTGTCAAAATGTTACGAGCCGCTGGTGTATCATAAGTCGGGCTTAACAAATCAATTTCTTCAATTAATTCTTCCTCCGTGATTTCAGGAGGGAGTGTTTTAGTTAATATGAAACGATAATCACGCCCTGTCAATTGACTATAAGCTGTCAATCGCTTCAAAACCGAAACATACTGATGAGGTGTTTTAGACGGATCAGGAAGCTCTTTAGCAATAGCTATAACATCAGCAAGAGGCAACGGGTGAACCTTAAATCCTTCTGCAGTTTCCATGAACGGAAATGCAGTCGCAGCCTTCAAATCAGGATACAGTTTATTTTCCATGGGCTCACACGCTAAAGGAGCCTGAAGATGTTCATAGATCGGGGGAAGGGCAGTGTAAGAGAAACTTTTTTCTCTCTCCTCAGGCTGTGAGACTGACTTGGGAGGAACACTTTCCACTCTCTCAGACTGTGCACTGAGATCAGCCCGCGGGGGAGAAAATTTGCGATCTTTGTTTATTCCAGCAGCTTTATCTATCTCAGGTCCGCGATCCCAGTACTTTTCATCATTTCCCAAGTTTTATAGGATTGTTTCATATAATCGAAGTCCCATTCTGGATCACCCCAATTTTCAAAAATCATGTCTTTCGCTGCAGACATGTCTGTATCTTTAAAGGAACCTTTACGTGGAAATGGATCCAGCTGTGTTTTGTCAGCTGACCAGCCAGCTAAATTTGATAGATAAGGTTCCGTAAAAAAGGCTTGATTATTTCTTTCCATAAAATCTTTCGGAGATTCATTAAATAAAGGTGGATTTATTTTATTTCCCATTTTTAAGCCACACAAAAATGTTCTCCTCTAAACAAAATAAACAAAATTCAAATAATCAAATAGAAAACAAAGAAAAAAAATTCTGCAGTGTCAATTGTTAGTAAAGCATTTTAGTCAAGGAAGCAAAGAAACAAGAAGAACAGAGAAAGAAGAAAAACAAAAAATCTAAATAAACTGTGCATTAATTCACTCACAAACCCTTTTTATGAAATATCTCGCAACAATCTTTCTTACAAAAGTAAGGATATCACACAACGAAGAAAATTGATCACGTTTTCTTACGTTCGTCCCGTAGTTTATCAAAAACTTACGATGTCACTCACAACAACAAAAAGAGGGAGCTCAAGTCTCTTTTGTGTTCTTCCCGCATCTCATTAGAAACACGAGGATAATCCTCCCGCATTTATCAAAAATACGAGGAGACCGTACACCCCCCAACGACAAATAAACTTGATCATGTCCTTTATCGCTCTTCCCTCATTAATTAAAACACGAGGAGTCACCAATCCCTGGTGACCTATACGGTCCTATAATAACCCAATACGGCACTATCATAACTTCATTATTATATTATATGATATTATATTATAATCATATACTTATAATTATTTCTCAGCAAATAGTAAGAATCAACCCCTCATTAAAAGGAAAAATTAGATTCTAACCGTTTGGAGAAATCCGGACGAGCCCCCAATTGTTAGAAATAAAAGTCTTCTAAACCACAGAAATGCCTTTTCTCTCCGTCTTTTATTGAGTCGTGAATGAATCAATACAAAGTGTCCAACGTTGGGGAGCGAATAAAATATGTAGCTCACTCTTCTAATACGTGGCATGCAAATATATACTGTAATAGTAAAGGGGAGTTTATATTTCTAACCAATAAAAGCATACATTACCTTATACAGATATCACAAATAACAACTCCATATATGGCAAAGACGCCTTCTAGTCCGTGAGAGCCTTTCAGACTTTTTGCCATATACATAATACAATATACACATTGACAGAGTGAGGAGGGGGCCTCCACAGCTCCATCCCAATATGAAACAGATGTTTGATAATGTATACAGAATGGAATGCGCCAACGCAGCCTTTCTCTCTTGGAAAGAGCTGAGATATAAAATTACATTTCTTACACTGATTTTAAAACTTTTGGTTCTTTTAACTGCTTTAATTAACAGAAGCATAATGCAGCATGGAGAGAAATCAGCAACCATGGAGATTAAATCAAATAAAAAAAACACACACACACAATTGCATTTAACAAACACCATATTGCAATCAAAATAAGTCAGTGCAAATAACTTTGAACTTTTTAATTCTGTATCATTTTCAATATACTCTCAAGAGCTTTATTTGTTTTCTAGTAGCATTGTATATTTTTATTAAACATAGAAATTAGGGCTATCAATCGATTCAAATTTTTAATTGAATTAATTACATGGTGTCCCAATTAATTAATCACGATTAATCACATTTAATCGCATACAAATATATGCTGAGAAAGCCCTCATAACAATAATTCAATATATAATGATGAAATAATTATACATAATTATCTTTAAATACTGAAAATTTATATATATATATATATATATATATATATATATATATATATATATATATATATATATATATAATAAAAAATATTCAGATAATTAAAATGCATTACATTCTTGTGGCAGAAGATTTAATCATTGATAAGACAATACAAAAAGTGGATTTAGAATACAATGTATTGTTTACTACCATATTATTGAACATAAGTCAATCTTTGGCACACAGTTCACAGCAATCCATTTCACAAGTGAATTTTTCAATCAGTTGGAGATTTATTATGAGGGCTTGTTTAAGGACCGTCAATTTACAGCTGCGTAAGACATTTGTGTAGTGTCGCGGGTAAGTTGCATCATAAACATAAATGTTTTAGGTCATTGTGTCAAGTTAAATATATTTTAATACTTAGATTCTCAACATCTTGTGATCTCTTAGTTTGCATTTGCACTCCATCAAGTGTTTTGAATGCAAGAACATAACGAATGTTTGCGTTGTCTGCTGGATGGTTGTTTTCTTCACTGTATAAACTGTGCGTTACCACACAGCTGAAGTTTCCCTTACTGCCCTCTGGATTAAACAGGTGGTACTACAAGCTTGCATTTCTCAGGAATCTTCCTTATTACGGTCCGGGGGCATTGCGATTAATTGCGGAATTTTTTTAACGCGTTAATTTTTATACAATTAGTCGCACTGAATTAACATGTTAAATCGACAGCCCTAATAGAAAGATTTTTGTGTAGAAGTAGCCTGGGCATTATTTAAAACAGGAACATGTACACAAGGCAGTATGCTGCCTTTAAAAGCACACTCAGCAATGTTATACTTAGTGGAGAAGGCATTCTTAAAGCACTGGATGTTACAGCCATTAGTTAAGTTACTCATTGTTTAAACTACTCTATTCTGTTTACATAGAATGCACACTTTCTTAAATAAATAACAGATTGGTTGCCAGGATTCCACAGTTAGAAAGAAGTCAGAAAGTATGTTATATAATGGTGGCAAACAGAAACAGGTGGGGAAGAAAGCCCATTGGTTAAGATAACAGAAATGTATGTTTATTGGCTCAAAGATGATCACAGAAATATATAAATATCAGTTTGGGACTGGATGTCAGATAAACAGCTGGCATCTCAGGTTTTGTTGTTTTGCTCAATAAAGCCTAACCTTTGACATCTGGAACTCCTGACTTCGAGAGTTTTCTTGCAGAGAAGGAAAAATACTTCAATATTATGTGACAGTAGTAGCATAACAATATGTGCAGAATGGTTCATTTCAAAGTATTTGTCTTGATGAGGTGTTTGATTTGTCAAACTGGTTATGCCTGCTTCTCTGCTTTCTTCAAAGGGCAACATTTTATACACATATTTCTTTGCTATGTAGACTACATTTTCATAATAATAGTATTAATAATCATTATTAGTATTCATAGTCATTTAGTAATATTTTTGATCATTTGTATTACAAGCCATATATAGGTTGTATATGTATGCTTTATATAGATTGTATAAGCAAGCCTTATGTTGTACAGTGGCATGCAAAAGTTTGTGCACCCCGATCAAAATTTCTGTTGCTGTGAATATCTAAGCGAGAAAAAGATGGCCTTATTTCCAAAAGGCATAAAGTTAAAGATGACATATTTCTTTAATATTTTAAGAAATTTTACTTATTTATATCCATCTTTTACAGTTTCAAATTAACAAAAAAGGAAAAGGCCCGAAGCAAAAGTTTGGGCACCCTGCATGGTCAGTACTTAGTAACACCCCCTTGCAAGTATCCCAGCTTGTGAAAGCTTTTTGTAGCCAGCTAAATGTCTTTCAATTCTTGTTTGGGGGATTTTCGCCCATTCATCCTTGCAAAAGGCTTCTTGTTCTGTGAGATTCTTGGGCCGTCTTGCATGCACTGCTCTTTTCAGGTCTATCCACAGATTTTCGATGATGTATGGTATGATTAAATACACCCTGAAAATGTATTTTCTTCAGAGAAATCCTGAGAAAGCACCAGCAAGACTGAGAGATGATTGGGAAACCATTTATGACATCACTCTTTAAATTAAAACTCCTAAATAAGCTATTTCATATACATGCTCCTTATATACTATGACACATTTGCCTCACCTGTTTAACATCTCCTGTTTCACATTGCATTAGTCTTAAATTGCCCGTCTCTCAACTTTCTGATCTGAAACAACTGTACAGTTTCAAAACAACAATGAAATTCACCAAGTAAAATGTCAAATGTGTAGTTGTTGTGCTTTCATAATACTGCAGCAAAGGGTTAAAATAATTTACAAAATCACTCCTTTTTGTTTTTATTCGCATTTTTCATATTGTTCTAATTTTTTTGGAATTGCCATTGTATGTCTGATAACTAAAATAATGAATATATTTGTTATTTCTTGGAAAGTAACTGGTGTTTGGCTCCGTCACAATGTGGAAAAAGACCAGGTGAGAGACCAGAAAACTCATCATGACCCATAAAAGTGACAATGACTTCTCCCTCTCAAGACATATATAGCTCAAGAGTTACATAACTTTTTTTTTAAAGATACAAATGTGCTTAATTTTATTGATGCACAACAACATAAAAGCACAACAAATTATGTAGTACACCCTTATTCATGGTATAGGGACATATATCTTTTTGGCCTAGAGCCATTTGGAAGCAGAACCCCAGATCAGACATTTGAAGTGTCTTTGATGTCAGTTCACAGAGGCTATAGTCTTCCAAAGAAAACAAATGTGTGTGACTAACAACTGCACACAGACACAACCTACTGTGAATTCTAAATGATTTCACTACAATGGGTGGCATTTCTCCATGTTCTTTTGCAATGCACTAACTTTTAAAATGAAAGAAATATTATGGTATATTTTCAAATGTCTGTATGTATGCGATGTTCAGATGTATATTTGTCCAGCCAACGATCAGATGAACGTTGCATGTTCAGCAAACACATAGAACAAGAAATAGATGTTCTTTGTATACACATAGATGACTATTGTATACATACGAATGACTATTCAGTAGAAATTAGATATGTAAGATATGTTAGATATGCCTGTTTTTAAAAAACAAAGCAAGCATTAAGTTTCCACCAATAGAGAGAAGTCAGATGGTCCACAGAACTAATGGTGGAAAATAAGATGCAATCTCATTGGCTAGAAGTAAGCAAGTTGAACGATTTATAGTTTAAAGAAGTTTATAAAACCTGGGAGGCTGGAACTGGAAGACAGAATCCATTGCTGGCCTTCGCAGGTTTATTTAATGCTCAATAAACTTATACCCCTGACATTTGGAAACCCTGACTCGGAGATTTCTTGCAAAAAGACAAAAATCTTGTTTAATTTGGAATCAATTTATAGGTTTCTCTCTATGTCCTTAAGATCACTTTCCATCCTTTTAGTAGGCCTAATATTAAAACAAAAGCCCATTTCTTTTTGACATCATAGTGGACATAATATTAGGCGCTAATCAAAATGTCAAAAGATGGTTTTTCAATATTTACCTTAAAGTTGACAAATCCTCATGAAAGATCAAAGGCTCAATTTTAATGATCCACTTACACAATGACACAATAATGTTTCAGTACATAAACATGACCGTATGATCTTATACAGTCTTATAAAGAATTATACAGTTTTGATATGAAAGGGGCTGGGCAACATTCTTCAGCAGAATAGTGATTGTCAAATCCTTTTGAAGTGAGAATGAGGGGCAGTTCCTCTCAACACTGGTGAAAGTATTTATGACCTGCAGGATAGGCACCATCTCTGCACATGGGTTGAATTACACATCGTTTCAGGGTTCTCCCTTTTTTGTTTGACGGGGGTGGGTGGAAGGGGATGAGTTGGGGGTGGGAAAGGGCCGTGACAAGCGATGTTGAGTTCCTGAGGGGACACAGGCAAAAGCACAGGCAATAAATAGCCTTTAGATTATTATACACTGATTAAAATCATTATCAATTACCTACATGTAAATATGCAATATGCTTGTGGAGCTGTATGTGGGTCTCACAAGTAGAGCTTGTTCTAACACTGTATCTTTTATTGCCCATCACCTCTGCTCTTAGGGTCTATATGCTGAGATGGTTAGCTAGTCATGTCATGGGGTATTCCCTGATATATAACATGGATGAGTAGATGTCTTTGAGATATACTGATCTCTTCAGTTCTCAAGATGGTTGAGAGAAAAACAAAAAAAAAAACAGATGCTGTATTTTCTTAGCTTCTTATTGCTTAGAGCAATTCTGGTGTTGTAGGCCATCTTGGTTCATCCGTTTTTGTCTTAATTTCCTTCTGCTGGGCTACTCCAATCCTACAATGGCCACCACAAAATATACGGATTGCAGACGGGGCTATTAATAAATAAATAATCCACTATAACTACTACTGTGGGGGGAATGACACAATTTAATGTAGGCTTATATATTCTTGCTAACCTGTGGACTAGCCAAGGCTCATCCATGAGATGGGTCTATTCCCATTTGGAGGAGTAATAGTGGCATTGCAAAAAATAATGCGCTAACGTACATGTTACAGTCTCTGGCTAATGAAACATCGACTTCTATGTCGTAGATATCTGATTACATTTCTGAAATGAGGCAGGCAGTAATACAGCATGAAATAGTTCTTGACATACTACAAAAGGAGGAGTTGATTCATCGTGTTGTTTCTACATTCCTGACTATTCTTCAAACCTGACAAAAATGATTAAACATATGAGGAAAACGGTGCCAAACCCACTGACTGCAACGCATGGTCTGAAACCATTGAGAACTGGTTAACAAACTTGTTTGGTTCAGTGTTCAGAGTACTGGCGCAGGTGTCTTAATCACTTATAAATTGACATGCTGTGCCACATCAAAGGCTCTTTCTTCTAGTGGCAGTTCTACACCTTTTATTCCCATGACTGAGAGGAGATATTGGTGATAATATTCATTATAAATAGGGGGAAAATGAGCTGATGTGAGAACAGTTCATGATGTGATGCAGACAGTGAGTCCATGGGAAACAGGATGAGACAGGACGCATGTGTCAAGCGAATGAGTAGGGAGTTTTAAGAATAAGGAAAACTACATGTGGCAGCGCACGTAATTCTCCATCTCACAGGGATGTTTTGTATGTGACCAATAAACTGAAATAAGGGAAATTATTTAAAATACTAATCAAATTAATGTATAAAGTAATAATTGTTAGTGAATATAGAATATGTAACTATATAAGGTAATTACAGTATGATTTATGCATATATGATAAGATAAGGCACCATCAAATTAAAAATGAAGTCCTGCAGGATGTCTGGCTAGAGTGATGATACAAATAGAGGGGCAAAAGATTTAATTAGATAATATCATTAGATGATAGTATGGGAAGATTTTTGGATAATCTTTATTGGATGAAAAGGCCAACAGAGACTGTATAAAATATACATGTTCTAAAGTGAAAATTCAGATGCTACATGAACATCTTGGCTTTGTTACTTTGTAATAAACAAAGAAACTACATCTCCACAAATGATTGACTCGACTACACTTCGATTACTGTTTTGAAGAAATTTGCACCAACAGTATGTGGGGAATGCTTGCATGAGACACCACTTGATAACCAGAAATAGAAACATCCAAGGCCCTTAAGGTCATTGACTGAATACACACACTCACAGCAACAAGCCACATATGATGCACACGCAGAGACATAAAAACCTTGAAACTCAGATCTCACTCTCGCACTCTAGCGCTGTCTGTGAAGCTAAAAAAAAAAAAAAACCTTTTTTGTGCACCCCTGCCTCTGATGTGTCTTCTTACTTCTACCTAATGATTCTTGTATATGACAAAGTGAATGCTAGAAATGTCAGTATTTGTAATAAATTTGTAACACTTAATTTTTTTTTAACCGATATCAAGTATTATGCATAATCTTTTTGTCAGATTATGAATCAGGCATCCAAACATAAGTGAATACATCTGAACATCTTCAACAGATTAATTTAAAATAACTCTAAATTACTATTTACCAAAAATCAATCCAAATTACATGTTTGAATTGTACATCTTCAGCATAGTTCATCAATGGGCAGTGTATATATATATATTTGAGAGTGATTTTTCACAGAAGCCATGACAAAATAAATAGACTAAGGAATGTATTGCACATAATTATTGCTCAATGTGTCAGTTTTAACTGTTCATGAGATGGATAGTCTGAGGGAGAAAACTGTTCCTGTGCCTGACGGTTCTGGTGCTCAGTGCTCTGTAGCACCTGCCAGAAGGCAACAGTTAAAAAAAAGTAATGGGCTGGGCGAGTGGGGTCCATTGTTGGGGTGTTCCTCCTAAAGACCACAATAATCTCCACCGTTTTGAGCTGTTCAGTTCCAGGTTGTTTTAACTACACCAGTGAGCCAGCCATTCGTCCTCCCTTCATTACACAGACTCATCGTCATCTTGGATGAGGCTGATGACAGTAGTCTCGTCTCCAAACTTCAGGAGTTTCTTCTTGGCGTTGCAGTCATTTGTATACAGGGAGAAGAGTAGTGGGGAGAGCACACATCCCTGGGGGGCACCAGTGCTGATTGTACAGTTGCTGGAAGGGAGTTTCCCCTGTCTATCAAGCTGCTGCCTGTCTGTCAGGAAGCTGGTGTTTCACTGACTAATAGACATGGGAACAGAGAGTTGGTGTAATTTAGTCTGGAGAATAGCTGGGATGATGGTGTTGAAAGCTACATGTCGAAAAAAGGTTGTTTGATGCTTAAACAATGTAGCGTCTGGAGGAATCAATGAAGGATAATCATTAACTCAGCAGGTCCATGAAAACAAGAACTTACTGTTCCAACTCCCCTAATTACTGCAATAGCGCCGACTAGTCTCCACGAGCACAATAAATGTATTGACAAAGAGACAAGGAACTATTGACAGGAAATCCTCGTGACTGCTAAGCCCCCCCTTTCCCATATGACTCGCCTCACACCGCGTGCTTTACCATGTGAGATCTTGAACGTAAAAATGTGGGTGTGTGTGTTTTTCAGTTTAAACTTAGAAATGTATGTCTAATGAAATATGTTTTAATCCCTGTGTGTTTATTTGTCTGATGATAGATCAAAACTAGTTGAAAGTAGTTCATTTGTGTAGTAAAACCTGTTATAGTTAATAAGAGGCCTTATATTTAATAGCCTAACAGTGTATATCCACGTCTAAGTGTACCAAATATACTTTTCTTGGTATCAAATTAAACCTTACGATTTGTCCTAGCCGAATTTGAATATAAGATTTCCGTAGAATGATATTTCGGCTATGTTTACCATCTTTTGAGTCATTCAGCCCAAAATCTCTTAGTCCTCTTATCTCTTAGCTCTCTTATTCCTCTTACTTCCCTTATCTCCTCTTATCTTCGAAAGCTCTTATCTTCTTCCTCTCTCTCTTGCTTTCAACTCCCAACTTACTTCATCTCTCCTTGGACTTCCCCCGGCACCCCTCTCTCTCCTCTTCTGCTGAACATTTGCAACTGCTTGGAACAACCCCTCAACTCTCTCTTCAAGTGAGTCTCAACTCCACGCTCTGGAAACACTGAACCGAAATCCTCCGCCTCAAGAAAGCCCCGAGGACGCGACATCCACGCAGCCTTGCTCATCCACACATAGGCCCATTTTGCAAGTATCATTTCATCTGAAATCCAAACGCGTTAAAATGTGTAATTCCATTTGCTGGCTCTTAAGGGTTAACTGTTGTAATAAGTTGCTATCCTTAATAATCTCTTTATTTTCCTTATTGCTTCTACTCTGTTTATTTTATGTTTATTTTATGTTACATGTTAAGTGTCTGTTTGTCAAGTGTAGTGATATATTCTAGTTCCTTGTATTAAACCCAATTATATGCTTGATTGTCTGTGTGTGTTGATCATAAAACAAAGCCTCTTTAATGTGCGATTTTAAGCTACGAGCTGATATTATCAAAGTAAGTTAACGTGTTTAATTATTTATATATATTTGAAGCAGACTCCTGGACTAAATAAGCCCTTTTTGGGGCGTTTTTACAATGTGTATGGGTATCCGGGTCAAATCGTCTGATTAATCATTGATTACGATCATTGAAATTAATTATACATTTCCCCAAACCTGACCTGCATACCCTACAACAAATAGAACACTGTTTTGATAGCGCTCAGAGCTACAGTGTGTAAACGTTTTTGTAGAAATAATTTGACAAATTTTACAAAACTTTACAAAACTAACAGGGACTAGGAGAAAGTATTTTGACATAAAAAATGATATACTTGAGCTTTAAAATGACTGCCACTTTATATTATAATAGTTTAATGCATGCAGCTTGGAGAGAATGGAACACATTCTCTAACACCATTTGTACTTAATTTAAATTCCTCTGTTGAACCCATTGTCTATACAACAAAATGCTTATCTTCAAGATCTCTGCCCTGTTATCTTGCAGACATTCTTTAAGTGACCTGGCATGGTTGCCTCAACATTACAATTTGCAGGAAACAACTACTCACATTTGGAAACTCTTCCACAGACATGATACTTTCAGATCGGATAAGATTGGCTACACAAAGTTGGAATAGTACATAGGAGTTAGGAAGTATTTTTAGCATTGAAAAAACCCAATCACACCTCAGTTTTAACATTTAAGTTAACTTATACATTTGCATCTGCCACTTGACATTAGTAGTTATAACCAGGGGTGGAAAGAGTACTGAAAAATCATACTCAAGTAGAAGTACTGTTACTTCCCAAAAAATTTAGTGTGAGTAAAGTAAATGTAGCTGTCCTAAAAACCACTCAAGTAAGAGTAAAAGAGTAGCTCATTTAAAAATACTCATTAGTAGTGAGTATTGAGTACTGAGTTACAAAACATATGCCCCATTATTATGAACACTGTCTGCCAACTTTTAAAATACATCACTTATCTATGATAAACACTTCATGAATCTGATTCCAAAAATATAAGGGAGACATGATTACAGAAATGAAAAGATTAAAAAGTTATTTTCAATACACTATCATCATTTTAAATCGTAATATATGAAACAATTACATTAAAATCAGTTTATGTGTAGGGTCTATTTCCCTAAATGCAGACAGAGTGTTATTGTTCTGCATAAAACATGTTCAAACAATGCAAGGAATGAAATGCTAAATAAGCAGGATCCCTTGGCACGTAATGTCCTGCACATTAGAGGTAGAGCAGGCATGGGAAAAGTTGTTTGGTACAGGGGCTACATCAAGCTTAAAAAGGAATAATTCACCCAAAAATGAAAATTCACCACTTTAACATTCACTTTCTTCTTTTGTTTTGGTAATTCACATTTTCCCTGTATATCGCCACCTACTGGGCAGGGAGAAGAATTTCTTGCAACAATTGACTTCAATATTGATATGTTTCTCACCCACACCTGTCATATCAATTAATGGATTCATCATGGATTCAAGTCATGGATTTAACCAATGGTTGTATATATTACTTTTATGCTGCTTTTATGTGCTTTTTGGACCGTCAACATTTTTGGCACCCCTTCAGTTATTAGTGAATGATAAGAGAATTTTCATTTTTGTTTGAATTATTTCTTTAAGTAGCAGATGGGGGCCCACAATGTCCTTCTTTTGAGATACAATGTTCCACATTGATTTAGTTCTTGTATCTTTTAAGCCAAGAAATATTTGTGTTACTCTAATGAATGTTGCACAATTTTCTGAAGTTTGTGACTGGCGGAATGTTCTGCCTGAAGTATTTCTCTACAAATGTTGATACTTTTCTATCTTTATCAAGGCTAAGAATAATTATAAATTATTTTATCATATATATATATACTTTCCTGGTAATTTATTATACCAATAAACACACTCTCTACATCATGGGTCATTATTATTAAAAAATGAACAATATTTTACCAAAAACTACTCAAAGTTAAACTACTCAAGTTATCCGGCCAAAAGAAGTGAGTGGTTTTCTCATTTCCTTGTTAATGATGTTTGGTTAATAGCTTTTACATGACATAGCCTACTAGACTGTGCTCAATTCGGTTACATGTTGTTAGGCATACCTCGTCTTGTTTCACCGTTGCCCTTTGTTTACCATTTTTGTCACTTTTGTAATTCCTTAGTTTTCACTTTTGTAGCTCCACAGTATCCCTGTTAGTGTTGTCCGTTCATTGTTTTCCCGCTTGCCCGCTTCCCGAGCCTCCTACGGCTCCGCCTCCAGAGCCCCCCGAGCCTCCCTCGGCTCCGCCTCCAGAGCCTTCCAGGCCTCCGCCTCTAGAGCCTCCTATGGCGCCACCTCCATCGGCCCCGCCGCCAGAGCCTTCCAGGTCTCTGCCTCTAGAGCCTCCTACGGCGCTACCTCCCTCGGCTCCACCTCCTGAACCTGCCCCTGTCCGGTGGCCTCCTCCCAGGCTCCCTGACCCTGTTCCTGACCTGTGGCCTCCTCCCAGGCCTCCTGACCCGGCCCCTGTCCTGTGGCCTCCTCCCAGGCCTCCTGAACCTGCCCCTGTCCGGTGGTATCCCTGTTAGTGTTCGTGTTCTCCGATCATTGTTTTCACCTGCCCTCGTTAATTTGCCATTGGTTTCTGTTTATCCCCTTGTTATCTTGTTTGAGTTCTGTTTGTTCATTGGCCCCTTTGTCCCATGTTCATGTATTTATACCCTGGTTCTTTGTTCAGTCCTTGTCTATCATTGAATGTTGTCATGCCTGGTATGTGTTCCCTGCCCGAGTTCTCAGTTTTATGTTTATTTCCCCATTGAGGGTTTTCCTTTGTGTTTATTGGTTTGTCTGTTCAATAAAGTAAGTTTGCATTTAGATCCGCTCTCCTCGTCTGCCTTCGCGGCCTCCATTCATAACAGAACGATAGACCACACATGGATCTAGCAGCCTACTCTGCGAATTAACGGCTCCTTAGCCTCAAGCAGGGGGACCGCCCTTTGGAGGACCACGTCCAAGAGTTTCTGAAGCTGGCAAACATCTCTGACTTCCCCGACTACGCTCTGGTGGCATTCTTCCAGGGTAACTTGAACGAGTCCCTGAGGGAACTGTTGCCGCCGGCGAAGCGTGGCTGGACACTCTTCAGTTTCGTGGAGGAGACCCTGCGAGTCAGCGGATCGCCGCTCATGGTGGACGTTCTGGAGGATGATGCTACCGCTCCTCCCACGAAGATACTCCCCCTCTCCGCCACGATTCGTCTCTCCACACCCGTCCTGACCTACACGCTGCCAACTTCATTCGCTTCAGAGCTGGCGCGCTCAACTTCGTCCGCCCGGAGGAGGAGGAGAAGACAGGCTTCCGCTTCCCGGTCCACGCCTGTCACGGTCAGCGAGCCAGAGCCCACGCCTGCCATGGTCAGTGAGCCTGAGCCCTCGTCAGCCACGGTCAGCGAGCCGTTAGCCTCCGACGTCAGTGAGCCAGCGCCTGTAGCCTTGACCATCCCTGAGCCAGCGCCTGTAGCCATGACCGTCCAAGAGCCAGCACCCCTCGAGCCTCCCAGGGCTCCTCCTCCCGAGCTTTCCAGAGCTCCGCCTCACGATCTTTCCAGAGCTCCGCCTCCCAAGCTTTCCAGAGCTCCGCCTCCCGAGCTTTCCAGAGCTCCGCCTTCCAAGCGTCCCGAGCTTTCCAGAGCTCCGCCTTCCGAGCTTTCCAGAGCTCCGCCTTCCGAGCTTTCCAGAGCTCTGCCTCCCGAGCTTCCCGAGCTTTCCAGAGCTCCGCCTTCCGAGCTTTCCAGAGCTCCGCCTTCCGAGCTTCCCAGAGCTCCGCCTTCTGAGCTTCCTGAGCTTTCCAGAGCTCCGCCTCCCGAGCTTTCCAGGGCTCCGCCTCCCGAGCTTTCCAGAGCTCTGCCTTCTGAGCTTCCCGAGCTTTCCAGAGCTCCGCCCTCCGAGCTTTCCAGAGCTCCGCCTTCCGAGCTTCCAGAGCTCTGCCTCCCGAGCTTCCCGAGCTTTCCAGAGCTCTGCCTTCCGAGCTTCCCGAGCTTTCCAGAGCTCCGCCTTCCGAGCTTTCCAGAGCTCTGCCTCCCAAGCTTTCCAGAGCTCCGCCCTCCGAGCTTTCCAGCGCTCCGCGCTTCCAGAGCTCTGCCTCCTAAGCTTTCCAGAGCTCCACCTCCCGAGCTTTCCAGAGCTCCACCTCTCAAGCCTCTCGAGCCTTCCAGGGCTCCGCCCCTCAAGCCTCTCGAGCCTTCCATGACCCTTCTCCCCGAGCCTCCTACGGCTCCGCCTCCCGAGCCTCCTACGGCTCCACCTCCCGAGCCTCCTACGGCTCCACCCCCCGAGCCTCCTACGGCTCTGCTCCCAGAGACTCCTGAGCTTTCTAGGGCTCTGCCTCTCGAGCCTCCTACGGCTCCGCCTCCCGAGCCTTCTACGGCTCCACCTCCAGAGCCTCCTACGGCTCCACCTCCCGAGCCTCCTACGGCTCTGCTCCCAGAGACTCCAGAGCTTTCTAGGGCTCCACCTCTCGAGCATCCTTCGGCCCCGCCTCCCGAGCCTCCTATGGCTCTGCTCCCAGAGCCTCTCGAGCCTCCTATGGCTCCGCCTCCCGAGCCTCCTATGGCTCCGCCTCCCGAGCCTCCTACGGCTCCACCTCCTGGGCCCTCTAGGGCTCCACTACTCAAGTCTCTGGAGCCTCCCAGGGCTCTGCCCCTCAAGTCTCTCGAGCCTTCCTTGGCTCCGCTTCCCGAGCCTCCTATGGCTCCGCCTCCAGAGCCCCCTCGAGCCTCCCTCGGCTCCGCCTCCAGAGCCTTCCAGGCCTCCGCCTCTAGAGCCTCCTATGGCGCCACCTCCATCAGCCCCGCCGCCAGAGCCTTCCGGGTCTCTGCCTCTAGAGCCTCCTACGGCGCTACCTCCCTCGGCTCCGCCTCCTGAACCTGCCCCTGTCCGGTGGCCTCCTCCCAGGCTCCCTGACCCTGTTCCTGACCTGTGGCCTCCTCCCAGGCCTCCTGACCCGGCCCCTGTCCTGTGGCCTCCTCCCAGGCCTCCTGAACCTGCCCCTGTCCAGTGGCCTCCTCCCAGGGCCCCTGACCCTGTTCCTGACCTGTGGCGTCCTCCCAGGCCTCCTGACCCGGCCCCTATCCTGTGGCCTCCTCTCAGGCCCCCTGACCCAGTCCCTGTCCTGTGGCCTCTTCCCAGGCTCCCTGACCCTGTTCCCGTCCTGTGGCCTCCTGCCAGGCCTCCTGACCCAGTCCCTGTCCTGTGGCCTCCTCCCAGGCCTCCTGACCCAGTCCCTGTCCTGTGGCCTCTTCCCAGGCCCCCTGACCCAGTCCCTGTCCAGTGGCCTCCTCCCAGGTCCCCCAAACCTATCCTTGCCCTGTGGCCAGCTCCCAGACCACCTGAACCTGTCCTTGCCCTGTGGCCAGCTCCCAGACCTCCTGAACCTATCCTTGCCCTGTGGCCAGCTCCCAGACCACCTGAACCTGTCCTTGCCCTGTGGCCAGCTCCCAGGCCTCCTGAACCAGTCCCTGCCCTGGGGCCAGCTCCCAGGCCTCCTGAACCGGTCCCTGTCCTGTGGCCACCTCCCAGGCCCCCTGACCCAGTCCCCTTTGTGCCCCCCTTGGACTTCCTGCCTGCCCTTTGTGCCCCCTTGGACTTCCTGCCTGCCCTCTGTGCCCCCTTGGACTTCCTGCCTGCCCTTTGTGCCCCCTTGGACTTCCTGCCTGCCCTCTGTGCCCCCTTGGACTGCCTTCTTGCTCTCGTGCTCCCCCGGTCTGCCCGTCTGCTCCTGGTGTTTTTTTTATTTGTTTCTTTTTATTATTTCGGATCGCCTGGAATCCGATCCTTGAGGGGGGGGGGGGCTCTGTTAGGCATACCTCGTCTTGTTTCACCGTTGCCCTTTGTTTACCATTTTTGTCACTTTTTTAATTCCTTAGTTTTCACTTTTGTCCCTTTTGTAGCTCCACAGTCTCCCTGTTAGCGTTCGTGTTCTCCGTTCATTGTTTTCACCTGCCCTCGTTAATTTGCCATTGGTTTCTGTTTATCCCCTTGTTATCTTGTTTGAGTTCTGTTTGTTCATTGGCCCCTTTGTCCCATGTTCATGTATTTATACCCTGGTTCTTTGTTCAGTCCTTGTCTATCGTTGAATGTCGTCATGCCTGGTATGTGTTCCCTGCCCGAGTTCTCAGTTTTATGTTTATTTCCCCATTGATGGTTTTCCTTTGTGTTTATTGGTTTGTCTGTTCAATAAAGTAAGTTTGCATTTAGATCCGCTCTCCTCGTCTGCCTTCGCTGCCTCCATTCGTAATACATGTACACTTCCAGTCTGACATTTTGATACAAATATGCTTTTTGTCCCACTGTTTAAATTCACTTTAGCTGCCGCTCAAGTTTTTTACGTGTGATTTGATTGGATGGGTGTCACGAGACTCTCCCTAGCTAATCATGCTGATAGATAAAAATAAAATCAGGACAGAAAAGTAGCGAATACAGACGGTGGGAAAATAGTGTGGTAAAAGTACAGTTACAGCACTTAAAATGTACAATAAAAGTACAAACAATTAAAAAGTAAACAATTAAAAGTAAACCATTTTTAAACTACTTAAAAAAGTAGAATTCTTGGAAAAAAGTGGCACAAACAAAAAACGTCTTTTTCAAGATGCCTTTTCGTTTGTGTATGTTTCCTGGTCACTGTCGCTGCCTCTCGTGTTGGGCACTGCCCACGCAATGGAAGCTTCTCTGCCGCGAAACCCCCCACAGATCTCCCATTCCCCAGCAAGCTCGTTTGCCCCAGCGAGTTTGCGATGTGACCGCCGGCTCATCTCAGGGTGAGTTTGCGGTCGCGTTCGCGAAGTGGATGAGCATTCGATTACAGCATTGGAGAGTGGGTTGGTTCAGTCTGTTGCCATGCGCAGCTGATGGCCATGCTTGCCCGGGTGGCTGCGAGTGTCGGGATGGAGTGGAATCGTCCGCTCCCCCCTGAACCCTCACAGCCCGGTGATTGGTCCTGGGGCTCCGAGCTCCGCTTATGGTCGCGCCCTGCCCCTGTACCTTTCTTCCCGGAAGTGCATGATGAGCTCATGTGATCGCGGCAGGCACCTTTTACTGCCCGGACCCGGTTTGTGGGCTCGTCCTCTCTCACTACCCTCGACGGAGGGCTGCCAGGGGGTGCTTGGTGACTCCCCAGGTCGGTAAGGCGATCGCGGTGCACTTGTGCCCGCAGAACGCCGCCACCTAGCGGAGCCGTCAAGGTCTCCCGTCCAGGGCCTGTGGGTTTACGTCGTCACTCACGACTGAGCCTAAAATGCCACTGGACTGTCTGCATGCATTCAGACAGAACACGTTGGCCCCAGTGAAATCCTTTCAGAGGCTCTTGTGCATATGGCATCCTTAGCGATGGTCACACCGCTTGGGTTGATGCATATGAGTGTGAGACACTTCAGCACTGGCTACAGGAGTCGAGAGATGAGCATGGCGCCATGGCACACACCGCATCCTTGTCATGCAGGCTTGTCGCTGTCTATTCAGCCCCTGGTCAGACCTAGCTTTCCTACGGGCAGGAGCTCCCCTAGGCCAGATCCCCAGGCACGTCGTGGTTACGACAGATGCCTCCCAGCGGGGCTGGGGCACCATGTGCAATGGGCACTCAGTCATCAGCCCTTGGACCGGCCCACGACTGTGTTTGCACTTCAACTGCCTCGACTTGCTGACAGTACTACATGCCCTGAGGAGGCTATTGCCATTGATCCGGGGCAAGCATGTGTTAATCCGGACAGACAACACAATTGCGTACATCAGCCACCAAGGCGACCTACACTCTCGTCGAATGTCACAACTCGCCCGTCTTCTCCTCCTTTGGAGTCCGCAGCGGCTCAAGTCGCTGCAAACCACCCACATCCCGGGCCACCTCAACAGCACAGCAGACGAGCTGTCTCGACAGGTTACAGTCAGGAGAGGGTGGAGACTCCACCCTCAGGTGGTCCAGCTGATCTGGAGTCGATTCGGCCAAGCACAGGTAGACCTGTTCGCTTCCCCAGAATCGCGCAAATATGCGTTGCCCCTAGTGAGCCTACTTGCACAGATGTTGTGCAAAGTCAAGGAGGACGAGGAGCAGATTCTCTTAGTGGCCCCTTATTGGCCCTCCAGGATTTGGATCTCGGACCTCATGCTCCTCGTGATAGCACCCCCTGGTGAATTCCCTTCCTCGGGGAGGGGGCACCATCTGGCACCTGCGACCGGACCTCTGAAATCTCCATGTCTGGCCCTTGGATGGGATGTGAAAGACTTAAGTGGCCTACCACCCACGGTGGTAGACACAATTACTCAGGCCAGGGCCCCAGACCCCCACTTGCAGCATCATTCCTTTTATACCCGTATGTCCGGGGGAGTGGCACGAAAATTCCACACACCAATTTTCATTGGCCTTTTTTCAAGATCAGATATGTCTGGGCTCCCAAGAAGGTCATAAATCAAATGTCATTTATCAATTCATTTGACATTTTGACACATAGTATAGGTTATAACAACTGACATTAGTTTTGTGAGACAGGGGGTCTTTTGTGTCTTTAGAGCCTGCTGGTTTAGAAAGACCATAATTCTTATGTAACATTCCATCTGTATGTTGTAATCCTGGGAGATATGTTCCAGATGTTTTCTCACACTTTTCTATGAGAGCTCTATAAAACATGGCCACAAAATGTTAGATGAAACATCCATTTATAACGTCATTGGAAATACATCTAAGATAGTCTTCTTACAGGACACACATACACATATTTAAGTACATAGGTCAGACGGACCATAAACTGGACATGGATAAGACAAACTTTCCTTGTCCATAAGAGGAGATGACAATAACAAGATAAACAATGTTTTGGTGGTAGCCTTCAGCCTTAAGATACTCGCTGATGCTTATCTACCAGGATTCAAGGGCCTGGGATATTTTCTCGATACCTGCAATATGAAGGATGGTCACATACTCTAGGTTCAAGATAGACAGGGTGGTTGACAAAATGCCTAACCATTTGTGAAATTGTTCTTTGTGTGGATGATGATTAATTGTGTGACAGCTGGGAAATATCAGAAAGTGTACAGAATAATGTTGTACGGCTAGTCTGAATGGTATAATGAGATGTTCTGAGAGAAGTACTTAGAAGAGTTTCTTACCCACTTGCAGGTTTAACGTTTAACATTATATTTTTGTCTGAGTGAACGATCATCGACCTTCGGCCTAGAGTGCTCTGGTCGGTCAGGGGCTCGTGAGTATCCCCACACCCTCCCGTCGCCTCACACCCTGGGAAACTCCAGAGAAGAATAGAGTCCATCCCCTATCCAGAAGTATGGATCCAGAGCCAAGACTGTGCGTCGAAGTAAGCCACACCAGATTCCATGTCCCCAGAGCTAGCCTTTGCCGCCCGGGTCTGGTCCGTCGATAAAAACCCCATTTACTATCACATAAAAAAAACAAAACACTGTGACAGTCGTGTTTATACCCTAGCGGCTTATGTGTTAGGAGAAGATCCAATGGGACTAATATATATCAACGTATTGACACCCGCTACCCCAACAGAAACCCCTGTAATTAAAAGCACCACTCAAAATAGCATGCCTGATTATAAAATAGTGAAATATTTGACTATAACCGACCCGAAAGAAACCTTGGCTGTGGAGATAGGTGTCACTGAAAGAAATGAGTGGTTGGCTTGGCTATTAAACACTGCTAATCAAACCCAGACAAGAAATTGCATTGTATGCGCTGTGTAGCCAGGCCCATTTCGTTAACCATACTAGGAATGCGGTAAAAGGTTTGGCTGGACAAAACTAGCCTTATGGCCAGGCAGAATCGATGGGGCATGTGTAGGATTTTTGGCTCTGTATGATATATTTTGTCCCCAATAATACTAGTCCAGATGGTAGTGTTACCAGAGCCCTTGAAGGCTTAACAGCCTTAGCAAATGAACTGGCAGAAAATTCAGGAATAGATGACCCATTCTCTAGTATGCTAGAATCATGGTTTGGGAAGTGGACAGGGTGGATTCAGATGAGCTCACTGGTCTTGGCGGTGGCACTGCTGGTAACCTGTGGATGCTGTTGCATTCCATCAATAAGGGGACTAGCACAAAGACTAATTGATACTGCATTGACTAAACAATATCTAGAAACAATAAAGACATTTATTTACAGTATATGGGATAATAGGAAACCTTAAAAAGTCAAAATAATTCTTAAGTTGAATTCCCAAATGTAATATATTATTATAAAGCTGCCAAAATTCAACCTATATTGATTGGATGAACAAAGAATCAAAAGTGAAATGGAGGAAGATGGAAATTTAACAAATAGGGGAACCTAATAGTATATCCCTTTTCTTACCCACACAAAGCAACAAATTTAAATCAATAGATAATATTTGTATTAATTGTATTTTTAGATTTTGGTAAGAAAAATAGACAAATTAATTAATAAAATTAAGAAAGATATAGTTAATTTACAAGAAATTGCTAAAGATCCAATTTTCATGTCAAATAGATTAGATAATACATTTAAGTTTTGGGCAGATAGAGGTCTGAAAATATATCACCACCTGTTCACTGATAAATTAATGGATAACTTTTCAAACCTAGAAAAAAATGATGAGCTTCCCAATTCACATTTAGTTAATTATTTACAGGTAAGAATATATTTAGTAAAATAAATAAAAAAGGAAATGCATCCATTAATAAATTATATAATTGATACATACAATACAACTAATACAATAAAATCTTTTAGATATTTAAAGAGAACTTGAAAGAGATATGACACATTCTGAACAAAATTATATGTAGACGGGAGGATGAATTAAAAATAAAAATTAATCAGCAAGACTGGGAAGAAATATCAAATAGTACATTCTATACTACTCAATCCAGTGTTTGCAGGGAATATGCCTGGAAGATACAAATGAGATTTTTTTTATAACACCTGTTATTCAAAGTAAATACAATAGCGTGGTAAAAGCGGATTGTTGGAGAAAGTGTGGAGAAAACAAATGCTCATTACAGTCAAATTCTATATGAGTGCTCTAAATTGACAACTGATTGGAATAAAGTGATAAGATTATTATTTAACTGCACAATAGAAATACATCCAGAAAACCATATTTTGGGTGAAATGGAATTGTCCTTAAGAAGTAAAACTGAACAAAATGTATTTAGGGTAATCAGAATTTGAGACAGATTACAAAAAAATTGTCTTAAATCAGAACCCCCACAATTTCAAAGATGAGAGAAACAATTTTGGAAATACACCAAATAGCATTTATAATTAATGATAAAGGTCTGGAATGTGAACATAAATGGTATTTGCTTAAAATATTATAAATGAATTTTTTGAATTTCTTTCCTTCAGATTCTTGATTTTTGAACATTAGTTAAAATACGTGGTATTATGTCCTATCTTATCTAATATTTTTTAAAAAGGAGGTGATGTCTTATCTTACTTTCCACTTCATTTGAAATAAAATATAACAGGTAAATGAATGAATTACACATGCTATTATTTATATAATATGTTGTGAATGGTTATTTGATATGGTTATTCAAAATTAAAAAATTTTTTTATCTTTCTTGATGTACAATTTGTGCATTGTCTTTAGAAAAATAAAATAAAAAATAAAAAATCATATAAAATGCTACTATTGATTATTTAAAAAGTGAGCACTTGGAATACTGTGTGCAAAAATCTTGTATGCAATATAAGATGTATTTGTTCTTTTTGTAAAATACATATATTGTGTACTGCAATATTGCTTATTGCTTATATTATTATAACTTCAAGTAAAATACTTTATGTTCATCTCGAGTCCACGAAAGAAAGAAGGGGTTTGGGTAACCTTCACATAGCCATAGCAATCTTGAGCTTTTAATATTTTTAAAACGATTATATGTTCAAAGATATTTTCTACAATGGCTAAAGACGGTAAATGAAAAGCAAATACATTTTAAATAATATAGCTGCAAGCAGCAATACCGGGGTCAAGCCCATTATCAGCAGCATGAGCAGCTAAAGAAGCAATGTAACACATTTTAAGTTATAAAACTGATGAATGCTGTAGGAGTTAATGATAAAAAACAAAGATTTATGGCCATGTTTCTCAAGATACACTACTGTTCTATTTGCGTGTTCTAGTTGCACATTAAAATCTCTATCATCGTTTGAACAAAAGTGCTTGCTCTTTTGGCTATTAGTACATTGATAAAGAGCGTTTACTCAAGGTTGTGCAGAGGGTGTTAAATGCAACATTGCACACTATACATTGTTTAGTGTATTCTCAAGCACAATTTTTTGAAAAAATTGGAAAAGTCTGTTTTTACATCTATAGAGTTATATGCAATACATTTATAGACATCTATAAAATATTTAGCTTAATTACATTTAAACTAAAAAAAGATTTGGATTATTTACATACTAAAATTGTTTTGCGTTCCTCCACAATAGATATGCCTTCTCTCACAAAACGTTTTGCGTTACCTTGAAACAGTTTTGCATTCCCCGGAATTATTTTGTGATCCTTCGCAATAGCTTTAACCATCCCTTACAAAAGTTAACCATAGTTTTACAAAATGTAACAGTGGTTTTACAGTAGTAACTATATTTTAACTCTGATATTTGAAGTTAAACTATACTGTAGTAATACAGTTAAACTGAAACTATGGTGATATATTCATTCAAAAAACATGGTTACTACAGTTTTACTATAGAAACTCCACAGCAAATCTTCAAAAATAGCACTTGGTCTAGGATGTGACAGGTGTGGGTTCAAAGTGGAAACGCAAAATATGCGGTTTCAGATTTCAACCTGTTCACATACACAGCAGAAGGAGCACACATCTTAATGCTCACTGTCAGCATATCGTATCAAAAACAGCAGTAAAAACTAGTTACATGAAATATATATGAAGAGCAATGCAATCATACTTCAAGGAAAAACAATATAGGGTTCAAGAATCCCGTTATCTTAAAGAAGTACAAGGATAAAGGACAGAAAATTCATTGTAATGAAAAAAGTATAACATGTCGTTTTTACAATATTTGTTGGGTAAACAAGTGATCATAATAAAATAACACTTACATGCATTCTATGGCTAGTGTTAACCATATAATGACAAGGGTATTTTTCATGTCAGGTTGGTTATCACATTTTTATTGGAACAATTGCTTTAAATGTTATAAATGACATAAAACACAATTTATTAATTACAATATTTGTAGGCCAAAGTTTTGTTTTTTTCTGTTTCCGAATTGTTTTGTGTGTTATACATATATATATATATATATATATATATATATATATATATATATATATATATATATATATATATATATATAAAAATCTGTTTAAATTTTGGTGAAAAGCCTATAGACTGCTATGTGGCAGTTATGCAATGCAACAGCATGCCTAGTTTAGCATTACAACATGCCCTACTATTGGGGCAATGAACTGTATCTTTTTCATGGGCAATAATGGTGGAAATGTTTAAAATATTTTTCTAGCCAAGACTTCAAAAATAAACCTAGTCTGAGAAATGAAACTACTGAGGAGTAAAACAAACCCTAATTTCCCCCATTTGATCTATATATACATTTTGTTACATTTCTTATCACAAGGACATGATGTGTCCTCACTCTTTGCCATGGAGTTTAGATTTTGTCCTCTTGAAGGGGACAAAATGAAATTCTGACAGGTGAGATCTCTGTGTTTTTCTGGGTGTGTGTGTAACCGGCCCTGGTTGCCCCGCTCCGAACGGGACATGAACCAGCTTCTCCAGTGTGGGAGGCAGGTGCGCTAACAAGGGGGCTAAAGGCTACAGCCTCTAGCGTAAGTTGCTAGTGCACCTCTAAAAAAAATAAGGCTTAGCACTTTTCACATGTGTACTTACAGGCAGCTGTTCTGTATATTGTAGTGGTTACAGCTTTAGCCCGTAGACCAGTAGGATTGGAATGAAGACCAGGAGTCGAGGTGTCAATCAAATTAGTTGACATTTTACTGAAGAGAGTTGTTTGCGAAATCAAATGGCAGAAGTCAGCAGATCAAAAGCCTCTGAGTTCGAAGACTAGAGAATCACAAACTGAACTCAGGTCAAAAAACATCAATACTTATATTCAGATACAGCATCAATTTGACATTAATGCAATGGCTTCTAGAATTCTGATTGGTTACAAGCAAAGGTAACTATAGAACATTTCTGAACTTGGTCATGGTGTACATCGTTTATCTTATTGATTGTTGGCATGATGCTTTAGTTCCGTATATAGGCTCCAATGGTGCGAGGCAGGTCATAGGCCAAGGACAGTCTTCCTTTTATGGAAAATAGTAGGTCTCTGAGGTCCAGTTGTCCACCTCTCGACTGCTATTCTCTCTTCACTGAATTACTGAAACAGAAATACTTTGAGAAACACACACACAGTTTCTCCTATTCAAGGTCTTATACTACAAAACTTCTCTTGGGGACTGGTTTTATCTTATTGGAACTCAAAACATAGAGATAATTGTACTTCCTCTCGCATCTGGAGTGGTATTTATAGTATATTTTTCAATATTATAGTATGTTTTTATATCAAAGTACTTATATGAGTTTCCTGGCCTTTGTGTGACCCAGGAGAGAGCATATGAGTTTACTAAAAGTGTTGATGCTGCAAAAACCACAAAGAGCACCCAGCTGTAACAAAATAATGAGGCTATGGACCTTGAAACACAGCTGAAGATAAAGAGTAAAAACAACCAGTGGTCAAAGTAATTAAGAAGACTAAAGCCAGGTTTCTACCAGTAAAAAGATATCAAAAGGCTCTGTGAGATAATGGTGGTGAATAGTATATGTAAACATTAGGGATTTTCTAGGTAAACATTCTGATGTTGAAAAGGAATAAATAATAAATTATTTTAATATAAAAGCTGAACATAGAGACACTTCTGTTTTTATATGCAATGAAGAAACTGCTAATGGAACTTGAAATTGGAATTGAAACTGTTGATGATACTAGATAAAACTTTGTTCTTGGATCTCTTAATAATTAATTTTTGTCCCTCCAACAAAAAAAGACAAATATTTTTTTCTTTGTTGCTGCAAAAACAGTTGATGGGAGCAAAGGTAGAGGTAGCTAAAAAAGAGAGGAAGTGAAACTTCAACTGCCACTAGAGACAGACTGAGGTGAAATTCTTGCTGGATAACAGAACGCTAATGCCAAAGCCTGCATAGGTGAGGCACGATTTATGTTCCTTCAACAGAAGAAGGACCGAACCTGAGATCAGATGTGGAGATATGGATGGTGTGGCAAGCTGACAAGAAGCAGGCGCTTTTCAGAAAACCCAGCCACTGGGTAAGGGTCTTTAGGGGACCAAGGTGCAACGAACTTCCCTTCCCACACCAAAGCTTCACACCCCTGGTGGCCATTTCAACAGCTTCCAGTGACCCTACCCTAAACTCCCAACTGCTCACCCCTCAACCAGACAGAAAACATATGGATTTTCTTTTTAAAATAACTGAAACAAAACACAGTAAGCTGTCACAGTACATCTTGGTAAGAATTTCACACAAGAGACTCTAAATATAAATGATGGGAAAAAATAGAAAGACCTGTTTCTAAGTTATTTACTGGTATAACAGCAGCTCTTTGATTTTTCTGTTGCACTAACATCCTTTCAAGTTAAACTACACCAATCAGCCACAACATTAAAACCACCTGGCAAATATTGTGTATGTCCCCCTCGTGCCACCAAAACAGCACCAACCAAGATGATTATCTTCTCACCACAATTGTGCAGAGCGGTTATCTGAGTTATCGTAGACTTTGTTAGTTCAAACCAGTATGGCCATTCTCCATTGATATCTCTCATCAACAAGGCATTTCCATCTACAGTACAGTACATCACTTGATGTTTTTTGTTTTTGGCACCATTCAGAGTAAATTCTAGAGACTGTGTGGAAATCCCAGGGACTGGAATTCTAGAGACTGTTGTGTGTGGAAATATCAGGAGATCATCAGTTACAGAAATACTCAAACCAGCCCATCTGGCAACAACAATCATCCATGCAATTATCTAATCAGCCAATCGTGTGGCAGCAGTGCATAAAATCATGCAGATAAGGGCCAGGAGCTTCAGTTAATGTTCACATCAACCATCAGAATGAGGAAAAAAATTTGACCTCAGTGATTTAGAGCGTGGCATGATTGTTGGTGCCAGATGGTCTGGTATTGTTTATTTGTTTTACAAGGTATGTAACTGATATTGATGATCGTGAGAGATACAATCAGAGGGGCGATATGTGATAGAAATGTTAAGGTTAAGTATGAGAGATAGCTGAGCAGGGGAGCATAGAGGGGTCAGTGCAAGTGGAATTATTTGAGGGGACCGAAAAATGGGAACCTGACATTGTTTAACCCTATGTACTGGACCATGCCACTAACGATGACTGGAATTTTCATAAAACTCTCTTTCTGTGACCATATTTCATAACGTTAATCTTGTGGAATATTTGTATCAAGTTAAATATAAATTAATGAAGTAATATCATATGTAAATATAGCCATTTATAACTATTTTATATATATAATCGTTTCTGATGGTCATATGTGTCTTTTTGTGTATGTGAGTGGTTCAGCATAAAGGTCTGAGAATGGAATGTAGGGAAAGGTACATGGACATTCACACAGAAATGACTTACATATGTTTCCTATTCACTTCTTTTGAAGCTAAAGAAAACATATGATGAGGCCCCTCTTAGTGTAATGTTTTTACATAGGGTGAAATTGCTCACAGTATGTACCTGAAGCCTTCTGGTTTGAAGATGGAGAAGATATAATGGTGGGGCCCCAAAGATGTTTTTCTGCACAAAACACTACAGATTGAAGAAACAATATAAATGAATAATGATATATGGAAGGTTTTAGCCATGCCTTGTGAGACCTATGTAAGCGAGTGCAAACTCAAGACACATCAGTTGTTTCTGCAGAGCAACTCGGCTTGTTATATCTCTGATAATAAAGTCTATTTTCTGGCGTCAAAAACTCCAAGTATTTCAGAGTGATTTTTCACAAATTGGGCAGAAACCACAACATTCTCTTACCAAGATTAAGTAATACAAAATAACATTATATATCCAATCAGAATAAAGTACACAAGAATCAGGAGAGATCATGTAATTTATAAAAGCTTGTGCTTAACTTTTCTTGGATGAGATTTTCAGCTCCATCTGATGGAACCCCCAGCCGAATACCAATAAAAAAGATATGTGAGTTAAGTATTATGGTAAATTCTCTAGTGTGTAGTGACAGAATACAAGATTCTCGCATTGAGAGAGTATCATCAGTGGGCAGAGCGTGTTGTGGAAAAAGATTCTTTCTCGACCTTACGAGGAATCAGGGATTCCAAATGCCAAAGGTTAAAGTTTATTGAGCAACCAATAAACCTGAGAATGCCAGCTGTTGTAGTGGTTTCTACCCAATTTGTGAAAAATCACTCGAAGTCTTAGGGATTTTGATTTCAGAAGAATAGACTTTATTATCATACAATAAATCCAAGTTGCCTGCAGAACAACTAAAGCATCTCTGGGCTTGGGTTCACTTAAATACATGTCCTCTAACAAGGTGGGGCTAATACACTTCAATCGTGTCACCATAATCCATCATCCTATTCTTTGACTCCAGTGTAATTATATTAAGAAATGGACAGGAGACACCTGTGGAAGAGCCTCACCATATATTCTCTCAGCAGTCATGAGAAAACCTGCACAGACCTCTAAATAGGCACACACATATGTTGAGCTCAGTCATGAGACCACATATGTGAGACTATTCCTGTTCCTGCACAGGCCTTTAAAAACACACACACACACACACACACACACACACACACACACACACACACACACACACACACACACACACACACACATGTTGTGTTTCCATGTTTTATGGGGACTTTCCATAGACATAATGGTTTTTATACTGTACAAACTTTATATTCTATCCCCTAAACCTAACCCTACCCTAAACCTAACCCTCACAGAAAACTTTCTGCATTTTTACATTTTCAAAAACATAATTTAGTATGATTTATAAGCTGTTTTCCTCATGGGGACCGACAAAATGTCCCCACAAGGTCAAAAATTTCGGGTTTTACTATCCTTATGGGGACATTTGGTCCCCACAAAGTGATAAATACACGCTCACACATACACACACACACACACACACACACACACAGTAAAAGAACTGCTTGACCATCAGAAATAATTGTAGAATAAAATGGCATTGATTACACCTGATTAATGTATACTTAACTTGATAAAAATACACCACACTGTCTGCTCTGCCTCCCCAATCTCAGTCTCCCAGTCTTTAAACATTTTTGTTATCCTTCTGAACCCATAGAGTGTTCATTCTCATAATCTCTAACCACTGGGCTTGCTTTTCCACTTGTCTCTGCTCGCCACCATTATTTCTTAAACCAATCTGACTTCAATCTAATGGTGGAACCCTAGCAACCCATCTATAAAAGGCCCATTTGTTTAGGAAGTGTATATTCTAGGTAAAAAGTTAAAGGTGATTAAACATAATGAGTATCTTGCCTAATGGGTTGCCTAAACATATTATACATCTTGTCTAAGTAAATACGTATTTAAAATACTAAATATACACTCACCTAAAGGATTATTAGGAACACCTGTTCAATTTCTCATTAATGCAATTATCTAATCAACCAATCACATGGCAGTTGCTTCAATGCATTTAGGGGTGTGGTCCTGGTCAAGACAATCTCCTGAACTCCAAACTGAATGTCAGAATGGGAAAGAAATGTGATTTAAGCAATTTTGAGTGTGGCATGGTTGTTGGTGCCAGACGGGCCGGTCTGAGTATTTCACAATCTGCTCAGTTACTGGGATTTTCACGCACAACCATTTCTAGGGTTTACAAAGAATGGTGTGAAAAGGAAAAACATCCAGTATGCGGCAGTCCTGTGGGCAAAAATGCCTTGTTGATGCTAGAGGTCAGAGGAGAATGGGCCGACTGATTCAAGCTGATAGAAGAGCAACTTTGCCTGAAATAAGCACTCGTTACAACCGAGGTATGCAGCAAAGCATTTGTGAAGCCACAACACGCACAACCTTGAGGCGGATGGGCTACAACAGCAGAAGACCCCACCGGGTACCACTCATCTCCACTATAAATAGGAAAAAGAGGCTACAATTTGCAAGAGCTCACCAAAATTGGACAGTTGAAGACTGGAAAAATGTTGCCTGGTCTGATGAGTCTCGATTTCTGTTGAGACATTCAGATGGTAGAGTCAGAATTTGGCGTAAACAGAATGAGAACATGGATCCATCATGCCTTGTTACCACTGTGCAGGCTGCTGGTGGTGGTGGTGGTGGTGTAATGGTTTGGGGGATGTTTTCTTGGCACACTTTAGGCCCCTTAGTGCCAATTGGACATCGTTTAAATGCCACGGCCTACCTGAGCATTGTTTCTGACCATGTCCATCCCTTTATGGCCACCATGTACCCATCCTCTGATGGCTACTTCCAGCAGGATAATGCACCATGTCACAAAGCTCGAATCATTTCAAATTGGTTTCTTGAACATAACAATGAGTTCACTGTACTAAAATGGCCCCCACAGTCACCAGATCTCAACCCAATAGAGCATCTTTGTGATGTGGTGGAACGGGAGCTTCGTGCCCTGGATGTGCATCCCACAAATCTCCATCAACTGCAAGATGCTATCCTATCAATATGGGCCAACATTTCTAAAGAATGCTTTCAGCACCTTGTTATATATATATATATAAATAATGGCGTTGTGCAGGTTTATGTGAATGTAGATCTGACCTTGGTGGAGGAGAGGGATCTGGTGAAATACCTCAAACCTATCCAAAGTCGGAAGTTAATGAAGGGCATCAAAGAAGGTAAATTCATCTGTTCACCCATTACACTTTTCACTCTTTCATGTCACTGAATTAGGGCCTTAGAACATTGGCACAACTGGTAGACAATATACTTCGTATGTAGTCCCAAGCTCACACATTGGTTACCTGTCAAATACTATTGGATGAAGTGATTAATCTCAGGTGTGCAGCACAGCTTATAGACCTTATTCATGTGTGTGGTATTTGTTCAGTGTGACGTAATGGGTTGGGGAAATGTATAATAGGCATAAAAAATAATAATTGGAATTACAAACTCATCAAAACTGGGCTGTTTTTCACTGCTGTTGTTTTCACATCTGGAAATACATAGAAGTGAATGCAGCTGATGCTTATTACTTGCATGCATTTCCAAACTTAATAACAATAGCAGTGAAAAACAATCAGACCCTGTTATGATGAGTTTGTAATTCCAATAGTGTATTGGCCTGTTATTTTAACTATTGTTTTTTAAGTGGCATTATCAGAGCAATCTTTTAACATGAGTCAATGGACACTTCTGCGTTCTCCCAACCCATTATGTCACATTCGAACAAATGGCACTCACGTGAATAAATTCGAATTGCTTCATCCAATAGTGCTGACAGGAAACCAATGTGTGCTTCCTCCAGGAAGTACTGGAGCAGGACTACAGTTAAGCACACAGTCTATTGACCCATAACCCTACATCTTGCCCTATCTTAATTAATAAATTGTTTTTGTGCCTTCTAGGACTTGTTACTCTTAATATGGAGTTGGTCTCTGCTCCTGATCCAAGTGCTCCAAGTTCCCCAACTCCATGGTCTCCAAACACAACATTCCAACCTCCAAATCAGCTGTTGCCCAGCCCTCCAAGCACGTCAAGCGCTTCACAGCCTGGCGTACCATGGCATGTTGACTTTCGTCTCAACTGGGACCAGGTGTCATCAGCCATTCGGCTTAGAGTGGAAAAAGAAGAAAGACCATTGCCAGACGAGAGAAAGGCCTTCGTGGTCGTGCTCGTGGACCAAATGATGCAGCACGACCGTAACCCAACCAGAGCCATGTGCCACAGCGTTGTGAGAAACATTGTCAGGTAGGGATGGGACTATTATCAATATTAGCTGTCAGTTAATCCCCAGCCCCACCCCCTTCAACTGTTTGTAACTTTCACTGATTTATTCCCTGCACCTATGATGTAACAAGGGTGCAAAAGTGAAGACTTTGTAAACATGGTTTGTTTAAACAGAGCTAGTATATTCAAGAAAACCATACTAATTCACATGTTTTTATGAAGGTCTTGTTCAGCCTGATGTTTTTTTTTTTTGGTCTTGTTCAGCCTGATGTTTTTTTAAGCGTGGTTCTTTCCTTTAAGTAATCCTTACATTAGCTGTACGCTTCTGTCGTAAGTGCCACAATGGTGACATGTTTCCTAATTATCCCACCCACATTTTCAGGAGCAATCCAAAATCATTTGGCGACATTGGCAAGCACGGTGTTACTGCTGGAGACGGATGTCACTCTCTTCTGCAACAAGTAAAAACGAGAGTGGAGAACAAAAATAGGAATAATACACTTGCTCAACGCCGCAGAGAAAGAAGACCGTGCACGGTCTTCTTTCTTAGCTGTACGCTTCTGACGTAGAAGCTACAGGAGGCAATTAGTCGACGAGGACAGACCATCCTGGATTACTGTGCAACACTGGACAACCCCAAGATCCGTGATGTTCTGGCCTGCTATGATCCAGACTCTGACAAGGCTGCCTGCATCCTGCTGCTCCTAATGTTGTACTTCAAAGAGCCGAAAGAGAGTTTGATGCTTGAAGTTGATGTAAGATTTTTTATACAAATATTTAAAATGCAAAATGAGTGATTACATTATCAACATTTACCTTGCATGATTTTCTACCTCTGACAAATGAACAATATTTATCCTTTATCCTAAATCCATGCTATTGTGTGTTAACTATGTTACAGCCATGTGCCACTGCTGTGGACTTCAATACTGCAGAACTCCCCAGCACCCCCTGCTTGATCATTCAAGGTAATGTTACTTTGATCTAGTATTGACAATTCTAACTCATTATTTTGTTTTCATTCTAGAAATCTACATGACCACAATAAATAATAATAATTATAATTATAATAAGAATTACATTTGTATAGCCCTTTGTATCTTAAGCAGATCGCAAAGTGCTCATAACACATAATGTTGTATCTGTTCATTTCAGGTGACATGATGAAACCCTCTGGATGGCTTATATCCATCGAGGGACATGTCGTGATGGGCCCACACCCTTTCTTTTTACACGGAGTAGCTGCTTTCTTCAGCAGATATTACGTCTTCAACCTTGAGTATCCTGCCGCTGGATCGTCGACGCTGGAGTTCATTCAAAGGTATTTTATAAAGATCACATTTAATCTTGTAATTCACATTATAGTACAGGCTTCCAACTCAATGATTGTCTTGAGGTCTAAAATGCTGACAAACGAGGTACATGAGGCTAGCCTGGTGAGACCATCCTGATCTCGCGAACTCCTTCAATTTCGCTCTGCAGATCAGTCTGGTTTTCTACACATGTTATGCTGACAAATACCTGCCGGTCCAATCACAGCTATTTATTTTGTTTTGGGGCAGGCTATGTGATGATGATTTCGAAACGTCTATTGCGAAATGCGAATGTATTGAATGAAGTAGATGAAATTTTCTTTAAAAGCAGAACAAAATGCTCTCAGGCCCTTAATTGAAAAGGATGTGTTTGTCATACTTTCAACAGCGTTTGGTTTTAATTTAACAACTGGCCAATTGCGTGAAGATGCATTTCAGTGGTGGCGCACGTTGATATGGCCTCTCATTATAGAAAATCAACTACTTTGCCTCAGGCAAACCTAACCTGAGGCACCTTGGCTAAAAATGGCTAAAAAAAATTATGGTGAGAGTAAGATCTAACAAGTTTGGATTATAAATCTATTAGGGTTTGATGTGGGGAAAAAGCACAGCAAAAAGCACACCTTGATAAATGCTGTCTGCAATACATACTGTAAGTCTATTTAAAACTGAAACTATCTTTGCTTATTAACAGGTGCTTCCTGGGCATCAATCCTGAAAGAGGCTCAAAGACCAAGAAGTGGACAACAATGAACCCTCATGTGAGCACCCTTTTGAGGAAACTTATTGACTTTGAGTGGGCATCATAGTTTTTTTTTGCAGCGGTAGTTGTCAGGCTCAGTTTTGAGTAGCCTTGTACTTTTCGTAATTTTTCAAGACAACTTTGCACTACAAGATTTTTACACAATGCTGTTGCGTGTGGATTCATTATAATGTTTGAGACTGAGAGGAGCGCCTGACCCCTTTACGACATTCCTTCATCGCTCTCCCCTTGCTCTCTTATCTTGCCATGAAGGCCTCATTCCCATCCTGTCCATTACTGTTATTGTGACACAGCTAGTTGAATAGTTTAATTGTGAGACAGGTAGTTGAATTGCAAGTTTGCACAATTTCTCTGTATTTTAAGATGGCTTTTATGACTAGAAAGTTGAATTTCTTGAACTCTTGAAGTTCTTGGCATCTGCTGTACATTGAAAAATATGTATTTGTTAATAAATATGCCATTGGGCTAACATTGACTTTACCTCAGAGTTGTTTGTTGGGGGGTGGGGGTTAATTGTAAAATGATTGTAAATTCACAGTAAATGGAAGCTTCATCTGCATTACTTTTACAGTAAGTTACTTGACAATTTTAGCATGACTTCCACAGTATACATTGTAAATTCACAGTAAATTATTGTCAACTTGTACATTACTTTCACAGTACACACTGTAAAAGTACAGGGCCTTGTTGTAATGATTAGCAAAAGATTGTAATTCCCCAGTAATGTACTGTAATATCACAGTAATTCTTTGTCATTGAAGCTGTGAAGTTACAGTATACAGTGTGCTTTTACAACAATGCATTGTAATATCACAGATATAAAATTACAGTAAATTGCTGTGAGTATATTTCACAGTATATTGCTGTAATCCTTACTGTGAAAGTCATGCAAAATGTATCCAATTATTTATTGTAAATTCACAACGAAAAATTTTGCAGTGTGTAGTGTGACCAATAACTCTAGTTTGTTGATAATGGAAGTAAGTACACTGACCTTGATTTCTGTAGACTGTAGATCATTTTTGTCAGTAGATGATGTCTGTTTGGTTTCGGAGTATTTTGCTGAGTTGTGAAGTTAGCTGTATCCATTTCGTAGCGGTTGTAGTAGTAATCGATGTATGCTTCTATGTGTGCTTCTAGGTCCGTTAATTCCTCCAGTATACAAAGGGTATGTTCCCGTGGTTGTCGTAAGTATTATTTGGTAATAGTCCAAAATTGTTATTTGTACAGTTGGTACAAGTGGGCGCCACCATGATGAATCTCACCCTCTCTGTGTGAAGTCTCAGGTTACTTGAATTGATCACGTTTAACTCTTGCTGAATTTGCAAAGTCTGGGAACAAGAAAATGCTGAGGTTCTTCCAAAAAACCCTTCCTTTACTCCTTGCCTCGCACAACACAAGATATTTATCAGATGATCTCAGAAATTTGGCCAGAATTTATAGGGCCTCTCTCCCTCAGTGGATCACTGAGACAGAACCCTGAGAGCTTGCTCGATTTCCAGCTTATGGCCTGTTATGTCAAGCAGATTCTGAAAAATATTTCACGATATCCTGACCCTCTTCAGCTTCAGGAATTCCGACGATTCGGACGTTATTCCACCGGTTACGGTTCTCCATGTCCTCCAATTTCTCCCAGATGCGCTATAAATCCACCTTGGTCGCTAGCAGATTAGCTGCTATTTCCCTCTCCGATGACTCCAGATAATTGATATGTTTCTTGACATCCCCCACTCTTGTGACCACCTCAGCGATTTTTGTCTTCATGCTAGTGATCGATCGACATATTACAGCAAGATTCTCCAAGTCAGCATTGCCGACATGTTCAACAATTCTCGCCGAATTTCCCTCACTTCTCTGGCCAAATCGCTCGGGGCCTTAAGGGCATCAGATTGAGCAAGACCAGTATTCGTTTTAGTTTAAGATTTAGTTTGGATATATTCATATGTACATATTTACTAAATGCATTAATTTTTATGAGTTTTACAAATGTAAGTTTTGTTATTACTTGTACAAATATTATTGATTGTGTCTGTATCAATTCATCTGCTGGATCATTTTTCATCAATTACAAAATAAAAACTATAAAATAAATATTTTATAATTCAATTATAAAATATTTAACTATTTATTATTAAGACATCTGCTGACCTCTGCTAACTTAATGAAATAAAAGCATTCCAACAATGAATTTACATCTTATATTTACTTTAAATATTAAACACTTTTGAATTTCTTCAGGATTCTGTATCTACAGTATTTTATTATATAAACACTTTGGAAGCTTTTTAACATCTATATTGCACATATGCATAAGACAAAATCAGAAATTCCTGATGTAAAGGATTATTTTTTAAAGGCAGGAGTTCTTTATCACCAATAAACATTTTAACCAGTTACCATTATTACCAGTTCAGCAATTAAATCAATTCAGAAGATATTGGCTGTTTATTCCAGTAATGGCTGCAACCTTGTTCTTGTTTACATTTATACTATAAGAAAAGGAGACAGAGCCCCTCCTCTGCTTGAAGAGGCAAACACAGCCTAATAAATTCTTTCCGATAACACCCTGGTGATGGAAGACTTCAACCAGGGAAAATTCCACCAATAAATAAAGATAAAAGTCTGAGCAACTGACTCAAAGATAAATCAACTAGACAGAGAGAGAGAGAGAGAGAGAGAGAGAGAGAGGAGATAATATATCCAGCAGAAGTTAAATCAAACAAAGATAAGAAAATGAAAGATATAACCCAGAAAGAGAATCCAGAGATGCTGCTGTCTCATTACACTGGATTAGAACCCAACAGAGTCTGGTGTAACCTGCTCTTCTTCACTGATCAGCCATCAGCCTGGCACAGTATTTGCCATGCACTGCATCAGAAAAGGTGGCATCAGTAAAGAAAGATAAATCACTCTGGTAGGAGAAAAAGAGATAAAGCTGACTGTAAACTTGTATCACAACGGTACAGTCATGTTCCAGGGGTCAGAACCCAGCCTTGATGAATTCTAGAAGAGTTTCATGAACTTTAAAATGGATGTTCAGAGGTTTAAGAAAGATCCTGAGGTGAAGAGCAGTGTAGTGTCATGCTCCACAATAGTCACAAACAGAGCCCTCAGTCTGTGTGTTACCCCTGTAACACACAGACACCACCTGCATCTCAAAAGATCAAGGTCTTGAGAGTCAACATCGCTGAGCTGGAGCAGGACTACTTCCTGTTTAAAGAGGAAACTACCAACAACCTCTGTCAGCTACAAAACAAGACCAGCCACCTCAGCACACAACTTCATCAGCTCTGCTCTGCTGTCAGACAGCTGGAGGAGAACAGCCAGGAGCCACGAGAGGAGCTGAGGAGGGTGAGAGAGGAGTTGGTCAAGAGAGATCAACACATCAATATGCTGGAGAAAGATCAGGGGAGGAGATCAGACAACAGCTACACACAAACCCTGAACACATCACAACCACAGAACAACAACAACAGTGTACCAGCACAGAAACACTCAACATCTCTCCTCCTAAACACATCAGAAAAACAACACAACACCAGCAGTGTGTTAAAACACAAACACACACCATCCCATCCCCTGCAACACTGCAGGTCTCTTAAGCTTCTCAGAAATTCAAGAAGATAACAGTACCAGACAGAGACATCCAGAGGTCACAACAATCTCCAACAGAGAACATAAGAGACAACACAACATCATCATCCTCTGTGACTCTAACGGCAACCACCAGTACCAGAGACGACTGTTCCCCAGGAAAACTCCAACCTCTCACTCTGCTTTGAAACTGCTGAAAGAGGATATTTTGGGAACACATCACAAATCATTCTGCACACAGGGACAAATGACCTCAGCAGCAGAAGAGTGGATGTCACCAAAGCTCTCATTAATGTGGTGAAAACAGCTGGAGGAATCTACCCCAAAGACAAAGTCATGATCTCTACACTGCTGCCTCACATTGTTGGGGAGTAACGCAATACATGTAATGGGATTACATGTATTGTAGCTGTATTCCACTAAAGTTACAATTGAAACGGTTGGTAAACAGATAAAGTTACATTCCAAATTATTTTGATTACTGAAGAGATTACTTTGCATTTTATTGTTTTTTAAAAAATAGTATTTTGTGTATTCATTTGATAAACATTTATCAGTATACCTGATGCAATCTGAAAAGGTGTACACTCTGAGTTTTTTAACCTTGTGTAAATTGTCATGTGAACATTTAGCTTAATGCTAAGCTAAAATGCTACTTCTAGCCCTTTTACATGCGCCTGTTACTAGGCACAATTATATTTATTTCTATAAAGAAAGTCCATGTTAGATCGTAATTTTTTTTTTCTCTAGTAAGTAATATTTGGGGAATTGTGCAAAAATCTTATTCTTGATGAGAATTTTTTTATTGTTTTCCAGTAAAATATATATATATAAAAAAACATAAAACAAGATAAATTTGCTCTTGTTTTAGAAGCAACACTGCATATGATATTTAGTCTTTTTTCAGAGAATGTATTTTTAACGTGTCTTATTGTACTGGCAGATTTGACATGTTATTAAATTTCTTATAGTCAAAACAATTAAAGAAAAAAGTGCTGAAGAAGTATTCCAAAGTATTTAGATTACATTACTGACCTTGAGTAATCTAACGGAATATGTTACAAATGACATTTTTTAGCATGTATTCTGTAATTTGTAGTGAATTAAATTTTAAAAGTAATCCTCCCAACCCCGCTCCACAAAACATCATCAATGTCATTAATGCAGAGATAGCTGATATGTGTGCACTCATGCAACATCAGCCCTCTAGTTTTAAAGTTAGTAACAGTGATATTAGAAGTTACTACAGAACCATCAAGGAAAAGTGGAAGTGGTTCGACCAAATGGATGCCATCTAAACCGGTGAGCAATGGGAGTGAGAGTGCCCTGAACCTTTGTTACGTTAACTCTATATTCTGCTTGATACCTTCACTTTATTTAGTTGACCAGCTTGCTTCTAAAACAACCAGGCCAACTGAACTGTTACATTTGAGTAAAATCACCATGCAACAACTGCTTTATGCATCACAATGAGCTAGTAGCTAACAGCTAGCGGTCACGTTATTGTTTTGGTCAGTTTGTGTCGTGTTTAAGATGTCACGGCAGTAGAGGCGGCACAACTATGATAATCCCACCCACGTTGAGTCGAACCGTAACGTGCAGTGGAAAAGTGCCATAAGGTACTAAATTTATGAGCCTCTCCTACTATCAAGTGTACCTCAGAGATCTACAAGGGTTTGTTCCAAAATACAGAATATTTATCCAACACAATCATACATATTAATTTTTCAGAAGACAAAGAATCAACTAAATGATTGGTTAAATATAAAAAGTAAATACCATAGAACCTCCTATCTTTCTTCATCTAACAAGGAGAGGTTCCTGTCCTGAAATGCTCTAATCTTCATCCACACTAGTCTTCCTCAGCACATTCCATAATAATAATATGTTTTTCACTCTTCGGCTGTGTCCTTTGATAAGACACAGTTCTCTGCCTCCCTTTGCCTCTCTGACCTTGACAGAGATGGCCATACAAAGAAACTTCTGTTGACTTGATAAAGAGAGTTTAAAGAGAGAAAGTATTTATCTAAGCATTTGAACATGTTTGTTTCATCTACAGCCTGTACTTTCAAAATACAAAATGTACTTTCCACAAAAATTACATATACCATCAGTGAAACACCCTCACATTAAAAATGGAAGAGATTCAGTAGGAATTACAGTATAGTTTGGTTAAAAGAACATATTTTCCATTACATTCCGCCTTTGAAAAAAGGGAGAACACACGTTTGGATTAAAATGAAAAAATAACTAATGTGTACAGATGAGGATATTTACCTGTGTGCCACCTACATCCCCCCACATGAGTCACCCTATTATAGTGAGGAGATCTTAAAAACAATACAATTTGAGGTCATTCAGTTTCAGTCTCTTGGCTCATTCCTGATAAAGGGGGATATGAGATATGGGGGGAGTTGCTACATCACGGCGACCGGAGGGCAGCTGGAACTGCCTAAGGGAGACGCGGGTCCACTCGTAAGGGGACCATACCGAGGAAAATACACACAGGAGGAGTCACCGCAGGAGTCCCAGCCTGTGAAGCACCTATTCCAGTACAGGGTAGATTTGAGTACCCGCAGTGGATTGGGTCGGCAAATTCCTCCGCTAAATTGTGGACCCACAGGGCTAGGGAGGAGTCATCCAGGGATCCGAATGAACGGGATTTCCTGGGAGAGAAAGCGCATGGTTTTACCTCGGCCGAGGGAAAGGGCACTAGGTGCAAGCAGGTTGGGAAGTGAAAGCCACGCGTCCAAGCTCCGTGCTAGGGGCACCAAGGGGACGATTATTTTGACGATTATTATTACTTTATAAGAAAATCTCTATTTAAATTTAATCTCCCTATTAAACTGTGGCTGAAATTGTTTGCCAGTGTCATCAAGCCCATACTTATGCATGTGGCATTAAAATCTGGGGCCCCAAATATAAAATTAATTATGAATCATGGGATACAAGTCCAGTTGACATTTTTCACCTTGAAATCTGTAAAAATATCCTGGGAGTTCACAGAAGTGCTTCTAACCTGGGCTGTAGGGCAGAACTGTGCAGATTCCCTCTTTTGACTGACATTCAAGAGAGAGACACTAATTTCTAGTTTCACCTATCTATCATGTCTCCATCAGGCTCTCCACCTCTTTCCACACTCTGTTTACTCTCCCCTGACTTCTTATCAGCCACACCTGCAAACAATCACACAGTTAGTCAAGGACTGCTTATATATACTCACTTCCCTCTCACATTCATTGTTAAGTCTCACCAAGGACTATTTCCATTCCTAGCCTCTTCTTCGGTGGTAACTTACCTGTTTATTGCCATTTGTTCATCCAACTGTTCATCCTGCTACATACTCTGCCCAGTTTCTTCTTGTCAGCTGTGCTATTTATTATCTGCCTTTTGTCTGCTTCTAAGCACTCTCTCCATGATCTTTAGAGTTCATAGAAACAATAATTGTAACATTAAAAAGCTAAGACTTTCTTTTTCACACCCTATCCACATCCCTATCGGAGTTGGCCACAGCGGAAACAGTCTCCGCCACCCTTTTCACAGGTTTGTTGTTTGCTCAATAAACTTATACCTTTGGCATCTGGAACCCCTGACTCTGAGGGATTTCTTGCAAAGAGGGAACAATCTTTGACAATTTTCCACAACATGATCTACAAGAAACACACTACATATCTAAAGAAAAAACCATAACGATTTTCAAAATGTTTTACAAAATCAGTTTATACAATATGCCTTAGATATGTACTATGATAACAACATGTTTTTGGACATGCACCATGGTAGTACCATTTTTCTTAACCAACCTTATGTTGTTGCTCACCATTCAATTCTACTGTATGCAAAAAATGAATGCAATAAAAGTGAAAAGTCAGAGGCTTCTATATTCTACTTTATATATTATTTGTGTTCCACAGAATGAGATTACTGACAACCATTGGAAGAAGTTTCCAACTCTTTCTGTGGGAGTATTCCTGAAACACAATCTCTCAAATATTTGAATGACCTAGTTTAATTGTCAGAGTAGGATGACCCTGGAAAACAGCCAGATGCTACTCACACATCTGACCGCCTGCCAAGTGACTCACTGCTGCCCTCACCTTGTGGGATCAGCTTCTGTTTCCAGAGAACTCGGCAGGGCGTTCCGTCCACCAGGAGCCGGAAGACTGCCTCTGACTTTTAAGTTACAGCTAAAGACTGGCCAGTTAATACCTGCATTACTAGTGTTTTTTTCTTCAGTTAAAATCATTTCAAAAGAACTCAAAGCATCAAGCACAAACTGCTTTCTGTACTGCTTTCAATACTGTGTTTTGAATTAGAGTACTGCAAATGTATCAGTGTTTTTGAACGAGTCTTTTCTCATTCATTTCTCAGTCAACTATGAAATTACTCACTCATAACAAAAAAGATGCTCAGTTGTCGCAACCTACTGGCATAAATGTGCAATCTCCAAAAATGGTCAATGAACGAATCAGTGAATGAAATCAAAATGAACAATGAATCAGAATCCCCATGGGTAGCCTATATAAAAAAGATGTAAGACACGAGGAGACAGACAGCACCTCTCATCGACACCGAATTAACAATAGGGGAAACAGAAGCACATGTCCCACAAAACGCTGCATCCAGCTATGACTCATGATCACGCACGGTGCTCTCAGCTAATATTGGCGGGAGAATCAATGGGACAGGGTGCAAGAGTGCGGCGCAGGATGATGTGTGCGCAGGTGCGGGAGAAAGAAATGACTCACGGAACTCCCGCAAAATATAAATATCTAATCTAAATAACAAAATATATGTTCATCATCATGATTCAGGTACAGAGTGTTATTCGTCTATTACGCAAGACCAATAAAAATAAACTAGGCTATTTACAGGCATAGGTTGGTTGCAACAAATTATTCCTTGTGTCCCGTGCGGTGGAAAGTGCTGGATGTTAACGCTTTATTAAAGAAATGTACAAACAAAACTTTGAAACCAACCAAAGGTCAATCAGATATTTGGCAGTATTAGAGTGATAACAAAATGTGTCTCTTTCCATTTTTTTCCCTTTCCGTGTGGGGAAAAATGCTTACCGGAGCAGGACATAGCCTAATGGTGTCCTGACACAGCCAGAAAAAATAAATAAAAATGTATTCACCAAAGTGGCATTCAACTGATCACAATGTATAGTCAGGACATTAACAACGTGAAAATGTACTATTACAATTTGAAAAAAATTAATTCTGAACTTCTTAAACTACTTCAAATAAATAAAGCTCACACAATTTGACTTGAGAAGGTGTTGGAGTGATGGCTGCTGGAAATGGAGCCAATCTAGATTTGATCAATAATGACTTAATAGTGATGGTGCTGTTTTTACATCTGTAATGTCCTGACTATATATTGTGATCAGTTGAATGCCACTTTGATATATATATAAAAAGGAAAACTTAAGCTATCTTACTTTAAAATAATTACCACTTGATATTTTGATTGTTTGCCACTTGTTTTAGTATTTTACAGGTAAGTGTGGCTTAGGCAACTCTAGCATTTTGTAACTACAGGCAGAAAAGAATAATGTAGAGTTACGTGCAGATCCAGGTACAGTCGACCTGGCACAACAATGAGGATGGCTGCATTATTACCTCATTGGCAAGTTGTAAATTCAGACTCTTCGCAGGAGTGCGTTGTGGTGTTCTCCTCTTTAACCTTTTCATTTACTTTGTTCATTAGATGAGACAACATACTATTTGTTAATACTAGAGTTATTCCATGGTACAACTTTAGATCTATTTACTTAAATATATCCAAACATTTATTTTTGCTTTTATTCAGAGTATCATTTTATTCAGGTTTTTTCAGTTATTTCATTTTTATAATGAGAAGCTTATTTATTCCTTCAAATCTCTGGTTGTGTGTAATCATTTAGTCAGCTGGATCTTCTTGCATCATATATACTGTATATACACAGTGAGTGCATATATATATATATATATATATATATATATATATATATATATATATATATATATATATATATATATATATATATATATATAATAAGATTTAATTATTGTTAAATCATTAAAATTAATGTGGAGTCTTTTACATTCCTTTATTTCTTTGGATATTATTAATTTCAATTAATTATATAATTAAATAATTATATTTATTGTTATTGTTTTTATCATTGTTATTATTAACGATAATAATAATATTTATTTTCCTTTTCTTTGAAACTCAAACGTGATGGTATGGTTAAATAGCTACAAGACTTATTTCACTTTATTACTTTAATATTTCACAAAATGTTGCATATGTGGAGTTATTTGCTCCAAAAAATAAAAGGAAATGCACATAATGACTTTCCAATGAAAACCTGTAGCTTTTCAAATTATACATATTGATGTAAACGTCCTTAATACTGCCACATACCATTTTACACCTAGAAAAGATTTAAATGACTTTTATCATTCCTATCAGTACCATTTCCCCCCCCAATAATTGTCAATATTTTCCAAAAACATGCTGTGTAGGGTGAGGATTAGACAGACTTTATGATTCATAATTTGTAAAATAAAAAAGCAAGATTCATGGGCCCACAGTCTTTATTTGATTGTTCACATTTGTGACAGACTTGTATGGCATGTATAATAGTATTTCAAGGGTTGAGGTCTCATAGAAGTATTAGCACCAGATGCAATGTAAACTCTGAAATAAGTTAAATTTCCATTCTGCATCCAAGTCAGCAAAACAGACTGACTGATACAGTAGGCCATTCATACTCTAAATTAGTTTTTACTAGAGAATTGACAAACACATCTTTGGTTTTGAATGGAGAATAAAGGAGCAAATGGAGCATCATATGACAGGAGGAGTGCTTGACATGTCAAGCACATTTACACCCTCAGAGCTTTTGACTACCCAAACCCATATTTCCCATTGCTAGAAAACTGCAAAATATTTTTCAGAATGGTCCGACTGTCTGTATATAGTTTAAGGCAAGGGGCCTCTACATTGTTCCATTTGGCTCGTATGATTGTCCTGTGAGCCAACAAAAAAGCACATCTGTCTTGGAGAGGGTCTTGTGGAATTTGAACTGTCCAGTGGATAGGAAGAGGAAGCCTCATGGAGGTCATCTAAAAAAGTCCAGTTGTAATCATCAAGGTTGCTGACAGAAAGAGGTATGTGTCTGTTTTGCTCTATGACAGGTGTCGGTTGATCTACTGTTGGTGGTTCACTCACACATCTTCTCAAGGGGGCGCCACTACACAATGTATGACAACAAGATAACCAACAGTTTGTGCATAATATCAAATTTAGCTATAAGGTGTCTAATTTCTTAATGGGATTGTTCACCCAAAAATGAAAATCCTCTCATGATATACTTACCTTTAAGCCACCCAGATGTGTATGACTTTCCTTCTTCAGCAGAACCGAAGTGAATATTTTATAATATATAAGCAGATTTCAGATCAGTTTGTAGCAACATTTGGGCCCAGTTATCACTCCACTCAAGCTCTTTCAATGTTTTTTCTTCTTTTAATTAATAAATAGGCAGAAAATACTTGGAGAAAAGTGTAACACTTCAGCAATATGAAAGCATTATTCCCCAAATTAAATCAATATTGAGTGTACAAAATGAAAATAAATTTTAATTTGATTTACATTTATCATGCATTTTATTTACAACTTTATTTTTAATTACTATTTTACTTTTAATAAATTTACTTTAAATGTCTGTAAACTTCTTTAGTTAAGATTCACACCACTCAAATAAAAAAAAATAACAAAGTTTGAACAATTTATATTGGTAAGTATTTATGGGGCATTTTAATCCAAATCAGCAGATACAATTGGATAAAATTATAGACGCATGATATATCATCAGTCTATATGAATTAAAAAATGTTGCATGGCCAATAGGTTAGTAATCTAAAAGAGGAGAAAGACATACTATAACCCACCATTTTTGTTTTCCCCTGTAGGAACAGAGAAGTTTTTTTTATTTTCCGGGCCACAGGTTTGGATCAGGCTGTCTTATTACAGGCCTATTTGACAAAATACACTTTTCTTTTTATATGTGAGCCTATGCTCCTGATGAAGTGGTATTGAAGCAACGGAAATGCTGATGTCCTGACTTCCAGTAAAAAAAAAAATGCTCCTCCAGGCAAATCTCGCAATTTCGCTTCAAATCCGCAATGCTCCCATAACGTGAGTCACGTTCACTGATTGTGGCAATTGGGGCCACAATCGGCTACGATGTGTATCATACAGTCTGACATAATGTCGCTCAGTGTGCCATGGTGCTATCAATGCCTTCATATACTACATATGTGGCTCAGGTGGTAGAGCGGTTCGGCCACTAATCACAGGTTTGGTGGTTCGATTCCCGGCCCACATGACTCCACATGCCGAAGTGTCCTTGGGCAATGACACTGAACCCCAAGTTGCTCCCAATGGCAGGCTAGCGCCTTGCATGGCAGCTCTGCCGTCATTGGTGTATGACTGTGTGTGTGAATGGGTGAATGAGTAAAGCGCTTTGGTAACCGCTAAGGTTAAAAAAGGCGCTATATAAGTGCAGACGATTTATTTACCATTTACATGCATTGTAATGAAATCTGAAATCTGCTTATAAAATCTTCTTTTCGGTTTTGCACAAAAAAGAAAGTCATACACATCTGGATGGCTTAAAGTTAAGTAAATAATTTTTTTGGTGAACTAACTCTTTAATGGTGGATTGGTTCTTTAATAGAATGACTCCTGAGGGATATTACCTGCTTGTCTTTGATGTTGAACCATTCCACGGAAGTCTGTAAACACCTGCAATTTCAGCAAGCCAGCGCACATCTGCAGGGACTTCTGGGATCCACTCCAAAAATCTTGCAAACATCAACAGTACACAGATGAAGTAAAAGAAACTACTACAAATAGATAGAAATAAAAACGATCTATCGATCTATCGATCTATCTATCTATCTATCTATCTATCTATCTATCTATCTATCTATCTATCTATCTATCTATCTATCTATCTATCTACTCACCCATCCACCCATCTATCATCCATCTATCTATCTATCTATCTATCTATCTATCTATCTATCTATCTATCTATCTATCTATCTATCTATCTATCTATCTATCTATCTATCTATCTATATTCTTATCTCTATCCATATATACTGTATAACCTAATTCAATAGTTCCCTGTATATAGTTTAGGTGAGTGATAGTACTTATAGTGAGTGATGGTACTTACCTTTGTGCTGCTGAGTAAACTGATTCCACTGGTAGTGTGTAAGGCATCAACATGTATGAAGCAACACGCATCGGCAGCAAACCAGTCACCTGTGCCAGTAGACCATGCTTTTCTCTGCAGGCCTCACAAAAAACTGCAAGCACATGCACTTAGTACACTACATAGTTAACATAGTAATATTATAAAGTTTAACATAGTACATCTTATATTCCAGAGAATGCATGATCATTCTACCTTTCTTAATGGGCGTGGGCAGGTTGTCAACAAGCTGTTCATCCAACCAGCAGTGGTGCTTTTTTAAGAGGCGGAGCCTCCGCAGCACCCACTGTTTTGTGGTTTCTACGACGACTGGATTTTTATTGATTGGGCAGCAGAAGGTGGGTGTGGTCAGAGTCATATCTGCTGATGGACATGCCACCTGTAGCAAATCTACATAGAGACGTCAGCAGATATGCTCTAGAGCATAACACACATTATTTTTGTGGATAACCGATGAATACACAATAGACTATGAGAAATAAAGGGGACTCACTGTTTTCCTGGAGAAATCGGAGAGCATCTTTATACCCACTCTGACACATCTCTGCCAGCACCTGCCAGAAACATGCAGAAGAAACTATGAGGAATAGCAAAGAAACCAAGAAAGTTACTAGAAGGAAATACCAGCACTTAAAAGTCAGCAACAGTGTTTGAAGTACATTTACGTTTTAGGTTCAGTGTAAGTGAAATGCAAATTATTTGGAGTGTGTACAAGTGGTTGGGATGAATTAATTGCAGAAATTGCAGAAAAAGAAAAATCAATATAGTGCTCGCCTTGCATAAATGCTGTCTTGATATGTGTAAAAATAATTGAAACAAATCAGAATATGAGTGAAGAAATGATTCAAAAGATTTAAATATTAGGATCTATCAAAATTAGATTCCTAATCTGACAACAAGTAATTCAGTTTCAAGGGCTTAAGCGATTCATGATAAATCAGGGGCATTTAACGGCACATGCTTCTCAAGGGCTTATTAAAGACATGGCTTGTGTAACTGTACTGCCATTAGTCATGCATACCACACTCAGGCACGTGAATGTGTGTGTGGGTGTTTGGGCACTCTCACTTTTGGCTCTGGAGGGAACAGGGCTTTGCTCAATCTGTACATGTTGTCAAAGTTGACTTGGATGCTGGTGTTGGTGAAACGCAGCTCGTGGAAGCTGGTGGAATTGTCTTTAGGACAGATGTCACTCTCTCCTGAGAATGGAGATATGGTGATAGTGTTCTTCAGCTCTGGCTGAGGCAGATTGTCACTGATACCACCATCTACATAACGCTGAAAAAAGTTAATGTTGCTCTTAGTCTCATTGATCATGTATTTATGAGAATGCAGAAACCCATTAGATGCAAAAGCCAGTCTAAATCAGTTCCAACTGTGGTTATTTCTTTTTGTATAAATGTACACATATATGAGTAGTTGACAAATAACTTGCAAGCCCTTTTGATATTTAATCATGTAAAGAATATAATTTATAAATAGGCCCTCTGCAATTACATTTTCACTTGTTAAAATGCTAAATCTTGATATTATTATATCTGTAATTAGGTTTGAACTGATAAAACAGTTATTGATATAAAAATGCTGCATTACTTACATAATTAGCCACTCTTGATATCAAAAATAAAAAAATTTGAAATCCATAATTTTTGATGTCTGTAATTGCAATTTCACAATGATCTATCATTCACTCCTGTTAAAAATAGCAAATACAGATATCTATAATTTATTTCTTACTAGTTGAAATTCCATTTTCATATATTAGCTATGTACTGTACTTCTTACTAGTACAATTATTATTTATTTCATATCAATAATTACACTGTTACTAGTGCAAATGTCAATGATTTCAACAATTAAATTGCAACTATTTTCACATTAGATTTGGTACTTTCAGATATCGTGAAACAGATTTCAGATATCAATAAATTGAAGAGTAGTAAAGATATCTTAAAATTATTTCATAAATAGCATTGCCACTAGTAAAAAAACAAATTAAAAATATCAAAAATTAGCATTTTAACTAGTTGTTATACATTTATTGACATCAGGAATGGACATTTGCACTAGTAAAAATGTTATTATTAATATACACTTGTGGCCAAAAGTTGAAATAATGTACAGATTTTGCTCTTTTGGAAAGAAATTGGTACTTTTATTCACCAAAGTGGCATTCAATTGATCACAATGTATAGTCAAGACATTAATAATGTGAAAAATTACTATTACAATTTGAAAAACATTTTCATAACTTCTTAAACTACTTCAAAGAATTCTCCACGTGCATCAATTACAGCTTTGCAGATCTTTAGCATTCTAGCAGTCAGTTTTTCCAAATACTCAGGTGACATTTCACCCCACACTTCCTGTAGATGTGTCTGTCTTGTCGGGCACTTCTCACACACCTTACACTCTAACTGATCCCACAAAAGCTCAATGGGGTTAAGATCCATAACACTCTTTTCCAATTATATGTTGTCCAATGTCTGTTTTCTTTGCCCTCTCAAACCTTTTCTTTTTGTTTTTCTGTTTCAAAAGTGGCTTTTTCTTTTGCCATTCTTCTCATAAGGCCTCCTGAGTCTTCTCTTTACTGTTGTACATGAAACTGGTGTTGAGCGGGTAGAATTCATTGAAGCTGTCAGCTGAGGACATGTGAGGCATCTATTTCTCAAACTAGAGACTCTAATGTTCTTATCCTCTTGTTTAGTTGTACATCTGGTCTTCCACATCTCTTTCTGTTCTTGTTAGAGCCAGTTGTCCTTTGTCTTTGAATACTGTAGTGTACACCTTTGTATGTAATCTTCAGTTTTTTGGCAATTTCAAGCATTGTATAGCCTTCATTCCTCAAAACAATGATTGACTGACAAGTTTTTTTGTGTTTTTTTTTTGCCATATTTGACCTAATATCGACCTTAAGACAAGTCAGTCTATTACATACTGTGTCAACTCAAAAACAAACACAAAGACAATGTTAAGCTTCACTGAATTACCCAAATAGCTTTCAGCTGTGTTTGATATAATGGCAAGTGATTTTCAAGGACCAAATTAGCAATTTGGCATGATTACTCAAGGATAAGTTGTTGGAGTGATGGCTGCTGGAAATGGGGTCTGTCTAGATTTGATCAAAAATATTTTTTTTCAAATAGTGATGGTGCTGTTTTTTTTTTTGCATTAGTAATGTCCTGACTATACTTTGTGATCAGTTGAATGCCAGTTGAAATTTAATTTTTAATATCCATGATGGGTAATTCTATGTGTACTGATGTCATTTCTTTAGTAGTATTTCTATTGCTGATATCAAGAAATAGCATTTCAACTAGTAAAAAGTTTATTGGAAGATATCTATAATTCATATTCTGCACACAATTAAATGTCATAAGAGTTTACAATAGGGCATGGCCATTTTTTCAGGATCAGCTAAATAAAGATCATTCATTCATCCCTGAGGGTACATTTATTGTTTGTAATGAGCAAAGACATTTAAATCTGGCATTTGCCAGCTATTACAAATAGCAGTGTGGCTGAGTTCAGGGTGGTCTGACTCTGTAAGTCAGGACTTGGCTGGCACAAAGGTGTTTGTGATCAGACCACTAGACTTGCATAATAGCTTTTATTTTTCCTTTAATAGGTCAACTTCACAGCTAAAACATTTAAAAAGTTTACTAGATGAACCTCCATTTAATCCAAATACAGTTTAGGCAGATTAACTAACCTGGCTAAGTCATGATTAGTAATTGGCATTTACTGCATGTTAAAGAACCGTTTGTTGTTTAAAAAAAAAACTCTGGAAATGTAATGAAACAACTATTCCTAACATTAACTAGCCTAAATAATAAGCAGCCCTTGGCTGTCTCTGTTAAGATAAACAGATGGACATTGAGATAACATCTGAACTAGTAGACCAATGAACTATTTCTATACATTGGCACCTCCTCCCCATTCAAAGAAAAGGAACACAATGTACTGAATATGGGGAGGATGATGGGCTCTGTGCAGACAAACAAAGTCCCAATGTTACAAGAGGAACTAAGATTTTGTTGGAAAGCCAATGCCTACAAATCCTCTTTAGCATATTTTATATTTGGGCCAATGTTTGTTCAGTGTGCCCTAGTGACTGAATTCTTCCAGGCAAAAGCATTGCACTCTGGTAGAAATGTCCTAATTCTTTCTTTTTTTTTTTTTGTTGTTGTTAAAAATGACATCACTGTTGATTTGAACTTTAACACTTACCACACCACGAAAGGCAGGAGGGATTAAACCACAATATACAGGAATGAAACAGCTACAAACAAGCGCCTGGGAATATGAGAGACAGGGAAATAAGGGAATAACAAACAAGGTAAAAAGAAAGCCAGTTCAGTTTTAATTTGCAATCATGGCCTTGCCATATTTATTATGTGTAGGCACCGACAAATTTTTTTTTGATGGAAAGCATGTGGAATGGATATAACCATTTTATTTTTCTTATGACTGATGATTCTGGTGAACTTATCCAACCAAATATAATGACATAATTTCTAAATAAGGAAAATTAGAGTGACGTCATATTATGGCCATATGACATCATTTTTATTTAGATAAAGGTTTATAAATTGTGGGTTATCAAAGTAATTAAGTAAGTTGCTGCCACCTCGTTTCTATGACGACATGTCCCGTCATGTTAGCGTGTCGAGAGACAATCAAATTCTGAGCTCTGTTTCTATGGTTTCTAACAGCATCCTCACCTGAATGAGTTCATCTTTGGAACAAAAGTCTGAGACCAGAACATTCTGCCCATCCATGACTCGTGTGAGAGATACACACAGTCTGCCTGAGGCAAGTGTGTGTGCATTGGAAGGCAGGTCGCGATACAGGCCTCCGCGTAACACTTTCACCAGGTTGAACGTCGGGTGCAAAGGGCCCAGATTACGTTTCCGTGCCTCCTTGGCAACTTCGATGACATCCTCACAACATTTCTCTACATAGAGACATGGACATTACACAAAGAATGAATAAAGCAATCTACAAACAATCAAGTCCAGAAGAACATGAGCTGAAAAACAAAACAGTAACTGCAATACCGATATTGATCAGCAGTTCACAAAATCACAACAAGCACAATCTCTGAATGTAATAAAGCAAAGGTTGATTAGTGTCTGATTCACCGTGCCCAGTTTAGATACAAGATGAAAGTGAAAGAATGCAAATCACGCTGATATCACAGACTTCCACCTTTGAGTTTTAGCTAACACGATATGAGAGTCTGAGTCCCACTTTTATTTCCTAATTTAAATTTTTTGATCGAGAATTCTTTGCTGTAACAATGTTACAAGTTGACTTCTAAATCAGGGGTTAGATTTTAAAAGCTAACTATTCTTTGTAAAAATGTATAATATCTTTCATTGATAACATTTACAAACATTTTACTATTTTTAGCATTTTTTTATAATGCTTATCAATATTATTATTATTAGGCCAAAGTGTATACGTGTTTGTTAATGACATATTGTTAATTGAAATATTATTATTTTATATGTATACTTTCTAATATTATGCTATTATGTCACTTTTTTAAAGAAATTCTAAATATAATTGATTTATTATTATTTGTTACTGTTTTATTATTATTATTATTTTCCTTGTCATTATCTATTTTGTGTATTAATGCTTTGGCAACATTATTTTTAAATGCAAATAAAGTTTTAGATTTAAATTGGATTGAAAATCAAGGTTGTTTCACATATGGGACACTGTAGGCTGGCAAACCCAAGATTTTAGATTGATACTTTCATTTTCATTCAGAGTTTTCATCCACTGTAGTTTTGTTCAAATAGTTTATGGAAGGCACATTGTGCGCTTTGAACCTACAACCTTTTTGTTACCACCAACATATATCTTTAACCACCAACCTAAATCTGATTATAGACATTTCAAATAATATTTTCTTTTTAGAAGCGAAATTCCCAAGAAAAACCACAATCAGTAGAAATTACATAAATAATGACCAAATATTGGTGTGCTGTCTACCAAGACAGCATTTTTGGGCATCATAGGATTTGTTAATCTTGATGCAATACTCAGAAATGCTGTCAGAAACAGACTTGGAGAGACCTACATACATACCTAGACATGCCTCAGTAGTGAGCACAGAGGCAGTGAGGGCCCCTGCGGAGGCTCCATAGATCTTAGTGGCCCCACGGACGAGATAGGGCGCCTGTTCCAGAAGACAGCTCGCAACCCCTATGTGATAAATCCCCAAAAATCCGCATCCAGCGAACGAGAGATTCCACCCACCCTTTAAATCAAACATGACAGCCAAATATAGTTGCTGAAATATTAGGACGTTAGTTTGTTAATTAGTTAGTTTGGACTAAACATCTTTTATAGGCCCCCCACCTCCGTGTTTGCGAGTGTCTCTGTGCTGTTTTTGTGATTTTTGGTGTTAAATGATTGCGTCTGACAACGTTAGAGCCAATAGAAAACATGCGGCAGCCCCAGAGAAATACAAGCTAGAAAGTCCATTGTGATTAAACAGGGTTTACAGAATGGGTGGGGCTACCGGCACGGAAGTTATTCCTAATTGGTCATTTTTCTAATTCATCTCTTCGCTTTGAATTTTCACAGTGTCATTAATTAGCTATAAATTATTGTCCAGATCACTGCTAGAGCACTATATGGAACACGTTGTCACGTGGTACATGTGTATTTTCTCAACGCTGGTCAGGGTGTTCAAATCGTATTCGTTTTGATTAAGGCTTTAAAAGCATTTTCATCGACACTGCTGTGTCGGATTGTCATTTGTATATAAGGTACCAATCCTTGGAATGAATAGATTTAAACAGTTATAATTGAATATACAAATGCCTCCAGAAAAAAAAAAAACCCTGTGGGATTTGCATACGACTCAATAGAGGGTTTGGCTTTCTGAGTGGTCATGCGCCCTCTGGAGGAACATTTAGTCAATTACACTTTTTACTAGTTGCACTCCTTATATAATAGTATCCGTCACACTAATTTATGCGCTTTGAAAACGAGTCTATCTTTTATTTATATATGTGGCAACACTTTATAATAACTTTATTTTTATTATTATAGTATTCTTAAACGTATTCAAATTCATATATTCAAATAGGTCAAGTACTCCTTGCTGACCCATATTTTTCTGAAAAACCAAATTACATTATTAATCTTTTAGGCAATGTTTTATATTCATTAGACAAAAATAACTCAAAAGAAACCCTCATATATTTCCTTTTGTAATATTGATCTCACAATATGCATTGAAACCCTTTCAAACATGAGATCACAAAACAAAAAGCTTGTGAAAACAATAAAAATGTTAAAGCTTTTCAAATTCATGTAACTGCCCTAATATTACATAGCACTTTTTATCCCAGTATTTCCTTTTATTTATTATTATTTATTTAGATTATTATAATTCTTTTTACATATATGTTCTTTTTATGTTTTAGTTGTTGTTGTTATTCTCTGATTCACATACTATGAACTGTACCATAATGCCTTATATTTGCCTTGTACTTTTTGCATTGAACTTGTCTGTTATTTAACTAAATAAAAGAAGGAAAAAAGTACTCCTTGATGCAGACTGTAGCATGATAACGTAGTGGATCTAATCCCATGTGTATTGGATTTTAGTGATGTAGTGTATGTTTTAATGCGCATGCGTAATCATTTTAATGTTTTGTTTTATTACTGTAGCATACTTAACTGTCATTAATACAATATATATTCATAACACACACACACAGACACACAGCACACACACACACACACACACACACACACACACACACACACACACACACACACACACACACACACACACACTTTGGTCTACCTATCATTATGAGGACTTTCCATGTACTGTACAAACTATAGATTCTATCCCCTAAACCTCAAACAACACCTAAACTTAACCCTCACAGAAAACTTTCTGCATTTTTACATTTTCAATAAAACATCATTTAATATGTTTTTAAGCTATTTAAATTATGGGGACACTAGAAATGTCCTCATAAACCACATTTATAGCATAATACCCTTGTAATTACAAGTTTGTAACCTAAAGAAATGTCCTCGTGAACCACATAAATATGCCCACACACACACAAAAATATTAGGGCTGCACAATTAATTAAAATCGTGGTATGACATTGTGCGATTATTTAACTACAAAAGGCTAAAACTATTTAATGACTAGATAAATCAAGCAGTTGGCTTCAAAGTCTATGCATGCAGCTCTGTCCTGTCTGTACTGTGTATAAGCATAATTAAAGAGTATTCAGAGCGGTTCTGTGCTCCACAACTTAATCTCGTCCTCAGAGTAACAGATGTTTTCCATTTGGTTCCGTGTGCTGAGCGTGTCATTTTTAAAGTGCTCCAGATTCACTTTAATTTCACTTTTCCATACTTCCAAGTAGGCCTATGTTTGACCACTAGCCTACATGTTCATATACAAACAATTCACCCCATGGCATTCATCTATAGCGGAGGAGATGTTAAACTGAGGAGGATATTATAGTGAGGCGTATATTGCTTAATTTATATATTTGTTTTCTGTGGGTGAAGAGGAAAAACAAGGAAAAGTAATTTATGAAATGGTAAATGGTCTGCACTTATATAGCGCCTTTTTAACCTTAACGGTATTCAAAGCACTTTACACTGTGACACATTGCCCAGTCACACACCAATGGCGGCAGAGCTACATGTAAGGTGCTAGCCTGCCATTGGGAGCAACTTGGGGGTTCAGTATCTTGCCCAAGGACACTTTGGTCGTCAAATCTTGAATAGAAAATATTGGAATTATTTGCATAACTTAAAGGGTCCTCGTACTGTTGGACTGGTTTCCTTTATCTACCCATCATTGTATTCAGTCCTCTCCTCCCATCTCTTGCATTTCCAGTTTTAAGTTTCTCCTCAACGTTCTCTTCATATTCCTTCTGTGCATATTTTATCATGTTTTATCGCCTTATTTAGCTCTTTTACATTCTGCGAGTCATTTAGCAGAAAAGCAATTTTCTTCATATTTAAATCATGTTTCAAATCTTTGTTAATCCATGTGTAGAGCGGAGGAGGGCGGGGTTGGGCTGGAACAACGCAGGCATGCCATTCTCTCTCTCTCGAACCATTGTCACCGGCCACCTTTATCCTTTTCGCACCCCCATCAGGCTGATTCGGATTGTTCTAGCCCGGCCCAGCCCTCTTCCGCTCTACATCAGTGCTCTCAAAACAACCCCTTAGCTCTTCAATTTAATCCCTTGTCCATGCTTTAATAGCTGCCTATATTTTGGTAAAAGATAGATGACATTGAGCCGAGCATGCACATAGTTGCCAAAACATTTGTCCAGAGTCTTATCCAATCTCGTATTTTGTTCAAGATTTGGCGACAACATAGAAACATCACATTTATTAAAATCTCCAAGCAAAAAGATTGGCAGAACTCATCGGCAGAATTGCACAGCACTTTGTTGTAACTGGCGACCAGGTTTGGATTGGTAATCTGGCATATCAGGCATTTTCCCGGTGGGCCGACGCACTTAGGGGCCAATCAGAGGCGGACTGGCCATCAGGAAAACCAGGCGGGCTGGCCGCGAAATGGGGCAGCGATAAACTGAAATGAGCAGCCACGTTATGCAGAACGGGCCACAAAACGGCGCCGTGATATGCAGAAAAGGACAGTGAATATTGTCAACAGTAGCGGACTGGGAAGACAAATTGGTCTGGGATTTTACACAGAAACTGGCCCAAAAATGTTGGGCCAGATTTCGAAGTCTGCCCCCTTCGGCATATTGTGGCACCATTTTGTGGCCTATTCTGCATAATGTGGCAGACCATTATAGCTTATTACGGCCCCTTTTGTGGCCGGACCTTCAGGAAAAGTCCCAGTTCTCCTGATGGCCAGTGCGCCCCTGATTGTCAACCACCTCTGTCAGCCATGTTTCCGTAAAACATAGCCTACTTGCAAATATGTACATATTTGAACAGTGATTTATAGGCCTATATGAAAGTTATTACAAAGTATCATAGCCATTCAGTTAGTCGACAAACATAATAAAGTTTCAATTTTTAGGCAAGCACTTAATTCAGAGTAGCTTGTTCAACTTTTTCCATCAGTTTAATAATAACGAAGAAAAAAAAAATATATCATTATTTTTAGAATTAAATGTGACTTTTGCTCACCGAGTTGTTAATTTAGGCTATTAGACGAAATAATTACAAAGCAGTGCTTTGAAAGCACATAATAAATTCACCATAAAACAGCATCAATTCTTACAGAAGTATGTTTGTTACTTCTATTTCTCACTCGCACAAATGAACAGCTTTCTTCCATGCTCGAGGAGCCGCCCCGACTGGTGCTGATGCTGAGCACCATCACTGAGAGAGAATCCCATTACATCATCTCTCCTCCACCTGATTGGCTGAAGGTCTAGACGCATGCAAGCAGTACGTCTTTAACAAAACAATCAGGGGCTGGTGGATATCAAATGCGTTCTCTTCGACCAAAATATTGTAAAAAATCGATTCCTTAAAGCTTTTCGTAGTGTGATCGCGTTAAAGGATGGCGGAAAGCGAGGTGGACACGCCGAGCACCCCGATAGAATACGAAAACAAATACTTCGAGTATCATGGAGTTCGACTCCCTCCTTTCTGCAGGGGCAAGATGGACGAGATCGCCAACTTTTCGTTAAGAAACAGCGACATATGGATCGTCACGTATCCCAAATCAGGTATTTAAATGCACCCGCCAGAATAAAGCTTTCAAGGTGCATGCTTCCTTAATCGAGGATGCAACTATCTAAGGTGTTATGCAATAAGGGTACCTCTGAGTTCTTTAAAGTCACGTACGCATTTTAAAAACGACAGTCACTGCATATGTCTTTTTTAGATCATGTTATTGGTTCAGGATATCCCAAAGCTCGTTTCGGAGAGCTTGTGGACAAAATGCATATTTATTTATGCTCATGATTTAAGATGACATAGGCATTTTAATTAGTTTTTAAATTCTAGACAGATTAATATTTTGTTTGCCTATGACTCAATGACATCGGCGATATAATCTGTAGACTACTGACTAAAAAACATTAAATTTTTTTTTTAAAAAACACCATTTTGAACCACAAGAGTTGCATTCTAATAATAAAGTTAAAAGTCATGCATTTTTTAGATTGCTTGGTCTTTGGTCGGTATGAATGATTAATTAGAGCTGGATGTGTTGAAATTGTGCGTTCATGTGCGAAACAGCGAGTTGAAATGTTTTCCATGCCCACGCGTGCAATTCAGATGCAGGCCCACTGCAGAGGTGCTGCGCGGTTCCCTGCGTGTGTACGGGTGGGTCTCCTGATAGGATATAGCGCACCATATCGCACGCATGCTTGTTGCTATGTCTATTGACTCATGTGATAGTAAAACATTTTGGGTGAAAAATTTTTTTTTGTCCTGCATAAAAAAAGTAAGCTGTAGGCAGGAAAGTATAGGTGCATGCCAGAGCCATCTTATCTTCTACTTTCCTGCTTGCACAGCAAGAAAAGACACTAGAAACACAAAGACAACAGATTGGGCCTGTAAACAGCACCAATACAGTCACAGGCCATCTAAATGGAAGCAGTTTGATACAGATACCATGAAAAAAGCCTTAGGCCATGTCAACACTATTCCATTTGCCCTTTCAGTTCCTTAAAGCCATAGTTTTTCCAAAAGTATGCGGTTATGGTGTTTGTTTTGGAGGAAAACTAATTATTGTGGATGTGGCTTCTTGAGAATATGTTCCAAAGAGAAACAAGGAACCTGACTTTTTATTTGAAGGAGTTAACAGTGTCACAAATTTGTTTAGTGCAAGGATAGACAGACATCAGGAAAGTAAGAATGATTGTGTGAGGGTCTGAAATTGCTTTGCTTTGCATAGACTGTTGTGTCGCACCAGCATCTGTGTAATTGAGGGAACGGAGGGAAGGCCCAGCTCTGCTGTATGTTACACACTGAAATGTGTGTCTCCAGTGGGCCGTGATGGATGACAAGTCAATAGAGTCACACGTTGTACTGGTGCTCAGTTCTGCAGGATAAACAGACATTACTGTCTTGAGAGTTTTGGTGTGCAGGGAATGGCAGGATTGGTGTATACTCTGATGTTTCTAATCAAGATCTGAATGAAATTAACCGAATAAATATTCCATCCAAAAGTGCAAATTCTCTCATAATTTTCTCACCCTTATGCCTTCCCAGATTTGTATGAATTTCTTTCATCAGCTTTCAAATTAAGATTTTTAGAAGAATTTCTCAGCTCTTTTGGTCCTTACAATGCAAGTGAATGGGGGCCAACATTTTGATGCTCCAAAAATCATATAAGTCAGCATAAAAGTAATCCATATGACTCTAATGGTTAATAAATGTTTTTTAGAAGAGATATGATAGGTGTGAGTGAGAGAAAGATCCATATTTAAGTAATTATTTTCTTAATAATTACCTCCCTGCTCAGTCAATCACTACTTTAACTTTCACATTCTTCAAGAATATTGCCCCCTACTGGGCAGGGAGAAGAATTTCTAACAAAAAAGGACTTATATATATAGAGAGAGAGAGCTGTTTCTCACCCACACCTATCATATCACTTCTGAAGACATGGATTAAAACACTGGAGTCATATGGATTACTTTTATGATGCCTTTATGTTCCGTTTATGTTTTGGAGAGTCAAAATTTTGGCACCCATTCACTTGCATTGTATGCAACTACAGAGCTGAAATAATCTTCAAAAATCGTACTTTGTGTTCTGCAAAAGAGAGAAAGTTATAAACATCTGGGATGGCATCAGGGTGAGTAAATGATGAGATAATTTTCATTTTTGGGTGAATTTACCCTTTTATATTTAAAAATATTCCGATTTTTGTTCCTCCACATTAAATAATTGAATGACATTGTGGGCTGAAGTTTCAATACTTTTTCACATGTTTACTGAAATACAGATATTAGTTATGAGATGAAAAAATAAATACTCAGAGGAAGAAATTAGTCAGTTTAAGGCTGTAAATAGAGCAGCTCGTTATAGATAAATAGATTAACATTGAGACCACATTCCCCATTCACTTATGATTGCAATCAAGTTTAAATGATTTAATCTCTTTAAACAATCTCCTCTTTGAACAAATGCCTAGAAAATCATAAATCAATTATGTAAATAAAAGGTCAAGGAAGGTTTGATAACTTAAGTTGTGTTAGCAAAATAACTTCACTTTGTGTGTTTTAATTTTGTTTTCAGACACTGCTGTTGTGTTTGCATATTACTATTATTATATATTTTTTTTCATACAAAAATCTCTGTTGCAAATAAAGCAAGTTATCCTTTCTATAAGTGTGGGTGTTTCAGAAGAAAATTGATTTCTTATTGAGAGATCCATGTCATTGTGGCACTGAACGATAGATCTCTCCTAAAAACCTGTATTAATAGACTTGTTTCAGATCTTAAAAGATAATAAGTTTACATATCTGGAATTAATTATTAAAAGCATCTGTACAGCAAATCAAGTTTTTTTTTTTTGCAATATTTAAAATACTGCAACTGTATGGTGTATCGGTGAGGGAGTGTCCTGGATTTTTTGTTGTTTATTTTGTATCTGACAATGTAAACAAACAACAAAACTGCTGAATGGAAGCAAAAGTGATTTTTTATGTCTTGTTTTTATCATGCCTTTGATTTGTTGTTCCATAAGGTCAACAAAGAGTTTCGGCAACATCATGTTCTCATGATGCTAGAGGGAAGTCTCCAGAAGCACATGTTCTCTAAAACATTTCATCATTAAGGGGCAAAAGTCAGAAGTGAAAGAGGACATTGATAAGCCTCGGAACGCACTCGCACACAAGACTGAGGGAAAAAAAGTTTATGTATATTTGATGGATTAAAATGTTGTAGTATTGCATATGGAATCCAAACTTCTTGGTGTGTTTTTCACACCCATTTTCTTGTGATTAACAACTCTATTGCCACTTAACACTTGTCATGTGTTTAAACCAACTTTGTCCATTCCACAGTTACTGTTACAATTAATTTGTTAAAGCTTTTTTTTCCCCAAAATGTTCTCTTAGAATGTGTTTCCTGAACGTCACTTACAAATAACTAACTTCGGGTTCCAAATCAAAAACCCTCACTAAAATTTGCTTGACATAAAAGCTCAAATCAAGACCATTCAGACGTTTGTTCAGTGTTAATAAGCTCTTTTAACCAAAATATGTAAGCTAATATAAGCAAAGTCATGTGGCCTGGGAATCGAACCACCAAACCTGCGATTAGTGGCTGACCTGCTCTACCACCTGAGCCACAGCCACCATTTATGGTGAACTATGCTTACTGTAGTAAAACAATAGTTCATTTTTGCAAGGGAAGTTTAGGGTTAGGTTTATTGGTAGAGGTTGGTGTAGGGTGTTTGTTGGATTCTAAATAAACACAATAAACATGCTGCAGTGATGCCTCTACTTAATGTTAGTATTGAATTAGGTGTGCAAATAATATCTGCAACTATTTGCAAAAAAATGATGCTTTTTGTTGCAATTTACATTTAACGTATAGCCTCTGCCATAAATGTATCTGAACACATCTGAAGAACATAGCTAACTCAATTAATATTGGCTAACATTAAAAAAGGTCTTGGAGTGGCCTTGTTATTGGTGTTACAGGAGAGGCTATATTCCAAAAAATGCACATTATATATCTCATGAGTGCAGCAAGCTGGCAAAGTTTTACCATTTATAATACATCCCATGTGACTATATGTACTTTCTTTCTGTCGTGCCAATAGGTACGAGTTTGTTACAGGAGGTAGTGTATCTGGTGAGCCAGGGAGCTGACCCAGATGAGATCGGGCTCATGAATATTGATGAGCAACTTCCAGTGTTGGAATACCCACAGCCGGGATTGGAGATTATCCAGGTACACGTTCTCTCGTTTTTGACACAGACACATTAAACAAAACAAAGCCATCAATGAAGCATCTTGGCCAATACTGAGCAGAATAAGAAATAAAATCTGATCTCTTTAACTGATAAAGTGCAGTTTTGTTTTTTGTTTCTGTAGGAACTGACATCGCCTCGTCTGATCAAAAGCCACCTGCCATACCGTTTCCTGCCCACAGCAATGCACAATGGAGAAGGCAAGGTTAGTTCTAATACACAAGGTTTTAAGCACACAACAGTGGCTACACGACACTATCGTTGGATTGACTTGACTTCATGGAGTGTTAAAGGGATAATTCACCCAAAAATGAAAATTTGTGCGTTATTTACTCACCATTATTCAATCAAAACCCGTATTACTTTCTTTCATTGGTGGAACACAAGAGGAGATGTTAGTTAAATGTTATGCAGTCGTCATTCACTTTCATTGAATGAAAGAAAGATGCAATAAATGTGAATGGTGACTGAGGCTGTCAGTCCCATTCTGGTGGGACTCACTTATTTAGGCCTTTGAAAAGCAAATTACTTCACTTTTGCAATTCACTTTTGGTTTTTTTAAGCCTTTACGCAAATATTTCCATGTGTTTTCTGTAGGTGATCTACATGGCCAGGAACCCTAAAGATCTGGTGGTGTCCTATTATCAATTTCATCGCTCTTTAAGAACAATGAGCTACCGTGGAACATTCCAGGAGTTCTGCAGACGATTCATGAATGACAAGTGTAAGTGAGACAAACACTGTCACATGAGCTACATAAGACAGAGTCAACATTTTGTTAAAAAGCAAAGTGTGTGAGCGCATAGAGGAACTGGAATTGAGTTTAACTCTTTCTCTCTCTCTGTAGTGGGATATGGCTCCTGGTTTGAACATGTTCAGGAGTTCTGGGAGCAACGCATGAACTCCAATGTTCTCTTTCTGAAATACGAGGACATGTACAAGGTACAATGGAGGTTACTCTGGCACAAACACATCCACTCATTACATCCACTCACCCTGCCTCCCTTTCTGGCGATGTTCTGAACAGAATGTCACTTTACATGTAGTACTTGTACTAGTTCAACATGAAATACCCAGATGACCTGAGAAAATGAGCAGTAAACAACCAGGCAAAATTTGTTGAACACTGTATCCCACAATGTGATGCGCTTGACCATCCAATTGCCATGTAAATGAACTGAAGAATATCAGCTGCGATTTTTAACATTAACATATGCAGTAAGCCATACATATTCAATTCCTTTTCTAGTCTCTTTTTAACCTCCGTACATCTTATCACATACGTCAAATTTTCTACAGTGCAATCTGTGCAAAGAGACCCTTGACCACCCATAAACACTTGTTGCTACATTTTATTCCACTGTGCTAATGAAAAACTGAACTAATGTCATAAGGATAACAGTTCCTGGAAACACCATCTATAGGTAGGTGGTATTAATGTATGTGCTCGAGAGGGATGTCACTGGTAGTCAATCTGCTTAAACAAATATGTTGTCGCTGTATCTAAATGGGGTACTGAGATAAAGAGAGCTCAGAGTCCAGGGTGAAAGCACAGATATTGCATGTCATAGTATGTTACCCTATGAGGCAACAGACTTGAATGTATAGAAGCAGAACATATAGATACAGTAGAACAGTCTGTTCCTGTTTTTATCAGATTCAGTAGTCTTCATGTGGTCTAAGAGGTCACACAAAACCTATATGCAGAATATAAAGGATGCATATAATATAAATATGGGCACAGAACATCTGGTAAATAAATAACACCTGTACCTAAAGGTTATTTAAATGATATATTAAAAAATGAGGTTAATTATGTAAGCTGTTTCCATTATTGATGTGTTCATCTAAGACCAAGGAGTGCGTCATAATTACATAACCATAATATTGCCATTCCCTCTCTCTTTCTCTCTATCCACCTGCCTTGTGTATTTTCTCTCTGGAGGATCTGGGCACCCTGGTGGAGCAGCTGGCACGGTTTCTGGGTGTTTCCTGTGATAAAGCGCAGCTGGAGAGTATGGTGGAGAGCTGCAACCAGCTCATAGAGCAGTGCTGTAACTCTGAGGCCCTGTCCATCTACCGGGGTGAGAGAGAGAGATGAGTGAATAATGATTCAAATAAATTAAGAGAAAAAAAGACAGAAAGACAGACCCAGTGGACACAATGAGGCCTCGTGCTGTAGTCTGTTGTTCCCTGAGCTTACATGACCCTAAGTCCACTAACCCTGTACCTTATTAAGTCTAAAGCAGACTGTGCTGAAATAGATATTCTTTTAAATAAAACGAATGCCCAGAGATTTGTTCTTGAGCAAAAGCAATCCTTAGTCTTTCACATGGAAGATCATTCATTGGCATAGGCAAATATATCTTTTTTTTTAAAGGCCAAAAGCGAACTTATGACCATATTTCACTGTATATCTCTGTCTGAGAGAATGTAGCCCCTTTTCTTCATTTAATTTATGACTTAGCCCTTAGACAATCTATGTGAGATAAAGGGACACTTCACCCCAAAATGATTTTTCTCTTATCATTTGCTCACCCACAGTCCATCTCAGATATGTATGACCTTCTTTCCATTGCAGAATGCAAACAAAGATTTTTAGAAGACTATTTCAGCTCTGTAGGTCCATAAAATGCAAGTAATTGGTGGCTAGAACTTTGAAGCTACAAAAAACAGTCCACTTTTACTATAAATCTCTATATTCTCTTTCAGTTCCACATTCTTCTTTTGTTTTTTGGCGATACGCATTTTTTTCGTGCATATTGCCACCTACTGGTCATAGCTGGTCAAAGATGGAGATTTATTCACTTGCATTGTGTGTATCTACAGAGCTGAGATATTCTTCTTACAATCCTCATGCATGTTCTGCAGAAGATAGAAAGTCACACATCTGGTATGGCATGAGTGTGAGTAATTTGTTAGAGATAATTCATTTTTGGATGAATTATTCCATTATTGTAGGAGTTTAGGAATGTTGGAGCATCAACTCCCACAGCGCCATCATGTGGTGAAAATATGTAATGCTCCTTAGTCACTTTGTGTTGGAATTTCAAAACTATATTCTGTTGCTATCTTTTGTGTTTGTTTTATTTTTTTTTCTTTAGTTCACTTTATTTCTTATTTTTTACATAAAAAAAAATTAAAAATACACATGAAGGTTGTCCAGTTCTGTTCTTGCATTATTTTATAATTTGCAGTTTTGTTCTCTTTTGTTTTTGTTTTCTTGTGTCTTATTCAATTTACTTTTAGCATGGATTCTTGGCTTGTCATGATGGTGAAAAGTCACTGCATACAGTCGGTCTTATATAAACAGTGCACATGGAGAGATAGAGGGAGAGGGGGAGATAGAGAGAGGGGCTGAAGGTGAGTCTAAATGATGATGAAAATATAAAACGGTCTCATTCATTGTTGAATTTCTACACTTGAAATTGTTAACCTGTGTGTTTTTTAACACTTACTAACCGAGTTAGTAATCCTAAATAGTCAGGTTTCTAGATTTCACACTGTATATTTGTAAACCCTGGGTTAACTGGGTTGTATACTGTGTAACGTTTGCACTACAATTCAGGGTTAGCAGCACAAGTTTGCACTGGATTTAACCTAGTATGAAAGCCTTTAAGTTTGTCATTACTAGATGTGAGGTGATCTGAATCCCTTACCTAAAATCAAAAGCTCTGTTTCTGATATAAATTCTGTTTTCGTTGTCTACTGCAGGTCGTGTTGGGCAGTGGAAGGACATTTTCACTGTGTCCATGAATGACAAGTTTGATAATGTGTACCTACAGAAAATGGCAAAGTCTGACCTTACCTTCGACTTTAATGTGTGAGGAGGCGACTCAGTCTGTGGACTATCTGTCAACTGTTTAAGGAACAAACCAACCAATCAGTTCACCTGCTGATCTGCTGTGCTTAATGTCACCTGATGGACATTCCCCGTCATTGAGATTTAATCTTTACATCCCTACCCCTTTTGCTCTTATTAGTTACACAAATGTTACTTCTTGGAACTAATACAAAGTCCAGTCCTAATGCTTTGTTCAGACAGGGAGCAAAAATCTGATTTTAGTGCATATCTGACTCAAATCTGAATTTTTGGTAGTCTGATAAAAAGAAAAACCCGATCCAAGCCTCATCCAAATGTGGTTTCAAATTATTATTTGTTTTTGGAATGTGTCTCAGTCTGAACGGTCAGATTGGATTTAATATTTTTCCGTCATATAGGAAGCAACGCTTATCTGCACAATATTTTTCGGAACTGTGTCCGAGTACAACCAGTTTACTATATTTTCACAGTCATTCCTAAAATTCAGATTTATAATGTGTGCCCAAATATTAGGCAAGTGAGTATTCTGATCTTATCATTATTTCCGTGTACATTTTCCAACTCCAAACCATATAAACTTGAATGCTTATTGGATTCAATCATTTTCAGGTGATATATATTTATGTAATGAGGGAAGGTGTGGAGAAAGTGACTAACACCTTATATCAAGGTGTGCATAATTATTGGGCATCTTCATTACCTCAGGTAAAATGGGGCAAAAAAGTGATTTAACTGACACAGAAAAGTCAAATATTGTAAAATGCCTTTCAGATGGATGCAACACTCCTGAAATAGCTACACTATTGAGGTGTGAACACCAGACAATCAATAGTTTTGTTGCGAATAGTCATCTGGGACCAACTGCAAAAGACTTGAGAAGAATTAAACATGAAGCTACCAGGAACCCATTATCCTCCCATAATGCTACCATATTCCATAACTGCAACCTACCTGGAGAGTCCAGAAGTACAAGGTGTCAAGTGCTCAGAGACATGGACAAGGTCAAGAAGGCTGAAGCACAACCACCACTGAATATATTCACAAGCTTAAGCGTCAAGATTGGGCAAAGAAATACATGAAGACAGATTTTTCAAAGGTTTTGGACAGATGAAATGTGAGTGACTCTTGATGGACCAGATGGATGGGCCCGTGGCTGGATCACTAATGGACACAGGGCACCACTTCGAGTCAGGTGCCAGCTAGGTGGAGGAGGGGTACTGGTATGGGCTGCTCTCATTAATGATGAGGTAGTTGGACTTTTTGAGTTGAAGATGGACTGAAACTCAACTTTCAAACCTACTGCCAGTTTCTGGAAAGTACTTTCTTCAAGCAGTGGTACAGGAAGTAGTGTTCAGCATTCAAGAAGGCCATGATCTTTATGTAGGACAATGCTCCATCACATGCATCCAAGTACTCCACTGATTGGCTAGCCAGTAAGGGCCTCAAAGATGCCCAAATAATGACTTGGCCTCCTTCTTCACCTGACTTAAATCCTACTTGTAGGCCCTTCTCAAATGTGAGATTTACAGTGAGGGAAGACAATACACCTCTTTGAACAGCATTTGGGAGACTCCATGGATGGAAGGCTCATGGCAGTTATTGAATAGAAGGGTGGCTATATTGCTCACTGAAAGGCCAAATATTTTATTTAATTGTCATTTTGTGTTACTTATTTGTTGCACCTACTCTAAAAATTGAGAATAAACAATTGAGTTGGGAGAAATTATTTGTGTAATTTAGTTGCCTAATAATTGTGCACACTAATAGATGCCTAACAATTGTGCACACTTATATATCCCCCCGAGAAAGACAAAACTCACTTTTTCTTTGTTAAACATTCAGGTTTGAGGTTCAATAACATTTTGGATTCACTGAGAGCATTGTGTTTGTCCAACAATAAAATTAATCCCGAGGAATACAATTTGTCTAATAATTGGGCACGCAGTGTTAAAACCAAATCGGATTTGGTGCAGTGCGAAGAAAGTCTAACAGGCATTTTCAGAGCTTTCTATTGTGTGTATTTGTATAAGCAGCAGTGCTTTAGACTGAAGTGTGAGCACAGTGCTTGTTGCGTTTGTACATGTTACAGAGCTATTCATATCCCAAAGGCTCTCATGAAATGTGTATATATTAAAAATCATCAATAAATTATTTTAGACTATATTCTATATGCTAAAAACTAAAACCCATATAACAAACTCTCAGAGAAAATTGTTGTCTGACCGTCTGAGTGTTTGAATTTCTCAGGAGGATTCTTTCAAATCATCGACTACCCGCTGCAACACATGCAGTCATCCAATCACATCTCAGGTAGTGGAAACCTGACCCTCATAATGAATGCTGATTGACAACTGTCCAAAATATCTCTAAGTATGTCTGTATTCTAATATCTTTTCTTTTCATGCACCTGTTTTTAATGGCTATACAGCTTTGACTTAAATTCCTGTACAGCTATTCATTTACAATGCAGTAAATGTACTGAATGTTTTTGTTAACTTTACTCACTTGTGCATGTTTTGCATCTGGGAACTTGCACCTGCGAGAGTGTGGCTATAATTTCTACACATTGCATTGCACAATCTCCCTCCGGCCCAGTCTGTGAATCTGCCTAAATGCGAAGGAAGAACATTTAGGGAACATTTTACACTCAGTTACACGCATTTCATGTTATAATGTGTCAGAAGTGTTGTTATGAGCAGGTATCTCATAATTAGATCATTATGTCTCAGTTTTAAAGCATAAAAGATGCATTAAGGTAAAAACGTTTCTTCGAAATACCAGCACTCATAACTGTCAGGTTTAATCTCACAAATGTTCACATATCAATCAAGAAGCTCCAGAGGTTCACCTCATCACAGGCCCAAAACTCTGAATTGAATCCTTAATTAAATTTCCATGCATTTTCTCTTTCATTATGGCCAGTATCACGTCCCCTTTCCAATAATTGCTTCTTGCCTCTGGATTTATTTGTCTGGTGCCACTAAATGTCAAGAAACATAACTCTTATAGACGCTAAATGGGGACTCAATATTGATTTCTTTTCATTCTTGCTTGCTGGTTTATTAATAAAGTGACATCTTCGGGCCTTGAGGTTCAGTTTGCATACTGTGTCTGTTTTTGCAATGTCGCTATTTAGATGATGATGATAATGATGTTTATTAATTAATGCTTTCTTTTCTAATTTTTTGCCTTAGAGCATTACTGGTAAATATGTATCAAAAGGCTGTTAATACAAAGAGTGGCTTAATTCTGAGCTTCTGGATTAACAACAGTTGGAAACTGAAGCATGCTGACTACAAAGGGTTACTAAATGAGCACAGATGGCACCAAAGTTCATTGAAGTTCCTATGGCAACAAATCAGCGCCTGTGATACACAGTGTGTCATTTAATTTGCCAGTCAAATATATAAAAATAAATCAGTGCTGAAAATGACAGCAAGTGTTGACAAGGATCTCTCATTAGTATAAGAAAATTGTGAAACACAAAGTAACGTTGTGTTTTTCAATATTACTTAATGCACATTTCACAAGAATAGCTTAGTAATATTAAAAGAGCCAAATCATTCTGTATCACATTTAAATAAATACATGCATGCATGTACTGTAAGCAATGTTTTATCAGGCAAACTAACAAATGTGCTTCTTGTGATAACATCTAAATGAACTGCTTTTATTCAAGTCATAAATATAATTTAATAAGGCATATTTAGCCTACTTTAAGAAATTTTGGGGGTAATTTCAGGTAGGAATAGTCTCTTACAACTACAAAAAAAATATTATATTTTATTTTTACCACACAGGCATTGACAAAAGCTCACTTTTGAACTTTGATTATTTGAAACAGTTTATAATTGTAAAAACACAAACAACAATAACAATTAAACATGTCTATCACCAAAAAACAGAACGGTGTGCCATTTTAGAGAAATTGAAAAGGTTAATTAATTTTGAGTTTCCAAACTAATTAAACATTCTCTCCTATCGCTGTATTAATCTGTATAAAACATTGCTTAATTCATAAGTCAATTCATAAGTTGAATTCACTAATGAAGCCCTGTGAACCCCCTGCAGTGATTTTGTCTGCTGACAGCTGCTCATTTGTATAATAACATTGTCTCACACATACCAGATGCATAAAAATGAAGAATTTCCACGCTGTACTTTAAAACATATTAATATATCACACGGCATATATTAGCAAAAGAGGATCATGCTCACTTACTAATGACTAAACTTATAGTTTATGCTCAAATGTTGTCACACACTGTCAAACCACTAGAGAGCAGTGCAATGCAAGAGCAGATATACTTAAGGGCTCGTTCACCAAAAATGAAAATATATTCACCCTCATGCCATCCCAGATTCTTTCCTCTGCTGAACACAAATGAAGCTTTTTAAAGAGCATTTCAGCTGTGTTGGTCCACGCAATGCAAGTGAAAAAAATCACATAAAGCCAGCATAAAAGTATTCCACCTTCAGAAGTGTTTTCTTCATCATCATATTCATAGGTGTGGGTTAGAAACAGATCAATATTTAAATCCTTTATTACAATAAATCTCCACCTTTGATCAGCCCTGACCAGTAGGTGGCAATGTTGACACAAAACAAAAGAAGAAGAATCTGGAGGTGAAAGTGAAGATCATTTAATAAAAAAGGACTTAAATATTGATCTTCACATGCACGCAAACCTATCATATCGCTTTAGAAGATTGAATTGAATGGAATTGAATGGATCACATTTATGCTGACTTTATATGATTTTTAGAGATGCAAAGTTCTGGACAACATTCACTTGGATTGTATGGACCAACAGAGCTGAAATATTCTTCTAAATATCTCTGTGGTGGGTGCGAGGTCAAGCGCCAGTTTGTAAATGGAGAGCAAGATCGGGAGATCAGAACAGCGAGAATTAACAGTGATTGTCTCTAACACCTGTTTGTCATTGCAGTGAAGGCATGAGAGGGATTTAAGGGTGAGCCTGACGCCAGAGAAGGGAAGAGAGAGTTTACACACACATCGGATGCTGTGCACTTTGTTTGAGGCTGAAAAGCAGAGTTTTGATTTCGGTTTATGCTGGAAAGATTTCTGTGTTATTTAAATAAAACTTAAATAAAACATGGATTGCTGATCTGGTCCCTGCTTCCTCCTTTTTATATCCAACAAAACTGTTACAGTCTTCATTTCGGTTCTGCATATGAAAGAAAGTCATACACATCTGGGATGACATGAGGGTGAGTACATGATGAGAGAATTTTTGGGTAAACTATCCATTTAACAAATATTTCAAATCAGTTTACAGTATATTTATCCAGTGTTCAAATTGATTCAGAGCTCTTTGTGGGTCCCTTTATTCCCAAATAACCTGATGGTATAGTTCTAAGATAAAAGAAGATTTAATGTTTGTAATTTAAGAGAACCAGCAGTCATATATCAAAGAAGAATTATATCTCACCATTATTGAGAGGTGAAAATTAGGATTCACTCTGCCAGTGTCACTCAGTCACCGTCTGTAAGTTCCTTCAGAAAATAGCACGTGGCACATTTGTGGGTGTTTTCATACGTAAAAAACCTGGTTTAGGTTATTTATGAAAACTGGGACAGATGATGGACAATGTCACGTTCGGCCACTACAAACATTTGAAAAAAAGTTTGTTTTATTCTGGTTAACACCTTAACTCTTATCATATCAGAGCGGATCTGACTTGCTACACTAAGAGTCACAGAGTTAGAAGCTCTACAAGATGCATATCTGAAAATTGTGTTGTCTGAGCAAATAAGTAGCTAATCTGCTGCTAAATTTCCTGCCAAATCAAACCCGACTGCGGAAGCCTGAAATTTCCTGCCAAATCAAACCCGACTGCGGAAGCCTGAAATTTCCTACCAAATCAATCCCGACTGCGGAAGCCTGAAATTTCCTGCCAAATCAATCCCAACTGCGGAAGCCTGAAATTTCCTGCCAAATCAATCCCGACTGCGGAAGCCTGAAATTTCCTGCCAAATCAATCCCAACTGCGGAAGCCTGAAATTTCCTGCCAAATCAATCCCGACTGCGGAAGCCTGAAATTTCCTGCCAAATCAAACTCGATTGCGGAAGCCTGAAATTTCCTGCCAAATCAAACCCGACTGCGGAAGCCTGAAATTTCCTGCCAAATCAAACCCGACTGCGGAAGCCTGAAATTTCCTGCCAAATCAAACCCGACTGCGGAAGCCTGAAATTTCCTGCCAAATCAAACCCGACTGCGGAAGCCTGAAATTTCCTGCCAAATCAAACCCGACTGCGGAAGCCTGAAATTTCCTGCCAAATCAATCCCGACTGCGGAAGCCTGAAATTTCCTGCCAAATCAAACCCGACTGCGGAAGCCTGAAATTTCCTGCTAAATCAAACCCGACTGCGGAAGCCTGAAATTTCCTGCCAAATCAAACTCGATTGCGGAAGCCTGAAATTTCCTGCCAAATCAATCCCGACTGCGGAAGCCTGAAATTTCCTACCAAATCAATCCCGACTGCGGAAGCCTGAAATTTCCTGCCAAATCAAACCCGACTGCGGAAGCCTGAAACCGAGTACCCTGACAAAACTAAATGTATTGCAAGCAACATTTAAATCGCAAATATTATTAAATAGATTTTACCAGGTATTATAGACCTTCTTGGTAGATTCATTATGATTGTTGACGTACATTTCACAAAGCAGTCATCCTGCAGTTAAAATTAGGCTTGCTTGAGCATTAAGTGTCATTTCAAGTTCTGGCTTTCGTGCATGGACGTGTTTTTAACGTGTCAGTTGGTATTATTAGTTGACTGCCACGTAATGTATGATAGGCATAGCGTCTTATTCATTGTGAAACTGTGTTATCTTAATGGCATGAATTGCACTGAAGGCCTAAACTTAAAATGTTACACCTACATAGACATGCATAATTGCTCCATTTAATGCCCATGAAAGAAATGGGAAATAAAAGGTGGTACAAATTACTCACCAGTCTGATGCTCTGAATTTTGGACCAGACTTCAAAGAGAAAGACAAACTAAGGACTCCCAAATGAGAATAATCAGACAGGAATACAAACATGATAGTAACTACAATACATGTTGTCTCACTTTCTGTTTAGTTGTTCATCAGCTATTTTTAAAAGCAAATACACAACACTGTAGATGATCCTGAATGTTGTAAATACAACATATACTTCTCATCTTAAATAATGGCAACACCTGTCTCAGCAAGATTCTCAGAACCAGCTACAACTACAACTATAAACACCACCCACTCACCTTAATACACTCACTCACATCTGATAGCAAATCAAGCATCTATTTGCAGAAAAACTGCTGAACTTTATAATCTATGTCTTCCCTTTGTATTGTGAACATACAGTGAGGAAATAAGTATTTGAACACCCTGCTATTTTGCAAGTTCTCCCACTTGGAAATCATGGAGGGGTCTGAAATTGTCATCATAGGTGCATGTCCACTGTGAGAGACATAATCTAAAAAAAAAAATCCAGAAATCACAATGTATGATTTTTTAACTATTTATTTGTATGATACAGCTGCAAATAAGTATTTGAACACCTGTCTATCAGCTAGAATTCTGACCCTCAAAGACCTGTTAGTCTGCCTTTAAAATGTCCACCTCCACTCCATTTATTATCCTAAATTAGATGCACCTGTTTGAGGTCGTTAGCTGCATAAAGATACCTGTCCACCCCATACAATCAGTAAGAATCCAACTACTAACATGGCCAAGACCAAAGAGCTGTCCAAAGACACTAGAGACAAAATTGTACACCTCCACAAGGCTGGAAAGGGCTACGGGGAAATTGCCAAGCAGCTTGGTGAAAAACACTGTATTAAGGAGAGGATGACCGGGCCATGTATTGCGAGATTTTGGGGAACAACCTCCTTCCCTCAGTTAGAGCATTGAAGATGGGTCAAGGCTGGGTCTTCCAACATGACAATGACCTGAAGCACACAGCCAGGATAACCAAGGAGTGGCTCTGTAAGAAGCATATCAAGGTTCTGGCGTGGCCTAGCCAGTCTCCAGACCTAAACCCAATAGAGAATCTTTGGAGGGAGCTCAAACTCTGTGTTTCTCAGCGACAGCCCAGAAACCTGACTGATCTAGAGAAGATCTGTGTGGAGGAGTGGGCCAAAATCCCTCCTGCAGTGTGTGCAAACCTGGTGAAAAACTACAGGAAACGTTTGACCTCTGTAATTGCAAACAAAGGCTACTGTACCAAATATTAACATTGATTTTCTCAGGTGTTCAAATACTTATTTGCAGCTGTATCATACAAATAAATAGTTAAAAAATCATACATTGTGATTTCTGGATTTTTTTTTTTAGATTATGTCTCTCACAGTGGACATGCACCTACTGATGACAATTTCAGACCCTCCATGATTTCTAAGTGGGAGAACTTGCAAAATAGCAGGGTGTTCAAATACTTATTTTCCTCACTGTATGTGCTTAAATTAAATAACCTTAAATATTATAATTTAATAAACTAAGGTTTTTATGAAACACCTTTTTAATATAAAACTTTTTTTTATATTGTTTTGTCAATGATTGCATTTAATACAGCTCTCACTTAAACTGTTGGATGATTGATTATCCAAGTCACATCAGGTACCTCAGGGCGCAGTGCTTGGCCCACTTCTCTTCTCTATATACACAACATCACTGGGACCCATCATTCAAGCACATGGATTCTCTTACCACTGCTATGCCATTGGCACACAGATCTACTTGTCTTTCCAGCTCGGTGACTCCAAGGTGACTGGCCTGTTTCATCTACAATAACACCTTCCAAAATTATCAGAAAGCTTGCGGTTACCATCGACAACCAACTCCATTTCACCGACCACATCTCAAAAACAGCCCGATCATGTAGATTTGCAATTTACAACATCAGGAAAATAAGACCTTTCCTCTCTTAACATGCCACACAACCTTTGTTCTGTTGCTTGTGTGACGCTCTTGTTCAACCCGCTCCATACGGAACTTGAACCTATGTCTCCGGCGTGGGAGTTGGGTGCTCTAACAAGGAGGCTAAAGGCTACAGCCTCTAGCGTCAGTCGCTAGTGCACCTCTTGAGGTCAGGAGAGTGAGGTTTACACACTGCACAGCTATCTACCAGCTGGCTTCCGTTACACTTGTCATATCTAGACTGGACAACTGTAATGCTCTTTTAGCCAGCCTCCCTGTATGTGCAATTAGGCCTCTGCAAATTATCCAGAATGCAGAAACACATCTGGTCTTCAACAAACCCAAGGACCGTTACACCACTCCTTGTCTGTCTTCACTTGCTGTCGGTTGCTGCACATATCAAGTTCAAGGCTATGATGCTGGCATACAGAACAGCCACTGAGTCTGTTCCAGCTTACCTACAATCATTCCTTCAGAGCTACATTCCCTCCAGAAGCCTGCGGTCAGGTAATGAGTGGCGCCTTGTCGTACCAACACAAAGAGTCACCAAATCACTTTCCCAGACTTTTGGTTTCACTGTACGATGGTGGAATGACCTTCCCAACTCCATCCGTGAGGTAGACTCCCTCTCTGTCTTCAAAAACATAAAGACACATCTTTACATGAGCACTTGGCCATAGACGCATAATAATAATAATATTAAACATATATACAGTATTATTTTTTGCACTCTAATCTCTGTCTTGCACAGTATTTTTCTGATGCAATTGAAATATAAATATATTTTCCAAAATATTACAAAAAATATGTTATATGTTTTCATATACAGTATACAGTTTGTTACATACAGTTTTTCCACAAATACTAGTGTAATTTACACATGCTTAAATATATGAACTATAATTTTAAATATATGTTCATATATGGCTGTATGATAGATTTCTGTACAAGATAAACAGAATAAAGATGATCGGAACAGCCCCTGAAGGTTATAATCCTCCATTTATGCAGAACACATGCACATACAAATGGACAGATTTTCCTTAAACTCCTTTTTTGAGGGTAATTCTTCCTTTGTAAATGACAATTTCCTGATGAACAACTGTGCTAAAACATATTGCGTCTGCTCTTTTTGTGTTTCTCCCTAAGGTGCGTCTAGAACAGAGCACAAATGTTCCTAATTATACGGGTTCAGGTATATTCACTTATCCAACCACACTAGGCAGAATTTAAGTGCAAGTGCGACGCTATGCGTGCAACATAAGTCGCGTAGAGCTTGTGTTTATGCGGCATGCATCAGTGTCACGTCAAGTGCACATTTGTGTGATTCTGCCACTGTTCTGCTACACGGTCATAATTGTCTTTCTGTTCATCTTTGTTCCGTCTGGCTGCCTCCATCTGACAGTTTGACTGCTTAATTCAGTCTGTCTTTCCATACTGATATCCTCTGTAATATCAGCCCTCTTCCCCCCATATGAGAGAAGTTGGGGAAAGTTAACTTTACGGGGCTGTATACTAACGTTAACAGCTGCTGTGCTCCTGAAATCTAGATGTCTCTTATTGGAGTCGCGTTGTGCTTCTGGGAATGACGTGCCATTTGGCGGCTTATTTCAGTTATTATTATTTCTTTGATTTTTCTAGTTCTATCTCACTCTCAGGCAAGAGACTGAGAACTGGGTGCACCTCTCCACTCATCAATTATTTAACATGCAAGTCATTGCTAGAGATGAGAAAAGAACACTAACGCAAATAATTTCAGGGGGATACGGTGGAAGACAGAAAAGAGAGAAGGAGAGGCAGCAAGGGAGATAGAAAGGGGAAAATAAATTTATACCTGCTAAAAGCTTAAAACCAGCCTCAACTGGTCTCATGGCCTGGTCAGGCTGGACATTTTTAAGCTGGCCAGCTGAGCACCAGTTTAGCAAGCCTGGAAGACCAACTTAAACCAGCTAAGACCAGCTAACCAGCTAAGGGGACCAGTCAGCAGTCAAGGAAAACGACTTAATAAAGATACAAAATTATGTAAATATCAAATAATGACAATGTAAATGGGTAGGAATTGGAAAAAGAATATATAATTTGCACAATAGACGTAAATGGGAAATCCCTACACCTATGCATGTCTATGTATACAATGTATCGCTGTGCAAAAAATAACTTTGAAACTGTGACTTGAGAGTGCAAAGACAAAAGCAAAAAAGCAAGAGTGAGTGAGTGTGCCTAAAGTAGAGGCACTTTGACTGCAGGTACTAAAGTAAAATAAGTGTTAATGCATTGTCTTGTCAGCTATGGTGCATAATTGAATGGAAGAGAGGCTTCATTCAGTGCCAGAATAGCCATCTGCCAGAGTCCTTTGTGAATGCACTAGTGTTAAGAGCCCAGCCTGAGCTCCATTAGCCACACACATACACACACAGTGGATTTGTGTTAATGAAAAACTGTGCTTTATTATAAGACCCACTCTGACCGACTCTTAAGGGACTATCTGCGGTGGATTAGAGCATTTTCAGGATGTAGGGCACGTCATAGGAGACTGTGCTTTGATTATGCATGACTAATATAGGTGTCTGTGTGTGTGTGGCTTGCTTTGCTTACTGTGCAGTGTGTGTTTCAGGTTTGAAGTCCTGTCCCTAGTGCAACCTTAAACTGGTAACTTAAATTCCCACGTGAGGCTGCTTTAGAAATTACCGCTTAAATTAGCTTTTGATGCATTATGCTATTCAGAAAAGTTTGTGCTGTTCCTACTCCAGTACTGTACAATATACACCACCTCAGGACCGATGACAAGATGTGCTGATAGAAGGCTTGCATCATCAATAAAATGTTAAAATAAGTTTCTAAAACAGTTAAAAGGTTAAGAAATCCATTATGCTTTAACACCAGAATAAAAGTGGGTGATACTCACAGAACCACAAAAAAATATAAATAAATATTTTGCATATGGAAAATTCAAATTTTTCACAATGTAGCTTTATTTAAATTAAAGTTATGCACATATATATATATATATATATATATATATATATATATATATATATATATATATATTCACTGTCCTTTTCTGCATATCGCTGTGCCGGTTTGTGGTCCGTTCTGCATAACGCGGTGGCTCATTTTAGCCTATTGCGGCCCATTTGGTCCATTTCGCAGCCGACCCACCGGCCCGCTCGGTTCTCCTGATGGCCAGCCTGCCCCTGATTGGCCCCAAAGTGTGTCAGCCCACTGGTAAAATGCCAGATTACCAGTCCAGCCCTGTCTAGAACAAAGCACAAAAATCCTTAATTATGCAGGTTCAAGTTAATTGACTCATCCAACCGCGCTAGACAGAATTAAAGTGCAAGTATGATGCTATGCGTCCTCTCCTTCATGGCTTTTAATAAAAAGAAATTGCAACTTCATCTTTTTTACCATAAAACCAAAAAAATTACTTTGTTACGGTAGTGAGTATCATCATTAAAAACAGTGGTAAAAACAAAAGTGAAACGTTCAGACCTGTTGCAAAAATGATAATTGGGGTTAAAATGGGCTCAAGTGTCCTAAAAATAAGGTCACAAAAAAACACCCTCCAATCCTCAGATTTAGTGTCATAACATAACTTCGCTTTAAACCACACTGTTTAATCTCCATACATTCAGTTGTATGAATGGAGAAATAATTTCTTGCAAATTATGAATTAATTTTAGACTATTAAAAACAGCGTGACTTGATTTACAAATGCCATTTTTCTTTGTTAATTTTACTGAAGGACTAAATGTATTAATTTGTATCAAGCAGCATAAGCCAGGAAGCGTAGATGGTTTAAAATAATGCATTCACACTTTTTGCTTTGTACATGTTCCTGATATCAAGTAGGTTGTTTGTTTTCCTCATAATAAAATTGAGGAATTTACTAAATTAAATCATAGAAGGCAAATTAGACCCACAGAGACGCTCTTTCATTTTCTCTCTCTCTTTCACCACATTCTGTACATTTCTGTCTGTTTATCGGTTTTGCTCTCTTTTCAATCTCTCTTTGAAGCCCTTGTTCATTCTCTTTCATTGTTCTTTTTCATTTCTTTCCAAAAACACTGCCTCCTCCTCCCCCACAGTTTCTTTGTTATGTCTCCCTCTCCACCATCACATTTGCAGTGTGAGTGATAAAACAGACATTTGCACGTACACACATTGACTTAGCTAGCTAAATGAGGACATTTCATAAATAAAGCTATACTCATTGCAGACCAACCCAATCCAGACCAATCCACATGCCGAAGTGTCCTTGGGCAAGACACTAAACCCCAAGTTGCTCCCAATGGCAGGCTAGTGCCTTGCATGGCAGCTCTGCCATCATTGGTGTATGAGTGCGAGTGTGTGAATGGGTGAATGAGTTCACTGTGTAAAGTGCTTTGGTAACCGCTAAGGTTAAAAAAGGTGCTATATAAGTGCAGACCATTTACCATTGGGACCGTTGGTTGGCCCCCATAATGTAGGTGATTTCAGGTTTTACTATTGTCAATGAAGGCAAAACCTGACCACACACAAACACACACACATTTCAGTTATCTTTTGACTTTGTGCTCCTCCAAAACTACACCTTTCCCATGCATTATTGTCAGTTTACTAAAATTGCAAAACGATATTACAGCTCCGATCCCGATTTTGTTTTGTGATTTCTTTCACAAATATAACTGGTTTGATCGGTTACATTGATGGCATTTATAATGCCAAAATTGCTGGAGAACATTTTAAGTGCCTTTATTATTTCACTCAGAAAACAGACACAAACACACGCATGCACAAAATATACTAAACTCACATATTTTGATCCATTAAGTACAGTTTTTAATTTGTTACTTTACATTTACGCAACATTATGTCAAAATGGTGCAAACTTATCCTACTGAAATGCATTTGACATCAAATAATCAGACATAATCCAAAAGTAATCAGATTAGATTATTTAAAAAATGTAATCCAATAGATAACGTTACGTCGTGTAAATTGTAATCAATACCACATTACAATTTAGAAAGAATCCAGCACTGACTATGCCAATCATTCAGAGTTCAGAAATTACTCCGTTTTCTTCTCCTTTTCTTTCCCTATCTTTCTATGAATCCAGACAGTTTTTTCCTGTAGAGGTGGTCCCATGTCTTTGCCATGAACCATAGACGCCCATTCATCTCATTTTAGTTGAAACTTCCAGAGATTAGTGTTGTAACAACATAATACACTGCAAAAAACACACTAACAAGACTCGTCTCTCATTGTCTGTGCTTGTGTTATATCTCTCCAAAACCTGTTGACAGACAACACAACAAGCCTTTTGTTTAGATTCTTAGACAGAGACAAAAGCTTTGTGGATTTTGTAAGAAATGAAGCTCAATTTGAAGTTAAAACGGTCAGGATGTCAATGCACACTATGATGCAATAACAAACACACAGGGTCACCGATGCCCTGCCCCCTGGTTCCTGTTTAATTATGGACATCTAATTGGCACGTAGTGACACCGGCGATAACACTAATGAACATATTTTGAGGTCTGGTGGTATTCTGGCCATTTGCACGCACGCAGACTGGCACATGCTGGAAGTATGGCCACATGCCAGCCTCAAAATGAAGCCAGTCAGTGTACATCCACTTAATGGAACGTTGGCAATGATGAGAGAGAAAGAAAAAGAGAAAACACACACACACACACACACACACAGAGGGAACGACAAGGGGATCAAATAAGATAGATGAATAGAAATTAGATGAGATCTCTATCTTTCAGCTCATTAATTGTTCAAGATATCCTTTTCTCCTTTGTGGTTTTAACAGACTTCTAATTAGCTCCTAATTCAGGAAGTTTAAGCCTCATGATCTTATTTATACATATGGTCTTAAGAACTTCTCTTTCATTTGATCTTTTCTCTCTCTAACTTACAAAACTGGCTGCAGTTTCAAGTTTCCTCTCCCCTCATTGAATCGCAAAGATAACTTAATGCAGCTGTAATTGTTCGCTTGTCGAATGTGATTGTTGGGACTAAAACCCAAGCTTTTTTCCTTGCAACACTGCTTTGCTGACAATTACAGAAGATTGTATTAAAAAAAAAAGGCATTTAGTGAAAATGAAAGCCTAAGAAAGTGATAAAGGAGATCTTCGTCCTCGGGCAATGTCTGTGTAGAGGTGACATCAAGAGATAACGCAGTCATATGATCGCACAATAAGACTCTGAACGAGCCTCTGTTATTTCTCCTCTGTGCTGCTAACCAAGAGTTTGGACGGCTAGTGGCAGCTTAAAGCATATCTGGGAGGAGATTTTGGTTTTCCAAGCTTGATTTGGCAGCAGACCTAATAAGAGTTCAATTAAAACAAAAGTTCTTTGGACGACAGTAGGATTACCCAGGAGTCAGGAATATATAGTAGCTGTTCCTCTTTCTGCATATGGCTGGAGTTCTTGTGCCAGGAACTGAGGGATGATGAGGGAGGACTGTTTGCACAAAGCATTATGACTGACTCCTTTCTCTCTGCTAAAAAGCAGCCAGGTTTTGGAGTACAAAGTTGTGTTCAAAACAGCATGATCTCATTTTTCATGTTTCATTATCGTGGTAGTTCCTAGGTGAAATGTCCACAGTGTGGCGTTAAAAGAGAGATAAAATTTCAGATGAAATCAGATTAGTTTTTTTATCAACAAAACTGACCTCCTTACCCTAAACCTTTAACCTAAACCTAACCGATAGTGACAAAAAATGCAGATGTGAGGACGTAAGCTCCATAAAATTATAGAGAATGTAAGTATTATTAATCATATTGATCAAGTGACAAACAAATAGTATTAACAGTGATTGTATCGCCCTTCCAGGTTAGACTGTGGATCGATGGATCATTATTTATTTATTTATTTTTTGCACACGCTGCTCTTGAATATTTTTTTGAAACATGAAAAACCAAATATATTTCTAAATTCAGATAACACTTAAAATGAAATGAAACAAAAATAAAAACTTCTACCACCAGCGCCTTTAGCAGTGACTTAAAAATCACTCTATGATAACAGGTGGAAAAATACCAATACAACTTAGATCATAAATACAATTGTAAATATTAACAACATAATAATAGAAAAATAAACCATGACCAATTTGATGTTCCACGATATTTTCAGAGTTTGAACTTTATTACCACCTGCTGGTGGAATCTCCAAACTGCAAATGCAGGATCTGAGTTTAGACTTTGCGCTGAAAACCTATTTTCAGTTTTTTTTTTTACCTAATTCTCGGGAAAATAGCAGATTGCACTTTGCGTCACTTAAGTTACATACAATACACCCACATACAGCGCAAACACTCCCACCCACTCCCAAATGAATTTTGCCCTAGCATGAAAATTGCACTTAGAATTAGCACTCTCACGAAAACTGGATAAGACATTGTGCACGGTCATGAAAACAGAGCCTCTAGTGTTCATTACACTTCTGCGAAACTGCAGTGATATGTACAACAAGCCACATAAAATATATTTTCCAAAACTTTTGGTATAGTAACATGATTCTATGAAACCAATTCAAAACCAGCTGCTTTGTTGCCTCACTGCCTAGTACAGTATTTATATTTTTTTGTCACATCCCCCTTTGAAACTAGAAAAACTATCAAAACAGCTATGCAACATTTTGGACACACTAATGCATCCCAGAATCTGCAAAGTACCGTCTCATAGTCTTTCCCTGTCTCTGTTTCACCTGCCTAATAACCATTTCTCTGATAGAGTTACTCATGTTTGTGATTTCCCCTGATCTTCTGTGATGCTTTGGGGAACAGACTTGCCATGGAAAGATCAAGGCGTACACATCAATTTCAGTGTATAGCAGCGAGATGAAAGGTGGGCAAAGGCACTGGGTTAGGGTACATAAGTTCAGTTGCCCCATAGCAGATTCACGAGCTCCCGCCCATGTGGCTTTTTAACTTTGCCTGTTCAACTAGAACAAATATTGACACATCATTCAGTTTGAGCTGTTGAGAAGGAAAGTGAATCACTACTTTAAAAGAATAGTTCACCTAATAATTCTGTCATCATATACGCATCCTTTTGCTGGGCAGTATGCTAGTTTCAGTCACCATTCACTTTCAGGTAACCAATATACATTTTTGGGTGAACTATCTCTTTAACAAAAACAGTGAGTGGTTGCATGTATATATGGGAGGGAGGTTGAAAAAGATTGAGGAAGAGAGAAAGATTTGGGCTAATGAATCTTACAGTTCTAAGATACTTTTATTCAGCAGGCCCAAGCATTATGAGGCAATAACGACATGATTGTGTCCAATAAGGCAAAGCGGGAATATGGTAGAAAATGGAAAGTGACCGAAAAACCATCTTTTCCATCAAGGACTTTTTTCAAACTTTGTGCCTGGCAGTCAAATTTCCTCATCAGGTTTATGATGAGACTCATGGGCATACGCAGCGACAGGTTCATTTCTGAAGTGTCTAATTGGTTTCAGCTTTCGCTCAGCTAGGTCCCTCATTACTGTGCATTTAGCACAAATACTGTAAACCCTAGCCGCCAGCCTCGCACCTTACCCATATTGTAAAATAATACTTTGGCACTCAAATTTGTTCTACTAGCCTGATCTAATGAAAATTATGTGACTGTGGCAGTCTTTTAGCAAAATATTATGTTGGTTCTGACAAGTATCGCATCAGTTCTGAGGTGAAATGTCCAGAATGTGGCACTAAAAGCCAGTTAAAGAGATGTTTTTTTTTAGGTTAATGCACTATTGAGTTTTAAATAAAAACAAACATTCTCCCTACCCTAAATTTTAATCCTAAACCTAACAGATAGTGTCAAAAAACACAAATGTAACATGAAAAACACAATTGCTGAAGCAACCACAACGTCATCTTTAATACTTTTGTTGTAATTCTTCAAATGAATAGCTGACCTGCATTGACTAAACCTTCAAATTGAACTGAATTTGAAAGAGTGGGAATTTTTGAAGAGAAAGACAGCAATGAAATGAAAGATTTGTCAAAGATAAGAACAGAAAAAAGGCAGCGCTTCCATCTGAATGACAGGTGATATAATGCAGTGAGATGGGTCTGAACATGACTAACAGAGAGGAAAGACTCCAAGATGGGAAGTCAGATATTGTCTTCTCCCAGACACACACACATAGTGACTGTGTGTGCATTATCACATATACATCAGTCACACAATAAGTCAAGCAGAGAAGACAGGAGAGAACATCACTACGAAAAGCATGTTCATTTTAGTTATTTCTTTCTCATAAAACAGACTGTCATAAAATTATTATAATTATTTTTAGTCAATTATGAATTTGCTGCCTATGACTCACAGCCTTATGGCAAGATAACATGGCAAGCCAACATTGAAAGAAATAATGACTCAAAATTGTCAAAATGTAATAATCTTATTCTGTTCAAACCCAAGGAGCACAAAATGCTAATTAATATGCAGAAGACGTGCTATGCCAGTTTTAACAAATATGATCCCAAAAGGCTTACTATATGTGTATATGTGGAAGCGCAAACGAGATATGTGAAATATGGTGGAGTTGAAGTTTTTCTGTGCACAACAACTTACATTTCTGTCTGTTCCTCACACTCAGTTAGGTAAGTGTGAGTGTAGCTCTAACAGGACGATCTCGGGATTCTTTCAGTCAGGCATCTCATCCAATCACAATACTGCCTCTGCTTCATAAGCCTGCCACCTGCCTCTCATTGTTAGCATACTTCCATGTTTTCACCCTCCACCCCATCTCCACCAGTTTAGGTCCCATCCTGTGCAGGGGTAAGCTCCACTCCCCTGCCGTCATTGCCTCTTGCAGGATCTGATGGTTCAAGCCACATAGGAGCGCTGAAACATAGGATGGGGCTTATGCCAAATGATACAGCATCTTTTAGTTCATATTAATTCCAATTATCTTGAATCTTTCTGATTGAAATTAAATGACTTGGAATATAGAGCACAAGTCATGTGGGCTACTTTTATGGTAGCTTATGGTGATTTTGTCTTTGTTGGAGCTTGACAGTTCCTGGTCACCGTATGATTTCATTGTATGGAAAAGAACAGCAACAACATTCTGCTAAACTTCTGCTTTTGTGATCCACAGAAGAAATATAAAAGATGACAGAATGTTAGTGAATTATTCCTTTAAACGATCATCATCGCCTGTGTTTTACCTAAATAGAGAAGAAAGTGCAGAAGGGCCGCTCTTTCAGGGAAAATTTCAGAAATAAGTAACATGATTTTCATCCTTCTAAATGAAATCATATTCCTTTCCTTTATTCTAACTTCCCTTTTGTTCACTGTCAGTCATTGTATAATCTGAGCACAATTTGAGTAGTACCTGAAGGCATCACCCACCAACTCATATTACCACAAACATGATCCAGGAGAGCAGGGAGACTGCTTCAGGGAACTCTGAGCTGTCCGAGGGCAATTGAGTTGATTGTGTGGGCCTCATTAGAATAAACACTGTTTATTCACGTTTTTTTTTTTTACCCCTCTAGTTCGCTCTGTTCCCACCGTTAACCACCATCTGGGGCCCCCCTCACAGTGGTCCCTGCTTTTAGAGGACAGAGCGGTGGAAATTGGCACTAAGTGAAGAGATGGTATGCACGCGACAGAGGGAACAATTTTAATTAAAATGTTTGCCCAGAAAATAATCTCCCGAGTAGCCTTGTTAATTATAACTAATGCCAGCAAAGGTAGCACATTCAAACGCAGCACGCTCACACTGTGTGTGGGGGTGTTCTCCATGGAAACGCAGACGGCCGTTGTTTTATCCCACATCACCCCCCACCCCCACCCCACCCATAACGGAAGTGGGGTGGCACTCCTCTTCCATTTGTTCCTTGCTGAAGTGGTTTGTTGGTTTGTTTGGCCACCCGGTGATGTGACTTTGTTGTTAATTGGGCCATTGGCTTTACTGCGGCGCTTTGACTCCTTCACCCTGATGTGAAATCCCAGGTGGTCAGTTGCGCAACACAAACATGCCCACATGCATACACACTGTCCATATGTGCACTTGCCTGTATACACAATTACACAAACACATACTCATCAACGTATGATCAAAGGAGAAATTAATAGAGGAGAATTAGAGTCGTTAAATGCTGATTAGAATATGAAATATGAATTCACACTTACTGAACAGGGGCATCTGCGGCTGAATTTGTTATGTGGTTTAGGGAGCCACATTTAAGATGCTGGAACTCGGAGATGTATCCCTCGTAATATGCAGAGGCAACTTCACTGTAAAAAAATGTAATTATATAAACAAAATAAAAAATCTTCTTGTTTCAACTTAGTGTTCCTGCTGCCTTATTATTTTAAATGATGTCATCTTAAGAGCGAATGTTGTCAACAGATCAAAGTTAATTTAAATCAAACTTCTTAAACTTGTCATTCCATTTGAAATAAAACTGAATATAGAAGTTCAACTACTTAGGCTATCATTTATTATTTTCCACAACCATCAAGACAGGGGCATCCAATTGTCAGAGGTAAAATAAACTGGTATTTGAATGTGAATGGCCTGTTGATGATCAGAAATCAGATCTCTCAATCAAATTTACACTTAAGTGCCAAAGAAAAATGCATGGACCTCATCACTTTACACACAAATCACAATGATGGAGACAATCATCAACACATAATAGAGTAAACATATGGGCTTTGAATTATTGCTACATGGCAAATAACTGAAAGTGACTACAAACACAACAACCAACAGCATAAAAAAGCAGCAAACAGTAAAAAAAGAAAAGTAAGGCATTAACACTGCAATTTGCATAATTTATTCATACCACAGTGCATGCAGTGAAAAGGAACCAGTTTGTATGTTGATTTCCCCTAAAAAAGCAACATTGTGTCTCTGTGGCGCCTTCAAATCATTGGTTTGTTTGAGCATTCCGACCTGCCTGACACAGCAAAATTGCCTCATCCAATTTGTAGTTTGGGATGGGATCTGTTTTGCACAACCAATAGAAGGTGAGGTTTGGTCTGAAATCTGCTGGACAACAGAGATTTTTTATTTTTTTTGCAATTCCGCTTGGTGACGCAAGAGGCACAGAAATAACGCACTATAGATTTATTTATAGCATTATTTTCATGTTTCGAGTTTCCTGTTCTTCTTACATTTCTTTGCCACAAAAGAAAACAACAACAAGAAAAATATTAGATTCCCAATCCTTCTCTACATGAGTGACATTTAGAGGTCAAACTTACTGCAAAAGATGACGAGACGCCATTTCACTGGAAACCTGAACAGTATCTCAACAACAAAAAAACTGTATAAAATGATAGATCTTAGACATCTGTTTGTCTGTTGTCTGGAATTTGTTAACTCTGAAACACCCTCTCAAAATCACAAATCCTCAGAGAAATCCGCAGCCCTTTTTTCCAATGCAACAGTTTGATGCTTCTTCGCTTTTATTAAATATTCAGAACTGTTTTAAAAGCGTGCGCTGCCTGTTTCAGAGACGTCTTCTATAGCGGGCAGACGCGCTTCCTGTCTTTATGGGTGTTTTGTCTTAATAATAAAGCCAGTGAGCTGCAGATCAAAGAGTGGTTTGGCATTACAGCAAATTGTAATCGACCCCGGCAGCAGGTCCGGAGTCAGACAGAGCCGCATGTAAACACTGGGGAGAGAAGCACAGGGCTCTGGGACATGCTCCAATTCCTGATACCCCTGCATGTGCATGTGTTAAATTAATAATCCTTTACTGTGGTGCATATGAGATGTGCATGTTTATGAGTTAGTGAAAGAGCTTTATTTATTGTGTAGATACAGACACAGGGTGTTATGAGTTACAGAGCAAAGGAGGGATTTCACTGGTGGTCTATAGGGGGTTTAAAAGGTGTCATGTAATGGCATTATTTTTCTCTTTGAGGTATATATTATTTTTGCATTCCCATTTGATGCAACAGCAAAAGTAAAAAATCCACAATTACAATTCCACGACTTTCCAATAGAGGGAAAACACAGAAACAAATTGATTACGGCAGTCAGAAGAGAGTTATTTTTACACAATTATGCACTAGACAGACTTTTTTGACCGCTGCGGCATGTCTCGCTTTTTGGCATGTCTTTGTCAAGTTTAAAAACACGCCTTGAGACACCTGCATCCTGCTCTAATTGTTCTAGCGTTTTTAGCGCAATGGCTCCCACATCTTCTAATTTCAAGCAGTCAACATCTCTCCAGCCATTTGGTATGAATAAAACAAATCAGCACACAACATCAATTTGTGTGCCCACATCAAGATGATTAGCAATAAGTGTCAGTTGGTGATGTTTTGATCTTTTTTCGTTACTTAATTATTATGTCACTGCAGGGCGGAAAGAAAAATAGAGAGAAGAGTCCTTCAGAGAGGCGTTTGTCCTCTAGATAATGACTACCTGAAAGTGCCTCTCAAGCTCATAAATGGATATTAAAGTCCTTGAAGAGTTTTAAAAGATGTGGCATGGAGTATACTTAAATTTATCGGCAGGATTCTTCATTTTAAGTAAGTTGTTACAGCACAGAAAATGCCTGGATTTGGGCACCAGTCATTTGCTTTTCTAGGCTGTGTTCCGTGTCTCTTTGAAATAATAAATGCATCTCCAAGTGAATACGTGGCTAATGGATGATTTTGATTTCTAAAGCACTTCATTATGGGATTAAACAGCACATCAGCAGCTATTTGTGATCTGAAAATTTCACATGACTGGATGTCTCTTCACTTCAAAAAATATCTTTGCACAACTCCCCATTTGCATGCCAGTTCTGACATGGTCAACATGGTCACATGGGAAGTCGACATGTTGCTAACGAATTATCCAGTACCCTGACATTGACCCCATTCTGCCGCGTTACTGACAGGCACCATCTACCATCAGACATTTTTGCATCAGTTAAAATATTTACCTTTTCCAGTGGCACTACTAAAAGTTGTCAGAGCAGCCTTAAGGTGGTTTCACAAAATGTATATTTTAAAGGAAACAAACCCATTTCATTTAGAGGGATGGGTTCTGGTCCCACGTAAACCAGGTAGTAATCATGTTCACCAAATCAATCAAGAACGCAATTTGGAGGTTGCATTTTTTCCTCTAAGATTACATTTTTTCTCCACTGATGGTTAGGTTTAGGGTTGGGTTTTGGGTAGTATGGGTAGTAAAATATGCATTACTTTTGATTGCATATTTACAACAAAAAATAATGCGTTTTACAGCTCGTTTTGGGCACCACCCTGTGGACAGTTTATCACATACAATCAACAACACTTCCCGTTTCTGTCTCTCTAGGAGTGGTTTCAATTTTGGTTCAAGCAGTGACCGATTTCAGCTGAAGAACTTTAGACCCACTGTCACCAAATTCACAGAGATCAGTGTATGTTTTACTGGGATTGTACAGCATCGCTCCAACATTGTAATGCAGACACTGGAATCAGCTCTTAAAAATACAGAAAGTGAGCTCGGATATACTGTATGGCCGCTCTTCTCCATCATTTGATAAATTACATAAACATACCTTTTAATCAAAATTCTGTTTTAAGAAGTGCAAGCACTAGGATTCAAAGTTGGGTAAACCACTCGCAGCATCTTCCTGCAGAGCTTTGCACATGTTAATAGCCAACAAATGCCAATTTCAACATTCAGGGCACTCATTTCACCTCTGTAATGTATAGGGCCCTCTGGAGAGTATTCACTCACTCACAACCACATCCTAAAAAGCATCCCATTTCTTGCTTTATGAGTCATTGTAGAGATTATTCGCTGCACAAATATAGCTTACATGTTCTTCGTATCTCATTAGAACAAACAGAAGAAACACTGAATAATTTTGATTTCTAGATGTTCCAGCTAATTATGTTCTTTGGAGGCTGCCTGCAAGCAGCAGGACATCGTTTTAATTTGTATCCTCTAAAAACCCCATTAAAACGAAGTCAGCTAGAAAAGTTTGCTATGTTCGCAGCACTTGTTTTTTTTTTTCAGATTGGAAAAGTGAAGCAAGGCAATTAAATGTACAGTGGGCAGCCATTCTATTTTTTTTATATCATCTGTTGTATTCAGAAGGCAAACACAAACAGAACTCCCCTTTAGAAGAGCATCTCTTAAATGTGATGCTCTCGCTTTGTAAACAAACCAATTACAGCAATATGCAAAGTAAATATTGGTTATAATTTAAATTTGAGATCATATTTGAGATTCAGAGATAATGCATTCAAAGGAATCACTTTAGGCATTGCTGTGCGTGGGCCACAGTACATGACTTACAAACACAAATTATTGGGGTAATTCATTAAAGGCTAACAGCTAACCATTAACAATGATAAAAATAATTGTATCTTTTAGAGATCATTCCAATTTCTCATTTTTGAAAGAACAAGTTCTTTCATCTTATCAACCTTTTAAAATAAAGATGGAAATCTTATTTTGTGTTACGCTCTTGACAAAGAACTGGAGATGTAGTTAATATGCACAGCTATAAAAAAAATGCAAAGAAATGCACATCTTCCACACAAACATTCATATTAATGTTCATCTGTGCAACTGGAAGCTGTGTCTGTGAAGTGAGATCGCTGTTTTATTCAGAGAGGAAGAGAACCAAATTGCAGACCAGACAAAGACCCAGTATGCTCATACACACAAGCACACACACATCCAACCAATGTGCCAATCTCTCTGCACGCTAATCTGATGATGGATTACATGTTGGAATATATGATGGATTCTGGCAGAACACCTTCACTGCCTTCCACTTCACGGACAGAGAATTCGGACAAGACTTCACAGATTTGTAAGACAGTTTGAAGTTTGTCGCCAAGGAAACCAATGTGCTGCACCTGCTGGAATTTAAACCTGGCACCAGCCCCAACACCTAAACAAATCAATAGCTTTGGCCAGTCCTATAGCGTGACGCAAATATATATGATCTGAAATGTGTGGGTATATTTAGAAGACTTTCAGTACAAAGTGTAAAGTCTTGTCATTGTTGAAGACGATTCTCAACAAAATGTCAAACACACTCAAATGCTGATTCGATTCAATAAGTTGATGTCATTTTCCCTGAGCTCATATCAAATCTGGTACATCATTACTTCATTTGAGGATCTCAGAACAGATGGCCTGACATGTCCAAGGTCTGTCTGCTTTCCTTCATATTCTGTCATCAGTTAGTCTGTAGTTGCACTTCACAGTAAGTGAATTTTCAAATTACTCTATAACTGTGCACGTACTCTACTTTGATTCACTGTTGGCTATACATCAATAATAAATACTTAAATTAATAATAACTAAATGTTTTTATAGTAACATTTAGTTACTACATATATATGTACGTTATATATGTACGTTATTACATATATATTACAGTGGAATTTAGTTATTGATCAACAAAAATCACAAAGCAAGCAAGTAGACATTCAGATTGGTCAATGAGCAACTGATAGCTTGATAGATCAATCTACTATTTGAACACTTGATCAAGTTTTAATGAAGTATCAAGCATAGTAATAGAACATGGTAGAGAGTGGTGGTGGTGTAGTGGTCTAAAGCACATAGACCACTATACCACTGCGACCACCATTGTGTCCTTGAGCAAGGCACTTAACTCCAGGTTGCTCCGGGGGGATTGTCCCTGTAATAAAGGCTCTGTAAGTCGCTTTGGATAAAAGCGTCTGCCAAATGCATAAAAATTTAAAATGTAAAATGGTAATAAATAATATAAAGTATTACTATTATGTGACTTTCTTTATTTTAAGTGTCTAAAGAAAGACTATACATAACAGATCTAAGTGCTTTTGGAGCGCAAGTACACGTGGATTGTTTTTATCTATGTTGCAGAAATGGAAGCGCAGCATAGTTCTAGCGGGAAGACTAGCAGCTGTACATCATCACATCATTAGCTGGGTAATTCATAGCCAATTGCATGTAAGCCATTGCTTTAGAAGTCTGCTCACAATCTATCACATTGCTGTTTCAGTGTGCTAACACGGCAACCTCCACCACCCCATCACCACAAGTTGAGCCCTGTCCCGCACGGGGGTAGGCTTCTCGCCCCTGCCTCCTATCTCCGGCAGGACATGACGGTTCCGGGTACAACTCCCTCGGACCGCCGGACAGGGCCTACGCCAAAGAGAGAGACATTACTTCCTGTTTTACATTTATCAAATAAATGGCATCTTAAACTTCACTCAAGCCTGTGTGTCTTCCCGATAGAAAAGCTTTGTATCACTAAAACACCATGGCTTCGTCCCATAGACATGATGTCATTGACTCTTCTTTAGCCACTGGCAGACATGTGCTTTTCAGAAATCCAGGGTACAGCATAAAATGAATACAAAAAAGAAAAATACAAACAGTTCATTTATGGCACCTTCTTTTTGAGTAGTCCAGATGCATTGAAAAAAGGTTATGCGGCTCTATTGAAAATACTAAACCAGTACACTTAAAATGAACATAATATGTAAATGTTTGAGATGAGAACATAAGTATATTGCATGAACTGCTTGCTCAATTAACTTTATTGAAATAGGTTAATGCAACACAATTCTTTAGCATTTGGTCTGAACTTATTTTCATTGTGTACAATTCATCTATGCTCATTTAATCAAATTGTGTTGGGACTATGTGAATTATTTTAGTTGCATCAATGTATTACTGAAGTTGAGCAGGGGATTTATATTTCTCAGCATGCTGTGCATTGGACTAAATTGGGAGAGTATACAGTGTTTTGAAATTAAGTTATTTTAAAGCCAATGTATTTTTACGCAAAATGAGACAAGTATCAGACTTTATAGTAATTATCATTCTGTTGTGATGCGATTTAGAGAAGTTTCTGTCGTGTTGAATATTTTTGGATTACCATTGTGAAGAAGATTGGAGCTAATGGTTAGGTCGAGGATGGGTACATGTAAGTACACGTAAGTGCACTTATCCGTGTTTATTGCTATTCTCATAAATCAATCCCTGAGGGATCATCTCAGTTCAGTCATTATACTGTCTGACTTAGGATCTGTAAATCTCTCAGTACCATGTCATTCAGTATAAAAAGATTTAATATACTAATGTGCTTGTTACTAGCTAGCATCAAGCTGCAAGTTTCAATGGAGTTATTTGAATAGATCAAATTTAAGTTAGGTTAACTCAATTCATTTATGTATTTGCCATAGCATGACCAACTGTTATGAATCACCAACTGCCACATTGGTTGCATGGAACCAATGTCCACAATTGAATTATTTTAAACTAACAATATATTTTAGAGTGCATATTCATGCTTTTCCTTAAGACCCTGGAAAGCAGGGACGTCCCTGGTGCCGAATATCTTGTTCGGAATGGCACAAATAATGACATCAAAACTAATAATGGATTCATCCACATAATATAAAACATGTTAAATTCCTGACCTGAACTGATTTAACATCGGAGCTCGTCTTTTAAAGTTGAAAACATTTATATTCACATCAGCGGTTAAGAGTAATTAAGACTTTTTTCCAAAATAAAAAGTTAAAATGCTCAATAAAGTGCTCATCTATTCGGAATATTCCTCCTTATGTAAAACAAATTTTTTTTTTCTCCTTCTTCTTCTTCAACCTGTGCTAAATTTAATAATGTTAAGTGTTCTTGAACTCTGGTAAGGTGCTATTTAAAGTTAACATTATAATTATTATTTCATTATTATTTAACTAAATAATGGTGACCTATCATAAAAATTCCTGATAAACTTACATGGGACTTTCACCTGTTTATATTGATTTTATTTAAATTTATATTAATGTTTTAAATTTGTATTTATTATTCACTGCAAAATGTGTGCTTGTCATTTCACATTTTGCTTGACACCTCTTGCCTCCAGAATAATGTTGAAATACATGAACAAACAAATGAAAACTCTGTTTCATGCAGATATTAATATCTGAAATACCAGGAGAAACCACAAAATATTACTTAATGCAGCCCAAAAATTCAGCATCATTTGGTAAGAAAAAAAATTCTAAAATATTTGTATAATAATAATAATAATAATAATAATAATAATTATTATTATTATTATTATTATCATCATCAAAAGGCATATACAAGGCATATTTTATTAATAGAAACCATAAATGTAAGGGTAACACTTAAAAATGGGTGTTTCAATTAGTTTTGATGCACATCCAGTTTAAGCCCCGCCCACACCCGGTTCAATCTGAATACAGAGGCAGATACATATCATTTTGTCATATGAACAGATACAAATACAGATAATGGCTTTGCTGCACACCTCTACTGGGAAGAAATACAAATGATCATCTCCCTCTTCACATCCATTGTCAAAGTTCTCAAAAGTTTTACAGTGTTGGTAACACTAAAGTTTAAGGAAAGAAATGGTCCCTGGCTGACTTGAACGGATCTACTTGGTCACTTTATTCATAACTTTTGGCAAGAGGTCAAGTCTGACCAGCAAAAACTGGTCCACAGAGGTCAGCCCGCAAAGGTATTAGCAATTTGGCACATGAAAGTTTAATCACACTGAGGTGAGGAAAATGATTGAAACATACATCATTTAACATATATTTAAGTCATAAAAAAGAAAAAGGCTCACTGTAAAAATTAAAAGATACTCTTTGGAGAGCCTCTAGGTAAAAGAAAAAGCCTCTAGGTTTAAAAGAACAGTTCTTTGAGGAACTTACGAAATGAAACCTATGAGTTCCTGCAAGGACTCTAAAGACTGTCAACTGTTCCTCCGATAACCTCATTTTAAGACTTTGATGCACTTGAGATATTTTCTTGAGAAATAGTTCTTTGAATTCACAAGAAGATTTCTGAGGCATCTTCCAAATAGTGGCTAAAAGTTCCGCTATGATGTTAATAGGCTCATTCCCACTGCAGGAACTAAAGCTTGTTTTATGTACTTTTACCTAATTTTAAAAGTGTTTTACAACTTCCGGTTGAGTGAACGCTGGCGGGATTTTCTTCCGCTGCTCTCCTACATCTTTTGATGTTTCTAGTTGCTTTTAATGTATTGCCTTTTGAAGGAGCGACCTCAGGAAATCAAGTTTTATGACTCTCTTTTATGGATAAAATGGACAGTTGACTTTTCTAGTTTTTTAACTCCACATCATCGTCTTGTCTGCCTGGATTACATTGTAATAGTAAAAAAACTGCTGTACTCACCGAATGCCTTCACCTGGACTATTGTGTGCAGTCTCAAATGGCTGCCTGATTCCCTACCCATCAGCCATGCCCAGTATGGCCGGAGCATGCAGAACTATAATTCGGTTCATGTTGGTAGATCATTGAGGATGCTCTGCCTTCTGATGCCCATTCTGGCCTTCTGGTGTTTTTCTGCTGGCTGGCCCTTGCCAGTTTCAGTGGCGAGCTCCCTGCCTGTTTGCAAGCTCATGCTGTTACTTTGCATCTGATATGGTTTAATATTACTCATCCCTTGAATTACAGCATCTGAATTCTTCGGCCCGACTGTCGGCTGGAGTTTAAAAATATTGCGCTCCCCTTGGAATGTCCATCGAGGTTCACGCCAACATCCCAGCAGATACCGGCTGAGTCCTCAGACAACCACCACATACTGGCCATCTGGGCTTCACGACGTTGCCCTCCGACTGGTGCAAGGGATTTGAAGCATGAGGTCATTTTGATAATCTCAGCAGTCTAATCTTTTACTCCAGCAAAAAATGCAGATGTCGCCACCATTAAGATGGCCATCATAAATGCATGATCAACAACAAACAAGTCTTTTTTATATCAAGAACATTGGACTGTTTATTCATTATGAGACATGGCTGAATCCTAGCGAACAAATGGCCATGGGGATCTAACACCGATGGGCTGTGACTTTTTAAATTCTCCGTGGATTTCAGGGCGAGGAGATGGCCACTGTTTTTAGAAATTCTTTTAAATGCAGAATGCTACCTATGGACATGTATTCCAGTTTGAGATCCAGTTGTTAAAGTTTGACGCCCTGGGTCCTGCTTTATATGCACATGTGTATAGACCTCCCAGATTTAATAGAGGCTTTATTGAAAATGTTTGGACATTCTCTCTGGACTTCTCGCTGTGTCACGCAGTGATCAACTCCTGATTCTTGAGGCTTTTAATATTCATGTATGCTGTCCATTGAAACCGCTGGTAAATACATTTCTCTCCCTCACTAAGTCTTTAAATTTGGCGAACATGTCACTGGTACTATCCACAACATGAGTCATAAATCTGGTATTATCTTATGGTATCACTGTATCTAACATAGAGATCTTAGAAATTGGCATAATTTAATAATGTTTGAGTCTGTCTCTACTTGTCCTCTCCCTACTACTTCTCTGTCTTTACGTCACTCCAAGTCCATTCACTCACCAACTGCCAATCTTTTTTCAGAATTGTAAAAAAATTGTTTTTCAAAAACACATAAAAAATAGTACCCATATCATTTCCATAATATTTGGACATGTTCCATTACCTGGACGCACTATGTTAATACAATGTTAGGCTATATGAATATGGCAGTCATATAGCAAAGTAACATGGTGTTTTTTTAATTACCTTGAAGCACAATACAATAGTACATGAATATGGTAATCATATATATATATATATATAATTTATCATGGTAGTAACATGACATTCTTTGAAGTACTTTGAAGCACCATGCAAATACAGAATGTTATATAAATATGGTCACTCTCTCTCTCTCTCTCTCTCTCTCTCTCTCTCTCTCTCTCTCTCTCTCTCTCTCTCTCTCTCTCTCACCACACACACACACTGGTTCGGCTATCCTTATGAGGACTCACCATAGACATAATGATTTTTACAATGTATGAACTATAGATTCTATCCTCTAAGTGTAACCCTGCCCCTAAACCTAACCCTCACCATAAACATCCTGCATTTTTACATTTTCAAAAAACAGAGTTTAGTAAGTTTAAGTTATTTGAATTATAGGGACACTAGAAATGTCCTCATGAACCACATCTATAGCATAATACACTTGTAATGACCAGTTTGTAACAAAACAAAAAAAAAAGTCCTCGTAAACCACCCATATTTTACATGAATTTACAAAACATTTTAGTAGTTTGTAGCTTAGCTTGCTACTTTTTGGCACTTTGTGTCTTTTCTTGCCTGTAAAGACTGACTGTAGCATGACCCAATATCATTGGAGTGTGAAGGAGCATATGATTGGTTTGACCAAATGAATAAATACACCCCCCATTTCCTCATTCGATTAAAAAACGACCAAAGATCGGCATCTTATTATGAATGATTGAAGGAAAGGAGACATGCTCGTTTAGTTCGGATAACAAGGAGAGAAAGGTCTGGATTAATTAAGAGTAAATGTGATTAAGGACATTACAATGACATCAGGACATAAATAAAACCTGTAATTATTATTAGGCTATGTCATCTTTTTGTATACCTTGATGCAGTGCCGGTCCTTCCTATACGCAATATACACAAGTTGTGTAGGTCCCCTGATCCGCCAGGGGGCCCCCGCACTGTCAAAGGCATTATAAGCAGCCAAGTACTAGTATTTGTTGCCATACAAACAGGAAGAGGAGGGTTGCTTCCGTAAACTGGAAATGCTGCTTTCGGAGGCTGTAAGGCGGTAGGATGAAAAATAAGGTGTGTTTTTTTTAACTGTATCGAGACCAGTTTCCTTAAACTGTTTAAAAACTATGTCGGTTGTGCCATTAACTGATTTTACAGCATAACTATAACAGTAAAATAATATCAATAATGACAACATGCCAATAATCATTATAATAAATTATTTCGATTCCATTTCATAAATCTGCCAGGTAAAATGAGATGCGTAATGTACTAGGTAGTAATGCTATGGTTACTACATGTCAGAAATAAAAAAAGGAGAAACGCCAGGAGAGTGAAACAATCAAGCAAGAACAAGGTATGTGTAATGCTGAGATGCAATGAATCTAGGAACGATTAATGGAAACGAATCAATGTGGAGGAAGACAAAGATCTAAAAAGGCACATTTAACGTTCCGTCTTAACATAAACACATAAGAAAAAGAACTGACAAAGAGAACATGAGGGCAAATATATAAACAGACTAATGAGGAAGATGGCAGACACCTGTGAAACAATGATGGGAGACAAGCAGGAAATAATTAACACAGACTAGGTAAACTTTCAAACTAAGAGTACTACAAGTTGTCAACATAAAAGTCTTATGATTTAAAATTAAAAAAATTATAATCGTATACCTTTTTCATGCAAGCTCTGCTGCTGAATAGGCTTTCATATCAATGATTAAATAAAGTAAATAAAATATCCATTATAACTTTTAGTCCAAATTGTGCACATTTAGAGAAACATGCTCTTGTGTTTATTTCCGATTTCTTTGGGGGAAAATATCTTTCATATTTTCTGCTACATTTTGTGATCGATAAAGCATTCAACTGTGATCATTTTCAGAAAGATAGATTTTTCTGGAGTTAAATGTAGTGCTGGATCTTTAATGTTGTGGGGCCGGAGGTCCTGGACACCTTATTCGGATATATGGCAACACCGACTCTAATTCCAACAGATAAAAAATCTAAACCTGGCTGCCTCTGCTAGAAAGCATACAATGGGCACCGGTTGGATTTTCCAACAGGAAAATAATGAGATATTTCCCGTATTGTGAAGTATTGTTTTACTTCAATTAAAGGTTTGATTTTAGTGATTTTTTTATAATGAAAGATCAAAAGAATAAACAATGCAGTTTTTTTCCACAGCCTTGTTTGCTTATATTTACCAAGGGTGCCAATATTTTTGGCCATCACTGTATGTATATATATATATATATATATATATATATATATATATATATGGATTAAAATAAATAACTATTGACCATGAAAAAGTGTTGAAATGAAAAGTTTTCAGTGAGGAAAAGGAGGATTCAATTCTGGCTTTATAGGCAGAGGCATACAGTGAGCATCAAATTGTTTCCATCCTTAAGATTTCAAATACAGCAGTTCATAAGAACAAGGTCAAGCAGCAGACATTGTGGACAACAAAGCTAAAGAGGGCGAAAATGATTCTCCACTGACTGGGATGACCATCAATTCATTCAATGTCACTCAACAACCGTAGGATGACATCAAGTGACTTACAAAAAGAATGGCAAATGGCAGCTTGGGTGAAGTGCATGGTGAGGACGGTTCGAAACAGACTCCTAGGGGCAGGGCTGAAGTTGCGCAAAGCTAGAAAAAAGCCCTTCATCAATGAGAAGCAAAGAAGAGTCAGGCTGAGGTTTGCAAAAGTCTATAAGGATTGAACCGTAGAGGACTGGAGTAAGGTCATCTTCTCTGATGAGTCTAATTTTCAGCTTTGCCCAACACCTGGTCAGATGGAGACCTGTAGAGGCCTACAAGCCACAGTGTCTTGCACCCACTGTGAAATTTGGTGATCTGTGATGATGGGGGTGCTTCAGCAGGGCTGAAATAGGGCAGATTCGTCTTTGTGAAGGACACATGAATCAAGCCACATGCAAGGGTATCCTGGAAGAAAACTTGCTTCCTTCTGCTCTGACAATGTTCCCCAACTCAGACGATTGTTTTTTCCAGCAAGACAACGCTCCATGCCACACAGCCAGGTCAATCAAGGTGTGGATGGAGGACCACAGGATCAAGACACTGCCATGTTCAGCCCAATCTCCAGATCTGAACCCCATTAAAAACCTCAGGAATGTGATCAAGAGGAAGATGGATGGCCACAAGCCATCAAACAAAGCCAAGCTGCTTGAATGTTGTGCCAGGAGTGGCAAAACATCACCCAACAGCAATGTGAAAGACTGGTAGAGAGCATGCCAAGACACATGTAATCTGTGATTGGAAATCAGGATTATTCCACCAAATATTGATTTCTTATTGATTCTCTTCCTAAGTTAAAACATTAGTATTGTGTTGTTTAAAAATTAATATGAACTTGTTTTCTTTGCATTGTTTGAGGTCTGAAAACACTACATCTTTTTTGTTATTTTGACCAGTTTTCATTTTCTGCAAATAAATGCTCTAAATGACAATATTTTGGGGGAAATGTTGTTAGTACTTTATAGAATAAAACTAAATTGTTAATTTTCCTCAAACACATACCTATAAATAGTAAATCCAGAGAAACTGATAATTTTGCAGTGGTCTCTTAATTTTATACAGAGCTGTATACAGTATATTACCAGTGTTATTCATTTGAAATCAAAATCTCTTTTTGGAGGTATTTCCTCTATTGAATGAATTCAAAAGACTCGAGTCACGAGTTAATGACATACAGAGAAACATCATTCACTTTACTAAAAACCAACCAAGCTAAATGTGACATTTATTGTAATAATAGATTTTTCTGGTGTTTGATAGAACTTAAGTCTATAGAAGTTGCGAAATTATGGATTTTCTATAATAAACACAATTTTATTTGAATTAGTTAATAAATGGAAAGTAATTCAAAATAACTTTAAATGGTTCTTTAAATTGTTTCAGTTTTTAATATAGAAAATGATAATATTCTGAATGTACAGTATAATAAAGGGGACCTATTATGCAAAATTCACTTTTACATGGTGTTTGTACATAAATGTGAGTCGGCAGTGTGTACACAACCACCCTACAATGTTAAAAGTCCACCCACTCCTCTTTCCTATATTTCTATTAATCAAAAACAGTGTGTCAAAATGAATGGTTTTCGTTTCTGCTCTAAAGTGATGTCACATTAGATCAGGCCTCGCCCACGACTGGTGACGGACTCCACCCTAATATCATAGATCCTCCCCTGAGTGATCTACACACAGTCTGACATTTTTTTTCACACTGGATCAGATACAGTGAGAAGAATAATGTCTCGGCTTCGTAAGCGTCATAAGTGTTCTGTTGTTGTTGGCTGTAAAAGTGAACATAAGAGTCTTCATGTACTCCCGGCATCAGAGCCACTGTAGACGCAGTGGAAAACTTTTGTTTTTGAAGGAAATTTGCCCCAAAACATACCAAAATGTGTATTTATGTGAAAATCATTTTACACCGGACTGCTTTGTGAATGAATGTCAATATAAAACAGGATGTTTGCATTGAATGATTTAAACACAGTAAAAAAGAAAATCACTATCTATGCTAAAGAGTGGAATACTTAAAATGTGCACATAAAACATCTTTTCCACCATCGGACCAAACTTTTACCTTTCTGCATGTTTGTGTCCGTTGGTAAATACAAGCCCTCAGCAAATAATGGTAAATGTTGCATAAATGTATTCGCTTTCCTTTCTTTTTTGCGGCATGGTCCGTATCTTTGCTGTTTGTTCGCAGCGTAAAACCAGCGAAAAAGGCAGTCCTAAAAACTGGAATACGCAATCATCCTCCATAGCACGCTGCACTCGTTGTTTACGTGTCACATAGATTTGTTACATACATTCTGCTGATTTCACAGCACCACAGTGGAAAATGAAAGCATAACCGTGCTAATTGGCCTGAATCGACATGGAACGGTACGGTTTTGTGAGGAGAACCGTTCGGTTCGATAGTGAAAAAGCGGCTCTAGTGTCATTGGAGGCTGAGCCCCCAAAAGATCGAAAACCTGCATCAAGATGTCTCTTTTAAATCAATGAGAAGTTCATTACAGTATTTTATGTAGAGTCATAAAAGCCTTTACTGTCAAACATTTTGGTCAATTGTTGATAAATAGGTTTATAGTGCATTTTTAACATAATTAAAACTAGGCTACATACCTCATCTCTCTCTCATCACTGCAGCTTCAGAGACACCGCAAGCACAGCTCACGCACCCAGTGTAAAAACTGTAACCTCACCTGAAGACACTGCATAAGATAACTGGAAAAGGCTGCCTTCGAGGGCTGTCTTATTAAGAAAATAAATTGCTTCTCAAACTGTTCTGAGACCAGTTTTCTTAAGAGTTCTAGTCATTAACTGACTAGGCAGCAAGACAGCTGCCGACATTTTTGGATGCGGCTACAATTTGTGTCAAACAGCCCTAACAAAAGTGTAGCTCTGATTATGGCATCCTCCATCGATGTTGTTGATTTTGTTGTTGCTATTAAATTGTTTGTGCAAACAACATTAAAAGAAAAATGGTCGACACTTGATGACGTAACTACAGGGTTCATTTTGTGCATGTGAATACAAGAGGGAAAAGTCTTGTCTGGTTTGACGTTTGACAGATCTACTAAGGGAAAAGTACTGGGACTGTGTGTAGGAAAGAGGCTAATGTTTGGGTAAACTTTAAGACTTTGGACTTGGTAAACAACATACAACAAAATAGTCTGAGGTAAAGAGATATCTTCAGTGAGGTATACTTTGGATATCGTTGAAAAAGTATTGGTGTAAAGGTGTATCTTATCTGTTGATAACAGTACAATGCCCTGACTGTTAGTAAGAAAAGAGAGCGGGCACCAGATTGGAGAACTCAGCAGGGACCTCCCAGCCCAAGGCTCTGTTCTGACACTTTGCTGATGACAAAATTGGGAGTTTTCGTCATTTTTGGCATAGAGAAACAACTGAACAAAGAGTGAGGGGGCGGGCTGGTTTTGCATGACTCCCCACAGAGCAAGTTCTCAACGCCCTAAGCCATGTTAAAAGTAGGAGGGTGAAGCCAAACCTGGCAACCTAAACTAAATCTGGCATCTCCAAACATATCTTAGACAATTTGTGCCGGATTATAACCAATCCACCAAACAGACACTAAAATAAAAAAATGGAATAATGGACTAAATATATAAAAAAAAGACTAATTATGACCACAAGACATATTTATTCCAAGAGTTACAATTTTGAACACGGTTCATTTCAATGCCCCTTAGGCATTTCTGGTGTGATGTTTCATATGTTAATGAAGCCAGCTAGGACGATGCATCAAAAAAAATTAGCAAAAAAAATTCTTGACTTACAGTTCTTTATGTAGGATATTAACGGGAATGGGAATATGTAAAAGCCCCATGGTGCGGCTGTGGCTCAGGTGGTAGAGTGGGTTGTCCATTAATCGCAGGTTTGGTGGTTCGATTCCAGGCCCACATGAGTCCATATGCCGAAGTGTCTTTGGGAAAGACACTGAACCCCAAGTTGCTCCCAATGGCAGGATAGTGCCTTGCATGGCAACTCTGCCATCATTGGTGTGTGAATGTGTGTATGAATGGGTGAAAGAGATGCAGTGTAAAGTGCTTTGAATGCCGCTATGGTTAAAAAGGCGCTACATAAGTGCAGACCATTTACCATTCACAGGGGGATTAAGCTTAAAACGGATAGTTCACCCAAAAATTTAAATTCTGTCATCTTTTACTCACCAATAAAAGTGAATGGTGACTGAGATTATCAGTATCGCCATATAAGGAATAAAGAAAGTCATAAGTGTTTGGAACAACATGAGGGTGAAAAAGTTTCGGTGAACTGTCCTTTTAAAGGTTTGGTTGGGTCAGTGTACAAAAAGAGTAATTGTACATTATAGAAGCATAATTCAAATTAGATGACATTTACTATCCAGCAATGAAAATTAATGAACCTACACACGTAATATTAATAGCACAATGGACAGACGCCTAAAGTCTTATTTCAATTGGAATGCTGAAGTTTGAAGTAAAATACTCAGAATAGTATGTGATGATTAATAAGAAAAGCATATAGCCAAAAACCTACATGGTTATTTTTTTATTTTTTTTTTTGCCTTTTGTTTTATCAACCTTAACATTTGAGGTTAATATTTATAAGAATGTATAGAAAAGTGTATATGCTGTGACTGGTCATCATTTTTGTAATTTTTTGCCTTTAAAAGTTCCTTTTAAATGGTCCTGCAGTGTGAAATGCATTTACGAAAGTACACATATTACATGTGTTCTCTCTGCATGCAAAAAAATCTAATACATAAATAAATAAATAATAATAATTAGAAAGCGTTGCTGTTTAAAATATAGTTTTATATACAGAATATATAATGTCACCCTGGAGGACACAATAAAAAAATAACAGGATTCTGTTTTCAGCTTCAATATTTATAACTGTGTCTTAAGAATAAATCAAGCACCTTCTGCTTCAGGATATGCGCAATTCAAAGATGATCATGCAAAAATTAAACGTTTTTGTCACAACAAACATTGTTCATAATTAAGCAGCATATGACAGTAATCAGCATGCATTGTTGCAGCTAATTGTTTTGTATTTCCTTTTTTCCAATGGCAGTTGCACACATATTTGTTCCACCGCACTCAACTGTTTCAGAGTGAGCCATACGGCACGCCCCGGGATGTTTAACAGCACTGAAATGCAGTAAACCAGGCCTCAGTTTGGCTTTAAGAGCATGAAGCGGCTGACAGAAAGATGCCGCATATTTGTCATTTGTGAGATCCCTCCAGTTTATAAGAGATGCAGAGGACTGACAGTAGAGGACATCTCTGTGTAAAGCATACAAGATGACAGAGAGAAAGATGTTGATGGTGCATACAGAGAATTCAGTGGAAAGCACATGAGTGGATGTAGAGGCGCAAAAAGGATCTAAGAAAATAGAAGTGGGCACATAAGGAGAGAAATAGCGAATGTGTAGGTAAAAAGTGGCAAGGATGACACAGAACAGTCTTTAATGGCATAGTAAAAGCCAGTCTGGTATAAATGACCTTCCTTCCCGCAGGATTACTCATGTAATTATTTGAATGAGGGATTTCATTAGGATGTGCAGAGGTGTGGAAGAGGGAAGAGCTGAAATGAAACAAGAGCGAGGACAATTTTTACCAAGATAATTTACGTTTTAAGCCTAGTCCAGATAACTGATATGAAATTCAGAGCTCTTTGATTAGAACAAAAATGTGAGAGTGTAATAATGTTGGAATCTATTTGTCTCATACGCAGCCACACAAAAAGAAACAGATAAAAGTAAAGAGAGAGACTGAGGAAGAAATAGGGCATACTCTGGAAATAGGGAATCGTTTCTAATTTAAAAAAGGAGAAACAGAGATTTAAGAGGAAAAAAGGACATAACCCTAGTGATATGAATTTAAGTTTTAATTTAAGTTGTGTAAATGATCTTACCCAGAACAAAAGAAACAGCTTCTAAGAAAGAACGATATCCGCAGGGAATTTATCTCTGCTACAGAATTTATTCAACACCATAACTCTTGTTTAGATGGCAAAAAAAATTAATTGACCAAAACAACAACAAAAAATATCCACCAAATAAAGAAAAATAATGATGTATCTTAAGCACTGAAATTTTGCAACATAATACATTTACAAACAAGTCACAGAATCTGATTTAAAATTCAGAACAGCATGCTGTTAAAAAATAACTGGAGAACAACAGTAAACCTGATGACAAATTGCACAAACGAATGAAAAGAGGAAAAGCCACAAGGGAGTGCAAAGTTTGACCTTTGACCGAATGCAAAACAAGTGTACAAACAGACACAACCCTTAAAATGAAAGAAAGCAAGATGAGACAGAATTCCGTATCCCAGATATCTGTTTCCAATATTTTTCTTTTTATCTCTTCAAACTCTTCATCCGCTGATTCTTTCTTTTCCTCATTCTATGAAAGAGGAGCAATTGATCGCATATGCAAACACAGGAACCCATAGTCACACTAACACACACACACACACACACACACACACACACACACACACACTCTCAGAGTCAGCACGATAATTTGTTCGATTTGTTCATTTTTATTCATCCATTTATATGGAGTAGATGAAAATCCTCTGCACATCTAACAGAACCATCATATAGGCCTAATGCCACACACAGTTAATGCTGAAGAGCTGTAAAACACATGGGAATAAATTATCGCCAGGAGGAATGTTAATAAATTATAGTGGGGAGCATGTGGATCAAAGTGCAACGTCTTGTTAAGCAAAAGTGCACATTGCGTACGTACAGAGTCTTTGATATTCCGAGGTGGGATGTTAACTGAGGAGCTTTAGAATAACTTTTAAATATTTGACTTTAAACAAACACTTCAAACTACTGTTAAAGTTCACACAGCATCAGTAATGGACTGTTTGCTTTAAAACACACTCACAGTTTTGCACGTTTACAGTAAATCGAACAATAAATAATGCATGAAAAAGTGGAAGGAATTTTGTTATGTTTCTTTTTAACCATCGATATTATAAACATTACATTCCAGTTTAGGCCAAGTATATTCCTCCTAATATATGCCAACATGGCTCCAAGTTGAAGAGAGCAACATATAACAATAGAGCAGATAAAACAGATAGAAAAAAGTAGGATGAGAGACTGAGACTTTTCTTTTAAGTTAGTGGTCCATTGAGGCTACAAGGTTACCAAGTTCCTTTAATAAGAGCCAGCCAATAAGAAGAAAGCTTGGCTTCCCACCACGAGCACTGATTGGCTTCCATGTCCTTATAATTATGCGATTGTCATGCCGATTCAAGTGCAACACAAAGAGTCAGAAAAGAGTTCAAACGCCCATTTGTAAGAGGCAAAAATGCCTCTATTCATGTTTGAGCATGCAGACAGCACAAAAAAGATGAACATTTCCTTGGGAATATCCAAAGTAGCATCTTTCTTGCCAGCTCTACAGGTATATACACTACACAGTATCCATACACGCTCAAAAATCAACCCTGATTGAAAGAACGAGGTAGTGGGCGGATCTCAGTTCAATCATGAGCTCCTGGGATTGGGTAAGTCGAAAACAATGGGCGGGTTCATTGGCTGGAAGTTCACCGTGCATGCTGATGCGTTAACGAACGTGGTGGTTCCATCGGTCATCATACCGTAACCTAGTTTACACAAACACAAAGAACAGAGATATTTTAATTGATTACGGTGAAGAACAAAATTAATTTACTCTGATGTTTTGGTGCAAGACGCTACAATTAGTTATCAGTTGATGCAGTTAAAAGATTAAAACGGATGTAAAATTATTGCAATACAGTTAAAAGCAAGGTTAAATCAAGTGTTATGTGTGTGTATTAAGTTGTTTATTTTTTTTTTGCATGGACACATGCACATGCTACGTTAACAATTTTTATCATCTGCTAAAATATTTAAAACAGCAAAAGATTACAAATAAAGTGTAAATAACATATCATTTTGATGGTATGGACAAATGTTATTCTTTTTAAGAGATTCTTGAGTAACCGCACTGCTTAAATTTAGAGGTGCAATTTATGGCATCAATATATAAAGGAAGAAATATAACACAACAGATGTAAGACAGAATGTTACCTTTAGTCACCATTTATTTTAAATACAATGAAAATGAATGGTTACTGAATCTAAACTCTACATAATGTCTCATTCTGTGTTCCACAGAAGAATACAGGTAGGTTTGCAATAACATTAGGGTTAATAAATGGTGACAGAATTTTCATTTTTGGTTGAGCTATCCCTTCAAGCCAGAAATGACCTGCAGAGAAAGCATTTAATTTGCCTATGCACTACGTGCAAGTATGTAGGTGACAAATAAAATACTTAGATTATAATTTTTTGACTTATAATAATGCCTTATTTCCCATTTAAATACACACGGAAGCACACATTCACACAAACATGCAAAAGCCTATAATGTTGATTGCAAACTGTATAATATAAAACCTCTATTAAAAGCGTTTTGAGTGAGAGTGCTAAATTTACAGTGAATATGAATGTGATCTAATTTTTGCAATGGAGCTCTCAGAAGACAAAGCACCAAGGGAGAAATGTTGCCCTGATAACCCCAAACACAAGTGGATTGACATATTGACAAATATATTTCAGTTTTACAGTGTGTGTGGATTTTCATGTATGCGTTGGGTATGCTATATGAATATCACTTTTCCCTGAACATTAAAGAAACCAACTGATGTTTACATCCTTGTGAGAAGGTGTCCATTGTGAGAACATTTGTGAGTGTTAAAGTTACCTTCATGAATGTGTCCAAACACATGTAGTTTGGGCTGAACTCTCCTTTGGACTGTGTTCAGAAGCTCCATACAGCCAACACGCTGCATCTTCCTGGGCACCCAATCCAAAAAACCTACAAAATAGTTAATTATACACTGCATGAAAAGAGCTGTATCCAGACCAGTAGATTCCTGTACAAACCACTGAATTTTGGATGTATTCCAAAAGTACTGGTCGGGGGTGCCAAATTCCATATGCCCATATAAATCCAATTATATACCATTTCAGATGTTAGAGACTAATGATTCCTTCCATGTTATGACCATTTTTTGCCATGGTAAGTATCCCTCTTAAGATGTCTTTCAGGGGACTTTTTCACACCTGAGTCACATTAGCATTTCTCACCTTCTGGATAATATAGTCACCCCTTTTGGTCATTTATTTCAAAGTGGATTTCCCTTAAACTTAACATACCCCTACATCTTGACAGCTATTGCATTACTGTATCATTGGCTTTCATTTTACTGGTTACAATTTATTTAGCACATCTCTAAATCTTGACAGCTATTGGGCCACTGAATGCATTGGCTTTCATTTTATTGGTTAAACTTAAAATTTAGCCCACCCAAAACCAAATCACCATTTAGCTTAAGCCTCTTATTATAGGCCTTTAATGAATATTGAGACAATAAAAATGGTGAGACAAAAATACAAAAATTGACATCAATGAAAAACTATGCTAAATGCATATAATAAAAGGCAGCTAAACATTTAATCGTACATAGTTAGGATAGCAAAATAAATAGGCTTATAATTTTAGGCTTGCAATTTCTAAAACAATCAAAATTATTTATTAATGCCATAGAAATAGACAAGACACAATTTGGTTAATTTGTGCTCTTGAGTTAGGTTGAGTTAGTCACGGTGGTAATAGCACAAGTTTGTAATGTCAGGAACTCTCAAAGTCTGCCATCTTTGACATTTCCAACCCAATTTATCATGTTCTGACAATCTAGCATTACATTTATGGGACAATCTACCATTAGTTCTTCAGGACTGACGGAACAGGGAATCTGATTTGTGACTTACTCCATATATGAATTGAGTGAATCCAAAATTATTTTTACAGACTACAAACAAAATTTTACGATTGCAGCCTGACATCTATATACTGTATATGCAATGCACACATAGATGCACACATCATAAATCTTGATAGGCGTCATTTGGGGCTAATTTGCAACACTCTGATAAACACCCACATCTGCACAAATGAACAGAGAGACATGTCCTTACCATGAGAATTACACTTTGTCACAATCTCAAAGCCCAAAAGTTTAGTGTTTTCAACTGCAGCTGTCTTCATGCAGAAACTTACAGTACGCAATCTTTACATAGGAGTGTATGTGAGAGGATTTTATTATGTGCGTAGGGATTTGCTACACTGCGAACAGTTTCACTGTTGCATGCTTTAGAAGCCTGCTGTAGCAACTCCATCTGCCAAAACCTCAGAGCTTAAGTGTGTGTGTGAGGATCAAACCAGAAAAATAGGGAAGAAACATTACAGGGCATGCTTGTGTGTGTATTTGTATGCGATTTAGGTCTTACCCAGAGGAGGGCAGTGTGTGAGAAGGATATCTGTGGAGTCTGGTATCTGGTTCCACTTGTCCAGCAGAGCTTGTCCTCGTGGGAGATTAAAACCCCAGCCGTAGTACCATGGCTGCCTGTAAATGTACACACACACAAAGGGAGAAATCACTGTTAAGACCGATTGGTGTGTACCATGAACATCTTCCATAGTGGTGGACTGATCTTATACTTTGACTACTGCTGATGAAGGTAAGATTACATGTAGTATTATGATACAATTACAGGAAAAATAAGCCTTTTCACAAATAGAAATTGCTTTTATCTGACCACCACATCTTTGAAAGAAAGCAGCGAGCAGAAAAGTTTAAATGGGAATGAACAAAAAAAGAAAAAAAGGTAAAAAATATTTGAAACATGTCCTAGTGGTTAGGCACACATGCTCCAGACACATTAAGCTGTGATGCTCATATGGGAAACACAGGTTCAAGTTTGGCTTACGTTGGGTCTCAATCTTTTTCCTTCCTCTTTCCTCTTATCATTTCTGTACCATCACTGTCCAAAAAAAAAAAAAAAAAAAAGCTTGGCTAATGAATATATTTAGGAGATATAATGTTTGCCCAGTTGTCCTAATCGATTTGCTGAAATGCAGGTAAGTAGTCGCTAGCCTCGGTAGGATTACCGCTTGTGAATTTGTTCAGTCCACTGCTGATGCAACTGGTTAACAGAAGGTTCAACTTGGTCTACAAGTAATTTCTTTATGCCGCCAACAACACGTCTACTCTTCAACACATTTCTACATAACCAAAAACGAACTCCTAAAATATGGCCCTGTTTACAACTGGTATTAAGATGTGTTTCAGATGATCCGATCACAAGTGGTCAGGTGAAACACATCATCATTTACAACATCTAGGTTAATGTTGTAACCTCCATTCCCTGATGGAGGGAATGAGACGTTGTTTCGAGTGAAGCGACACTAGGGGAATTTCTTGAAGGCCTTGGTTACCTCTGAACTTGAGAAAAGGCCAATTAGAATTTGTCTAGAATTAGTATATCCCTCCCCCAGACATAGTGATATAATGGGAGGGAATCATGCCTCTGTTCATTCAGGTTTTGCACTGAAGAGCCTAGAATAAGGTTTGGCCATAGCAGTGGCTCGGTTCAGATTCATGGCCAGGGGAACACAATGTCTCGTTCCCTCCATCAGGGATGGCGGTTACAACAGTAACCTAAACGTTCCCCGTCTGTCGCTCACTTCGAAGTTGTGTTGAGTAAAGCGACACTAGGGGTCCCTATTCAATCACACCATGCGATGAAATGTGTACGTGCGCTGATGATGCAGGTGCGGGCAGGCAGTTGCGTGCCAAAGCAACAGGCTGCGTCAGACTACACGTACCCTTCCACAACGGCCCATAAAAATCATCATAAACCTTTTAGATTCCTGGCACCCCGAAGGGGGGAACAAAGCGACGTGCCAAGCATGGGAGCAGGCCGCGCCAGCCGCGCCTCCCTGTTTATCGCATAGAGCTAAAGCGGCTGGGGCCATCTTAATGCAATCACACGCATCAGCGGAGAAGGCGTTCTTTTCCAACTCCAATTCTTTCAGGGGGAAAAGACACCGCGGAGACCACCACCTGCCCAGGCTGGGGGGAGGTAAAGAGTGGTGAAATACATCATATGGGTTCCAAGAGGATGCCACTCTTCCTGTTGAGTATGCTCGCACCCGCAAGGGGTGTGATAGGCCAGTACGATGCATCAACGACCCAGTGGGAAAGCCTCTGTTTGGAGACAGCATTCCCTTTACGCTGTCCACCAAAGAAGATAAAGAGCTGCTCAGAACATCTAAAGCTCTGCGTGTGGACTACCTAGGTGTGCAAAGCACGCACAGGACACAGCAACATGTGAGCACCTGGGGGTGGAGCCTCCACTCTCCGCTGAGCATTCCTTGTCACGACAGCCCATCCAGGAGCCGCCGGTTGTTTGCCCATTGCACATGGCACCCCAAACCAGTTTGGAGGCATCTGTGGAAACAACAACGCATCGTGACACCTGCTGTATGGGGACTCCTGTCTGCAGAAAACAGAGGTCTGTCCAGGGGTTGAAAGTCTGGCGGCACACGGGTACACACGGTACGTGCCGCGGCGCCATGCCCGTCTCGGGACTCGAGTCTGAAGCCAGTGCTTAAGTGGTCTCATATGCATCAACCCCAGTGTTGCGACCACTACGGATGATGCCATATGCCCCAGGAGCCTCTGGAATTGTTTTATAGGAACCGCTATGACTGGCTTGAATAAGGTGAGGCATTTCATCACCAACTGAGCATGCTCGTTGGTGAGGCGTGCTGTCATTGAGACCAAGTCTAACTCCATGCCGAGAAAAGAGATGCTCTGAACCGGGGCGAGCTTGCTCTTTTCCCAGTTGACCTGAAGCCCTAGGCGGCTGAGGTGTCTGAGCACCTGGTCCCTGTGGGCTCACAGTAACTCTTGAGTGTGGGCTAAGATGAGCCAGTCATCGAGGTAGTATGAGTATGTGTCATTGAGTATGTGGATGCCCACTTCCCTTAGCGGGGCAAGGGCTGCCTCTGCGACCTTTGTGAAGACGCGAGGGAACAGGGACATGCCGAAGGGGAGGACCTTGTACTGATACACCTGGCCATCGAACGCGAACCGTAGGAAGCGTTGTGTCGAGGCAAGATAGAGACGTGGAAGTACGCGTCCTTCAGGTCTACCACTACGAAGCAATCTTAATGCTGGACGCAAGTTAGAATGTGTCTTTGCATGAGCATTTTGAGCAGGAGATTGTGCATCGCCCGGTTGAAAAGTCGCAAGTCCAAGATCGTTCATAATCCGCCATCTTTCTCGGGTATGATGAAGTAAGGGCTGTAGAAACCCTTCTTCATCTCTGCTGGAGGGACAGGCTCTATCGCGTCTTTGAGTAAAAGGGTCGTGATCTCCACACGCAGAGTGTTGGCATCTTCGCCGTGCACTGAGATAAAGCGGACGCCACCGAAAGGGGGCGGGGCCTGGCGAAATGAATCGCGTAGCCGAGTCGGATGGTCCTGGCCACCCAGCGCAATGGGTTGGGAACTGAGAGCCACGCGTCCAAGGTCCGTGCGAGGGGCACTAAGGGGAAAATTATTTTTGACGTTCCTGGCGAGGCTTCACAACGAGGTGGAGCAGGTAGTGTGGCATCAAGAGGCAAAAGCGCGTCCCAAGGCTTTGGTACTGAGAGAAGACTCAAAGCACTTACCTTGCTCTGCACACCTGGCAGGGGGCGGGTTAGTTACTGAGGAGGAGGTCTCGTGTAGGCATCCTCTGGACTTGTCAGAACCGGCCGGCGGGCAGCAGTCATGGGTCCGGAGGTGAGGGGTCCAGGGTGCCGGGACTGCTGGAGTTTGGCACCGGTTTGCCGTGAGAATGGCATTTGCGGGCCAGATGACCCAGGAAAAGAGGAAATTGCTCTATTATTGAGAATGTGGGTACCACAGCCCGAAGTGGGTTTGTCAAAGGAAATAACTTTAACTGAAGATTCTCCTCCCGGCCCTCCACTGGGAGACAGAGTGTTCTGCTTACCAGCTCCGCAGCAAATTTCTCGTTCCCTGGGTCGTCCATCTCAGGAATGCTTGGGAGCCTTTCAGGTCCTCTAGGACGTTCAGGAGACAGGGGGGCGTGTGCTTCCGGCTTTTATATTTTTTGGAATCATATGGTTATTTCCTGTTAAAGCCGAACGTAACTGGCACTCTCATTTTAGCACAGTGATTGATTGACAGGTGAGTGGGTGGTGCTTTGTTGCAGTCCAGGATGCATCAAGATAGATTAGAGATTAAACCTCAAATATGAATGCTTTTTTTTTTACTATCATGTACGTGGGTTTAGGGGTCCGATCACAAAAGATTTTGGACCCTGTTTAAATCTGTATTTAGCGTTGACCACTTGTGATTGTATCATTGGAAATGCATCTTAATACCAGGTGTAAACGGGGTCTATGAATATTTCTCAACAAAATGTGCGAGGGGAAAAAAATTAACGTTTCTAAAAAGTGGGAGGTATGATGGCTGCCACATCCCAGTAAAGATATGGGTATAAAGGCACTGAGAAAAGAGTGGAGGTAGGGAAGAAGCAGAGAGACATGAAGAGATAGAAAGACACAGGTAGAAAGAGAGAGACTATATGTTGATAGTTTTAGCTATGGCCCATCACTTTGACTGCAGATGCACCAAGCTTGAGTGAAGGTATAGAAATTAACAAGTCACTAACAATCTGTCCCTGGATCCATCTTCCTCTGCCATGGCAGGTTTGCACATTTATGTGTGAGTGAGTATATTTAAGTGTGTGTGTGTGTCAGTATGTGTCAGTTTATTCACAAAGTTTTCCATGCCTCTGCCAGGATTTTATAATTCGTGGAGTTCAGTCACTTGAAACGTTTACTTTTATAGTCTGGCTGATGCATCGGCATCCTGTTGCAAATACATACATGGAGGCTTCTGAGGAGCTATCCAGCTATCCCTGGGTTTCATCATCTCAAGAAGGTCAAGAGGAAACAGGGCTCATGGGAAACGGAATCCTATTTTCATTTGATTTAATCTTATTAATATTCAAATCACTTCTATCATCAGAGTCTAATCATTTATGATCAAACATCTGAAGGCCCATGGACACCATTTGATTAATTCACATCTCTAATCCTAGAACATTTAAAATGGCCTTTGCATGTAGATTTTGCTATTTAAATATTTATTTCTATCTTTACATGTCTCAATTATACTGGGTTGCGAACATACTTGGTATTGGTGTTCCAAACAACCTTTTCCACACTGAGCAGAGAGAGACTAATCAACAGAGAGGTTACAAAATATGGTATGTGTGAAATCCCAAATTAGGGAGATGCTGTGAAAATGCTTTAAATGTTTTAAAAACAACTGTGATTCAAATATCAGTTTAACAAATGTGATTTTTGAACGGATAAACAATTTGGTGCAAGGTGTTGGTGTAAGGAGTTAGGTATAATTGGGGACAGCCAGGACGCCATTCGAGGATTAGATGTGTGAATTGTTTTTGGTAGTTTTAACACTTTTAATGATATAAACCGGTAAGATTCAATACACTATTTCATAACTGTTCTAGGAGGACAATATGTCAAAGAATTAAAAATCCTTGAGCTCTGGACACATTAAAAGACACTTACGTGTTCAAGCTGATTCCCCTGATTAGGCCGCGACAGATGCAGGATATGTGGAAGAGATTTTGTTGCTGACTAGGAGGATCTTGCTGTGATATGTCAATCAATCACTGCCATGGAAGCAAAGTTCTCTGAGGTGGTTACAAGCGTGGGGGATGAAATGGATCGATTATCTGGAGTCATTGGAGAGGGAATTATCTGCTAATCCGCTAGTGACCAAGGTGGATTTTGAGCGTGTCTGGGAGAATTTGTAGGTCATGGAGAACTTTAGCCAGAGGAATAACAGCCGTTAAGTCGGAATTTCTGAGGACAAAGGAGGACAGAATATGGTGAAATTCCTAGATGGGCTCCTTCCGAATCTACTCGACATAGCAGGCCATAAGCTGGAAATCGCGCAAGCTCACAGGATTCCTGCTCATTGATCTGCTGAGGGAGACCGGCCCAGATCAATTCTGGCCAAATTTCTGAGATCATCTGACAAAGATCTTGTGTTACACGAGGCGAGGAGTAAAGAAAGGATTTCTTGGGAAAAACAACAGCATTTTCTTATTTCCAGACTTTGCAAATTCAACAAGAGAGAAACGTGATCGATTCAAGGAATGCAAGAAACTTTTACATCAACAGAAGGTTACTTTTGCACTGATCTTTCTGTCAAAATTTAAAATTTGTAAAACACTGTAAAAAATTCACATGCCCACAGCAAGATGTCCTTCATAAAGTCAACGGAGAGAGTAAGTTATCTTGTGGTACTCACATTGTAGCTGAGTGGACTGGCTCACTGATCATTCACTTGACTGTTTGAGGAAACTGAGCATTTTCTTTTTAATGCTGGTTCTGTCTAATGGCTGGAGCATGGCACACCTTCAGGACAGTTTTGTGGATGAATCTACACACTCTTTGTGCTTATTCCGCCAATGGGTTGGGGCACCCCATAAAAAGAAGGAAGGTTATTTATCTTCTTAAGCATAAGAAATATGATATAGTGAAAAAATTTAAAAAATATGGGGGTGGTAATTTTTTTTTCGAGTAAGAGCAAGGGAGTCATTACACTGAAAAGTAAAAATCTTTAATTAAAATGTCTCAAACAGAGTAAAGATAAATTAAGAAGAGTCATTAGCAGACATTTAGGGGCATAGTTTTATTTTGGCTGATATTTATGAACCGAACATTGATGATCAGGGTTTTTTTATAGATCTTGAAGGGATGTTGCAAGCTGCTGGCTCCCTGCATGATATAATATTGAGAGGAGACTGTAATCTTTTGATGGACTCAGTTCTTGATCACAGTGAAGCAAAAGTGTGCAAGCCCCCAAGAGCAAAACTGATGCTTCAAGGGATGTGTAAATATTTTGAGACTTTTGAACCCATCTGATAGGAACTATCAATTTTTTTCATCAGTCCTTAAGATTTACTCTAGAATATATATATATTTTTATATCTAAGTCCCTCATTTCATCTGTTGTTGATTGCTCAATTGGAAACCTTTTAGTCTCAGATAAAAAAATAAAATACAAATAAATCATATAGTTGGCATTCTAATGTATCTCTTTTGCTAAATCCTGAGTTGCAACAAATGATAAAGACTGAAATCAATGTCTATATGGAGACAAACTGGTCCTCAGTATCCTCTGTGGGCATGGCTTGGGAGGCACTTAAGGCGGTTCTTAGGGGCTGGATCATAGTTTGCCTCATTCACCAAAAAAATCCAAGGCACAAAAATGTGTGCAATTGTAAGGGAGTATTAAAAGTGCTGAGGCTGAGCTGAAGCGCCAAATATCATCTAATGGCCTCAGGGTATTGACCCGATTGAAATACAGATATAATTCTATTTTGTCGCTGAAGGTAAAGTATTGGCTATTCAGGGCAAGACCTGAAAATAGTATTCTATCTTGATCTCTGTAGGCCCACGTCTTCTTCTAATGAAGAGGATATTAGAAATTTGTGGAACCACAGAACTTCCTTAACTGACGACTGAGCAAAAAAATATCTAGATTCTGAGTTAACCTTGGAATAGCTTGGCAAAGTAATGATGGCCTTGCCTACAGACAAGTCTCTGGGGCCAGATGGCTTTCCCACTGAGTTTTTTTTAGATCTTATGCTACAGAACTGGCTCCACTTTTGCTAGAAGTTTATACGGAATCAATAAAGAATAGAAAGCTTCCTCCAACCATGATGCAAGCCCGGATCAGTCTGATTCTTAAAAAAAGACAAAGTTCCAAGCGAGTGTAAGAGTTACCGTCTGATTTCCATGATCCAGCTAGACGTTAAAATATTGTCAACACTTTTGGCTAAGTGATTAATTACATCTTAATTACATTATGGCATCTCTTATACATATAGATCAGGTGGGGTTTATTCGGGGCCGTAACTCTTCTGATAACATTAGGCATTTCATTAATATCATGTGGGCAACGGGGGATTATCAGATTCAAGTCGCTGCCATCTCACTTGATGCCAAAAAGGCGTTTGGATATGGTTGAATGGGACAAACTTTTTAAGATTTTGGAAATGCACGGGTTCGGGAATACTTTTATTGGGTGGATTAAGTTACTTTACAGACACCCGGTAGCGGCATTTCAAACAAATGGAATAATTTCAGACAATTTTACTCTGGATAGTGGGCACCCGGTAGGGTTTTGCCCTGGAACCATTAACAGCTGCGATAAGAAGGGAGGATGATTTTCCAGGGGTGGTGGCGGGTTGCGTGGCGCATAAGCTTTTGCTTTATTTGTCTCTGACCCTACTAGATCTATGCCTTGCCTCCAGAGAATTATTCATTCCTTTTCTAAATTCTCAGTACACAGAGTGAATTGGTCTAAATCAAAAGCTTTAGCTCTGACACCATACTGGCCAATAATGGCTTTTCAGCCAGGTGCATTCCAGTGGCCCAAACAGGGCATTAAGTATTTGGGTATTTTATTCCCAGCAAATTTGTGTGATTAATTTTGACCCTTTAATAAAAAGTTTTCGAGCGATGTGGGTAGATGGACTTCTTTACATGTATCTATGAAAGGAAAGGTTAATGTTATTAAAATGAATTGTATTCCAAAATTCAATTACCTGCTACAATCTCTCCCTATAAATGTCCCTCTCTCGTATTTCAAGCAATTTTATAGCATAGCGAAGTCCTTCATTTGGAATGGTAAATGTCCCAGATTACATTTCAGTAAGTTGCATAGGCCGATTGATAAAGGTAGGCTAGGCCTACCCAAGATTTAGTTTTATTATTATTTCGCCATTGCAAAGCCTTTCTATCAAACTAACCGGAGAAGTTAATTTACATCCATATCTTGCATTTTTGGGACTCCCAGGTCTCAATTCTTTAGGTATTTACAGCCACCTGCTCTGTAATATTTTTGGGATTAGTAAACTCCCACCTAAAGTGGCAGATACTCTGGGAGTGGTGATTACTGCCTTTGGAAAGATTTAAACTTGGTATTGGAGGAGTAACTGTGGGCTAGGATTAAAAAACATTAAGTCTACATCTAGAGATGCAAGGGTGCACCTTATGCAGTTTAATATTTTACATAGATTATATTGGACCCCTTCTATATTGTATAGGTTTGGTCTTAAATACAACCCATGTTTTTGGTGGTGTGCTAGAAATTTGAACCAAGAAATTTGGTTGAGGATTCAGAGATTTATGTGTGACATATTGGACACTCAAATTTCATTTTGCCCCAGGCTCTGTATTTTAGGGGATGGGCCATTTCTGACCATTATATATTCGAAAGATATATAAAAAGTTATGTCCTAGCCGGAGTTATGATCAGCAGATTGATCATTCTTAGGGGATGTAAGTCAGCTGGAGCCCCCTCATTTCAGGAGTGGTGCAGAGAAATTAACAGGGTGGCGCAATCGTAGGTATAATTAATGTCTATAGCAGAGATATTGTGGGTCGAGTTATGAGCCAACGCGATAGTAACTGTGATGCTTGCCTTAGCAAGTACTACTAATACAAATCAAAACAAATCAAATATAATATGTCTGCTGGTCATTACAATTCTTTAAACAGACTAATTCAAATAGGGGTAAGGTCTGGGTCAGGTCACTGAGTGTATGCGAGCGTGCACAAAAGCTCTCCAACAAAAATGATATTGGTGCAGTTTTGTCATAAATTGGTGCAGTATTTTATCCCTTTGGTTAACTTCAAGGTTCTTAGAGGAAGAGGAGACGATAAAAAAGCACTATGAGAAAATTTTTATTTTTAAAAGAGTACATTAATGATTTAGAGACATTTGAAATCTAAATCAACTCGTGCTGCTGGTGATGTGGTGCACTTTGATATTTTTTGAAAGATTAAGTGTGTCTGTGAGATTGAGAGAGAGAGAGAGAAATAGCGGGAGAGCAGAGAGCAGAAAGATGAAAAGAAAAGTCACCTGCAGTTTAGCAAAGGTTGTAGTAATGCTTCTAGAAACATGTTAGAATGAATGCTGTTTACATTATGATGTGCAACAGGTGATACACATGGATACCTACACTTATTACATGACTCTCTGGAATATTTGTATCTTATTTGGCATTGAGCAGTCAAATATTATTGTATATTGACTGCTACTTAACTATGTATTTGACCGTTGTCCAAGGCGATATACTGGTGCTACCGTCATGTCTCTCGCACTACTAATTGTAGCCTTCTTGCAACTAAAAATTTTTTTTATTTTAATATATATGGTGAGGACAAAATCAATGGCTAGAAGCTCAGAAGTCCCCAGTTACAGCAGGAAAAATTAAAACATTGCTCAAAAGAACAAGGAACCACAAGAGACACAAAAAGCTGGATGAGAGAGAAGTTAAAATAAAGGATGACATGTTGCATTGTAGCTAAATATGTTAACTAGTCCTTAGAAAAAGTAAACTGTATTGCAAATTAAAAATATTAAATTTGTACTGTACTATAGTTAATTTCTCTTAAGAAAATCAAACCCAAAAGTAAGATAAAACTAGGCCAACTAAAATCAATACATTTATTTATATATTTGGTAAGTAGCCTTGTAACAAGTAGGATAACGAACAGTCAGCCGGTAATTATTACAAAATATGCCCTTATTACCCTGTCAGGGTTTATTTTGCGATAATGACCTGCTCTCTGTACATTATCTTTTCCCTTAAAAAGTTTGCACATACACAAACACACAGAAACTATGTGCAAATTAAGGGAGCTTTGTTCAACTTTCTTACTTGTGGCTGATGTAATTAAATATGCTATTGGTATCTTCACCCTAATTACAGAAGAGATGTAAGCATTATTGAGTGTTATTATATGTGTGTTTAAGATATGTACATGGAACAAAAGCAAGTATGTAAGAGAGAATATTAAGTAATGTGATGTTTTTGACACTGACCCAATTGTGTGGAGCAGGAGAGGTTGGGAATCTGTAGGGAAAAGCTGTTGTATCTCTACAGAATTGGGCGATATCAGGCAGCCTCTTTAATGATTGTATGTAACCTCATTAAGAGAGCCTGTTTCAATTAATAGTTTAATTGAATGCAGGTCACACCAGTCCACTGAGATATCTCAATATTTCTGTCAACATCACACACACACACACACACACACGATTGCCGTGAATTAACAATATTAAACCCTGAAAAGTTGCTTAAAACAAGCAAAATCTTACAAGAAACTGTAAAGCAGTCCCTGTAACCCGTGACACACACACTGCCCTGAATGGAAGGAAGGAAAGATGGTGAATGAAGGAAGGAAGAAGGGAAGATAACATGGACAAAAAAAAGACAGAAGGAAGGAAGGACTCAAAAAAGGAAGGATGTAAAGAAGGATGATAGGAAAAAAGGAAGTAAGGAAGGCCAAAATGAAGTAAGGAAAGAAAGGTGGAAAGAAAGAAGGAAAGGAAGAAATTAAGGAAGGAAGGGAGGAAGGAACTAAAGATAGATGGAAAAAAGGGTGCAAGGTAGGAACTAAGGAAGGTAGAAGGAAGGAAGTAGGGACAGAAGGAAGGAAATAGAAGGAAGGATAAAAGGACAAAAGTAAGGAAAAAAGAAAGGAAGGAAAAAAGAAAAGGAAAGACGGCAATAAGAAAGGACACAAGGAATGAAGGAAAGAAGGACAAAAAGAAGGACAGGAAAATGGATGGAAGGAACAATTTAAGCAAGGAAGGGAGGTGTAACAGTATAAGGACGGGTAAGGAGGAGGTTTATTGAAATAAATGAATTTAAAACAACATAAAACAGAAACGCGTGCGTCTCTCTCTTGAACTGGTTCCTCCAGCTTGTCTTTATCCTCCCTCCCGGCTGATTAGCCCTCCTCCTTGTCACACTCCTCCATCGCCCGACTCAGTCCGGGGAAACCCCCGGCATGACGCACTCCCCTCCCTTCCCGGAGGGGGGCATTGCCCTTCCGACCTGGGAGAGACAAGGGGAGGGAATGGGGAGAAGGAAAGTGCGAGGCGGAGCGAGAGAGAGAGAGAGAGAGAGAGAGAGAGTGAGTAGCACTTGCTATAGATGTGGCTGTCTTGTTGTGCAATTGAAAAGCTTGAGTCTGTGTTTGTAGCCTGCTAACTTTTTTAGCATTGCTTATTGTAAAGTGATTTAGACGGGCAAGGAGGAGGTGAGAACTGGCTTGACAATATAAATAATATTTGAATAAAAAACTTAAATATACAAACACACACATGACGGACATGCCCGTAAACAATCTCTTTCTCCCTCACCATCTTCCGCAGTCGCCTTTATCCCTCTCGGAGGCTTGATTAGCCTGATAAGGGACCGGGTGTGTAGAATCACCACCCGGCCCCGCCCTGCCACAACCAGCCTCTCTCTCTCACTGACCTCCACAAGCGTTTGGATGCTTGTCTCTAACTCGTTAACCTTCTCCATCAGCCTGACTAATTCCTTACATTTATCACGTGTAAATCCCTCACTGCTGAGGAAAGAAGCTATAGTAAACATGTAACATGCAATGCAGGAAGAAATAACACAAGCGGATGCCATGACTTATTGCAATTGTTTGTTGTTGTTGGTTGTTCCTGAGCAGTGAGTGTTTGAGATCGATGAGAATCCCTCATGCAATTGTTTGTTTTTATGGTTGTTCTTGACTTCTATTAAGTCGTGCTTTGAAATCACTGCAATAATCTGTGTAACACAGAGGAGAAAAACTGTTGCGGGTTTAATCGCGATAAAAATAGAAAGCAGATACAAGGGGGGACTCAATCTCAAATGTCATTGGTCAAAAGCGGCCAATGACCGATGACATCATCTTCTTAACAAAACTAGCGGTCCGATTTGATTTAGCTCTCTCTGCTTCCAGCCTCATTGCCTACAACTACAGCCTCGCTGCACTCTAAAGAGACATATCTACACAAAGGAATTTCCCTCCTTCTGGACAAAGAGAGACCACGTTTTTCTAACCTCACCATGGTAGAGTAAGATTAACTTAGCTTTGTTCCAGTCGTGTGGTATACTATTTACAACCGGTTCATATCATTTTCACTGCAAGACAACAGTGAATTTATTTAGAAAACAGAAAAGGTGACCAGCATCCCTTCTCAATCGTTTTCTATCAACGTTGACTACCTCCCACGTTTCTCTCGATCACCGGACCCGAGAAACAACGCAGAGATGTGTCTTTTCACTGACGAGCGTAAGACAAAGGACCGAATCCAGATCGTATTCTCCTGACCGCTCAATGCAACAGGAATTCAACGGACAACCCTGATGAAAAAACACAGGATTTTCCCAAGTAAGGCTTGATATCTGGGCAGATTATTTTTGTCACACATTTAAAGCTTTCCATTCTTCAATGATTCTGTATAATCTTCTAGCAAATGTGGAGCCATTTCTGTTACATAAGATCTAAAAATTCAGTAGCAAAGCCATCTTGCCCCAGAGCCTTGCCTGTAGTCAATTATCTCAGAATCAAGATAAATATTTTGCTCAGTTTAGGAAGTTATAATGGTTCCACAAAGTTTCTAATATCTTCATCAGTAGATGAAAACGTTCAACTATAGATATCAAGATAGAATTCTTTAAAAGCATTATTAATATCAATGGCCAAGGTAAATATTTCATATACCAGCAGATTTTAGCAGAGGGAATGGTAGAAATAGACACTCTCTGTTTTACATATGTAGCCAGACGTTTCCCTGCCTTGTCCCCTGACTCAAAGTATGACTGTCTTGCCCTGAATACCCAAAACTCTAACTTCCACAACAAAATAGTATTATATCTGTATTTAAATCGGGTCAATTCCCTGAAGCCATTAGATGACATTCGGCGCTTAAGCTCTTACTCGAGCCACCACTATAAAAAATGCTCACCCCATATCTTTCCACATTTTTCACTATATCATATTTATTATGCTTAAGAAGAGAAATAAGCTTCCTTCTTTTTATGGGGTGCCCCAACCAGAGACAATGCACTCATATTAACATTTGACATTTTGACATATAAGAAAAAATAGATTGTGTGCCAAAAACAAGATTATAAAGACTACATTCCAACATTAGCGCAAACCATCAAAACCCAAACATCCCCCAGAACAAAACACGACAGCAGCAACTGGCATCCATCCCTCCAAACTCAAACAGGCGACGCATGCCTACGAGAACCCCTGCGACAGCCTTGCCGTCGGATTGCTCAAGTCAGGTTAATGTATACAAATTTTGTGAGACATTTATGAATAGGCGGAATAAACACACAGCTTTTCTCCTTGTATATGCTTCTCCTGGAAGATATTATCAGAAATCGTGGAAAAGGTTTCCACTCTTACGCCGACAATACCCAACTTTATATTTCGAAACGAAATTTCACTATTCTGCAAATTAGCAGAGTGTATCAATGAAATCAAAGAATGGATGGCCAGAAATGTCCTTCAACTCAATTCCTACAAAACAGAGGTACTAATTATTTGACCAAAAACCTCTAAAAACAAGCTGCTAAAATATAATTTCACTCTCAATGGATGTACTGTTTCATCGTCTTCAACAGCGAAGAACTTAGGTGTTATATTTGATACCAGTCTGTCCTTTGATAATCAAAATACCAATGTTTGTAGAACAGCATTCTTCCACCTAAGAAATACTGCTAAATTTCAACACATGCTCTCTGTTGCTGATGTCATAAAACTAATTAATGCGTTCATGACCTCAAGACTAGATTATTGTAATGCATTACTGGGAGGATGTCCAGCAAGATCAATAAATAAACTTCAATTGGTTCAACTTCAGCAGCCCGAGTGCTGACTAGAGCCAAGAAATATGATCATATTAGCCCAATTTTATCATCATTACATTGGTTTAATTACGTTAAATTCTGTTAACTACATACAAAGCTTTGAACGGTCTAGCTCCGCAGTACTTAAGTGACCTTCTACCTTGCTGTATTCATCACGTTCAATACGAATGCAAAATTCTGGCCTGTTAATAGTTCCTAGAATATCAAAATCCACAAAAGGAGGTAGATCCTTTTCATATTTGGCTCCTAAACTATGGAATAGTCTCCCTAACATTGTTTGAGATGCAGACACACTCACTCAGTTTAAGTCTAGACTAATGACTCATCTATTTAGCCAGGTATACACCTAATGTATCCTTCAACTCAAAATTAGGCTGCTTTAGTTGGGTCTGCCGAACCCAGAAACCAGAAAAATTTATCATGATATATAAATCTGCAATAAATTGAATGGAATCTATGCTAATATTATTCTATTTGTATCCCTGTTATAACCTCGGAACTCCTATCTTGAGGTCACCAGAACCGGCTGGATCTAGCTCCATTCCTGCTTCGTGTTGGACTCCAATGCTACGTGTCTCTGAGTGATGATGACTAAATGCCGGTGCCAGCCAAACATAACTTCAGTCTATTACGATGGACTTCAGAGGATGAACTTATGCCAACTCCAACCATAAGACATGGGATACATTATATGTCATTGTCTGAACATTGGACTTAGGATAGCTCTCACCGAAATTACCAGCCGGTTGAACTGCGATGCACCTCACTGATCTCTGCCTGCATCACCTCGGACTACTGATAGACTACAATCTAATAATGGAATACATAGACAATCAATTAATTGCCAACAAAACCCTTCATCATTATACTACACATAATTAAGTAATATTGGCATTATATTCATGATGTTAGCCAGAAGGGAAACTGGCCCCACAGCGAGCCTCGTTTCTCCCAAGGTTATTTTTCTCCATTAAGCAACATCTTATGGAGTTTTGAGTTCCTAGCCACAGTCACCTTTGGCTTGCTCACTGGGTTTCTAAATACGATTACTATTTAATTACATATTTTTAAACACAATTCACAATTGTATTTTATCAAACTACACAATGATGACTCTTAAGACATTATAGATATTACAGTTTCATTTTCCGATAATGCATGATTTTCTGTAAAGCTGCTTTGAAACAATGTGTGTAGTGAAAGACACTTTACAAATAAAAATGATTTGACTTGACTTGCTCGCCGGTTCCCGGACACGCTGTCACCTGGTCCCTCAAGCACTCCTCAACCTTTTGGCGGACGACAGCTCACTCCTACCCCAGTGGACGGCAGCTAGTCCTCCCGTTCTAGGCGAATAGAACCACACCTCCCCTTATTAGCCGGATGGCAGCTGTTCCTCCAGCTCTCAGCGGCCGGCAGTGTCCCCTCCGTCCCCGGACACACGGCCGCTCCTTTGGCAGATGGCAGTGGTGAGGACTCCGCGACAGCACATCCCTCCTCCCTCCCGGGTTGCGGCACCACTGTAACAGTATAAGGACGGGCAAGGAGGAGGCGGGAACCAGCTGAACAGTCTACATAAAGGTTTAATTATATAAATGAACTTAAAACAACAAAAAACTTAAACAAACAGACACAGGCAGCGTGGCCATGTGCATCTCTCTCTCTCTCTCTCTCTTTATCCCCCTCAGATTAGTCCAATTCAGGGCCGGCGGTGGGTCCTCACGGCCCGGCCCTGCCCATCTCCTCATCACATAAGGTTATAAGGAAGGAAGGACGGAAGGAAGGAGAGATGGACGGGCGGATGGATGATGAAAGGAAGGACAGAAGGAAGGAAAAACAAGGAATGAAGGACAGATGGATGGATGGATGGTGGAAGGAAGAATGAATAGAACAAGGAAGGAATAAAGGAATGCAGAGAGGACAGATGGAAGGAAGGACAGAAGAAAATAAGGAAGGAAAGAAGGCAGGATGGATGGATCGATGTAAGGAAGAAAAAGAAAGACTGGAGCAAAGAAAGAAAAAAGGCTAATTATGTGGATTGTTTAGTTAATTAATTAATTAATTAATTTGACCAATTGTCACACATTATACATACATTTCTGCATATACATGGTGAAATTATTTATTTTTCACATATCCCAGCTAAGCTGGGGTCAGAGTGCAGGGTCAGCCATGATACGGCGCCCCTGGAGCAGATAGGTTCAAGGGCCTTGCTCAAGGGCCCAACAGTGGTGTCTTGGTGGTGTTGGGGCTTGAACCCACGACCTTCTGATCAGTAACCCAGAGCCTTAACCGCTGAGCCACCACTGCCCCTAGTTAGAGTTGTATATTGTGTACATTGAACATTATATTTATGCATTTAGGTCAGTGCTTTATATTTAGCGCAGTTTGCAATGTTGTGTATTTGTATATTCAAACAGTGTATCGTATTGTGTAGTTGTACTACACAATACATTCAGTGTATTGTGTTGTGTAGTGGAATATTTACGGCAGTGTTGTATTTTTAGCACAGTGTGCTGTGTAGTTGTATATTTAGGGCTGTGTTGTATATTTAACACAGTTCTCTGTGTTGGGCAGTTCTATATTTAGCGCAGTGTGCTGTGTTGTATTGTGCTGAATTGCAGGGCCAGCTGGACTTTGATGTTTAATCTGAGAGAAGCAAGTGGTCCATTCACAGGGGCCTCCAGTTTGAGCAGCACAGCAGGAGTGCCCAGCTCCAACACACACTACAGCTACTGAATGAGAGAAAGACTGAGAAAGAACCCCTGGAAGGCAGAGTATATCATTCTCTGACAATAGAGGGATTAGATCATAGCCAATATGAGTGTGTGTGTGTGTGTGTGTGTGTGTGTGTGTGTGTGTGTGTGTGTGTGTGTGTGTGTGTGTGTGTGTGTGTGTGTGTCTTTCAGAGATAGCTGTACATGCATTGCACAACTTTCTCCCTGACTCTTGCTTTCTCTCTCGATACTTACTCTTTCTCTCTGCGTTAAAATGTGGTAAATATTGGACATTTGGTCCCCAGCATGCCTTTTGCAACACTCAGCAGGTTCAAGACAATCCCATGACACACACACACACATTTATAATCATACACACTTGCATTCACAGATATGCAAACAAAACAGTCTTTGTTTTGATTCATGTACCATATCATAAAGATTTTGGATGAAGTGATTTTCAAAATCATAGCATTTGATTGGCACAAAATGCAGAGAAAACACACAAATCAATTAATAATTTCTTAAAGAAATCATAGCAGATTAAAAATAACGACGAAATGTTATTTCAATCTAATCTGAAAAATCAGTGTGGTTTTGGCTTATTTGGACAGAAAATTATGGAAAGAAGAGTGGGGAAATGGGAACGGGAAACTATGCGAGTCAGATTCAGATTTAGATTGCTATGTCTGCGCATGTGTGTTAACTGCTAGATCACAATCCCAGCAACAATTAAGCATTAATGATAGTCTTAAGTATAAATTGAGGGGTGGATTATGAGTTTGGACTCTGTGTGTCTGGTCCACCGCAACTGAACTGGATGGTCCGAACCACCAGTGACAAACCATCTGTGCAATGAGACATCTGCCCACACAGCCGGACATCTCTCTAACACACACATACACACACACACACACACACACACACACACATGCGCACTCGCACTGGCCTGGGCACACGGCAGACTTCAGAACAGCTGTGTGGACTCACACTCATCAACAGGAACATTCACAGCACTGATTAACATGATGAGCCAAGAGCAGGGATACACAAACTCACATGCACAGAACTGTTTAATAGGGTGAAGTCTTCATAGTGGTTTGGTGGCATAATGGCAGGTATGCAGAGGTTTAAAGAAACAGTTCACCCAAAATTCTAATTCTGTCATCATTTACTCACCCTCATGTTGTTCCAAATCTATATGACTTTCTTTCAACCATGGAACACAAAAGGAGATGTTAGGTAAAATGACAGTCTTAGTCACCCTTCACATTCATTACGTCTTTTTTTTCTATGCAATGAAAGTGAATATTAATGGACACCTACATTCTGAGTATAATCCCCCTTTGTGTTCTAAGGAATAAAGTAAAAAGTTGGGATGAACATAAGGTGCATTTCGAACTGTTCTGAGACCATTGCAGACAGACAGCACACTAAGTCATTTACTAAATAGGGAGCAAAGGAGCATCCTATAGCTTTCCTATGCAGCTAAGTGCATTTACTCCTAACATCTGACCAGAAGTTCATTTTCAGGCTGCAGATGACATGTTTGGCAGACATGGGACAATGGTTATTAGTACATGTTGAACAAAATTCAGAATTTATAAAGCTAAATATTATTTTAGCATGGCAGCAGTCACACCTGGGTTTCAGGAGGTTAAGTAAGCATCTTTTATTCTGTCAGTAAAAATGCCATGGTTTCGTGAATAAAGACCTCTTCCTCTGCAAACAGCTACATTTGGAATTCCATTTGAAAATCAAGCTTAAAAAATGCTTACTAAAAGAACAAAACCTTCAATGGACAACATCTGTGTAGAAGATCTCTTCTTGCTGCATGTGTGTGTAGAATAGAAGAACATACTCAAGAACTGCAAAAATGACCTACTTTACTTTAACATCTCATGAAAAAGGACCAAGTAAGAGATCCCAAGCTACCCAAATAATCCCTGTTGCACTTAAAGAAGAAGAGTAAAGGGAAGAGACACAAAAACAAGGAGAAGAGATGGCAAGAATTAATAAAGTGGAAAAAAGCAGAAAAGAAATGCAAAATAATGTTTAACATGCTGTATTCATCTAGTTTGCACAATCCAAATCAATTTATTTTTCTCATTTTGCTCAAGTTTTATATTCAAAAAGACATGGTTCACTTAAATATTTTCAATGTTGACAAAATGATTTGCTGCAGTAACTGCATGCCATAGATGTGGCACATCGAAATTAGTTTGAAAATATCCCCTAATGAATATATTTATCATAACAACTTTTGAAAAGCACAGCAAAATTGTTCACAACCATACAGCATCCCTAGATCGACAAAACCCTCCCACCATGAAATATGTGTTGACGAATAATAAAAGATAAAAAAATAAAAAAAACTATTTATGTAATATGCCTTTAAACTACAAAGAACAAGCTGTCTGGAGATAACTTACTGAATGATTACTTTTGTTTCTTCCATCAGGTCCCTTGCCTTTGTCTCTTGTCTTACTTTCAGGACGATTTTAGGAGCGTTGAGAGATATGTGGGACTTAAACAGACACCGTACACATTGCGCTAATGAGCTCCCTCTGGAAGCCCTCAAACACATTGTCATATACCTTATAATTGTGTTGCCAATACATTAGATTGTGTGTAAGTGGTTTGTATATGGTGTTGGAGGATGGGGGCATGAACGGAAAGTCTGACTGGAAGAGATGTATCAAGAGAGAGTTAAAAAAGAAGAAAAAAAAATATTAATGATTTCAGTGAAGAGAATATACTGTATGGAGAAATAGACTAGTATGTGTGTCTGTGTGATGAGCTTTTGCCAGGCCTCTCTAGTCTGAACTGTGAGGAGCAGGTGCAGGACAGCAGCACCAGTGTGTGTGTGTGTGTGTGTGTGTGTGTGTGTGTGTGTGTGTGTGTGTGTGTGTGTGCATCATATGGAGGGGCTTGGAGCAACAAAAAAGCTACTGCCTTCTGGGTAATGAGGGGAAGAAGGGTGAGAAGACCCTAGAGCAGTAACACACAGGAAACAAGCTGAACTGGTCAGGTCATACAAACTCACTCCTGCTGTGTTAATATGCTTTGTGTTGACTCTGCAGGACAGCCTTTGGGCTCAGCTGAGAAATCCAGTTTACACAAAGACACAATTTTAACTCATTTTTCTGCCTCAACTTGTCTATAATACTGAAACATTTATAGCTCCGAACTAGGGATGGGAATCGTAAGGAATTTAATGATTCCTCTTAATGATCTGGTTCCTTAACGGTTCCAGTAATGATTCCATTATTTCTTTTAGTACCTTTTTTAAAAATAATTACTTGGAAATGAGAAATACAATTATTTTTGTATTTAATACCCTCTGCTATATGTTATCAAATAATGAGATCATTTCAGATTTCTACAGAGCTGATATAAATAAATCAGAAATAAATGTAGTAAAATTCTTGTAAAAGTTGTGTTTATATACTTTTTAGAGACATAATTACGATCCAATAATCTATCCTAACTATATTCTAAATAAACAAATCTAAACCAACAAAAAATGTGATGGCATATTTCATTAATTCATTTATCTTTAATAAAATTCCACATATTACACAAAACTCATGCATCTTCAATTATACATTGTCATATGAACAACCAGTCACAGTAACTGCACTGCTTGATTTAAAGGGGGACGTATTATGCAAAATTCATAAAAAATTTTTTTTTACATTATTATGGTGTCCCCATAATAATGGTGTGTAGATAACCACAAAATATGGTAAAAAGCCATCTCCTCATTTCTTTCCTTTCCCCATCAAAAAAAAAAAAAAAAACAGAGTCTCATGTTAGCACTTGTCACTGTCCTTTTCTGCATATCGTGGCCCCCTTCAGCATATCACAGTGCTGTTTTGCAGCCCTCTTCAGCCAGTCGCGGCCCATTCGGCATAACGCAGCAGCCCGTTTCATGTTATCGCCGCCTGTTCGTCACCGTTCTGCCCACTGGGAAAAGTCGCGGTTCACCCTATGGCCGTCTGTCCCTGACTTCAGGCTTGTGAGACTTCAACAATTCTTATTTTATTTTTAGTTGGACATAAGTATAAAATTATTTGTATACTGGACTATACCTGTAAATGGAAGTGCTGTATGTTTTGCACTGTAGATTCAAAAGAACCGGCTCATTAGAATGATTGTTTCGGGAATCTAACTATACCAGAAGCGCTGCGTGTTTTGGGCTGTAGATTCAAACAAACCGGCTCCTTTGAATAATTCTTTTGGGAATCAAACTATACCAGAAGCATATATGCTTTGCGCTGTAGATCAAAGTCTTTTTAGCAAGTCAGTCCACTGTCGGCTATCTTTGGAACGCTCTGGGGAGGCTATTTCCAGTCATGCCAGTGAAGCTCCTATCTACTTAAATGGAGAAAGACCAAAAGTTGGTCAAGATTACGATCAAAGAACATATTTCAGAACGATGTTCCAGCAGCGTCGGTGGAAAATTGCACGTAGGAGAACTGTTAATGGAACTGGAAGTCACGAAGATCATTCAATTCTGGTATTTTTTAAAGAATAGAACCAGTTCTGAACAAGAACCGGTTCTCGGTTCCAATCCTACTCCAAAATCTGAATTTCTTGTGCACACAAGCTCCATGAGGAGCCATTTAAATATTGTTTAATACAGCGGCAATTGTTATTAACGCAGGTCTCAACACCAACGATTTTTTGCTTCAGATTTTTAATGGCCCTGTCAAAATTTTCACTGGCCCCAACACAAAAATGATAAATAGCGGTTTTTAATCATGGCTTTAAAAATGTGTCCAAAGATAATTATGTTTTACATATATTATTTTTTTTAAGACAATGCAAATTGCTGTTAAGTTCCTGTTACCTAGTCTTTTGATGTCCTGTTTTCCCTCCATGTTCATGTGTCTGGTTTTCATTGGTTCATTGTTTGATTACTTTGATTCAGTTCTAGTTTGTCATTGGTTTTAGTTAATTGTCTTGTTATCTTGTTTTAGAGTTCTGTTTGTTCATTGGCCTTTGTTTCCCATGTCTTGTGTATTTAAACCCTCATGTTTGCCTTTGTCGGTTGTCAGGTATTGTACATGTAACCTTGTTGTTTTGTTCAAGTTTAGTCAAGCCAGTGTGCTTGTTACTTTGTTGTTTTGTTCTAGCCATAGTCATGTCAAGTTTAGTTAGGTCCATGGTTTCTTGTTTTTGTTTCATTCACATTTATAGTTAGGGATACTGGTTTCACGTTTGAAGAATAAAACTGCACTTGGGTTCATCAACTTCATCACCTTCGTCTCTGCCTGTTTGTCAACATCGTTACAGTTGTGCAGATGATGGGTTTTTGTTCACCCGTTTAGTCATGCAACTTTTGGCCTTGTACAGTGTATTCACACACAGGATGAAAGATTTAATCACGGAGTTAAAGATATGATTATTGGCTGAATGTAATAAATTTATGAATCCCTGAGAAGACACTTCCGAATCAGTTGTGACATGTAATATGCATTAGGGGGATATTAGGCCTAATCTGTGCATTAAGAATGTGTATATAATATGAAATCAGACAACCTAAAGACAACACAGCCTGAATCACAAAGCACAAAAACAAAAAGACCTGTATGGTCCAGAAATTAGAAATGTAACTGGTGTTTCATGAAGATGATATGAAGTAGACTGTTTTGAATCTTCATCTTCACCCTGCAGCTAAACAGTTCTGATAATAATATAATAGCCATATTGATCTTGCGTGATTACGTTTTGAATCTAACCTCATTAAATGTATACTTACATTTTGGATACTGAGCAGCTCATGATTTCCAGGCACATGTATAACTGGGGTTTAACAAACTTTATTACGTTTCATTTGGTGCTTCATAAGGTGAATTAATGAGGGAAAATGTGCTTTTTTTACTGCGGGAATAAAACTAGTGCTCTGTCCCTTTACGAGATTACATGCATGTTAAACAGACTACGCTGCACGGAGAGAGATTACGATGAGACATTATGCACGGAGAGACATGGATTTTCAGTCCTATAGAATTAAACTGTTGATTTTTTTTGTGTTCCGATGTGTGGATTACTGCTTTTCACCAACATGTAAAAACAAAAAATATGGGGATTTCACATACTGTGAACACAGAATGTGCAGGGGTACTAAAATGATGTGTAAGACATGCAATCCCGCTACGAAATTCATTAAGTGAATTAATTTTTCCTTCTATTTTCTTCACATTGGAAATAGCTGCTGCTAAGACACTTGGAAAAGAGTGAGGACAGTGCTAGGAGAGTGCACTCAGTGTCTGCACGATCTTGTGTGTGCACGTGACTGCACCTTGGTGCGTCCAGTATATTATGTGCTCGCACATCTTTGCAATCTAAATAGAATCGTGCTCGCTCGTCGGTTAGAATACTTCGTTCGCTCAGTGTAATTGTTGTGTTTTCTCACTTGTCGTTTTCTTGCACTAATGTTATAAATGCAGCACTGGTCCAACTGGGCAAGTGACAGTTCTGGCCCGAATCTCTCTCACATTGGCCCCGGGCCATCTGGCAGTCCTTATTGTCAAGCCCTGAAATGCATCCCTTAGTTATCATGAACTAACAAAAAACTATATTTTTAAACAGCATTTATAAATGTTATAAATAATTCATAAAAAGACAGTTGTTTATTGTTGGTTAATATAATTAAAAAATATGTTAGCTTATATTACCATATCTAACTTATAATGTTATAAATGTATTTGTTTATTTTAAATATAATATTAACCAAGGTTAATAAGTTCTGTAAAAGTATTGTTCATTGTTAGTTCATGTTAATGTCTTTAACAAATATTAATGACCATGGAGTTCGGTCCCTTGTCACTGCCAATGCTCCTTGACCCTCCCATGGCTCCCTGCTCCAAGCCCTCCACGGCTCCCTGCTCCAAGCTCTCCACGGCTCCCTGCTCCAAGCCCTCCACGGCTCCCTGCTCCAAGCCCTCCACGGCTCCCTGCTCCAAGCCCTCCACGGCTCCCTGCTCCAAGCTCTCCACGGCTCCCTGCTCCAAGCCCTCCACGGCTCCCTGCTCAAAGCCCTCAATGGCTCCCAGGACTCTGTCTTCCCTGGCTCCGCTCTTTGAACCACACGTGGCTCCGCCTACCTTTTCTTTGCCCCTCAGGCATCTCCTGGGTCTGCCTCCCATGGCTCCACCCATCTAACCTCCCCTTGCCTTCGTCATGCATCCCTCGGCTCTCGACGAGTAATTAGTCAGAGTACTCACGTAGACAAAATGACCAAAATGACCATCCCTGGTGTTAAGCCATTTAAATATAGTTTAATACAGCTGGAATGCATTCTAAGAATCACTTCAGACATAATGGGTTTTGTAGGTTCACAAAGGCATAACGATGCCTTCATATAATTGTATTTGTGTTAATGTGCTCCTTTATAAGTCATTAGAATGTCTCAGACACTAAATGGTGGAAAAAATAGCTGCCACATTCTTTGAGTTTGACCACATAAGCAATTTGAACAATCTTCAACAGCTGTGTGAATAAAAATAAATAACTCTGGTCCAGAAGAAAGAGACAGCAAGAGGTAATGAGCAGGAGAGGGAGTTAAAATGTAGAAACTGTGGTAGCACACTGGAAAAGGGACCACAAAAGTGTTTGTCTGGGATTGCGGTACAGCTAAAATCACCGGCTAATTCTGCCTGTAAAACTGCTGGACATTTATTTTCCCCATCCTCTTCCCTCTCTTTCCCACAGAGTGATAGTTGCCTTAGCAACCGTGGCAAATCTTCCTTTTCTCAAACAGATGTCCCATTTAGTTGGAAATTAGAATGTGTAAAAACCCAGGAGACTCAAATTATTTCCAAGTTCTCCGGGAGGAGGGAGAGAAGAGAAGAGGAGCGGTGAAAAGAAAGGAGTGGCAAGGAAAGGAGAGAACGAGAAAGAGAGGGAGGGAGAGGGTTACATATCCTCCTCCTCAGCAACTGTGAAAGTGTGTTGATTAGCCATCGCTGTGGGGCAGCTAATTCTGATGCCCGACCGCACGCCACAGCCAGCTCTGAAGAGGCAGCAGACGGAAAAAGACACAGGAGAGGGAGGAAGGGATGAAAACAGGATGGATATGAGCCATTGTATACTTTGTCTTTTGCAGAACACGCTGTGTAATTTATTCTCTGATTATATTTTTCATTTTAAGTGACATTCAGATGGCGATTGTGACTTGATAATCAGACAGCGCTGTTTGAAAGACCAGTATATCTGGTCATGGGATGCTATGCTCTGTCCCTACCAGGCTTCTTAATTAGCTTATCCAAAAAGTAAAGAATAAGGCCACCAGGTAGACCAGCACAAAACCAGCTGTAACTGGCAAAAACAAGCTTGGACAAGCATGGAAATTCATGCTAGTCTAAGCTGGACTTTTGAGCAGAGACAGCAAGTGAGAAAGACAGAGATAGAAACTGAATTATCTCGTCTGTTTTGCAGGTTAAAAAAAATAAATCAGTGTTTATGAGCTGTAAAGAAATCCCCAAGAGCCATGTGTGCTCACATATGTGTGAACACACACACATAAACACAAAGTGAGGGAGGAGTTTACGCCTTGGAGACCAATTTACAGGTAATGTACTGCCGAGGCATGAAACCTCACATTGTCTTTCTTTTAATAAAAATGTCTCTACTCTCCTATCTCTATCCTATGCAGATAGTTGATGAAGAGACGGATAGCAGGCAGAAAAGGATGGTGAACTGGAATATTTGGTCTGCAAGAAAGGCCTGAGTCCAGTCAATGTTTCCCAATGTATCGAAGTACAGTATATTGAGCAATGCATTAAGCGTCAACCTCAGCTGCACATTTCACACAAGTCAAGCATTGTAACACAGCACTCAAAGTTCAAACAATGTCAACTTCAACCTTGTTTGCTACTAGTATTTCAAAGTGCAGCCAATGATTCCCGGAAAATTTCCCCTGTATTGGAGTCAGAAATGAATAAATGGTTGCCAACATAAATGAAAAAAATGCCACAAATATTTTAAATGTGGGGCAAATAAGGCCACTGTTTTTTATGTTATTTAACATATGAAATATTCCATATTGTTCTATTCTTTCACTTTATGGGTTTAGACATCAGAGTGACCATTTCCATTAGTTTCATTAGATTCAAATGAAATGTTTGACAAGAATAGATAACACGCTGTGTTATCAAAGACAGTATAGAATGAGACAGGTCACTCAAAAAATCTGAGAAATTGTAACACTGTCAGCTTTAGGAATGGAAGTCACACCTAACAGTTAAAAGAGCCAGTCACTATTTCTGTCAGTTTTCACTGACAGTGTGCAAATGCATTAGATGGACCAACTTGGTGCTTTTAGAGGGTAATCTGAGCTAAAGGAGCACAATTTATAATATGACTGTTGTAAATTGTTTGATCATAATCTTGACCAACCATTTTAGAGATTTAGATCTTTCCTCATTTAAAGGAATAGTTCACCCAAAAATGAAAATTCTCTCATTATTTGCTCACCCTCATGCCATCCCGATGCGTATGACTTTCTTTCTTCTGCAAAACACAAACGAAGATTTTTTGTGAATGGTGATCAGAATACAGAAAGGTGAAAAAGGACATAAAGGCAGCATAAAAGTAATCCAAATGACTCTAATGATTAAATCCATGTCCTCAGAAGTGATATGATGTGTGGGTGAGAAACAGATCAATATGTAAGTCCTTATTAACATGCAGAGCTGAAATATTTTTCTACAAATCTCTTCTGCAGACAAAAGAAAGTCATACACATCTGGGATGGCATGAGGGAGAGTAAATAATAGGAGAATTATTATTTTTGGATGAACTGTCCTTTTAAGGACAGATAGATAAGAGCTCTACTTTTATCCTGCTTGATAAAATAGAGAAATAAAATCGCTGCCCGGAAATGTTACAAACATGGCCAACAAGTGACCTGACTTGCCTTAAAGGGACTTTGATGTTATATATAATATGTTATATAAATAAATGCCCTCATTCAGTAAAACATTCCCCTGAAAATCCATTTCTGGAGGTTAATATCACCCCTTAATAAAAAGGTTCATTTCTGACACTGGCCTGTTTATTAAGTGAGAGGTATCAGTGCAAAAATGTAATGTTATAAGTTATAACCTCAAATATATACTACCTCTTTGCTTTGATTTCACAGTTTTCACTACATCTCCCACTTTCTTGCTACCTAGCAATCTCGTAAACTCGCCTTACAAATTGTGAAATAAATATACAATATCATAGTTTTAAAAACACATAAGCGCAGACACACCAAAGAATTATAATAAAAAAGTAACAAAATTCTCTAAAAACATTCAAACAAACTTAAACAGACAAGGTCTGGCAACTTATCTGTGTTAAGAAAGGCTAACTCAAGTGTGTCAAATTGTGAGGGGTCTTCGTGACAGGACTAGGACGTTCATATACCCCCCTCTCCCTCAGGCCTCTCAGGTGTTAATTGAGGAGGTCCTCCTGTGGCCAGCCCTACATAGCCGAAGCACTGAGCTCTTTACCCGCAGGGAGATATGACTGATACGGTACTAATCTCTCTCCTCTCTCCTCATATCACTCTCCACATCAGCCGCCACTTTAATTAATTCACATAGACGTGCTGACAAGGTCAAGCAGTTAAATACACTGTTTTCGATATCTGCTGCCACACCGGCCTCTTCTTCTCGATCATTAGGCTTAGTTTCCTTGTTCCTCCTCGCCTCCCTTTTAAATCGCTCCCTCCATCCACACGAAGGGCCGGTCATTAGCAATTCATGGCGTGTCCCCTTCATCAGCCATGAGGAGTCATCAAACAACAAGGCAGGTACAGAAGAGAAGAGGAAGCATTTCCTCTCTGTCTTTTACATTACTTTCTTTTTTTTTTTTGTTTTGATGAGCTACATTAATTGGGCCACTGCAAAGGAGAAGCAAATCCATAATAATTAAAAAATCTAATTATAGAGTCTTTTACATCTCTGCCATTAATTATTCCTCATGGAGTCACTGGATAGTGAACATTTCTTCTGTTTTTCTTTCACTTACACGGGAGGAAAAAAGGAAGAGTTTTACTGGCCCTTCTGTATCCACTCCTCTTTTCTCTCTCTGTTCTCCTCCTCTCTTCATCCTTCTCAGAGGGAGGACAAACTTTGCGATGGCCACCATTGATCTTAAACAACATCATTAAAATCACTTAGCACGCTTGTTTAAATCTAAGACACACACACACACACACACACACACACACACACACACACACACACACACACACACACACACACACACACACACACACACACACACACAGAGAGAGAGAGAGAGAGAGAGAGAGAGAGAGAGAGAGAGAGAGAGAAGGATAAATTGGCAACCACAGTTGTTTCGGAAAGAAAAATCACAAAAGGGACGTGTTTAATATCTCGATAGTTTCTCCAAGACAGAAATGAGATTAAATGGAGAGCAAATTTATCTTAAATCTCCATCTTGTGAGATTCTTCTCTAGAGTAATCTCACCTGTATGTCCTGTTGAGTTTCTAAGCTGCGAGGGTATTTTATGAGAAACATCTGAGACTGAGTTGATACTTGATACTAGTTATGAAACATAACTAAGAACTACTTTGTCTCCTAAGCAATGAAAGAGAAACTTTTGAGCAATGCAATTTTCCTCTGGGTGGACGGTTTGGGATCATCTGCCTTGGCTTAAAAATGCCCTGCTGTGTTGTGTGTAACTGCGTAAGAAGTCTCCCGCTGCCACCCAGAGCAGAAGGATGAGAAAAAGACAGAAACTGATAGACAAAAAAAAAAAAAACAGTTTACAGTTAATCTCCTTGATTTTCTGCTTGTTTCAGCAGACTGTCCACAATCTGTCCCAGTTTACATTGCATTTATTTCTCTGTACACTCTGTATGAGCTAGCTGCACAATTCTGGATAAATTGAGAATCACAATTTTTGTTGCTTATAATAAAAATCATGATTCATTTACGATTTGGAAGAATTTTTATTTTATTTTATTTCAGTGATTTACAAAACCTGAACATTTGGCTACTAAACAAAGCAACCAGGGGCAGTGCTTGACCATTTTGACTTGGGTGGGGGTGCTTGCAGGGAGGGAGCAACTTTATTACACCTTAAATGCCTCCTGTATACATCTAAAACATAATTTGCTGTTTTAATATTTGCAGACATGCAGTTTTATAAATTCACCAAATTTGAGTGAAAATTTTTTAATTGTAATTTTAAAATATATAAACAAACAGGCTCATGAAAAATGTTTCAATTAGTTAATACACCCTAACATTCTGATTTTACCCACAATCTTTAAGCCATGTTGCCATGATGTTCTTTAAAGTGACTAATGCAGTAACAGTCTTGGGTAAAATGAAAGATAGGCTACACCAAGATTTTTTTATTATAATTTAAGCAGTAGGCTATATTCAGCATGTACAGATCTTATAAATGGTCACCATTTCCTTCAAGATACTTTTAAGAATTTTTAAATTCACTAGTTCATTTTAAATGCAGCTGTCTTTCAATTTCTATGAGTTTAAAAACTTGCATGCGTCGAAGTTAAGTGACCAATAAGATGGCTTTAATAGGTTTATGTAATACGCATTCCTTATTGAGTGCGCTTGGTGTGCGCCGCTTATAAGAGAATGCTGTTGCTAATTTTAAATGGGGTTCATAAAGACATTGGTATAAAGACAAACCATTTAGTGCTTCTCTTGCATTACGTTTACAAGAGAAGCAGCAGGATCAAATCTGTAGCTTTGTTCTCTCTCTCCCTTGGTGAGATGCACGTTTGCTTTTATTCTTGCATCTGTAACAGCAGTACCAGTATTAATCTGTATATATTATTAGGTGCATTGATGTGGTAAGCTTATTGTATAAGAGCTTTTCTCACTGAAGGTAAGGCGTTTATTTCGGCTTTAGTGGGATGATTTATAAGGGGTCCAATTTTATGTTTTTAAGTGTATTCATTATATGTTTGCCATTGCAGGTGCGGTGTGCCCCTGTATAATGCTAGCTGCTGTTTCTTCCTACATGTTTGTTTACTTCTGTTCCTGCATGCTGTTTCATCAGAGTCGCTTCTTTGTTTTACCAAACTTGTTGCTCTACATTTGTCTTGTTTCTGCATTGTACAGTGTAAAACATTAAAGACAGTGGGGGGAAAAATACCTAATTATAAATAACATAAGTATGTACTGTATGTTGATCCAGAAATGAAAATCTGATGGATCCACATACAAAAAAATATTTTATAATGAATGCTTGCCAAATATGAGCGATCTGTAACAGGTTGGGCTCAGTCAGATCCAGATCGGGTTTTGTGATAACAGTGTGGGAAAGTGCACTATAAAAGTAACTTAACTTAAACTTACATTTACACCAGCACGTACTGTATAATCCACATTACATAGAATTGAAACTGGAGCTGGCAGGTCCAAAGATGCAAAACTAATGCTGAACTTCTACCATATCTCCAGATGTTGTTGGCTCATTATTTGTTTGACATTTGGTTTCTCCTACCCATGCTCTCTGGAGACGACAATTAGGTTAAAAAATATATGACTATATCATACAGGCATAAAACATTGAACTCAAACAGTGAACGCTTGTTGTAGCTGAAGAATTATGCCTAAATCTCTCTGATGGGCTTTCAGCGCTCGTAAGGGTCCATCTGAAAATTCCACCCACAGCACAAAAACGTTTGAGGTGACCAAGAATTCAATCATTAATGAATTCAATTAAAGTGTAAGTTGTGCATTCAATTTACAAACTTTAGAATGTGTAAAAGAGTTAAGACAGAACATGCAAGGCAGTTGCATTGAACACATGGACACCACTGACGTTTTAGCACAGTGTGCAGACTTATCAGATCTCTTATGAACCATAGGCGAATATTTAATCAATATTGAAATTAAATTAAACTTTACCCTGCTAAATTATATAATGCAGTCATAATGCATTGATGTTTTGTTTATATATAATTTGATTGGTCTATTTATTATGATGTGGGTTCACAACCCTCAGTGGGATGGAAAATGAGAATACCACCCTTACCATTCTACCATTCCAATTTAGGGGTGCCAATGTGGCTCAGGCCTATTGACATGTGGGGACTGGATAGTGAATAGCACTGAAAAGGAAAGTGCTAAAGTGAATTAAAAAGCGAAATGAGGAAAAAAAAGTTAATAAAGAGTTCTATGTTAACTTGGTGTTACACTGGTAAATATGCTTTTAAAAAAAACACAGCACTTACACATCGCACAGATCCATTATTTGTGTCCCGTCTGCTTCTATTAACAGCTGTGTCTAAAATAATATCACAACAAGAGGGGCATTTTGACTAAAAATAGAGCATTTGGCTGTTCATGCATGCAGCTGCATTCATCAAAGGACATGAGCGCACGGGCAGACATACGCATGTGAGCGTTTGAAAGTAGCCAGCTGAAAGCAAACAGCGTGTGAAGTCAGATCTTGATTCTGCCTGTAGTTTAGCATCGGTAGCTATTAAAATATTGAACTGAGCAGAGTTTTCATGCCCCCCTTAGCCAGTCATCACGGCACCCTGCAGTGAGCTAGACTAACGTCTTTGCCTGTTGCGTTTCCTATTAATTCAGCATCTTGTGCAGGAGCACTGTTTTTAAATGCCAAATGAAGTTCAAAAGAACTTCACCCTTTAAAACAGTGAAACCTCTCGAAGTGAATTTCAAAATTAAAATTGACCACCTTACAAAGGCATGCCAAAGGAACATTAGCATACATGATCGTACATGATCGAATTAATCGTTGTCATTTAGGAATAAGTTTATGTGGGTGTCTGAATCGAGATTGTGATCTTTTAACGATTAATCGTGCAGCTCTAGTATGAGCTAACGATTTCTAACAATTTTGCCATCTATTATTTCGACTTGTCATGAGTCATTTTATGTCAATAATTCCAATAAAAGTTGCCAAAAATGTCACTATGTGTAATCCCGTTTTATCACACTCCTTGTATATAACGCCAAACCATCACAAACATATTCTCTGCCAAAAACATCTGGATGATCGCTGCATTTATATGCAATCTCGTTCTCATCTCCTGTGTTTAAATGGTAGCACTTTTCTCAGTTACCCAGTAGCAGCTTCCCACTGAAGAATGCAGGGCAGGTCATGCAGGAAGTGTGTGTATTTACATGTGCACACTACACATCATCATTGCTTGTCACTGTGTCAGTGAGTAACTGTCCGTGTATACACAGTAGATGGAGGGAAAAGTTTAAGCCCTGTGTGTTTGTGTGGGCAGGTTTAAGTGGTTTACGAGGACATTATTTAGGTTACAAACTGGTAATTACAAGGGCATTATGCAATAAATGTGGTTTAAGAGGACATTTCTAGTGTCCCCATAATTCAAATCACTTAAAAAAAAAAACATACTAAATGCTGTTTTTTGAAAATGTAAAAATGCAGAAAGTTTAAAATACAGTATAAAAATAATGTCTATGGAGAGTCCTCATAAGAATAGCCACGTGTGTGTGTGTGTGTGTGTGTGTGTGTGTGTGTGTGAGCGTGTATTTATCACTTTGTGGGGACCAAATGTCCCCATAAGGATAGTAAAACCCGAAATTTTTGACCTTGTGGGGACATTTTGTCGGTCCCCATGAGGAAAACAGCTTATAAATCATACTAAATTATGTTTTTTGAAAATGTAAAAATGCAGAAAGTTTTCTGTGAGGGTTAGGTTTAGGGGTAGGGTTAGGTTTAGGGGATAGAATATAAAGTTTGTACAATATAAAAACCATTATGTCTATGGAAAGTCCCCATAAAACATGGAAACACAACATATGTGTGTGTGTGTGTGTGTGTGTGTGTGTGTGTGTGTGTGTGTGTGTGTGTGTGTGTGTGTGTGTGCGCGCGTGTCTTGGCTTCAAGCGATATGTGCTGTGGGTCCTACACATTGTTTGTGCTTCACGTTCTCTGAAAAGGACAGCCATCCTTAATACTTCATCCACCCACACCAGCTCACACACAGACACATACACTTGCACACAAATAAGCACGAACGCACCACGCGTCCCTGCTTTTGCCGATCTGCGGATGACAAATGACTTGTAAACTTGCATTAGCGTCAGCAGAACACAAAACATGCCACATGTTTCCCCATGCAGTTCTTTTCATTCCAGAATCACTGCACTACAAATAGTCAGGGTTTAGGAAAGAAAGCAGAGTGCCAAGATCACATTTAGGCCGGTAAAGAAGAAAGAGAGAGAATTTGTATGCAGATGGATTCAGAGAAACTCAAATAAGGAATGACATTACAAGATGTGTTTGAATTGCTATCAGTGACCCCACAAGCAGGTCAAAGGAAGGGCGAGTCTTCAGCCAGACAAAGACATGCTCCGTCTAGCTTTTATAACATAAGAACGTGTTTGGTCTGAATGGGCCGTAACATTCTCAGTCCAGATTTTTTAGCACATGATTGTGTTTCTTCTGACCATTCTCCATCTAGCTTTTTTTAAATGCAAGAATGTGTTCATCCTGAATAGCCCCTAACATGATTTTTTTAATACAAGATCATATGTGATATGAATGGCCCCTAACATGCCTTCATACATCTTTGTTTTAGCTGTAAGGTGCATAATATAGTATAGTTCTAGTATGAAATACCTTTCCTACAATTATGCCTTATTTTATTCAATGCACAAATAGCTGTAATTTGCCAAAAAAAAAGAAAAGAAATGAGAAACTCCCAAAAGAGATTCCTCTTGCACATTTTTACTGAAAGGCTCAAGAGGTGACACGAATGGTGAAGACAGGGGACACGGGAATTAAACTGATGTCGCTGTGGTCTCCAGCACATTACCAGGTGCAAGACTGGATAGACAGATAGATGAAGAGGTAGAGAATGAAACAATGAAGTGATAAAAAGATGGGCGACTCTACAGAGCTCAGTCCACAAAGCCGGCAATTTCACCAGAACAAAATCTCCATGGAGACAAGATTTTTGCCATTCTGCCCCAGTGTGGAGGAGCTTCCCAGACTCTACAGTGACAGGAGACAAATGGATGTAGGATGAGATGGACTGACAGGGAGAGAATAAAAAGAGAGACACACATTGTCTGACTTTACCTATGGTGGAACGCTATTACCAGATCTCAGCAGTGCTAATGTTTTATTAGATCTGTTTGGTTTAAACACACACAAACAAGCACACTGGCAACAAGATGAGTATTTCTGTAAGGACATATTGGAGCGGATTAATGCTAGTGGTTTTTAATCTAGCTCATGGGTTGACTGCTGTACACATTGTCAGAGTTACGAGACCCCCCACACACTTATCATCGTTGTGATCTTAGCCTGTTTTATAGGGATTGTAATATGTGCAGCACCTGCCTGTCAGTAAACACACCTGAGGCAGGCTACACACAAACATACACACAACCTTCTACATACAGTGGGGTACAAAATTCCAAAACCACATTGAAAATGTGGCATTTTGTCATTTAAACCTGGAAATATTTTTTTTTGTTCATATTTGTCTTTTCATCATGTTTTACTATTCTTTTGAGTATTTTTTAAAAACAGTTTCACAGGTTTAGAGACAAACACACACTGCTAATTGGGGACCAGTGTATGTAAGCCCTTGCACTGAGGTAAATCACAGGACATGGAAGCTGGCAAAAGAAGTGTTAACGAGAGAAAAACACAGAATGAGAGAAGGAGCAAAAACTAAGGAAGACTTGAGGGGAAAGGGACAACATAACAACATATGGTGACAAACACAGTGACAGAAAGGAGAGAAAGACTTGATAAAGCGAGCGAGAGAGAGAGAGAGAGAGAGAGAGAGAGAGAAGAGAGAGAGTGAAACTCACCACGGTGAGCCGTAGATACGGAAACCCCTGACGGTAACATCAGAGTCTTGCAGGTAGATGCAGTTGGTGAGCAGGGATTGCACATTCTCATAGTTCTCCGGCTTGAGTTTGGAGGCTGAAGGAAAGTAGTAGAAATCCTGCTTTATCAGGTCTGCCATGAACTCTTGATCAAACGTCAGCTCATGGTTCCCGGCTATAACGATTTTGATCTCGTAGGGCAGAGTGCCTGTGGAAAGAGCAAACATCTGTCACGATATGGTGTCATTATGAAGGCTACATTAACGATGAAAGTGAAATTAATATAATCTTTAATTTGCCATAAAACCATGACAGTAATTTTTTGCAATGTCGCCATCGAACATCATGTTAAAGGGTTAGTTCACCTAAAAATAAAAGTACTCATCATTTACTCATCCTCATGCCATCACAGATGGGTATGACTTTCTTTCTTCTGCAGAAAACAAACAAAGATTTTTAGAAGATTATCTCAGCTCTGTAGGTCCATACAATGCAAGTGTGATTTTTGGAGCTTCAAAAGGTCTTATTCACTTGCATTTTGAGGACATAAGGAGCTGAAATACTGTTCTTAAAATCTTTGTTTGTGTTCTGCTGAGAAAAAAAAAAGTCACACACATCTGGGATGGCATGAGGAGGAGTAAATGATGTGAGAATTTTAATTTTTGGGTGAACTATACCACCATTTATATACCACTATAACTACCATTTGTTGATACCAGGTATGAAGACATTCATGTTTGTTTATTTATAGCATATATTTTAGAGTTAAATTAAGTATATTCAGAAAAATCAGTATATTCAAGCTTGGAGTAAATAATATATGTTTGTCCCATCCACAAACACTTTTACCAGTGTATGTAAACTGGCGACTCTGAATGGCCAAGAGATTAAATGAACAGACAGACAAAGCACTATGATAACCGCGTTCTTGGCCTAACTAAAAACGATGACAAATTAATAAATAAATGTGCCAGTCAGCAATTCGAATTCATTAAGTCGTATAAAGTCGTATATATGATTAAAATTTGAATCTGCAGTAAAAGGTGTTAAATCGAGCTGAGAGTTCTACACTTTTATTGGTAGCTGAGAGCATAATCAAATGAGCTCAAATATGTACTAAACAAACACACAGGAGAGGAGTATAAAACACTGTGAATGACAGGCAGTAAAATTCTGTGGAAGTCTGCAGTCCTTTCTACAGAGTTCTACAGGCACAGATTCTGTGTGGGCCTGCCAGTAAGATACACCATTTTCATAGAGGCATAAAGTACTGGCACATTTGGTAACAGCGTCTGGAGTTTTTCAGCTAGCAGAATTTTGCAATACATCAGAACAGGATGCAGGACTCTTCAAGGACTTGCTTTCGGCTCCTTTCAGAAACAATGAAATTAATATGGGACTTAATAATTTTGACAAAGAATCCACAAATATTATTACTCTCCATTCCATCTCAGTCTCCATTTTTCACAGTTCTATAAAATGTTCACGGCGCTGGGGAGCGGACCTGTCCACGCCTGACAAACACAAAGACAGTCTGTCCCCACAAATCTCTTTTCTCCGAATCACTCTTCCCGCAGCCCTGCGGATCCAAGGCGAAATTACGCTAAACATCTGGACATGTTCCCTTTATTTGAAAAGTGTCATAAAAAAGATGAGATGCGTCAGGAAGTGTAAGGTTTGAGGTGTGATGGAGAGTTCAGTCAGCCTGTGTTTTGACAATTATGGCAATTAAATTGTGGGCGGGAAAGATTGGGGGGGTTGAGTGGTGGTGGGTGTTGAGAAAAATATGACAAGCGCGCACACACTTATGCATACATAGTGTGACTTACAAGCAGCTTGCCTGACACTTCACATACACACAGACACACACAATACTTCACATCACCTCTAAAAATCTGCAGCCATAAGCACAATTTTACCATCACAGGGAGATGATCATAAAAGTCTGAGAGGGACAGCAATAGAGTAAGTCCGTTGTGTGTGGCAGATGCTTCAGAAGTCTTGGGTGTTTAAAGCCTTCTTCCAAAGTCAAAGCTCTACTATCTTTTATAGTCTCCAACTCTCCTCCCTGCATGACACTTTTGTAATGCACTTCATACAGATCTTCCTTCCACCTCTATCTTTTGCTTTTCTCTACTGTAATCTGATATGATATCTTTGAATGCATGACAAACACTTCATAATGCAACATCAATTTGTCAGGCACCTGTCAATATACTGTAACCTCTTTATTACACGGCCCTCTGGAATTCTTGATTTTGATTGATCAATTTCTTATCGCATAATACAATTATTTGAAATCAAATCAATAGTTCCTGTCCATATATTTATTTGCAGGGTATGCAGCCATGTGTTTTTCAAAAGTGGGTTAGCACAAACTATGGTGTTTGGCATCTGCAGTGTTGCTCCCAAAAGCTGCTCAAACTACCATTCATGTTTTTGCACCAAAATAGGGAACATATCCGATAATGAAAGATTAAATAAATGTTTTACATCAGATTGCAGAGCCATAGCTAATGGAATGAAAGGTGATAACAGTTCTGTATTTTTTTCATATGAAAGGGGATCAGGGAACCCAGAATTCCTTGCTACAACCTTGTCAGAGGTTTGCCATGCGTCAAACATGCTGCACTCGATAGCAGTGCTTTTACATTTCATTCGCTCTCAATCATACACTTTACCTTTTCAATTTTTGTTGCAAAGTCCGAGAGCTTGACCAATCATCATATAGAGAAGCCAGGCTTCCTGACATGACACAAATACATAGATTGAAAGCCCTATGTCCATTAGGCAATCGGATGCAGATCCAGTGCAAATAGCGCTCATGAAGCTTCCATAAACTCCCAAAGAATCATGGTGTCTGGACAGGACTGTAAATGACATGTTTAGAGCCTCTTGTTTAATTAGCATTTATCTTTACTCCACTGAAATTGAATGATACATGTATCTGCTAAAGACTCGCACTGAAGCAGTGCTTTCACTGTCTTCTATGGACATATTCATGCAGAACAAAGTGGACTGTGTTACTTGAACGAACAGCTCAATAATGATATGTGATATTTTAAACTTTTATATGCAAAAGAAAAAAAAAAAAGTAAATGCACAGAGTAATGCTTAATTTGTGTACATTGTTTATATTTATTTGGGGTGATACGTCCCCTTTTTCTCAGATATGTCCACTTTTACGGACCTGAATTAGAAGAGCTTCTGGCCGGGATTTCAAAATTGCCAAAAATTTCTGGGATTTGGCTTTGTCTTCATTTTGAAGTGCTCTCTAGAGTCAGGCCTATCATTCTGTCCATTTGGTACAGCACATCATTTTTCATATTAACCATCTTAATGTGTCCTTATGTGATTTTTCTGGCTTTGAGCGGCAGTGCACACTTTGTCTGTCTCTCTCGCTCGCGCTGCATGTGTGAGAGAGATTACTAGAGTGCTCTACTGCTGTCAGACAGTAAAAAATAACAACACAATAACGTAAGGACACTTCCTTAAAGTACATTCCCAAACTCTCCAAATGATTAAATAGAACACCGGTTTCATCAGACTTGCCCATGCAGTCATTTTTAATGACTGAAAATGTTGACTACATCGAGACAATATTGAATTTACACCTTGTCAGGGAAAAGAAAGACTAATATGAAGGGAAGAAAAAGACCATGATGGAAATTTTACAACTCAGTTTGTCAGATATGTGTCTTTGACCTGTAAAGCTGGCACTTCAGTGTCAGGGGAAATGTTTTTTAAAAATTGCATTGAACAAGAACAGAGGTCAGGCCGTGAGGGGAGAGACAAGCACTGTGTCTCTATTCAAAACTATCCATTCGAAATATTATGTGACAAGAACAAACAGCCAAAGGAGAGCTTCTCATAAAAAGTACTGTAGAAGTACTGTTCATCTGGGCATGGCAGGAGTGAAAAGTGTGAAGCGGTAGAGTAAAATTGTATTAATGGCATCTGATCTTTGATGTTTTCTTCTGTTATGTGTCGGTGGCTTGATCACACTGTCATGGTTTATTTTGTGATTCCCTCCTCCTCTATATTCTCACAACATAAAATAATTTGTAATGTGCCTCTTCATATCCAAAAAAGATAACTATTCCATATTGTGTTTATGGTGTGTGCCATCAGTTTCCAGTACATGTGTAGGCACTGCAAATGTGTGAAATCTCCCGGTACATATGTTCCTCTCTGTGCACTCATTGCTCTTCCTCCCCTCCCCTCCCTCTCTCTCTCTCTCATATAGATTCCACAAACGGCCTGGCTTCTTCAAAGGTAAAATTGCAGAGAGAATCACCATTTTACAATGGAGTCATTCTCATAGAAACACAAAGCAAAAAAAAAACAAAAAAAAAAAGAAGAAGAAGAAGAAGAAGAAGAAAAAGTCTTTGGAAGCAATCAATCACACAAATACAAAATGCCAGAAAGAGGGAGGATGAAAAAGAAAGACGAGACCACCGCTTTTGTGATGTGAGGGAGTGGGGAAACAATATGGCAAAAAAAAAGAATGATGATTTTTCTCCAAACACTGAATCCGGACACATGGCCGAATGTGCGCTGCTAGTTGTTATTAGTCTCTATCTTCTTGGGCCCTTTGTCTTTGATTTCAAAAGCACTTTCAAGCTGACAATACCTTAAATTTCACTGTAAATCTGAGTGACAACAGCTTCTATTCTTTTATGTACTTCACTTCAAAAAGAGTGCAATTAAAGCAAATGAATGCAGGCCCGTGCGTGCCCGTGTGCCCACACAGACACATACATGCAGACAGAATTGTATGTTCAACAACTCAAACCTACACGCATACGCCATAGAAAACATCTCTCTCGCTCTCAAACTTGTTTTTACAACATTTGTGTGTATGTGTGTGTGTATACTCTATGGATCGTTAGAAGCAGGGCTTTACACATAAGCCCAGAGGAAGTGTCCAGATTTGAGTGCTATTGTCATTTCTAGTCTGGTGGGTGGTCTCCTGACTTTGATGGAGCAAATCCTCCAACCTCCAAAACTCAGAGCTCATTCAAGAGGATTAACGAGCTCTCTTGCATTGTGTGTGTTTCGGTGTATGTGTTTGAGGCTATCTATGTAATGCCGCAGATGTTTGCCACCTACGTGATATTGTGCACTTTCTAGTAAGCTGTCTGACTGAAAAAGTATCTGCAAAGTGTATAACTGCTCATTTATCAAATAAATTGTAATCATGGCGTATTGTGGAACACAAATGGACAATCTAGTAAGCTGTCTGACTGAAAAAGTATCTGCAAAGTGTATAACTGCTCATTTATCAAATAAATTGTAATCATGGCGTATTGTGGAACACAAATGGACAATCACAGCATGGCACAATGTCAGGGTTCGGGTGTAGAAAGAGGAGATGGGGAGCAGTGACACGCTTCAGGAAAGGCTTTTATTTTCTTTGCCACTCTGTACAGCGTATGCACTCTTTTTGATGCTTTAACTTAGTTAAATAATTAACATTCTCAAAATAAACAAACTTCATAATACTAAGTAGATCAAACACTCAATATAAACAGACGCCAACGCGGCACACTTGCCTCATTCTCTCTCTGACTTCTCTTGCATATTTGGCTGATTTTAAGGGCTCTCTCCGCCATCACTGTAATAAGAAACAGCTGTTAGATATCATGCCAAACAGCTTGACAAGCCACACCACTCCCTCTCTCCTGCAAACAGACACAGGACCATGCCCCCATCCCCACATATCCCCACCGTCCGACTCAGGCCGGGGCAACATCCGGCTTGCCAACCCCCCCTTTGCCGATCTCTGTGGTTTTGTTAACTTGGGAACGCACCTGCCCATGACCCAAGTGGAACCCCAGAAACCCGCCCAATTGCCCAAAATTCTTCGTGTTGGCTGTGAGCCCCGCCAGTCGAAGTGACCTCTGGACAGCTCTCACATGTTGCATGTGCTGCTGCCAATAATTACTATAAATTATGGTATTGTCCAAATAAGTGGCACATATGCTGTATGTGGCCTGAGAATTTTATCCATGAGATGCTGGAACATGACGTGAGTTAAGGGGATCAGCCAATAACCCTTGGTTAAATCCAGTGTCAAATAAAACGTAGCTGCTCCCAACCGATCAAGCAATCACTTTCGATAGTCTACACAGAACAGGATTGTCCCGTCGCTCTTAGGTACCAGAACCATCAGGCTGGCCTACCCGCTGTGCGACTCTATTACGCCCATGTCAAGCATTGCCTGTTCTTACTTAACAACCCTTTTTTTGTGTTCAGGAAGGCGATAGGGGCGGCTACAAACCACTACTCCTGGGGTGGTCTCGATGTGGTGCTCTATGAGGTTTGTGAGACTGGGGAGAGGCGAGAACACATCTGCAAATTCAGCTTGAACTTGGCCACGTCTGTGAGCTGCAACAGTGAGAGGTGGTCTCCACACTGGGCCTGGGGAACTGATTAGGTTTGAGAGTCACTTCCGACCCGAGCTCTGCTCTTTCTGAGACTACCATCGCCAAGGCCACAAGGACAGCCTACCTCAAAAGGAGACTGAGGTGGTAAACTTGACATGCCCCACCCCTATTCGTTCGCTTAAACTCAAATCGAGATCTCCGACTCACCATGTGACCTCAAATGGCCCTTGCCACTTGCCGAGTAATTTAGAGCTTGAGATAAGCAGTAATACATGCACTTTATCTCCCGGTGTGAATTCCCATAGTTGTTTGCCCCTGTCATACAGTCGGCTTTGACGTTTCTGAGCTTGGAGCAAATTCCCCTGTTTTAGTTGACTCATTCTATCTCTGACTTCTCTTGCGTATTTGGCTGCTTTTAAGGGCTCACTCCGCCATCACTGTAATGAGAAACAGCTGTTAAAAATCATGCCAACCAGCTTGACGAGCTACACCACTCCCTCTCTCCCGCAAACAGACACAGGACCATGCCCCATTCCCATGCACAGCTTATGAGAATACATGAGGTTGTGTCAAATGGTGGCAAAATATGAATAAATAGCACAAAAGCATCTACTACTTTTGATAAATATTTCATGACACTATGACACATTAGAGAGGCTTTCTTTACAACTGTCCTCTCAATTAATTCCTTATCACCATGTTCATTATTCAGTATTCATATTCTGATGGGATTTTAACTAAAATATTGCTGAATTAAATTAAGCTTTTTAGGTCAGGCATCAGAGCAAACTCTAGACTAGAGACAGATATTAAAAACAGAGATGGTGGTTTTGCTGATTCAGATGAGAACTGTTTCCGGCAGCCTGATCTCATGAAAATGACGTGAATATGGTGAAATATTTAGCAAAATTACATTGTGATTCATTACACATTTCGTGGCTGTTTTGAGGTGAAATGTCCACCATGTGGTGCTAAAAACGAGTTAAATGTTCTCCCAAACAGACAAGATTTTTAAAGTAAAATTTAAGGTAAATTGTCTAACCAGTTTTAAATTAATAAAAAACCTACCTCTCTAAACCTAAAAGCAAAACCTAACTTATAGTGTCATAAAAAGTAAATTTGGGATGCAAAAATGCAAAAAACACGTTCGGTACTCGTGTCGTGGCTGAGGTGCTCTTAGAAGTTCGAGTTTCATCCTTTGCATCGCAACACTCTTTCAGTTGAGCTACCACACAACTCGATAACACTTAAAATGTAGTTGGATTTGTAAAGCAAACACTAAAAGGTAATGCCTTACATTTGGCAGCTTACCAAACGTAATAAGTCATGCACCATGGTAAAAGTACGGTGGCCCAGAGGCGCAGAACAACAAAAGTTACAAAGTAAACAAAGTTCACAACATAAAGAAATCAGGCTACAACACAAAGAAATTAAGCCACATCACAAATAAATTCAGCCAAAACACACCAAAATTGAGTCACAATGCAAAACAAATTAGAAACAACACAAAGAAATTAACCCACAACATAACATAATATGTTTAGATGTCATAAGATACAATTTTGAGACGAACAGAGTGAAAAGTGTTTATGAACTGATAATGTGAAAGTAAATAAAAGTCTTTGCTTTATTAGTGCTTTTAGTGTTCTTTCCACCAGGAAACTGACGCGTTACGACAACGAGCCATGTAACAATAATTTTGCAAAAATTTAGGCTTCTAAGATACCTGATTGGTTTTCAGAGAACAAGTGGACAAATTGAAATTGTGTATTTGCAAAATGTAAGTATATTATGTAGAGTAGGTATACAGCTCCATTAAAGTTTCTATCTTACTTTTGAGTGAAAAATTGTAACGCGTGTCAAGCTTCCTTGTTAATAATCCACAGCTAAACCTTCAGCTGAGTAAACCCACGGCAGGGTGAAAAGATTGCAAAAAGAAGAGAGCTGTATAGCTTGAAGGAAGAAAGAGGGAGAGCACATTAAAGTTTCATGATGGTTTTCTCTCCAGATAGAGACCAGAGAGATAGAATGGAGGGAAAATTCCAAAGTTGAGAGGAGAGAGAGGGAAAAGAAAGGAGTAAGAAAGGTGTAAACTTTTCTCCCAAGATTCTTCCGCCCCACACACTTGCACAACCCACGCAGCTGTCACATCACCATTGGGCTAATCTATTATTCATAATATGGACAGGACAGAACAAGACAGGGGAACTACCAAACCTCCCCTGACCTGAGAGAAAGAGAGGGAGAGGAAAACTATACTACGGCTCCCCTTCCCAGTTCTGGCCTTCACATGGCTTCACATGGCTTCTGGCTTTTGCATGGAAAAATAATGCTGAAAAAATAAAAACACAACAACACACAGACATTTCAAATGTAATGCCATTCACAAGTCATTTGAACTCTGTAATCTTACTATTGTAGTGTTTCACTATTAATCACTAATATGTCACAGTTATTTAACCATTAAGAATTTAGAATCTACGTTAAAACCAAGATATTTAGTATTTACATGTGGCAAAAATATTAAATATATAAATATTTATATCATATATAAATCTATGAGATTTATGTGCGGAGCGAGGATCCCCCTTTGACTCAAAATGCTCCGGTTACATTGTGTCATTCTGTGTGTGTTTAAAGGGATAGTTCACCCCAAAATTTAAATTTTCTCATAATTTATTCACCCTTGTGCCATCCCAGATGCATTTGACTTTCTTCTTCAGCAGAAAACAAACAAAGATTTTTAGAAGAATATCTCAGGTCTGTAGGTCCATAAAATGCAAATGGATGTGATTGGCACTTTAAAGCTCCAAAAAGCACAGACAAATGTAGTAAAATTAATCCATATGACTCAGTTTATAGTTTATATTAACAATAGTTAAATGAATGTCTATACAATCACTTTTGGTGTGAAACAGATCCATATTTGAGTCCTTTTGACTATAATTGTTTATTTCCAGTCACTCGCCAATGTGTGTTCACGAGGGGAAATTGGTCACGCTGCATCTTGCGTTTTGTAAGCAGCATCTTCAAATGAAAGAAACACCAATGAAGCTTGTGAAAAGCACTCTCTTGTAAACAAATCGAGCTGCACTTCTGGTTGTATCATTTCAGTTGCTGCATGAACTGATTCTGCTCATGTATGTGCATTGGAGAGTGACAAATATTAAACAATTATAGTGAAAAACATGCAAATATGGATCTGATATCGAGCATTTTGCTTTAGAAGACATTATTTTAACCACTGAAGTCGTATGGATTAACTTTACTACGATTCACTGTGCTTTTTGGAGCTTTAAAGTGCCGGATCACCATCCGCTTGCATTGTATGGACCTACAGAGCAGAGATATTCTTCTAAAAACATTGTTTGTGTTCTGCTGAAGAAAAAAGTCATAGACATCTGGGATGGCATAAGGGTAAGTAAATGATAAGAGAATTTTCATTTTTGGGTGAACTAACCCTATAAGCGATGTTGTGCTGCTTACATTGAACTGTCTTTTACTTTACAATTTTAATAGTTCGTTAAATGTTATAATTACTTAGTCTATTTATTTGTTTTATATAGTGTTTTTCAGTTATCCAGTTGTACAAGCTCATACTGTATATCCCTTCCGTGTCTTAAAGCACAATCAGTTGTGATATGATTACATGGTTATTGCTGGTTATTTTTGCCTCAGCAGGCTACTGTCGCATAATAGAAAAATTTGCAGATCATTAAAAACGATTAACCATGATTTGTTTCTCAGATGGTAATTATAACATCAAAAACTCACACGTGGCATTCGTATTTCAGAGTGAATCAGGAAATTCCGATTTATCCTTCAAAATTAGACTAGGAGCATGTATTAAGAAAGAAAAGGGAGTCTGTTTTCACTATGTTGACTTTAACATTTTCACACATACACATTGAATCTTGTGTATCAATTGAAAAATACTATTGTTCCTGAAACTCTCAGATAAAATCTTACAAACCTTACCTCAAGAATTTGGCTACTACTGCAATCCACACAAACTTGCTAAAATTATTGATTTGCATTCTTGAGCAAAAACCCCCTTGCCAGAACAGTACATTTCACCATTTCATGTCTATGATCTCAAGATGGTTGTAGTATGATTTGTGATTACTAGGATTCATTACAGATCATTCTGTTAGACAGTTCTTGCTCGAGGGTTATTTCTTGGATCTTGTGTTCTCCAGTCAGTGATAGCCTCGAGGAAACAGTAGATTAGATGATACAAATGCCATTCCTGGTTCCTTTAGCGTGACAAAACAAACGATTAAAATCTGCATGACCGATATAATGAGCAGCAAGCTACAGATGCTTACAATCACACAGCTCCTACTGCACACCAACACTTCTACTATTATTCATACATTAACACTGTTAATTCATGAACATCTGGACTTCCTAACAGTTTTTCTTCTGCCTTGTTCAAATTACGTGGTTGAGCAGAAATCTGCTATTTGCTTCCTCATTCACATTACAAGACAATACTGCAGTTATTTCACAACATTCATTTCAGATTATGAAACATATAATCACAAAATCATACAGTTTTCATATGTGGATGTAAAAATCTGATATAAAAAAAAATATCGTGCACCAATACACAATAATAGCTAAACTAAAAGTCTACTGTAAATTCAGTATGCAAATGGACACCAAAAATGTGCATTATCAATATGTACAGTACCTGATACACTTTACAATAAGGTTGATAACATGAACATTAGTTATCATGAACAATACGTTTACAGTTTTCATCTTAGTTAATGTTACTTTCACTACACAATTCTACACATTAAAAGTATTGTATTGTATTTTTAAGCATTAGTTAATGCACTATGAACTAGCATGAACTAAAAATAAACAATTGTATTTTTATTAAAGAACATTAACTAAGATGAATAAATGCTGTAAATAATATATTGTTCACTGTTTGTTCGTGATACCTAATGCATTAACTAATGTTAACAATAAGTGTTCCCAATAAAAACATTTAAATATTTAGCTTTCAGACTGTAATGCTTATTTTGAGGCACAAGACGATATTCCATTACTGGTGAGAATGCATGTGCGCAGCGCATTCTTTCAGATACACAAGAGCAAAGATATAGAGATGAGAAAATGAACAACGTTATAAATATTTATACAGAGACAAACGCGAGAACTTCTTTCTGGCACAGGACAACGAAACAGAGAGAAAGAGAGACGTGGGACAGGAGAGAATAAATCAAGAGAAAGAAGAAGGGACCGACGCAAGGGAGTCGTAATCTGACTGGTGTCTCCTGCACTCTGCTGACTAACCCATCCATTCAGATCTCCTGCGTGCTATATTCCCCACCCGAAAAAAAGAAAAAGAAAAGAAAAACACCAACCAGCTCTCTGATTGTGTATATTATTGCTTTTATGTCTTCCTCATCTCAGTACATGTTTCCTATAGAGGTACAATACACTGCAACTAAAGCATTAAGTCATTGCTATGACCTTTAAATGTTACTGATTGTCTGCATGATAATTTAAACCTTAAATTCTCATTGTTATTCAAATGAGTATAATCCAAACATTTTATCAAATGTTCTTCAACGGAGATATTTTTTATATATATATATGTCTTAAATTGTTCATGTTGAAGGAGCCCTGTGCTGTATTTAATATAGAGATTTGACATTTTTGCACCAGACGCTTAGTGACAATAGTAACAATTTAAAACTTTTAAATGTACAAAATGAAACAGGTCAATCTGATTTGAACAAAGCAATTTGATTTTAAAATAGAATATGATACAGGCAAAAAAAGAGATTTCAAAAGTAACTGAAGATGTATTTAAAGCAAAAACTAGTCAATAAATTTCCTATCGATTAAATTAACCAGAAACTTACTTTTCCAAATGATCTGCCTCAGTATACAGAGCTAAAATATTGCTTATTTATTTTTAATGATCATTTATAATGTTGCTGTCAAACTATAAACACTTTACATCCATACAACAAACAAGACAGTGCTTAAAAGGGTCATATCAGTCATGTTTTAAGCATTTTTTGTTTTCCCTGGGGCCCATTGTTAATCATTATTTAAAAATGGCTATGGAAAAACTATATTAAGTTCACCAAAAACATAATAGTTTTTCCATAACCATTTTTCCACCCACTCGCTAACCCTTAGAATTAAATGGTCAATTCTATTGCTTTTGTACCTTTAAAACTTCTATGTAAATGCCCATGCAAATGCGAGTGTTTAAAAATAATAGTATCTATTTTACTGCCTCCTTATTACCTGTAAATGTAACAATATGGTTAATAATGTGTTAAAGTATTGATTTATATGTAGTCAGAAAGATGAAAAAGTCATTTTAGCATCTTTGTTTCAGTAAAAGGTCTTTTTGGACTGTGGAGGATGTTTTGAGTTCTGAAACTTTAAGTACCGGAAGTTTCATTGTACATTTAAAGGGATAGTTCCTCCCAAAAATTACAATTCTGTATTTCTCCTTTCAAAATCAAGCTACTTTATGTAACATTCTAACGTATCTGCTTTTGTTTCAAACAGCAGGCAAAAAATGTCTACAAAAAGAACTGGGACACAGGTTTATAAGGAGGATATAGGAAGAAACAAAAACACCTCACCGAGCCAGTCGTTAAACTTCTTGACTTCGCTGGGCAGGCCGAGCTCTGTGAAGTCTCCAGCGTGCAGTAAGACGTCACCATATGGCATCTGAATGGTGTCAGTGCGCGAGTGTGTGTCTGAGATACAGACGAAGCGCGTATAGCCCGGGGGCTTGGGGGCATCGTGGGGTAACGGATCTACCCTGTGGAAAAACAGAGGGAGAGAAAGAGAGGTGTGGAATTGCATTAAGTTATATATCGGACTCCCATGACTTACACAGTTGCATAGGCAGAAATGGGTCTCTAAGGGACACAGCAGACTTTTGAATAAGAATGGCCCACTTTAGAGCATCTTCTGCTGGGTTGGCCACACTCTCAGCCTCTACCATCAAAACACACACAGATACTGATATAAATAAACACAAAAATACAGCATTAAAAAAATACAACATAGGATGACGGGTCGTTGAACAATTAGGAGATAAAAATGAGAAATCGTTTAAAAAATGTAGTTTAAGATTTTAAGACCCCATGAAATATTAAAAATATTGTATTTCCAATTAATTGCAATCTTAATTGAACAATCTCGTGATATGAATTCTTAAATCCCAGGATCGATCTTTCACTCAATGAGAGAAAATCACTCGCATTTGCAACCAAATTTCGTGCTATGCAACTAAAGTGAATATATTTGGCAACTGGCTGATAAATGTTTACATTTCACTCACCAGTAATTGTGTAGTTTGGTCGTGAAGTATTCAGCAGTGAGATTATTTCACAGCGTGTTGAGAATAAAAGTTGTTCCATGTAATGTGTCTGAAGACGAGATCCACGCAACACATTTGCCATTGAATACTGTCTCTTTTAAACCCCTTTCTGTTCTATACAGTCACTTGATGATAAAAAACAACTACAAAAAACATCATTCTAATCATGCATCACACAGATGAGGTAAAGCCTTTTGAGTTCTTTCTCATTAACATGCACTCATTTAGAGGCGCCTTTTTGTTAAAGAGGCATTATCGATTTTAGCATGTGTTCAACAAATCAATGAAAATGTGGAGTCGAGTGGGCTGGGAATCGAACCACCAACCCTGCTCTCGTTAAAATTTTAAAGTGTTTTTTGGGGGGGTACTACACTGTTACAGGAAGTACCCCCATTTTTAATATTTCTGTTTCCCTCCCTTGTCCCTCCCTCATCCAGGTAGACGGGAATGACCTGCCGGCAGATGGGGCTTAGGGCACGCCTTCCCCCAGGGAAGGGGGTGTACATCATGCCGGGGGCTCCCCTGCCTGAAAGAACGAGGGAGGAATGTGACAGGGCGGAGAATATTATTTTTATCGCCAGGCCGGTTCTCGACGACTCCTTTCCATTGAAAGCAGTTCAATGGAAAGGAGGAGGCGAGAAAAAGCTTGTCAATATAAACAATATTTTAATGATTCAACTTAAACAAAAGACACACACACACACACACACACACACACACACACACACCCCACACGTGACGGACATGTCCGTAAACAATCTCTTTCTCCCGCACCACCGTCCGCAATCGGCCTTTATCCCTCTCGGAGGCTTAATTAGCCTGATAAGTGACCGGGTGTGTATAATCACGACTCGCCCCACCCTCAGCCCTGTCACATAATGATAATAGTATTAATTATTATTATTCAATAGTCATTTATTTCTTTAATAATTTCTCAACTGGCTTGTGGCATTGCTACAGAGTCTGGTTAAACCCTCAAGCCTTTATTTTGGCGGAAGCTTTTATTTTGGAAACTGAAGGAACTGAAGTTTCTATTGTTTGTAGTTAAGTTGACAACAGCATTTTTATCCAGTGAAAAGCTTTCATCTGCCTTGCTGTCCACAAAAAAATAAAATAAAAATAAAATAAAAATACCATGGGGTTATTAATTTTATTTTTTTTGTAAATTGAAAAGCATTCAGGCTATTTATTTGTTGAATTAAATTGCAGCTCTCGTGTTTTGATAATAGCACTGGGTCATATCGCGATTTCGATTTTATTTTGATTAATCGTTCAGCCCTTATGTTGAGTCTCAGTCACTTTCACCCTTCATTGAATAGAAAAAAGCAAATGCAATGCAATGAAAGTGAATCGAGACTGTGACTATGGAAGAAAGTTATACGGGTTTGGAACAACATGGTGATAACTAAATTATGCAAGAATTTCCATTTTTCAGTGAACAAGATGATGCTGTGTATGTTCATGTGTCTTACATGTGGACGTGGGGGGGCTGAAAGCGACCCTGGTTGATGTTGTAGAAGGTGAATGCTTGAGTTGGGTTGGCGCTATATTCGTCCACTTCTACGACTCCTCTTCCTGCTCTTTGAGACTGTTGTTGCTGTCGCCGAGCTGCCATGATTTCAGAAAGTGTGAAAGCCATGGCGACACACACTTTCTCTATCTCTCTCTCAGTTACACACACACTGAGGTGGCCTGGTTAAAGAGATTCCACCACAAATGAGGTCAGATGGTGCAGGACAGTCTTGGGCAGGTCTGTGAAAATGTCCAGGACCAGGCAGGATCGACGTATTTATTGGCGGGCTCACCTTACTGCCCCGCTGCTGGGGTAGTGAGACTGCATGCCGTCCGTCACCGATGCCAATGGAATCAAAATACACAGAAGACACCTGAAAAAAGGGTGCGAGAACAAGATAAAGGCAGATGTGAGGTTTGACAGCGGCATACTATCAAAACCCACAATAAGATTCGCGGATGATGGCGGTATGTCCCACTCTACTGTGTGTTAGCGCTGAAATCCGACACAAAGCCATGGTAACCATTCCGTCATGATTTTTATTTCTAACAATAGAGATCCCTACACTTTCAAGACTGAGGGGGGGAAAAAAAGATGCAATGAAACAATGAGACAATTGTTTGGGAAGAAAAAAACACCCTGAGAGCCATAACGTTATTTTATATATAACAAGGAGTGAGGAGTAGAAAGATTTCTCGCTTCCTTTGGAAATACACAATGCCTCAAAACATTGAGAATAACCGGAAAAAAATTCTGATATGTGGAAAAAAGTTTGAGCCATGACATACAAGATAAATGAAGACAGAGACTAAGCCAACAAAGTAAAAGTATGAGGGTCAACAAAAGCCTTTCAATCAGGATACATTGTAACCCTGACATTTAATAACAGGGTTGTGTTAAAATACTGCTGGTCAGATAAACATCTTCCAAAAGTCACAAAAGGTCTCAATAACATTGCATAATACGTTTTTGTGAAGGATTTCCTCAGTACGTTTTACTGAATATTTTGCTACCAAATGTAATATAAGTACAAAGTTATAACATTAAAAATAAAACAAATGCATATCGTATCATATTGTATCTTTCTTACATAAATTATAGTACTACAGTACAGTGATGATATTAATACTATGGTATTTTGATATACTGTACGCTATGGGGTACTGAAAGATTACCATGTTATTTATATGGTAATCTACCAAGATAGCAATCACATACATCTCTGATATGGTTTAGATATATTAATCTAGAAAACATCACATTCTATTAAACATCTGCTAAACATCTTAAAAAAGATCAGATTTACAAACATTTTAAATGATAAAGGTTTCAAAGACATTTGATGAATGTCTTACAGACATCAGAAAGAAAGTGTATTATAGATGTATTGCAGATGAGCTAACAACGCAAAAAAAAAAAAATACAATTATAATAAAATAAACACACATGAAATGGACATCTGGGTGACGTACGTCTGCTATAAGGGTAAGGTACTTCAGAGAATATCATGGTACTACCCCAGATAGCACACGTACATATCCGAGATATCTGTTTTAGATCAGGAATGTATCACCATATTATTTACATCTGATAAATATCTTAAAAAGATCAGATTAACAAACACGGTAAATCATAAACGTACTCAAAGACATCTGCTGAATGTCTTTTTGGCATATGACTAATAGATGTATTGCATGCAAATGAGCAAACAATGTAAAAACATTAATAATAATAATAAATATTATAATAATAATCATAAAAACGCTATCAGGTACCATGGTACATGTATTACCATGGTAACATTCCCAAAAACAAATAAATAAATAATAACAATTAAATACCATACACATTAAAATTATTGAATACGTACTTTTTGGTACTTTTTTACAAGTGTATCTTTTGAAGTCACTTATTTTTCAAAAACTGCTTAATTGACATGTACATTTGCTAGGCTGTTCTACAATACTATAAATTACACTGTATTATGCTTTTAATTAAGCATATTCATTCAGAATTTTACTAAATATAATTTGACACATTAACAATTAAGTCAGACCGGTGGACTGTAGAGGAATAACAGGGAGACCACGAGCCCTTTCATTTGTTTTAGTCTGCTGTTCTAACAAGGAACAATTATATTAATATCAATACCAAAATATCACGCATCTTTACCAAACATTCAAGAATTTACTGTATCTATGGTAACTGTCTCCGTTTCACGAAACAGTACCAATTACAAACGCGCAACCTTTCACGTACATATTCATACAAATTTAAACAAATCTATTTACATACCTGGTTTTACTGAAACTGCTGCTTTTTCGAGAGTTTTCCCACTTAATGACAAACCAGTGAGAACGTGAACAAGCTGCGGCTCCTCTTGTCTGCAGAGGCACGCGCTGGTTTGTTTGAACGAGAGTCGCATGGTGCCCCGGTGTGTGTCTCGCGCTGTCACGGAGACACGCCCCCGCGCGCTGATCTGGATGTATCTCTGTCCCTTCTGTATGAAAACCATAGCTCATGAATATTAATTAGGCTGCCCCGATCTTCTGAGAAGGTCAAGTCAAGTCCCCTCATTTATATGCCAATCAGTTAGATGCACTGGCTTAACGTCACAAGACGTAATTAATATTCATGAGACAAGATTCCTCCAAAGTTAAATCACCCGTTGATTAGTGAGGGTTGCGGATGGCGGATGTTATTCTATATTTTAAACTTTCAATTCAAGTAACACTTGTAAAACTTAACAATGAGAATAAAAGCAAAGTGTTCTAACATCTAAACAATCCAAACTTAGTCTTTTTTTGTCGAACCTTTTGTCGACCCGCACTCGTCTCTATAATATTCAGATGAATAAATAAGTAAACTGGTGTGTAGTAAACTCTCAATGAAATTACTTCATTTATGGAGCCCAAAAAAAAAGTTTAAATAAAATAATTAAATGTAATGCTCATAAAGTTAATTTTACCTAATAGCATTAAAACATAAATCTATCGTATAGACATGCCTACAAATAAAAAATAAGGTATAGCAATAATTATATAATGGTAATTATAAATAACAAGAATTTTTAAGACTAAAACCCTTCATCGTTTACGGAAACGAATATTGCGTTTAAGTTGGTGCACACTGCCCCCTTGGGGTCAGACTGTTTTTTTTTTTTTTTTTTTTGTTTTATTTAATGTAAATTGACATGACCACAGTGTGGCGACAAAGCTAATCTAAAGAATGAAACTAATGAATAAATAAAAGTGGGGAGAATGAAAAAAAAATAATTGAAATAGAAAACACATAGAAAACAACTTGAGATTTGAATGATTTATTAATAAAATGAGATCTTAACAATATTCCTTTCTCCTCTGCACACCTTTGCTTAAGTTTGTAGGTTGATTTTGCACTGCTGAATTGTTGTCTCTTTCTTTAATGTGCTTTTCACCATGGTAGGAGTCACACTATTCAACAGAGCCTTTCCGGGGCAGTCCCGTACATGCCACTATGTTAGACTGCCACCTTCCCCACCACACTGGCACTTTCTAGTGTAAATATTAACTTAAAAAAACTAACATTTGTACATCTTATACATATCTGTATTCATAAAGCTTACACATCCACACCAGCAGCAGTCCGAGTCATTATTTCCATCTGAGCTACTTATACAGTATCTGTGTGTGCGTGTGTGTAGACACTGAGATGTGTTTTAATTAGTTGATTTTACAGGTCATACATTCTTTATCTTCCTAATGACAACAGTTCTTCAAACAGTTCCATGCTAATATTTTAGTAAATAAACATGACAATAAAATGTGAGTAAAAAAAGAAAAGATCAGGACAACCTGCGGTTATCTCACTAAGAGTATTCAATGTGCTAGCATAACAACACAAGCCAATGTGATATATTGTGTGTGCTGGTATACTGTTGAATTAATGTGTGTGTGTTCCTGTCTGTTCCTGTGAATACTAAAGAAAGGGTAGAAATACAAGCATTAATAAGTGCTTACATAACAAAGCAGCATTAGAATGACCCTCACAAACTGGAATACATATGCAAAATAATGCAGAATACTGTCAAATGCCGTTAATGTTATCTGTGCTTCTTTAAATGTTATGGCATGCCTGTGTGTGTATATGTGAGAGAGCTTTATTGTATCATATTTCCTGGGGTAGTTCTACTACCTTACTTTTTAAAGGAATATTCCAGGTTCAACACAATTTAAACTCAATCGGCAGCATTTGCATAATATTAATTACCACAAAAACATTATTTTAACCTTCCCCTCCTTTTCTTTAATAAAAGCAAAAAGCTGGTTTACAGTGAGGTGCTTACAATGGAAGTGAATGGGGGCCAATTTTTCTTTAATGTTAAAATATTCACTGTTTCAAAAGTATAGTCACTAGACATTAACAATATGCATGTAAACATGATTTTAATGTGATAAATTACTCAACCTTTACTGTGTACAGTTATGACTAATTTCACAACTTCGTTACCATGACGATGCAATGTCAACAAACCCTAAAATGACTGAAAAAATTATGATTTAAACAAATTCACAGCTCAAATAATACATAAATTTGAACAGAAGAATTAATGTAAGTGTTTTTTTATTATTATAATAAGCTTCACATTTAACTTTTAAACCATCTACAATTTGGCCCCCATTCACTTCCATTGTAAGTGACTCACTGTAACCTCCATTTTTGCTTTGTTTAAAGAAAATGAGGGACTAGTCGTAATATTTTGTGTTAATCAGTATTATGCCACAAATGCTGTTGATTGAGCTTAACTTGTATTGAGTCTGGAATATTCCTTTAAAAGACTGTATAGATTTGTCAGACACACATACTGTAGGTTTGCAAACTGTTCTCTATATTAGTTCTTAAAAAATAGAGAGGCAATATTAAACAGAACTATGACAGAACTGAAAGTACTATAGACACACACAGATGTAAAACTCTCAGTATGGATCACACTGCTCATGCATCCTGGTTATGCATGATTGAGGTGAAATGAACATATTTAAAGATTTTACGACAATCAAAATTCACATACTTCTGGTATGTAATCAGTTCTTCTTAACAAACAGCCTCCATTCATCTTCCACAGTCCAACAACAAGAGCAGGATATGAGTCTTTGTGCACAGCACAAAGGTGCTAGGTAATTACTATGTAATAGATATGTAATAATAAGCCATAATATGGCTCTTTATTCCAAAATCAGCCTCTCTGTTGTTCTGAATCTACAATCTCCTCGCAACCTTTATGAATGTCTGTACAACCACCTCAAAGCAAGACTGGTTGAAATCCTCATATTTACAATCTGCCAATAATTTTCATGCTCCATTGACAGTAACATAACTATATGGAGGGTTAGCAACAATAAATCATTGTACCATAATTGTACCACATGAAACAAGCGGCATTATACTTGTCAAAGAAGTACACACTGAAAAAGAGCTACAAGCCCCATGAAACAAGCAAATCTAGAAACATGGCGCATCAATACTTTTCAGATATTAAAAATCGTTTTGAAAAACAAACAGGTAGTCCCGCCCCCAAACTCATTAGATGTGCAATTGCGGCACAACATTTTCACACTTCACCTTTGAATTTCAAAAACATTATTATAACAAAATGTGTGAAGTGACATTTTTGTACAGTATTATATAATACGGAGAGAGGGAGAATATTTTCTTTCTCTTCAGAAGAACTTGTAGCTCTGTGTCGGGCAGTTTGGACATTTTCGTTTCTACAACCAATGTAAAACATCTCTATACAACAATAAAACAAAGAAAAATGTAACTGAGATTTCCTTTTTCTCTAAAGTTTACAATATAAAATTCAAGTGCAATTGAAGCTCCAAATACTAGTTAAACAATGTACACATAACTCTAACTCTCATACTGACAGGTAGTCTTTGTCTTGTTCCATCTTTTTTCTCATTTATCTTTTGTGTTCATCTGGCTTTGAGTTTTTGAGATTTTCGTGGTCAGAACAGGTTCAAGAAGCGAATCCAACTTTAAAAGAACGCTTTAAGCGCACCAAGAATTTTAAAACCTCGATCTTGTGCACATTAGGGGCAGGAATAAACCTTTTCAAAATAAGAATATATATCTGTGTGTGTCTGTAAGAGGCCATAAGCTTGCAAAATAGTTTTACGACGCACACACACACACACACACACATATATTTATATATACATACATATACAAATATATACTGTAGATATCAAACATCCAAATAGGGGTTTTGCCAAATCAAGCACATAAATATTAGCAAATAAAAAAAAAAAGACAATGAATCAATAAGGGGACAAAGGGACAAATACAAAGCGAATAGTATATTTGAGACAGGAAGAAGGCCAAACGTCTTTCTCTTCCCGCAGTAGTGAGACCTTCTGGGATCTAGCGGAGAAAAGACAGAAACAGTGGAACAGAAGGAAGAGAGATGGGGATTGTGACGGGGTCGTGGAAGAAATGTTCGGGTTTCTATTTGTACGGCCGTAGAAACCTGGACACTTTGGAGCGTAGCAGTTTAATAAAGGAACGTGGGAACATCTCCTTTGATTCCTGAACGGTGTATTTAAAGTAGTTATGAGGATGAGCCAGTACATCGAACAAGGCTTTAATCAGTTTCTTATCCTGAAAAGAAAAAGAAAGAAAAGTAATTAAAAGTGGCCACTAAAACTGTGTTAAAGGAATAGTTCAACAAAAAATGAAAATTCTCTCATCATTTACTCACCCTCATGCCATCCCAGATGTGTATGACTTTCTTTCTTCAGCAGAACACAAACGCAAATATTTAGAAAAATATCTCAGCTCTGAACGTCTATACAATACAAGTGAATGGTGGCATCATAAAAGTAATCCATATGGCTCAAGTGTTTAAATCCGTATCTTCAGAAGTGATATGATAAGTGTGCATGAGAAACAGAACAATATATATATTTTTTTTTTACTTTAAATCTCCACTTTAAATTTCACTTTCAGATGTGAAAGTGAAAGTGGAGATTTAGAGTAAAAAAAATTACTTACATTTTGATCTGTTTCTCACCTACACCTATTATATCACTTCTGCAGATATGGATTTACCTACTACAGTTTTATCGATTATTTTTATGTTTCCTTTGTGTGATTTTTGGAACTTCAAAGGTCTGATCACCATTCACTTGCATTGTGAGGATCTACAGTGCTGAGATATTCTTCTAAAAACCTTTGTTTGTGTTCTGCTGAAGAAGGAAAGTCATACACGTGAATTTTAATTTTTTGGGTGAACAATCCCTTAAAAAGTTTCTTATCTGCAGTTTTCCTGACCAACCACTTGATGATTCTGAGTGTTGCTGGACAGTTTTCTGGTTCCGGTCTCCATTAGAAGCAATGTTAAAAATGCTGAAATGAGCGATCCAGATTTTGAAAAACAAATGAGTTCAGGCTTCATGTAATCTACCCACTCCTTAAACTTTGACGGGTGAAGCACTGTCAAAAGATGGTCATCGTGACTCTGTAAAGTATCGGCATTATGGAACCACATATAGTTTTAAATTGGCAATTCTTACAAATGTAATATGTCAAACATTACATTATCTCTAAAAACACATGCAGATGTGAATGAAAGCACTGGAGACCGGAAAACCAAAACGGGCTTCAGTTAAAAATCTTAATGTTCATGAAAAAGATGGATAGTGCTTAAACTTCATTCTAACTTTTAATATCTCCTGGTGGTTTTCTGAGGCGTACAGTCGACCATCTCGAACAATGTCTTCTATGAGTTGTTGGTAGTCCTCTGTAACAACAAACACATCATTTTTTGAATATATTTGCAAAACAATATTTTTACATTTTACAGAAGAATTTCACAAAAGTCACGTCTAGGAGGTTTCTATGTGGTTGCTAGGGGTTTTCAGCAAGTTACTACTGTATGTGGTTTAATAATCCGTTCAGGGGGGCTCCTAGGGCATTGTTAGGTGATTGCTAAGATGGCCAAACTAAAAGTGTCCCCCTCCCCACCCCATTTTAACATTTCCCACACAAAAATCTGATCACTTAAAAAAGTAATAGCTTACCTCTCCTAAACAAGCCACATGATTTGAGGATTCTACACAAACGGTGCAGGACATTTTACATGACGAAGTTTAGTACTTCGTCAAGCACCACAACCTATTCCGTATCAAATTTCCCCCTCATTTCTAAAGTAAAATTATGTGTGTATGCATGTGTTGGTATGAGTGTGAGCTTGGGCTGCAACTTACCATCATAAGTGACATAAGGAACCTGAAATCCCTTTCTGCTGTTACCCTCGTTGGACTTGAACTGAATCCACAGCTTTCGTGAGCGGGAAGTAAAGGCGATTGGCCGCTCATAGGTCTGGCATGTCTCATAAGTAGTAATGGATGTCGGCAGGGCTAAGAAAAAATGGGAGGGACTATTGTCTATTGACTAATTCCTTCAAAGGGATCATTGACCCAAAAGTGAAAACTCTCTCATCATTTACTCATTCATGCCATCCCAGATGTGTATGACTTTCTTTCTTCAGCAGAACACAAATTAAGATTTTTAGAAGAATATCTCAGCTCTGTAGGTCCATACAATCCAATTGAATTATGGCCAGAACTTTGAAGCTCCATAAATCACAAATAAAGGCAGTATTAAGTAAGCAATAAGACTCAAGTGGTTAAACCCATGTCTTTGGAAGCAATATGATTTGTGTGGGTGAGAAACAGATCAATCTCCAACTTTGACCAGCACCAACCAGTAGGAGCCGATATGTACGAAGAATGTGAATGGCCAAAAACAACAGAAGAAGAATGTGGAAGTGAAAGTGGAGGTTTATAGTAAAAAATGACTTAAATATGTATCAGTTTTTTACCCATGCCTATGATATTGCTTCTGAAGACATGGATTATACTACTGGAGTCATATGGATTACTTGTATACTGCCTATATGTGCTTTTTTGCACTTCAAAGTTCCAGCCACCATTCATTTGCATTTTATGGAGCAACAGAGCTGACATATTCTTCTAAAAATCTTCATTTGTGTTCTACAGAAGAAAGAAAGTCATACACATCTGGGATGGGATGAAAGTGAGTAAATGATGAGGTTACATGATGTCATACCACTCTTCCTCATGACAAGAACATCCCCACACTCATCCTCGATAGGCAGGAAGATCTCAGGTACCACAATGAGGATGCGTCTCTTATTTGGAGGGTTGATGACCCAGACGCAGTCCACATTAGATGGATAGTCCCCGGGGTAGTTGGGAGATTCGATGTAGCCCATGAAATCTCCCAGCTCACCGCCACACAGCTGATCTACAGGGAATGACAAAAAATATCTACATGAATTCAATGTTTTCACAAGAGCATGTCTTTGAAAGGAAGTCTGCATAGTGTTTGCGTAATGTTTGGAATTGCTATGATAGACTTCCTTACTTTTGCAGTGGGATACATTGGTGGCTCCATCGAAATCTGTTGTGGTATTTCCAGGGCAGGTGATACAGTAGTTCTGTCCAAACTCAGACTGGTAGGTACCAGCCGGACAACGGATACACCGATGGGTGGTGGTGTTATAATGATGTCCAGGAGCACAATGCACTGTATGGATAGATAGATATACAAATAAGCACAAAAGCAGCCCTGTACAGATAAAAGGTGCTCTTGTTTTGTAGAGTGCCACAGGTTATGGAAATTCCAGTATACCTTTGGCTTCACAATCTCTGAAGGACATGCTGCCTGTGTTTCGGGTCATGAGTCCTCCTCCACAGGGGAAGCACAGCACACGACCTGGTTCAGGCTGGAAGGTGCCCAGCAGGCAGGGCTGGCATGGACGGAAACCATCAGCAGAGAAGTGACCAGCAGGGCACTGGCCTACAACCAGAGAAAAAATTAAAGTTATTTAGTAACAATCGCATATGATTTGAAGATTTCTTTTATTGCAATTTTTGCTTTCAGTTGTTACATTTTTATTGTTTAAACTTTGTTTACTTTTCAATGATAATAAATAATAATTCACAGTCAATATGAAATCATAATTTAATTATTACATTTATTAGTAAAGGCATCTTTACTAGTTTCTCTATTCTAAAAATTCATCCCTACATTAGTTTCACTTGCAAGTACATCACATTTTGATAGTTAACTGCGCTGTGTATGGAATTTCATGTTGTCAAGAAACAGAAGTGTATTGTCACATTATGAGACTACATATTTATTTCATTCCACAAGGGGAAGACAAAAGCAAATTTTTCTATCCACATCCTGGCCCATTATACAAAGGTGCCACAGTTTGCTCCTGGTAGGAAGTAGAATCCCTTACCCAGGGCTGGACTGGGAAGATAAATTGGCCCGGGATTTTACATAGCAACTGGCACAAAAGTTTTGCGGCCGACACACCGGCCCGCTCGGTGCTCCCGATGGCCAGGACGCCCCTGATCGGCCCTAAAGTGCGTCGGCCCACCGGGAAAATGCACGGTATGCCAGATTACTAGTCCAGCTCTGCCATAACCCTGCCTACACCTTAATCCTAACCCTAACAAAATGGAGACTGTAAGGCAGAGTAGCTGGCCAGGAACAATGGATAGCACCTTTCTCCCTTCGTGACACAACTGAACATAAGCATCTTCACATCATGCTTGGCATAAAACAGACACATCTTAAAATCCTCTCTTAACATACCTGAAAAGAAACGTTCATACCTAAAGCACAAAACTGTTTTCTTTAAATCTGGTCAAACCCACTGTTGCTCAATTGCTTTGCAAACAGTTCAACTTGGCATTTCACCGTACATGAGAGTCATAGTATAATATAATTTTGAGGTGAGGTTCTGTGCTCTCAGTCAATTTCAGGTCACCAGGGAGCTTCTAGACTGATGAAACTGAGCTGTCACAAATTGATCCACACTTGGTCCAGTCCTTGGTATGAAATCCACATTTGTATGATAACAAAGAATTCTGGGATGTTTCACCTATATTGACCCTGACCATTAATCAGCCCAATAATCAATAGGCCTGTCATTATCATTACAAAGCTGTTTATTGATTTAAAGGGAAATACATATGCATCCACACACGAGGACACACCTCCGCATTCTGAGACGTTCTTGGCCCCTGCAATGCCCTGTCCCTCTGTGTTGGGGCAGGGCTCACAGGACAATTGGCCCTCTCTGTCCTGATAGGTTCCTGGCGGACAAATCACACACTGCTCCTGTTCTCCACTGTAGAACATTCCCACACTGCAGCTGACTGGGAAACACACAAACCAGTGTTACCATCATTAACAAAAACTAAAACAATCTGGAATAAAAATCTAAAATAACTAGTAATTAATTCAGTTTTGGCTTTTGAGAAATGAATAGCATTACAAAATATTAAGTTAATGCATCAACTTAGCCCTAAAATAATAGAAACTAAATATTTACAAAATATACAGAAAACCTAAAATGCTGAGAAAACTAAAACAAAACTTACTAAAGAATACCACTTAAAAAATATCCTTAATACAAAAGAAACACAAGAATATACAGTCGCAGCACACACTCAAACACACAGGATTCATATAGTATAGGGTTTTCAATGCACTGAATCTAATGCTCACCGCACTTCCCCTCTGTGAGGACCTGTCCTATACTGCAGATCTCATCTCCCTCTGTCTGTCGCACAGCACGCTGGGCCACCTCATACGCCGTGCCGGAGAACTGAATATAAAACTGCTGCTTACTGATCGACTTCCTCAGCGTGCGCATGGCATTCTGCAGCTTCTGTTTGGTCTTCTCACGCACACAATCCATATTACATGATTCTGGCATGGAAACACACAAAAAAAGATGGATACATTCACATTCATTCTCTTAAAAGTTAGATTCCACCAAAGTCTCATACACATGAGTCACTGTGTATTTTGCAGTCATGGACCCTGTAATTACGAGAGAGAACTACACACATGCAGGCATAATGTTACCTGAGGCCTCCTCTTCTTTCATTTCCATCTCAAACTCTGCGGTGATGTGGGAGACTTCTTTGGATGGAGATTTTCGGCCACGGCGGCGCTTTTTGGAAGAGTCACACTTAAGATTCACGAATGTCACCTGACAGTCATCAATGCAGGGGAGCTGACCAGCTGAGGAAAGCAAAAGGAAAGGAGATTAAATAACAGACAAGACAAGAAGGCAGGAAACAGGAAAAATGAGAAGGAAGTAAGAGAGAAAACACGAAAAAGGAGAAGGAAGAAACAAAGGAAATGAAAAAGGGAAAAGCAGAAACAGGAAAATGAGAAGGAAGAAGGAAATAATACATGACATGACAGGGAAAAGGAAAGGAAGCAGGAAAAATGGGAAGGGAAGGGAATGGGAGGGGAGGGGAGGGGAGGGGAGGGAAGACAGGAAACATGAAAACATGAAAAAGTAAAAGGAAGGAGGAGAAGAACCAGGAGAAATTAGAAGATAGGAGGAAATGTAAGGAAAGGAATGTAAAGGGGAAATAAACAGGAATCATTAGAAAAAGTAAATAAATAACAAAAATCAGGAAAAGGAAGAAGGAAAGAAAACAGGAAAAGAGAAAGGAAAGGAAAGGAAAAGAGATGGAGAAGGGAGAAGAATGAAACATGAAAACAGAAAAACATGAAAAATGAAAAGGAAGGAGGAGAGGAAACAGAAAAATTAAAAGGATGAATGAAGGGAAAGGAAGCAAAAAGGAAAGGGGAAAGGAAGAGGGAAAAAGAAGGAAAAAATTAGAAGGAAAGAGAAAAGGAAGAAGGAAATAAAGCAGGAAAAGAGAAAGGAAAGGAAAGGAAAGGGAAGAGAAGGGAAAGAGATGGAGAAGGGAGAAGGATGAAACTTGAAAACACAAAAACATAAATAAAATGAAAAGGAAGGAGGAGAGTAAACAGAAAAATGAAAAGGATGAAGGAAGGGAAAGGAAGCAAAAAGGAAAGGGGAAAGGAAGAGGAGAAAGGGAAAAGGAAGAAGGAAATAAAACAGGAAAAGAGAAAGGAAAGGAAAGGAAAGGAAAGGAAAGGAAAGGAAAGGAAAGGAAAGGAAAGGAAAGGAAAGGAAAGGAAAGGAAAGGAAAGGAAAAGAGATGGAGAAGGGAGAAGGAAGAAACTTGAAAACACAAAAACATTAAAAAAATGAAAAGGAAGGAGGAGAGTAAACAGAAAAATGAAAAGGATGAAGGAAGGGAAAGGAAGCAAACAGGAAAGGGGAAAGGAAGAGGAAAAAGAAAAAGAAGGAAAAAATTAGAAGGAAAGGGAAAAGGAAAAGGAAGAAGGAAAGGAAACAAGAAAAGGGAGAAGAAGGGTAGACAAGGAAAGGTAAGGAAATTGTTAGAGTTAGAGGGGACATTAAACAAAACATTGTTTAAATTTGCAGTGTTTAAAGTAATGTCTCATTTTCTTACCCTGAAAGCCCTGCTTTCCCAAGTCTCTGTGCTTCTCCTTGTTCCGGGGTCTCAGATGGCACTTGGCGTCTTTGATCTTAAACCGTGCTTTCTGCTTTACAGGCTGGGCTAGCATCTCTGATGGACAGGCAAAGACTTTGACTTGCACAGTTTGGATAATAATCACGGAAAATTACAAAATATGAGGCCTCTTTGAATTCCAAAATTCCAAAATACTAAATCTGTCCTGTGGGCTTAGTGGGCCATTCCAAAGTATTAAAAATGTGAGTATCTAGTTGAGAACAACGAGTTCAAGGTCAGAGAGACAATTAAAGATCAATAGAAAAAAAGGAAGTCAAGAAGGGAGACAAAGGGTCAGAAGTTGAAGCGAGAGCTGTGGTTGAACCATCTTTATGGTTCATGTGGCCGTTTTGGAACGAGCAGGGGGGGTGGGGGGGTTGTTGTTGTTTTTCAGAATGTGTGAATTGACCGTGAAACGTGTGTTTACCCTGGGCCCTGTGTAGAGGCCCTCAGGAGCTGCTGTGGTATAAACCCGTCTGTGTATTTCAAATCTGTCAGCATGTAGACCTGCTGCCAGCAGAGTCATTTGCTCAGGTTCACAGCATTCCTATGTATCCCATCCAACACAAGGAGCAGCGTGTGTGCATGCTTGTGTTTTTCAAAGCAGCCTGTCTGTCTCTCTGAACCTCTCCAAAATCTACAGAACAAACCGCATGGGGAATGTCGGATTCTGAGAGCTGGGAATGAGAGAGTCCCAGAGCTAATAGTAGCGTGCGTTTGGATCTGAGCGGGTGTGTGACCTCAATGAGGTTGAACGATAGGACCTGGCCTAATTGTCATTGCAGATCCCAGTATATGAGCCCTGTCAATAGTCATAAAGATTTGTTTAGATCGTTAACAGTTGTACTGTCTGATCTCTGCTAAAAAAGCCAAAATAATTAAAGAGCTATTCTGGGCCAAGGTAAGGAGTGAATCAAAAGGGTGTATGCAGTACATACTAGAGTTTGTAGTGCATAAAATGGTTTATAGGAGAAAATGTGACCCTTGTCCCAGAGCTGTGCAGATTAACCACAGTTTAATAAATCAGTGAATAAAAAGGACAGATTTAGTACATACTACATTTATAGTGCATACTATGGTTTATGGGAGATAATATGGCTCTTGTTTCAGTTTAGTAAATCAGCTAATCAAAAGGATACATTCTAGATTTATAGTGCATACCAGAATCAGGTTTATGAACGAGAATATGTTTTTTGTCTCAGAGCTGTGCAGTATAACCAGTTTAGTAAATCAGCAAATCAAAAGGATAGTAGTTAGTAAATACTAGATTTGTAGTGTTTACTAAATTTTGTAGTGCATACTATGGTTTATGGATGATAATGTGGCTTTTGTCTTCAGGCTTTGCAGATTAACCAGTTTACTTAGTCAGCGAATCAAGAGGATAGATGTAGCTAGCACATACTAGGTTTCTAGTGCATACTATGGTTTTTGGGAGGTGATGTGGCTTTTGTCCCAGAGCTGTGCAGATTAACCAGTTTAGTAAATCAGCAAATCAAGATGACAGATACATACTAGTACTGCATACTAAACATACTATAATACCCACTAGATGTAATGTGCATGCTTTCTATTATACCTAATATTTTAGAGCAAACTTGTATTGTATTGCAAATTGTATTTTATAGTGTATATTATCTCTAGTAATGCTTACTACTAGTTGTAGAGCATGCAATGCATGTAATGTTATTTTAGATTGTAGTGCATACTATGATTTATTAGTATGTGGCCCTTGTCTCAGAGCTGTGCAGACTGACAGGTTCAGTAATCCGACAAATCATGAGTAATGATATGGTACATACTAGATTTTTTAGTGCATACTAGATATTGTAGTGCATGCTTGTTTTGTTGAACGTAATAGACTTTTTAGTGCATATTAGCCTTTGTAATGCATACTACTTTTTGTTCTTTTAGATTCTAGTACAATCTATGGTTTATGGGAGAGAATGTAGCCTTTGTCTCAGAGCTGTGCAGAATAATCACAGTTTAGTAAAGCTGCAAATCTAGAGGACAGATGACATACATACAAGATTTAAAGTGCAGGCATACTTTAATTTTAGTGCATACGTATTTATTAATCTACACTAAATTTAATAATGCATATTAGCTCTAGTAATGCATAATCAAGAGAATTGATGGAGCGATAAATGCATGAATGTGTGTGTGCGTGTTACCTGTGCAGGTTTGCAAGGAGCTACTGTTGGAAGTAGTGATGTTCCTCTTTGGTGGAACTTTACCTGGTTGGACAGGTACTCCACAGCTCAAAGTGTAACTGTTTTCAGAATCTAAATAAACACACACACACACACACACACACACACACACACACACACACACACACACACACACACACACACACACACACACACACACATTTATTTAAAATGTTTAACAGACATTCTTGATGCTGCTTGCACCTGAATAATGCTTTGTAGTGTATGTGTGTGTGAGTAGAGGGGGTTGGCTGTCAGAATGACAAAGCACTGTGATGTTGTCTAGAGAGTCATTGGCCTGACTTTGGCCTGGCCACAAATCGTCCAATGGCAGGCTGAGTGTTACTGTTGGCGTGACACTGCAGGCCTCGGGTGAACAGGATTAATAGAGTTTTTATACAGCTTAAGTAGTCTCTGTCTGAACCCGGGGAGACTATTAACACACACATACAGATGATCCCATAGTGATAAACAAACACACTCAAAGATAAATACTAATTTTCACAAACATTACTGTTGCACTTACAAACTCTGTTGATTTTGAGTAGACATACACATTTTTACAGTGTATCTAATCTACTAAATGTTTCTGAGAATAAGATGGCAAGATGTAGGGTAACATTTACTTTTTTAGTGCATATTAATTTTTACAGTTCATACTAGATTGTAGTGCATACTACCTAGTGTGCACTACCTGGTATTGTATACACCACCAAATACATACTTACACATGGTAGTCTGCACTTTATTTTGGTCATTAAGATTGAAAGATGGAGGGTAACATTTAGCAACAACACCTCCAGCATCTAGTCATCACTCCTTAGTGCTCACTACAAGGTACATTATTTTGTAGTGTATACAGTACTTGGTTTAAGCAATGCATTTCACTTTTTGTAATTATACTAGATTCTGTAGTGCAAATGTTATTGTATTTCATACTATATTGTAGAGCATCCAGTACATCACCTAGGGAGTACATACACTACAGCCCACGGTAGTCCACAAACTTTATGATGGAGGATAACCTTTAGAAACAACCCCCTACAACACCTAGTGTTCACTACCTAGTATGTAATGCCAAGTACATTAAAGATCCTATATTCTACATTTGTTTTCTTACTATATAGTACACATTAGATGTACAATGCATACTGATTTTCTAAGTGTATACTACTTTTTAATGCATACTACTTTAAATAGTGCATCCTAGACTGTAGTGTATACTATGGCTTATGGAACAGAATGTGTCCCTTGTCTAAGAGTTGTGCTGTGCAGTGTGCAAATAAAGCGAATCAAGACTTTTGGGTGTTAATAAGTTTACTCACATTCATCTGAGTTGATAGTCCTTGCATAAAAATGGTCAGAGACCAGTTTTGGGCATCTAATTCCTTAATAACTTTTCCAAATCAGTCCACCGAGATGACAGACGTCCTTTTGAAATACAATCGAAGCATTCTAAAATATTTCCATTAGACTCTTTCTCACAGAATATGCAAAAAAATTGCATGACTGCAGTCTTCTTGTTAGGTCAGTTATACATGTTTTGCACTTTATGGTTTGTTTGGTTGTCTAACAGCAGCTATGCTCATCCCAAGACACTTTATTAGCACTGGGAAGAACTCACAGTTCAATCCTAATGCTCCAGAACTGTTATTCATTTCTTCTCATTCCATCAGCCTGTTCATCATCAAGCCCTTGATTAATGATTCAGGTCTGTTTTGAGTAGTGCATTAAGCAAGTGTTGCATGGCAGATCTAAGGGATAGTTCCTCAAAATGACAATTTAAATTCTCTTAACATTTACTCACCCTCATGACATCCCAGATGTGTGACTTTCACTCTTCTACAGAACAAAAATTTTGATTTTAAAAAGAATATCTCAGCTCTTGTAGGCTTATGCAATTCAAGTGAATGGGGGCCAGAACTATGAATCTCCAAAAAGCAAAAAAGTTATCATAAAAATAATCCATAAGCCTTCAATGGTTAAATCAATGTCTTCAGAAGTGATATGATAGGATTTGGTTGGAAACAGATCAATATTTAAGTCCTTTTTAAAATTGAAATCTCCACTTTCACTTTCACTTTCACTTCCACGATTCATACATATTGCCACCAACTTGTCGAACCTTATAATGAAAAATTACTTAAATATTGATATGTTTCTCACCCTACCATATCTCTTCTGAGTCTTGTGGTTTACTTTTATGATGCCTTTATGTGATTTTTGGAGATTCAAAGTTCTGGCCACCATTCACTTTGCATGGGCATACAGAGCTGAGATATTATTCTAATAATAATTGTTTGTACTTTGTTGATGAAAGGAAGTAATACATATCTGGGATGGCATGAGGATGAACAAATTATGAGATCATTTTCATTTTTGGGTGAACTATCCCAGCTGCATTCAATATCACACAACCACCAAAGGCAGGTGAATTGAGAAAATTTACAGAGCACAGTAAACGTTTATTTATATTTTTCCTCTAAAAAATATGTTTTTCCCTATGACATATGGATTATTGAGCTGAGTTTTCCCTGTATATAAGAGACAAACAGCGTGGGTGATTGTGTCACTCACTGCATCATATATGCAATGAGCTCGTTTGTCTGTAAAACTACACAACATTTTGTTTTGGTGGCTTACAGTAATGTGAGGAATATTCGACAAATGTGTTGCCAAATTGAGTTCTGGAGAAAATTAAACGTTAAACTAAAAGATAAACTTCTGATGGTAAATTCTCAACTGAGATTAAAATGAGAAGAAGTTGAGATAGATATAAAAACAATTAGTAGCTTGAAGGGATAGTTCACCCAAAATTGAAAATTCTCTCATTATTTACTCACCCTCATGATATCCCAGGTGTGCATGAATTTCTTCACCAGAACAAATTTGAAGAAAAATAACAAAAATCACAGACTATCAGGATAACTTCATCCATACGACACCAGCTGTTAAATTAACATCTTCAAAAGTGACACAGCTGAGAAAAAGATAAATATTGAAGTACTTTTTAACATAAATCATGCTTCCAGTTGGCAGCGGTATGCGCGTGTGATGTAATCGCATTGGCATTTGAAACATGTGAGAACTGACACACTTGCGTCATAGCCGAAAGAGCAGTGCTGTACAAAAATGAGGAGGAACGTTGTACAGTAGCTTGGTTGGATCGGTTATTATCTGTTTCTTTACTCACAATGTGCTTATCCTGGATCTGTCAACCGAGTGGAGAATGTGAGATTACCTCGGTATCCATGGCAATGCAAATACATCACACGAGAGACCACTTACTAGACTCCACCCTCTCAAGCGTTTGATTATAATTCAAAAGTACTTAAATATTTACCATAAGTGATCGTATCACTTAAGAAGACATTAATTTAACCACAGGATTCTTACTGATAACATTTATGCTGACTGAGGTTTAGAGCATCAAAAGGGAAATCTCCATTGACTTGCATTTTAAGGACCCACTGAGCTAAGATTGTTTTATGTTTTTCTTTAAATTTGTTCTGGTGAAGAAAGAAAGTCAAACACACCTGGGATAACATGAAGGTGAGTAAATAATCAATTTACATTAATTTTCATTTTTGGGTGAACTTTGCCTTTAAAGTTACCAGCATGTTGGCGTTTAAATATGTGATATATGGTTTGAACCACTAGAGGGCAGCATAGGGCAAAAATAGTGCCTTGCTCTGTTTAAATATTGTCTTCTACCATATTTGTGAGGAAGTGACCAGACATACGGTTTATAATGCACATTATGTCAAATAATTCAAGCTACACATATCAAACTGCAATGAATTTATCAAAACAGCATAGAATCACATTGATTACAACTATATTCATTGTATTGACCTCTATAGTTCTGTAAGTCCATACAATACAAGTGAATGGTGGCTGTAAATTGGAAGCTCTACATAAAGTACATAAAGGCAGCATAAAAGTAATCCATACAACTCCAGTGGTTAAATGTATGTCTTCAGAAGAGATAAGATAGGTGAAGGTGAGAAAAGATCTACATTTAAGTAATTTCTACCAATACATTTCTACATTTGACCAGCCACAACCATTAGGTAGCTAAATGTGAAAGTGAAAGTGTGTATTGACAGTATAAAAGGACATAACTATTGATCTGTTTCTCACCCACACCTATCATATCACTTCAGAAGATGTGGATGTAACAACTGGAGACTTATGGATTACTTTTATGCTGCCTTTATGGGCTTTTTAGAGCTTCAAAGTTAAGGCATCCATTCACTTGCATTGTATGGACCTACAGAGCTGAGATATTTTTCTAAATATCTCTGTTTATGTTCTGCAGGAATAAGAAAGTCATATAAAATACATCTGGGATGACATGAGGGTGAGTAAATGACTATTCCTTTAAGCATTTGATACAATGTACTTGTTATGTAAATAAGTGTTGTTGCATTGTACTTGCATTTAAAGTACCTGCATTTAATTACAACTGTAATTACTGTACACTGTTAACCTCACCCCTATTCCTAACCCTAGCCCAACCCTTAACCTAACCCCAAACCCTAATTTTACCAGTACTCCTAAACCTTCCCTTACCTCAACCTCGATAACAGCTAATGTGAATTTTGAGAGATTTTGCAGAACAACATGTAGTTCCTCCACAAATGCATTGTATTGTATGTATTTTCATGTTAGTAATTAGTAGTGAAAGAATCCTAATGTAAAGTGGGACCACAGAAATAAGACAAAATTAGGAACTGACCTGCCAGGAAAAGGGCATTTGAAGGACAGGACAGTGAACACACTTCCCCTCCACCTGTCTTGGTGCAGCTGAGCTGAGCACGAGGTGCCGGCTTCCCATTCGGGAGGCATTTTACCACCTCTGAGGGACAAACAAGGTACATTTATCATGAAAACGTCAAACATTATGGAATATTTAGGGAATGACACAAGGACTTACCAACACAGTCCTTCTTGTTCCAGTGGAGCTTTTGTCCAGGGGGACACACGCACTCGTAGCTGCCCTGTGTGTTCACACACCCGTATTCACAGCTCCCATTATTAATACTGCACTCGTAAATATCTGACACACACATACACACACAAACAGATAGGTCAATGCTTTCTCTCTCTTTTCTTTTCTCCCACTTAAATATGTAATGAGTATCTTTATGTGTTTGGAGATTGTGAACTCACCACCACAGTGTGTTAGTCCGTAAAGACTGTAGCCTTTGTGACACACACACTCAAAGCTACCCGGGTAGTTGATGCAGATGTGGTCACACGTCCTCTCGAAAGAGCACTCATCAATATCTGCGACAGATGAATACATAAATTCACACACACAAAACTGTTGAAACTATTTCCCAATATGGAGGTTTAACCATCAATATCCGTCAAGACAAAGCCTGACATTCGCACCTTTGACAACTTTTTGGTTTTGTTGTTTGCCAAAGCAAGCATCATTATAACTATTGCATGTAGCACACTGCCTGTACATACTTAACCAACATACCCTTCATTGCCATCCTGTCAGTGTAAGTAAACACACACACACATACACACACACCACACACTGATAGCCAAGAAAAGGGTGGTGTGGTGTTTTGGTTGAGCTTAATAAAATAATTTCTGTTTGCACTACTGCTCGTGCTCCGACATGCTTTTAGGAATCTGCCACCAGTCACCTCTAGTAAACTCAAGTGCTTTGTAAATGCATGCTTCCCGACCAAACAAAAGTGAGAGCATGAGGACTTTCTGATGAAGAGTACAGTGTGTGTAAACTGCTTTGCAATACCAGAAAATAAGTACCTATTGCCCCATATTGCCCAGTGGCTCAGCTGGTATGAATGGTTTTAAAGAGATAGTTGAAAATGAAAATACTATCATCATTTAAACACTTAATGTTGTTCCAAACCTGTATGTTTTGGACAAAAAAGCATTTTGTTAAATGTTCATGCTGCTCTTTCCATACAACAACAGTATACAGTGACCAGTGACTTTCAAGCTTGAAAAGGGCAAAATAAGTCAGATTTTCAGTGTGTTCCTCCCACAACACTATCCTATAACCTCAGAAGACTTGGAGCATAGCGCACAAGTCCAATGAACTACTTTTATAGTGCTCTATGGTGTTGTTGTTGGTTTTTTTAAGTCATATGGGTTTGGAACAACATAACATGAGTATGTATTTGTCTTGTAAGTACAGAATTGTCAATTGTCAATCAAGAACTGTCATAATGAAAGAACAAACACCCACAAACATTTAAAATGTTGGTATAAATTCCCTCGCAGTTTGTTTGAAAATTGTCAATCACCCACCTTGACAGGTGCGCTCATTGGTGAGGAGCTTGTGTCCTTTCTGACAGCTGCACTCGAAACTCCCCACCGTGTTTCGGCAGAAATGATCACATCCACCGTTATTCTCCAAACACTCATCAATGTCTGGAAAGAAGAGAGAAGGAGCAAGAGAAATGATAAATATAGTGAAAGCCAAAAACACTGTTACGCAGGGGTGAATAACCAGTACAAGTACTCTCATAAACAGCTTTTTGGATACATAAACAGTTTTCCTAATACTCACAAAAAAACAGACAGGCAGAAACATACACACACAGTCCCACAACATCATCTTAAATATATCAGCCAACCCTGGCAAGCCCTCCACAAACTCAATAAAAGCTAATTCCGTCAACAAATGTGTAGGAAACTGTGTGTGTGTGTGTGTGTGTGTGTGTGTGTGTGTGTGTGTGTGTGTGTGTGTGTGTGTGTGTGTGTGTGTGTGTGTGTGTGTGTGTGTGAGAAAAAGTGTGTGAGTGTGGAGGAGTTTGGGGTTTCCTTTGCAGTTATTTAAGTAGATCTAGCAAACACACTCTAATGCTCTAATATTAACTGAATTGAGGTAGTACAGAATGTTTCCACTAAGGTTAAGACCACTGATACACATGCTAATAAAACATTGGGCAGCACCCACACACAATTTCCTAATCAATTCTTACAGTAATAGTTATTGTTACAAATATTCATCTTTAATTAGTTTACATTTTAATCAAATTGCCATCCAAGCAATGCCACTGGAAATGCACCTCTGTAAATCAGTTGCTTGTAGAACACTATTAGGCGAATATACATGCTTTAGAAAACAATTTAAAAACATGCATGAAATACTATTAAAGGACTCAGGTAAACATTACACAGTGTTAACTATTAATACTACTAATAGCTATTAATACAATTACATGAATTCCAAACTAATTTCATGCTAAAGTTAATATGGATACCAATACTAACACTAGTACTATTAGTAATTAATATTAACACTAAAACTGAGACCAATACTTGTACTAACTAATACTAACAGTAGTACTAATATTAAATAATTATATTAACACTAACACTAATACTGATAACAATAATAATTCTTACACTAATACTAATACCAATACTGATAATGTTACTAATACTGACTCTAATGCTGATGTGAACATTAATATTAATTTAAATAGTAATATTAATACTAATTCCATTCATATTTATACATGAACTCCACATTAATTCCATGCCAATGTTCATACTGGCAAGTATACCAATTACAGTAATACTAATGGTAAAACTGAGATCAATACTAATACTAGTACTAACTAATACTTGTGGTAATACTATCACTGATACTGATACCAATAATGATACTGATATCAATACTAATACCGATACAAATGTGCACATTAATATTAATTTAAATAGTCATATTAATACTAATATTCATTACATTAATACTAATATGTTAATTCCACACTAATTCCATGCTAATGTTCATACTAACACTAGTACTAATACTGTATATACAACAGTTAGTTCCGGTTCTCAAATCTGATTGGACGTTCCATGAGTACTGATGGTCTCACACCATCAGCACTCGGACGCTTCTCTGTGTGTATCACTCCACTTGTGTTCATGCTGTTCTAAACTAAAGTGTAAGAGCAGTGCAGATGTGTTAAGAGCTACTGTTTGTCTTTTTTTCCATGTCTTTTTTTTTACATTACATATGTTAGCCAGCAGGTGGTGGCAAAAGATCATTTTTATGTGTAATATGAGCCAGTTGGTGATGTGAAGTGAAACCGCTTCATTCAGTGCTTACATACAGCACTATATGATCGCTTGTATTACTACAACTAAAGCTAGGAAATGGCTTTAAATTAACAACTTCAGCATTACGGTTCATCACAGCTGAGCGAAATAACAGACTGATTAATTACACAAACTGAAGGTGCTTACTTCTTATCAGACTTTCCACATTGGAGTGGACATACTGTTTAAAATGGCGGAGGACATTGCGGTTTCTATAGTGAAACTATAGAATAAATAGGTAGAAATACCCCCGCTTGGAAAGCTGATCTTCAGAATGCTGACAGCATCTCTGCTTGGGAGTGGCAACAGATGATCGTCATTTGTTTTGAACGAGCAATGGCAGATTCAGATCCATCGCGTAATAAAGTAGTTCAATGCACAAATGCGTTTTTATGACCGTACTCAGTTTTTCCTAATTTTATAAAAATTACTTGTTCATTGCACTGTTGTATGTAAGCAATATCACACTCGCAATCGTGCACTATGGCCCTAAATCAGCAGTGCTGTGATTACCTACGGCTGATGTAGGGCCATAGTGCACTCTTGCTCGAGTGATATTGCGTAATTAATACTTAATTAACACTAAAATTGAGGCCAATACTAATACAAGTACTAACTAATACTAGCAGTAGTACTAATACTAAATACTAATATTAATATTAGCACTAATACTGATACTAATAATGATACTGAAACAAATAAAATGATGATATTAATATTGATATTAATATATATATATATATATATATATATATATATATATATTTTTTTTTTTATTGTATGTGTATTCTATACTGTGTGTATTGTTTACTGTATATTGTATATTATTATTGTGTTGTGTAATTATGTGTACATTAGATATGTAAATTGTGTTGTGTAAATATGTTGTTTATTGTAATTTGTATATGTCTCGTCACTGTCTGCTATGTTGCTCGGAACTGCACACAAGATTTTCACCCACTGTTGCACTTGTGTATATGGTCGGGTGACAATAAAGTGATTTGATTTGATTTGATTTTGAACATTAGGAATGTTCTAAATACTACTTTTAATACTAATACTAAAAGTAATACTGTAGTTAACTTCAGAAACTACTTTTCTAGCCTCAGCCTGTAAAAACATCTCAAGAAAGATTAAAGAACTGTTCAACTGTTGAGCTGTTTTCTGTCGGTAGCATAAGAACACTGTAGATGGCTGATAAAAGCAAGTGTGAGCCTGTGCTGTGAGGTCAGCCACAATCCCCATGACCTAGAGGAAGTGCTTTATCAAATCTGACAGTTTATTTCCTGTCTACCTGTCAGATGAAGCCCACAAAACACATATGATTAGCAACTTATATATCATATAATACAGTAAATATTTTCAGAACAGCTGATGTAGGATGTGTAACGTGTCTGACAAAAGCGTTTAGCCTTTAAGTAATTGTTTTAACCTGGAAAATGAATCAGAAAGTACACTCTAAATAAGAGGGTTCATCAAAGGTTCTTGACTGACCTTAACGTTTCAATTTAGAACCATATCTTCCTGAAGAACCCTTATGTGCTGAAATGGTTCTTTGCGTAGGGCATTGGGGGTTCTTTATTCCCGCCCTTTTGATTTTTGAATATAACTGTCAATAAACTATTTCAAAGCCACCACGTCATTGATGACAGGAGAACCGACCAACTCTCCACAGGTAAGATATCTTTTTTAATATGTCATTTATTAATTTACTCTGTTTTTTTAATGAATGTACTAATGATTGCTGTAAAAGCATTGTTATTTTTCTAAAATGTTTCATTTAACTAGAAAATAAAAGTACTTAATTGACACATGCCTTGCTTTTATTTGTTTGTTTGCTTATATTTGATGAAAACCCATAATTGAGGCAATAATGTTTTGTAGGAGCAGATATATAGGGGGTAAAACAAATATTTCAAAAACTCCTTGCATCAAAAATGTTCTTTATAGCACTATTGTGGTTCTATATAGCACTTTCAATGAATGGTTCTTTATGGAACCTTCAAAAAAGGGTTCTATTTAACACCAAAAAGGGTTCTGCTATTGTTTTCAAGCCCAAGTTCCCTTATTTGGTACAATTTAGAACCATTTTTATTATAAGTGTAGTTGTTTAGATGCTAAATATATGCTTGATCATGTATTTCTTGACAAATAATTAAACTTCATGCTGATTCAGTCACAGGGTAACAAAAGGATAACAAAATTATCGAGTCATTTATGACATAATGGAATGTTTAACAGTGATTTAGCATTCACACTTCCACCAAAACACACACTTATACACATACACGTTATTCCAGTGGCTCCTGAGCACAGGCAGGGGGCTAATGAGATTCCACATAATTAAGTTTAATGGGACTAAATAAGCTTTGAGTTTAAGCAAATACATAGAACATTTTCACATCTGTAAATGATAAACAACTGCTGGGGCAAAGACAGAGAGCGAATATTAATGAGAGACAAAAGAGATAACGGAGAGCGTGTAAGTAAGCACACACATATTAACACATCTAAATGAGGACATCTCTCCCAGACTGACCAGCTAACAATTGCCCAAAACCAGTTTGACAGAAACATCATTAGATCTAACTTGATTTGCTAAAAAACTGAGAAACTTCAAGAAAGAAAGAAAGAAAGAAAGACTATTTGTCACTCTGTGTTGAAAACTCACATGAAGAATGTGAAATCCCTAAGAGTTCTGGAGCAAACATCCACACTCAGGGATGTGTGTAGCTTTACCAAATATTTAGAGAAAAAAGCAATTAAAATGAATACATTTGTGGAAACATGAACCTCTACAAATAAGTTGGGACAGAGCTACAGGGTCCAGTTTTCAACAAAAGGAACTTTTTCACAGATCGTTTTCAGGCTGCTCACCTCAGGCTAACTAATCTCTGAGAAATGCGCTCTTGAGTACGCCAGTGTATTTTTTGGAGATTTAAATGGCCTGTTTTATTTGCTTTGTTCATAAAGGGATTTTGCCATGTAATAACAGGCACTGCTTGTCCAGAGCCGCCAGGAAAAACCAGCATGATTTCGCCTGACTCTAAAACGCTTCAGAGCATGCAGAGTCATCTGAGGTGATGCTGCCCTTGCTGCTCTTTTGTGGATTACTGGGCTTGACATGTGTTAATACAAACAGAGTGTAAGAGAACTGATGGAGAGAATGATGCCAAAAAATAGAGCTGGCCTATTGAACAACCTTTATCATCTCAGGTCTTTCCAAGGGATGTGCTGAGGTTCTCAGTATGGGATGATTATGTATTGGTGTCCTCACCAGGACCCTTGTCCCCCAAATGTTCACATGAAATGTACGCCACACATACAAGAAGCAAAGCACATTCAACCACAACAACACATATGCAGAACACCATGTTCACTCTCATAATTCATTTCTCCTGATGACACCACACAAACACCTTCTAATCAAACATCTGGAAACTGTTCACAGACATTTCAATCACTCTCTTCATCCATTCCCACCTCTCTCTCTCTCTGTCTGTCTTTCTCTCACCCTTTCTTTGGGCCATCAAGCTAATGTCTTTCAACAGGCTGGCTGGGCTCTCGTGTCTGTCATCGCTGCTGAAGGGCCTTTTATCAAATTCAGGAGATTAAAACATACACTAAATAGTTTATTTTGAAATTATGATGTTACTAAGGCAAGACAGGACAGCTCCCGGTGAATCCGTAAAGGGGGGTGGGGGGGTGGGCTTGGGGGGTGATCTGAAGAAATAAGGAAAGGATATTTTAATCAAATGTATATGTGACATTTACACATACCCACATATACTGATTATAGAAGCATGCTCTCTATGTGATGTGCTTTTTGTTTAGTCTATGGTTAAAGTTGGTATATGTGCAGAGTCGCCGTGGTAATTATGTAAGTGGCAGTGCTGTCTTTTTTTTATGTGCAACAGTTGCATCCCAATTACATATGAGAGCTGAACACCTATCATTATTGCTCTTTCATCTGTCCCTACAGTATCTTGGAGAACTTTAATCTAACCCATTTAACATCAGTTAAATAGTCTGTGTGACAAGGAGGAGGGCATGGCCGGGCCATGAAGATGCACAACCGGCACAGAATCGTCCTAATCCGCCGGGAGGCGGATAAGGATGAGCCGGAGATGCCAGTTGAAGAGCGAAAGAGAGAAACGCACATGACTGTGTGTGTGTGTGTGTGTGTGTGTGTGTGTGTGTCTATGTTTCATTGTACTGTTTAAATTTGAGTTTGATGTTAAAAGTTCTGTTGATTGTTCACTCCAGTTCCCACTTACTCCTTGGTAGGGAAGGCAGAATCTGACACAGTGGTGCCAAAAGCCAGTATAGGAGGAAGACGATCTGTCAGAAAACCCCTCGTTGCTGGGGGAGGGTCGCGGCACCAAGGAGGTATGATACGGTGGTACTGGAGCAGTTTGCCCGAAGGCGGAGGAGCCTGCTGCCTTTTGCCAGGAGATGAAGGAGTCGCTGCCATCCACCATGAAGCGGAGGAGTCACTGCCAGTCGCTAGAGGGCAGAGGAGCTGATACCATCTTCCTGGGGGTGGGAGAGCTTGCTGCCGTCCACCAGGAGGTGATGGAGACGCTGACATCTGCCAGAGGAGCTCGCTACCGTCCGCCAGGAGTCGAGGTCCAGTGCCATTGCCCGGTGTCCCAGAGGACCGCTGCCCAGCTGGCCGAGGACCAAATGTCGGCATAGTTGGGGACTGGAGTGTTTCATTTTTCTCTCTCTCTCTCTCTCTCTCTCTCTCCTCTCTCTCAGGGGAATCTGGCAGCGTCGCAGTGCATGGACCTATGTGCAGGAAGGGTAGTGCAACGAGAGTGTCCTACCACCAACCAATCAGCTTTAAATCAGAGGCATCACACCAATGACTCAATTAAATGGACCATCAAAGGAGAAGCTTAAAAACCGCTGCTTGCTCACACTTGCTACCTAACTGAAAGGAGAAGCCTTCAGTGTCAGTCTGTCAGATCTAATGTTCACAGCTACAGTCTATATAATATCTTTAGCTGGATGTTCAGTCCGCATTCATATCTGCTACAGAACGTTAGTACATGCTATTTTTAAAAAGATCAATAACAGGCAGTCAGCGGTAACTTGACGCAAAGTATGTGCGTGTGTGTGTGTGTGTGTGTGTGTGGGCATGTTTATGTGGTTTACAAGGATATTTTTTTAGGTTACAAACAGGTAGTTACAAGGGTATTATGCTATAAATGTGGTTTATGAGGACATTTCTAGTGTCCCAATAATTCAAATCACTTCAAATGATTTTTTTGAAAATGTAAAAATGAAGAAAGTTTTTTATAGATCGTACAGTATAAAAATCATTATGTCTATTGAAAGTCCTCATAAGGATAGCCGCACCATCATGTTTGTGTGTGTGTGTGAGTGTGAGTGTGTGTGTGTGTGGGCAGGTTTAAGTGGTTTACGGGGACTTTTTCAGGTTTCAAACTGGTCATTACAAAGGTATTATGCTAAAATATTTAGTTTATGAGGACATTTCTAGTGTCCCCATTATTAAAATCGCTTAAAAAACATACTAAATTAAGTTTTATTGAAAATGTAAAAATGCAGAAAGTTTTTTGTGAGGGTTTGGTTTAGGGGTAGGGTTAGGGGATAGAATCTATAGTTCATACAGTATAGAAATAATTTTGTCTATGGACAGTCCTCATAATGATAGCTGCACCAACATGTGTTTGTGTGTGATAAATGGTGTGTCACTGAGCAGATCTAAAGGCTCATGTTGGATTTATGAAGGTAGACCCTCAGGCAGGCCTAACTATTAGGGTGGGTCACAGCCAAACCAGACCAACATCCATCTTATAGTACGAATGCAGACACACATAACACTTCATAGTGACAACACACATACACAATATCACACTTTCAAAGCCATAATATTCAAGAAGTACATTTAGCACAAGCTTAAATCAATGGGTCATGAGGCACGTCCCAAACCACACACTTCTCACTATTCTACTTCATTTTGAAATGTAAGTGTGAGTAGTATTTTAACACTAAAAATGCAACAAAAGAAAGTGTACGAGTACCTGGATGATGTACTTCTTCAACCCTCAAAATGGTGTGTAGAATGTTGGACACTTCATGCACTCAGCGCTGGTGTCTATACGTAGTGGAAAGGGTGGAGTTACGTGGCTGCTTTGCTGGTCTGACAAAACAGTTGTAAATAATGTAGAGTGTAGCAACTAGCGAAACTTCAGGGAAGAAAGCACCTTACAAATAAGTTGAATGCTTTACAATCTGAGCTTGGGAGGGCTTGGGAACGTGTATGCACTTGTGATGCCATGAGCCGGTCAGCACTGTCATGATGTCCTTTTTCTGCAGCTCCAAAGTGATTAGTCACATGGAATTTTAAGGCACAGGTGATTGGCTTAAAACGTTCCCAGATTCTGTGAGCAAACTCATCAGATTTCAAATCACATGCTTTCATGCTGCACCAGACAAGAAACTCCCATTGAGATGAATGGGAATGTCAGTAAATGACTTGTACTACACAGATAACTAATATTGCTAGATATCTTGCTAAATAGCCAGAGAGGAACTGGCTCCCACAGCTAAGCATGTTTTCTCCCAAGGTTTTGTGTTCCTTGCCACAGTCGACTTTGGTTTGCTCACTGGGGGACTAAAGACAAATATTTAAGGCACGATATTCGATCACATTTTTTATTTAAACTACTAAATAAAGATTTTAAGACATTACAAACATTATAGCATAATTTTCTGTAAAGCTGCTTTGAAACTATGTGTGTTGTGAAAAGCGTTCTACAAATATAAATTACGCACATAACAAATTACTTTGTAATCAGATTACTCCCAACACTGCTCTACAGGCATTATAGACTTCCACGTGCTGACTTTAGGATGGTGCTTTGCGTGTGCATGAATGTGTGTGTGTGCGTATATATGAAGCCCAGATTTTGTATGACAGCCTCACTAATCAAACATTGGTTGGTTATGTGGAGGCGTTATTGCTGTTTGGTGCAGACAGGGCCGTCTAAACTCTTTTACGCACATATGTGCTACATTCTCTTCCTTTTTGAAGAAAGGGTCACATAAACACACCTAATCACTATGACAACCACCCAGGAAAAGAAAAGAATAAAAAGATAATTTCAAGCCTACAGGTGCCACACCTTCCACTCTAAGATGCTATAGTAAATCACCCATATGCACATCCACACACACTCATTCATTTTCAAACTTAGGTAGACTACTTTTCAAGTCTTCAGTGCGCAAGTTTCCAGTCCAAAGTATGGTCAGTGAGTTCTTGCATGTGTTTGTTTAGAGAGAACCCACCATCACCCTGTGCCAAGATCTCTTCACGGCAGTCTTACTTTGAAACCCCTGGCCATTGACGTCAAAGCTAGAATTTCGGAAGGAGAAATGCTTCGCGGCCAGAGCAACAACAACATGACCATCATCGACCCATTCCACACAACAGGACACACAGACGTAGAGTGAGTTGGTCTTGGCTTGGGATCACACACCCCCACACATCCGCCCATCCACACACACATACGTACACCCAGCGATACCTGACCATTTTGAGCAAAAGAATTCATTAAATAATGTGTCTCCAATTTGATCCGAGCCTCGCAGTCTAAATACAGGAAATCTCAAATTGCTCCCTGACATTCAGGAGCTCACGGAGGGAGGAAAAACAGAGATATGCTCCTCGTGACTTTAAACACAAGTCACTCACACACAAACAACTCGCATCTACATAAACGCACACTGACCTTTGCAGGTCTTGCCATCAGGTTGTAGGGTGAAGCCCACCGGACAGCTGCAGCGCACCCCAGTGGCTGTGTCTTTGCAAGTAAGATCGCAACCGCCGTTATTCACCGCACAGGTCTCTGGGTAAACAAACAAACACAGGACGGGACAGATAGAGGAAATAAGGAAGCATAAACACAATTAAAAATCACCATAGCAAGACATTTGAACAAACAAATGCTTTTCAAATGTAATCTGTTGTTATTAGACACAGTAAAAGCTGATGTGTGTAATTCTTTCTCAGATTAAAATGCAAAGAAAATTATTAGTAATCCTTTAGTAGGTGGATTTCCCCAAACAGTGGAAACATTGCTGTTTGTTTGAGCATCTGACTGGTCGGACACAGCAACCTTGGCTCAACCAATGCAGTGAGTTTGGGGCTGGACTATCTGTTTGTCAAACAATGGAAGATGGTGGGAAGTGTTTGGAAAACCTGTCTGAAAACAGTTAATTTTGCAGTTTCGTTTGGTGATGTTAGTGGAGTAGAAATCACACACTTCAGCTTTAGCAGTTGTATTGAGAACTAAGCTTGAACAATACAATATTAGGAAATGTGTGTGTAAATAATAAAATTCTATGCAGGCATTGTAATATTTTATATAAAAGCATAACAAAAATAGCACTTTAGCACTGATCTTATAATATGACAAGGTTCATGACAGAGCTAAAAACACATTAAATGGAAAAAGACTGGATTTGAAAAATAGGACACATTATTTTATTACCACATCATCCTCCAGCAATTAGCCAAAGATAAAGAATTCCTTGGCTTTACTGTCGATCGAAACAAAAAAGACAGAAAGGATAGAGTTATCTAATGAAAGGTACTTTTCTGTGAATATTTGAGGGTGGAGGGTGATTAGCAGAGGGTGAGCTGGTTAGTCTTTTCACATGAATGAATGTGGAGAGAAGTCACAATAAACAGGAGAAAAGTTAGTTTAACTTGCTTTAAGATGCACAAGAGCAATACACTGTAATAGAAGAATGAATCTGAACAAGATTCAAATTGCATTTCTTGATTGATGGTTGATGCTTTGCCTACAGATCCGCTCCACGTAACTGTATATTAAACATAAAAATGCTCTGGTTGGCTGCTATTTCGTCTTGTGCTACATTTTTGGGAAGACAAATTACTAACCACTTGATGCTTCTTGCATTGCAACTGATTAAGAAACATTGAAAGGTTACTATAACTGATATGAGTTTCACTACTTCTCAAGACATGTAAACTCCCAGTCTCCAGGTCAAATGATACAGAACTACTTCAGGAAACTGATGTCCTCTTGAGCCAAGATGGCGGTTTCATCTGTTTGGGAACAGTTAGGAGATGAATATATAGTCCAATACAAAGACCCACAGGCAATTTGATTTGGGACACAAAAGCATGAAGGAGTGGAAGATCTCCTTCCTCAGCAGGACAGTTTTTCTGTGGGTTGAGGGAAGGGCGAAGAAGTTTTCCATTAATGATTTATTAAGCATGTCAAAGACCCTGTTATTAGAGTCTAATGCTATGGGCTATTCAACTACTCGAAGAACAGCTGGACCTTCTTTGCCCAGGGACATGGCTGTACACAGCACATGCAGGCAAAAATATGGGTTGATGAAACTGGCTGTTATATGTCACAAATGCCTCCACAAAAATCTCTATAAAGGGCGTTAACTTTAATGGGTCGGTCCGAAAGTAGAGCCTTCTGATTGATGGGTACAGTAGGTTGATTAAGCTGACAGTTAAAGACTGTAAAGTACTCTTTGTCAAATACCTGAACACATTTTTCTCTAAATGGGTGTGGTTGCCTATAAATCGGCGTGGTCAAAAAGTAGAGCTTTCTGATTGATGGCTACATTAGGTTGGCAAAGCTAGCAGTGAATGACTATTCATTTATTCTTTATAAAATACATGCACAAAAATCTCACTAAAAGAGAGTAGTTAGTTCTAAAGGGGCATGGCAAAAGCAACAGAGCCTTCTGAAAATACCAGTAGCTTAAGATGGCTGTGAATGGCTATTAAAGTATTTTCTCTATCTAATAAAGGGGTGTGGCTCACCCAGAATGGGTGTAGCCAAAAAAAGAGCCTCCTGATTGATGATTGCAATGGGTTAATGAAGCTGGCTGTGGGTGACTGTTATCAAATACCTACAGAGATAATCTTTTAAAAGTGGGCATGGCTAACCATAAATGGGTGTGGTCAAATAAGTAGAGGCTTTGGATTGATGTATATGTATGTTTATACATCTCTCTTTGATGAAAGATGAAGATTCCTAAGCTGTCATGTCCATGTAAGTCAGCTCCTACTGGCAAAGGGCCAGATAAAACTAGAAACCCACAGATACATACACACACATGACAGATTCTGACCGAATGCCCGCCCTTCACCCCTCTGCTGAAAAGCAGCCCTTTTCTGGGAGCTGTATGAATCCACACAGGCCTTCCACAGAATGATAGCTTGTGGGGTCACAGAAATACAGTGCACATTACTAACCCAGTGTTAAGCATGAACAGTGTGAAACATGGAACAAGACAACCCAGGGTTAACAATTTCAAGTGTGAAAAGCCAAATGGACCATACACTCTTGCATTATACTGTATTTGACAGACATACCAACCAAGACATAGTATTGAGTGGATTTTTTCTGTGCCAGTAGATACGTAGGGTCAGAAGTTAGTGCTGACAGACCTGGCTTCCCAAGGTGTGAAGTTTATTTGAATCACGTTTCGGAGGTCAGTGCATCAAAAATCATCCCTTTCCACATGTGCCTGACACATGGTAGTTTATTTAGATAAAATTATTTAAATTCCACCCCCCACCCTGCTACTATGTGAACACCTTTTAAAAACACCTCGTTGTGCTCTTCCTCGTTCAGTGTGCCTTTCTTGCCTTATTCTCACGTTTTCTTCCTCTCTGCAACTCTGGGTTTCCCATCATGCCAGGGTACAATAATCGCTTTCTTTCTGACACTGACTTTCCAGTTTAATTTGTCAGGATTGGTCACATCCTGGTGCTGTTGGCCCAAGCTGTGACAGCAGGGCAGGATGAAGCAAGAGTGGCGAGTGTCAAATCTAACATTCTCTTGTGGCTCCTTTGTGATAGAACACACACAGTAGCTCAAACATTCAAATGCAAAGCCAGGATACTAGCGTGAATCTGTCATAACGGGCCTATCTGTGCTTTATGAAACTTGGAATATGATTTAAGAGGGGAAAACGATGAGGTAAGTGAGTATGTGGGTGATGACATCACATTGTTGACAAGTTCTCTAAATTCTACAAAACCTCTCCAAACAGTTTGTGTTAAGATATCTAGAGTGTGCATACGCGCAAATAACTTGTCTGTGTGTGTGCACAGTACCTATCTATATATTAGGGCTGTTGCGTTAATTCAGTGTGATTAATTTTACAAAACATAACGCGTAAAAAAAATGTTATGCAAATAATTGCAATGCCCCTGGACCGTAATAAGGAAGATTCCTGAGAAATGCAAGCTTGTAGTACCAACTGTTTTCTCCAGAGGGCACTAATTTAAATTTCAGCTGTATGGGCAACGCACAGTTTATACAATGAAGAAAACACTTCAGTAGGCAGAACAACACAAACATGCGTTAAGTTCTTGCGTTCAAAACACTTGAAGGAGCGTAAATGTGAACTAAGGGATCTCAAAATTTGTTTAAAGATTGAGTATTACAATATATATTTAACTTGACACAGTGACCTAAACATTTTATGTTTATTATGCAACGCACCCGAGACACTACACAAGCATATCTGATGCAGGTGTAAATTGACGGGTCCTTAAACAAGCCCTCTTAACAAATCTCCAACTGATTGACAAATTCACTTGTGAAATGGATTGCTGTGAACTGTGCCAATGATTGACTTATGATCAATAATATGGTAGTAAACAATACATTGTATTCGAAAGTCTTATCAATGATTAACTCTTCTGCCACAAGAAAGTAATGCATTTTAATTATCTAAATATTTATATATATATATATATATATATATATATATATATATATATATATATATATATATATATATATATATATATATAATTTTAAATATTTAAAGATAACTATGTACAATAATTTCATCATTATATATTGAATTATTGTTATATGAGGGGCTTTCTCAGCAAATATTTGTATATGCGATTAAGTGTGATTAATTAATCGGGACACAGTGTAATTAATTTGATTAAAATGTATATATATATATATATTCACAAGCCGGCGATCGACCACGGCCCCACATACCCCCATCACCTGACTCAGGCCAGGGAGCCATCCGGCCTAACCTCCCCCCCATTTCTGGAGAGGAAGTCCACAATGAAAATCTGTGTCCCCGGCCTGTGGACCACATCGAACATAAATGGCTGAAGAGTCAGATACCAACAGGTGATCCACGCGAGCCACTGGAGCAGGCCGTGTTCTGAACAGAGGGTGAAATCCTGTCCCAGGAGGAATTATCGAAACGTGAGGACAGCCCACTTGATGGCCAGTCACTCAATGGTGCTGTACCTAGCCTCTCTGAGGTGCATCACCAGGCGCTAAAACTGATGTGCATCACCAGGCGCTACTCCACCTCGACCACCTGGGACAATACGGCTCCCAACCCCCTGTACGACGTGTCATTCTGTAAAACAAATGGGAGAGCAAAATCAGCAGAATAAAACAATGGCCCACCACAAAGCGCAGCTTTCATCTGGATAAAATCCTGTTGGCATGGCTCCGACCACTGGACCGGGTCTGGGACTCCCTTTCTAGTGAGATCAGTCAGCGAGCTGGTGACGTCTGAATAATTAGGCACAAACCTTCTATAGAAGCCAACCAGCCCCAGTAACTTCCTTTATGGTCTTGGGACTTGGGCAGGCCACAATCTCTGCGGTCTTATCAATAAGGGGATGCACCTGCCCATGACCCAAGTGGAACCCCAGATACTGTACCTCCACCCATCCAATTCTATACTTCTTGGGGTTTGCTGTGAGTCCCGCCCATTACAGAGATCTCAGAACAGCCCTGAGATGCTGCAAGTGCCTCTGCCAATCATTACTGTATATAATGATGTTATCCAGATAAGCAGCGGCATAAGCAGAGTGCAGTCGAAGGACTCTGTCCGTAAGGCACTGGAATGTACACATGAACCACTTTTTTTTGCGCTCAGATAATCAGTACGGATGGCCACGTAATACAACCCCTGGGTTTGTTTCGATAGGGTTTTCTATGAGGTTTCTATGACCGGGAAGAGGCGAGAACACCTCTGAGAATTCTCTTTGCAACCAGACCACGTCTGTGACTTGTGATGGTGAGAGGTGGTCTCCGCAAGTGACCGGGATGCCTCGATTGACTTTTAAGTTCACCTCCGGTCTGAGCTCCTCCCTCTCCAGAACCACTGTCACCAAAGCCACAGGGACCAACTCCCTCCATGATTTTAAGTGGTTGAAGTGTGGAGTGGTGGTGGTGTAGTGGCTAAAGCACAGGGCTGTTAATCAGAAGGTCACAGGTTCTAAACCCATGGCCACCACCATTGTGTCCTTGAGCAAGGCACTTAACTCCAGGTTGCTCTGGGGGGATTGTCCCTGTAATAATTGCACTGTACATTGCTTTGGATAAAAGTGTCTGCCAAATGCATAAATGTAAATGTCAGTGGTAAATTTGCCACTCCTCACCCCTATACGTTTGTCTAACCACATAATTGAGTTCCCCAACTTTCTGTGTGACCTCAAAGGGTCCTTGCCACTTTATGAGTAATTTAGAACTTGATGTGGGTAGCAATACAAGAACTTTATTACCATGTGTAAATTCCCGTAGCTGATCTCCCGTTATACAGCTTTACAAATTATTGGCCGAATAATTGGCCACACCATCTATTTAATTCCAACAATTCATACAGCTCACGTAGTGTATGCAACATGAAAGTAGTGCCTTGATAGGTCAGGATTTCTTTAGGAATCCCCACTCGGGAGATGATTCTGAAGAGTGCGCCTTCACTGCTTCTGGATATCACGTTACATAGTCCACCAGAACCAATACAAAATGATGCCCACATGCCATACGCCCTAATGGCCCAACGAGGTCCATACCAATTCTTTCGAAGGGGACCTTGATTAAAGGAAGCAGGTGCAAAGGTGCTCTTGGGGTGGCTGGCAGATTCACCAGCTGACATTCATGGCACACCACCTGCGAACATCCCTGTGAATGCCCGGCCAATAGAAAAGGGCCATAAGACAGTATAGAGTTTTTTCTCACCCTAAGTGACCCTCCATCTAGAATAGCATTTCCCAACGGCTCACTGGTATCAATAAATGGGCTGCATCCTCTTTTGTCTGAGCATCCTGTGTCACTTGATACAACCGATCATTTGTAATAGAAAAATACGGATATGAGCGTGCAATGTCTGGCTGAAGATGCTGACCATCAACTACTTTCACTTGGTCAAAAAGGTGTCTAAGGGTCTTGTCTAGAGTCTGCTCTAGAGGAAAATCCCCGGCAGGGAACCCTCTAAGGGCTGGGGAAGCCAAGACTTCCCCCTCCCTTACGTCATCCTGACGAGGAGCTTGTACCCAAAATTAGCAGATGGGTGAGACGGGGACTAACTGCAGCATCAACACTTTGCTTTTGTCCCCAGAATTTAATCGTAACTGTCACTACCGGATACTCGTGGATATCCTGTGAGTAGAACCCAAAGCCTCGTCTTGATCCAGGCATTGATGAAGGTTTGGCTGCAACCCGAATCCACCAAGGCCTGGTATGTCCCCCTTACACTCATGGGCTACATCCCAGCTCGATCGGGGGTAGCCTGCGGCATATTGGGGGCCCGGACCAATGTCCCTACCTCCATCACAGGGCATTTGTTCCTTAAATGCCCGGGCTCCCTTCAGCTCCAACAGACTGACCCAAACTTCACAGCCACATCAGTGGGTTCACAAATCTGAAAGTGAGAGCAGAGAGGGACAGGGGAATTCAGCGGGTAGTGCAGCCCATAAAGCCGGGGAGCCAGTTTGGGAGGTGAAACCCCGATTTCATAGCTTTGCTGTCCAACAACCACCTCTGGCAGGTGTCCCCAAGCTGTTGGGTGAAGGCAAACAGGCAGCCGTCATCGCCAAAGGGTAAGTGCACAGAAGCGTTGGCGCTGTTGCTCTGGTGTCCAACAAACCGCAGCAGGATGGCTTTTCTTAAGTCCACATACACCAGGAGGTTCTCCACTGGTAAATGCTGCACCACGAGCTGGGCCTCCACGGAAAGTAATGGAATCAAGCGGACCAAACGTTGGGCAACCCATCTTGATGAGTGGCACCTGGGGCGGGACGGTCATGGGGTTCGAGGTCACGCCGGCAGCCCCCTCCTGGGTTAGCAAGCTCCGGAGCACCTCGCAATCCACCACTTGGGGCCGCAGGAACCCCTGCTATGTGCTCAGCTTGAGGAGCACCTGATGCTGGGACTGGTGGATGCTGGTGAGGGTCTTGAACACTCCCTCCAATGGTGAGGCTTCCATGGTGGTGTTCTTCCTCCTTAATATTCTGGGGGCTCAGTACCACTGTGATAAGTTCTTTAACTCTATGCAAGGAGGAAGCGGTAGACGGTGAAATCCAACAAAAAATTGAATAAAATCGCTATCCACCATAACACACAAGCACACAGTTAAACACTGCTGCGTGTATCTCTCTCTACAATTGGCATTGGGCTCACTCTTAAATATGTCTCCACTCTCACTGCAATGACAAACAGCTGTTAGAGACAATCAATGACAGGTGATGACCCTCACCATTGTCATCTTCCGATCTCAATCTCCATTCACAAGCCGGGCTCTACCACACCCCACCATATATATATATATATATATATATATATATATATATATATATATATATATATATATATATATATATATATATATGAATTGGTTTTACTTAGTTCTGTACAGTTGAGTTAAATGTTTGAAATAACTACAGTAATAAAGCTTCTTATTGTATTAGTTTCTCATTTAATGACAGCATGCTCCCAAACTTGCATTGGACTACACAAGTTTGTGCAAATCTGATTATCCATGTTCCTCTAGTATAATTTGAGAATGTTTCAAAGACCATCTTGAGTGCTTCAATTAAAGCAAGGTTAGTTAGCATGCTCAATGCCACAAATTTGCTTAGGTTTGATTAGTGACCGAGAAACAGTGAAGAATCTTAAGAATTGCTTCATTTTACACATAAAGTCTCTTTTTTTCAAAAAAATGTTTATCCTTAAATATTTAAAGAAAATCCTTAATCTGATTATTTCTAAGTTTACATGTCAATTTTCAATGTAGTCTCAGACTTTTGGACCCCACTGTATATAAAATATATGAACAAACAGATCACACAGGGTTTTGAACATAAAAGAGTTTGGATCCATCCATAACACACCTTCAAGGGCCATGAAATCCTGTTGTAATGTGATTTTTTAAGAAATTCAATACATAATGGAAAAATACAATTTCATCTCATATTAAAGTGTGGCAATATTGTGCTGAGCTCAAACTGAGAAATGAGGGAGAGGTTGAAGAGAACAGATGTTTTGGTCTATCCTCAATAGAGTTGGACTACGAGGAGGAGAATGTCATAACCAAAGACACTATATTCAAAGAGAGATGGAAGCTATGGGACGAAGAGGAAGGACAGAAATGTTTGTACTCTCAGGTTCCTACATGCTCCTAAAATTAATATTAAAAGCAATCTGTAATGAGAGATGTATGAACAGAAAACTGGATCAGACATAACTTAATTTGGTTCAAACAATTTAGAATCAATTGGATGAAATTTATTTCAAATTGGGACTGAGGTTTTTTTTTTTTTCACAAACAACTTGCAGCTTATATATGAATCCATAATCACATTATTTAATCACAACCAACATAAGACTAAGACAATGACTTAGCAAAAGAGCCCTCTGTGGCATCATCTTTAAAAAAAAAAATGTGTTTGGACTGTCCTCCTAAATACTTTACAAATAGTTTTTTCTGCCATATAAAGGCAGATCTGCTGTCTGTCTGACATCACATTTGCTTTGGTTCATGAAGTTAAGGACAAATGGCAAGGATACTTCTGATTTTTAAGTTTGTGAGTTATATTTTCTCTCTTACGGAAGATAACTGCAGATGGGCTCACTAAGGTAAGAGTGCTAGCAGGAGTTGATATCACTGTTTAGGGAGTACTGGAAAGGGTGATAAGCAATGAATGTCCTTTCAGCACACACACACACAAAAAAAAAAAAGACAAAAGGACATTCTCATTCTGTAGAGCCTTTTATCAGGGTGAGTGCAAGATGAGACATCAATACTTTTTGGTACACTTTTCTGTAAGAGAAAGACTCAATTTAAAAATTGTATATCTGCTAAAAGTTCATTTTGTAGGAGTTTACATGCGTGTAGATGGCCTCAAATTTAACATACGTTAACCGAATGCCACAAAACTCTAATTTGGAGTTCATGTGGTCTTTAAGGGTGAAAGGAAACTAAAATGTTATACTCCATTGGTGTTCACCACCCTTAAATATAATTTCTTCATTAGGTACCTTAAAAGAGGGAGAGCAGAGAGAATGGAAATATTTCTTAATACTGAGAAAGCCATAGGAAATTCAACAGATACCAAGTTTATGGAGCACTGATGACAGAGAGTAAATGTGTGTAAAAGATAAATGCTTGTTTAATTCTTAAGAGCACACTATTAATAGAGCGTCAAACATTATGTCAGGCATCTTCCGTTGCAGGTCACCACAGCCCACAGGATCCTATGATGTGGAAAGTTCTGGACCAAACATCTTGTCATTCTTTCTCCTTAAAATTATCTTGCCATTTTCTGTTCAGTATTTAGCCCACAAATGTACTGCCAGATCAAATAATCACTGCATAAAATGGTCTAATTGCCACTAATCTTCCACAGTTGTAAGGCTAATACTAGCTACACAGGGTTTATGCAGTGAAATGTGTCTGGAAAAGAAGGATTCTTTGTTTTAAATGAATGGCAAATGCAAAAATGTTAATTCTGTCATGATTTACTCACACCCATATCATTCCAAAATATATGACTTTCTTATTCCATCTTTTCAATACAATGGAAGTTGATAGTGACTCACTTTAAAGATTAAAAATAAACAAAATATAATAATAGTAGTTACACTGAAAACATTATTTTGAGGTGAAGTAAATATAGCAAAAAGATTTAGTACTTTCTACATTGACAATGTTAAGTGTGAACTTTTACTACTTTGTAGTAAATTCTACATTCGTTTTTAATTCAAACATTTAAAAATGAATGCTTTAGCATATAAGTCAATATTATTTATGATTATTTGTTATTTTTACAATGCATCATCATGAAACATTTCTGAAACCTTGTCATTAGCTAATATTTGCTTGTATTCACTAATTTGAGTACATTTTACTGAACTATTTGAAGCTGTTTTTCCCAGCATTAATTGGGCTTGAATAATTCATGAGCTTGCACCAATTACACATTTTTATTTTGATTTTGTTGTTATAATTGGTAATTTCTTGTTTTGTGAAGTCTGAATTTAATTCTCTACACAAAATTGCCTGTTAATGATAAATAAGTAAAAATAAATTAAAATCTGTTAATTGTTACCATCATCATGTTTTGTGAAATGTTCTAGTAAAATGTCCATTTAAATTTGATTCAACATTTTTAATACCATGTACATCAGACTTTTAAGTAAAAGTTACTGGAATGTTTAAGTTGAATATACTCTATAACTTTAATCAATATTATGTTATGAAATTAAGCAGATTTAGTAGTTTTACTTCATGTTTTACCATTAAATTTAACTTTGAAAAACTGTGCATACAGTTGCGAAATAAGAAATTAAGTCAAATGTACTCGCCTTTTTTTTTTATGTAATGCTCCGTATTCCAAGTCTTCTGAAGGCAAACAATATATTTTTATGAGAAACAACCTGAAATGTAAGTAATTTTTCTAAATCTAGAAGCTATTGTATGTTCAGGAGCACTGTGAAAGCGTGAACACGCAAAGATTTTCACTAAAACTACATACAATTCTGGTTATTTCTCCCTAAAACTTATAATGTGCCATCAGAAGACACAAATTGCACAAACTACTTGAATGATACTTTTGGGTCTTTTTAAAGCTTTAAATTGAGACACTATCCGCAGCCATTATATTGAAATAACAAACCAAGATTTTTTTTTTCTTTTGTAAGAAAGAAAAAAGTCATAGGGCCAGGATTGGCATCAGGATGAGTACATGGCAAAAGAAATGTTACTTTTGTGTGAACTATTCCTAAGGGTACTGTGGCTCTTGTGTGCAGCAATCCAGTGTCCTTTTTGCAGCCATCTTGGTTGTTTCTTTGGAAATGGAAGTGGATGAAAGCGGTCAGTTGATGTTAGTTTTCAGTGTTGTTTTTGTCAGAGATTAGAAAGGGGACAGTATAGACAGTTTGAGGAAAGTGCAAAAGGAACCTTGTCATGTTGGGAAGGACATATCTCAAAACTTTTGGGGGTCAGACAAAAATATCGATGAGTGACCTTAGGGGGAGGGGAAAAAGAAAGGAAAGCTACTCAAACAAACTAAAGGACAGAAAGAAATGAGGGGGTAGAAGCACAAGCGCCATGGCAACACATAGAAAGAGGAAGAAAAGAGTTACCCATAAGTAGACGCCGTTTCACCCGCTTGTCCACATCAGCTACTGACGTGGTATTGAATTCAGAGCTCTCAATTGCAGCCTCATCTTTCTCTAAAACACAAGTGACAGGGGACAAACAGGGAGGAGTAGGTTAATGAGAAGCCCAAAGTCCATCGCCCGCACAGACAGCCCCGCTATAGGCTGACCCGCCCCCGGCGCAATGCCCACCAACGCCCGGAACGGGCTGGACTGACCCGTTCTCAGCAGAATATAGGCTGACTGGGTTGAAACCGGCCCGATCACGGACGGCGACTGGGATGTAGACGCACGGAAGCAGGCTGCCTGACCATTTTGGCGTTTGAGCCCAAACCAAAGCCAAGAGATGTAAAGCCATGAAGAAGCTCAAATAACCCTGTTAGAGTGTTAATCACATGAACAAATAGATAAATAAAGAACGATCAAGATATCCCGAAAGTGGAAAAAACAAACATTGGGATGTGGGAGGAGCTTAACAAAAGGGAATCAGGGGATTGGACGGGGAGATATTGACAATATGAAGTTTCCGTTGTAGTTCTTGTCTTCCATATCAAACAGCCACTCGTATATAAAGAGGACGAGTAGTGGAGGAGGGAGAGAGAGACGGAGAGAGATACAGAGGATACAGAAAGGAGGAATGAGGAGGGATGGATAAACGTAAAAAAGACAAACTGAATGATTATAAAATGACAAAGGAGAAACGAATAGGAGACTAAACAAAAGAACGCGGTACATTCAGTGACAGGATAAGGATGACATGAAAGGAACAGAGGAAAGGGTGGCCTCATAGTTGGGCCAATGATAGGAACAGAGAAAGAGGGGTGGGCATGCGAAGATGTAAATGAATGACAGAGTCTGGGGCAGCGCTGGTTGCCTGTTTGTCTATGGAACACATTACAACTGGCTTTGACGTTTAAGTCAATGCAGAAAAAAACACTGTCCGAGTGTAGGGAGTGGGGATGCTATAGCCAGGCTCGTGTTGTGAGAACGGTTATTGTAAATGTCTTCTGAGCATGCAGATACAAGCACGACATTGGTGTTAGAGTGGAAGGGGTGGGCTTCTGAGTCGAAGGGAGCCAATCCTGAATGAATGGAGACAAATAGGGCCAATCAGGATGTGGAGGCCTGCCAAAAATGACAATTTTGTCACATCATATTGGCCATTATTCTTTCTTCCATGGAATATAAAAGGAGATATGAAGCAGAATGTTCATGCTCTTTTCTATACAATGCAAGTCAATGAAGTTGGTGGCTGTAAAGCTCCAAAAATGACAAAAAAGCACCATAAAAGTAGACCAAACAAGTGGTGCAATAGTCCAAATTTTCTGATCCCATACAATAGTTTTGTGAGAAGAAAATTTTAGTTATTGACTGAAAATCTTACCCTCCGCCGTAGCTCGCAAATCTCATTCACGTTTGCATACATTAAAATTTGTTGTGTAAAGACACACTGCACCAGTCCAACCTGGCGTGACATGCCTTGACTTGCAATATGTTCATGTATGCAAATGCACATTTAATTTTATAGTGCTTTTATGGAGCTTTTTCTGTCATTTTTGAAGTTCAACAGCCCACGTCAGCATGTTCAATGTATGTAAAAGAGCAGCATAAACATTGTACAAAAAAATCTCCTTTTGTGGTCCATGGGAGAAAGAAAAAATACAGGTTTGGAACGACATGAGGGGGAGGAATGTTACTGGTGACAGAATTTTAAGTTTTATGTGAACTATTTATTTCAGTCTGTTTGTCCTAACTTCACGATTAGAATACTCTTCATTTGCTATTTAGATTATGTGTGTTAGAGAATGTATGTATGTGTTTACAGATATGTGTATACTGTACATTTGAGCGTGGCTTAGCTCTGACTGGCCCCTTTAAATGACTCCACCAATCAGAGGTTGGCGTGCGTAAGATGTCATAGAGAAATTAAACAAACAAACAAACAAATAAATAAATAATTCACTCCCTCTAAGGTCACTACAGTAACCATAAAAAAGCACAGGGGTTACTATTACTGTTTTACCTAAGAAGAAGGGGGGAAATAGAATGACTAAGAGGTAAACAAGAGATCTTCACACTGAGAAAACCATGCAGGCGGATGACAGCTTTTGTGTTAGTCTAAGAGGACAGGGAGCGAACATATGAGCCAATAAGAGCAAACAGAGAAAGACAGAGAGTGTGCAGAGAGACAGAAAACATGCATCTGGATGAAAAGAACTGAAGGGAATTTTCTAAATGAAAAAGGAGTGACAGATGAGAGTGGAGTGGAGGCCAGTTTTGCGATGTGACTTTTTTTATTTAAGGTTGCAGATGGGGTTGGTTCATGCTTGTTGTGGGGGGTCGAGGACGAGGAGATGCCATTGGATGGCTGTTTTCAGAGGTCAGGCAGGGGCGGGATGCTGTTTTCTGATTGGTGGGGGCACTACCGTTGATCAGGCTGCAATTGAGAGGTGCATTTCACGCTTTATACCCTTTCTTTCCTGTTTATAATCCACTTTATTCCATTACGAATCACCCTTAAATTGCAGACAAGACAGGCAATCAGTAACTTTCACCAGAGAGGCAAGAGGAAGAGGAGGAGCCCATGACAGACGTCACACGCTGGAGCAAAGGGGAGTCCTAAATGAGCGCTAAACACAGGGAAAGAACAGAACCACACAGCACAGCTCAACACACAGACCACAGCGAAGGTCCAGAGAAGGATAGAGGGAGAGGAAGTATAGAGGGAGAGAGGGATGAGGTGGGATCAATCGCTACACTCCTCTTCTTGTCCTCATGGCTGTTTGGTGTCACTCCATGGAAGCTGGAAAGGAAGAGTTGATTGAGTTTGATGGGAGAAAGCTTGCTCCAGACTCTAAGCTGCCATAGAGAGAGATGAGCCATTCCTGTGTATGGCAATCAGCAGGTACAAACAAATACAATTTAATGTTTATGGTCTTGTGACTGATGGAGGATATCTTTGCATTTGTGTGCAAATGTCAGTTGTCAGTGTAACACATGATTGCAGGATAGAAGGACACAAACATTTTTTAAAAAAAAGGAGACTTTCGTCATAAAGATAAACTTTTCTAAACATTGTCCTGTCACTCGCCACTCCCACATCTTGTCGCCAACTTTCGCTGTCACTTGTGTTGACGAAAGTTGCTCTACTCTCGTCGAAAATGAATTAAATCATGTCTCTTTCTCGGTGCATGTCGCTGGCGGTTTTAACAGTCCTGGGGATTTCTGGGGTTTTCAAATTGGGGTCTAATGGACCCCCAGGGGCCAGCAAAATTATTATAGTGGGTCCCACTAAAAAAAATTGAAAAATATGTCTACAAAATACATTTTTATGAATGTTAAATGTTAAATGTTTTTGAAAATTCCCAGCCAAATAAAAAGCTATTTTATTTTTCATGGAGCAGGTCACCACATGTGGCCCAACATGTTGACATCACGTTACCAGCCCAATCCTATTTACATTATCTCAGTATACCCCATGTTATTGAAAAGAGCATTTTAACACTTGCATGAAAAGAACAAACTGAACAGCTCAACATAAACAAGATGACTGAGTGCACCTTTAATAATCGTTCTAATGTCACTACAGCTCTTACCCCAGAAATAGCTTGGAGTGAGAGTGAGCATCAGATTGGTCTTACGGTGATGCAGTACAACACATGTAACATAGAGTGTTAATGTGTTTCCTGTCTGTAAACATGCTCAGCCTCTGACACCAACTCTGGATGACTGATGACCCTACACTGACTCACAAACCCTTGTGAACCCACTAAACCCACCTGCAAACTACAAAGTCCTATCCCTGCATCAAAACACAATGCTTTGCCGTTTTAGAGTCCAAAGCCCTTAAAGGATAGTTCACCCCCAAAAACGACAATTATATTAGCATTTATTCACCCTCATGTTGTTACATTCCTGTATGACTTTCTTTCCAAAAAAGGGGATGTTAGGCAGAATGTTCAGTCTCAATCATCATTGACTTTCTTTGTATGGAAAAAAGATGCAATGAAAGTGAATGGTGACTGAGACTAACATTTACCTAACATCTCATTTTGTGTTAAACAGAGAAAAGAAAGTCACATTGGTTTGGAACAGCATGAGCGTGATAAAAATCTGAAAGAATTTACATTTGTGAGTAAACAATCCATTTAACACAGTGATTCCCAACCAGGGGTATGTCCGCAGGTTCCAGTGGGAATGCAAAAAAATAAAATAAATTGGATTCTGCTTTGTTTAACAAACGAAACAAAATATCTGACTTAAAATAATAAATAAATTGTGATGTCAATAGTATCGAGATTAATATATATTTTTTAATTATATTTAAAGCTTTTATTTGCTTATTAAAGGTTCGCTTTTGGATAAATGATGATCTTTCGTTGATGCGTGATATTCACACATGTCGACTTTCAACGATAAATAAAATCCACCATATAAAGACTCCAAAGACAATATAAGACTTATAATATAAGAAATATCAACTTGAATTTCAATTTCATTTATAAATAGTTGTATAATATACTTAGAGATCATATCAGTCAAAACTATTAATGCACACTTAATTATCAAAATTGATAACTGTTTTTATACTGATTATATACTCCTTACAATAATGATTTGAATTCAAATGAAAAGCATGTGAATGTGAAGAGTCTGCAGATATTTGCCACTGTGCTGGACTGCTTATTATTATATTATATTATTATTTAACTCAGGAAAAGTCTTTATTCCCGCTCATATGTCCCAGTTTTCTTTTTGTTGTTGTTAATGAATAAACATCATAACCGGCAACTTCGTCTTTGCATTATGGGTCATACTGTAAAATCAGTGCCTTTTCCATAAAAATTAAAAAAGATGATTTCTAAAGTAAATATCTGTTAAGTTATAAACATTCTATCAGAAAATAATGTAAATGTGTAAATAAATTGCACTGTGCCATCTCAAGCTAAATACTAGCTTTTATTTCCATGTATAGTTTGATTTATTTTTTCAGTCAAAAAATGCATACTATATTTGCTAATACCCAAGAATTTGGAAACACTGCCAAAAAGCATCTAAATAAAGACAGGCAATGTGGAACAAAACACTTAAAATAAAATAAAGTCAGTGCAGTTTTGTTGACGTGTTAAAAATTGCCTATAGTGTCATGTTGTAAAAGTTGGCATCAGCTATTCATTTTATAATGAATGTAAAATTACCCTTTTGCACATCAGAGATGTTACAATATCAATGGAAACATTACACTATTTTTAGTCTTTGGTAAACATTTTTGGTTTTGTGTCAATGAAAGGGTACTTGAGCCTTACTGTAGGTACTTACGGCAAAAAAGGTTGGGAATCACTTTACACACACACACAAACGCGCACAATCTGGAAGATTTTATGCTTACACTTTATGTGATGATAACTGACTGATTTAAATGTTATACATAGGGTATGAACATGGAGATACTTTGCACCGACTAATGACGCGGTAGCTGGCCTTCATTTTAAGCCATTTCTGCTATTTTTTATGATACAGAGGAGACAGCAATGACTCCTGGTAGCCTAATGGCAAAGACACTTAGAATTTTTGGAGGGTTGTCTCTAACTCGCATACATACACACAAGCTCACACAACATAAATGTAAAAGTCCTTCCCTCAGGTCAAACTTTGCTAAGGCTGCGAGGTTCACCCAAAGAAAACAAACATAAAACATAAACTGACTTGCAGCACGTCATTTGTCTTTTAATTTTAAAAAACGAGAGAGAGTATGTGAAATAAAAGAAAGCCAAACCCTTTTCCTCTTCATTTCTAAAGTATTGCCCCTGGATGCAACCTTACCCAAATGGCATATAAAGTTTTCCCTTTCTGCGAATATGGCAGAACTTCATGGGCCGACTGGTTGATTTTTCCACCATTAGCAAGATGATGAATGTGTTTTGCACGCAGTTGATTTCGGTGATTAAATTTCCATCATCAAGCACATCTCCCCAACACACATACACACACATCGCACTCTCACCCACAAACTCTTTTGTCAGCCTCCTCTTCTTTCGCTAAATCAAAGATACATCAGAAGTCTAATTTTCTGCTCTAACAGTGGTGTGGAACTGTGTAGGTGTGTGTTTTGTGTGTGTGTGTCAGAGAGAATGGGAGAATGAGAGCATGAAAGCCAAGAGAGAAGATAAATGACCACATTAGCTGTGTGTCTCCCTCATTGTTACAACTAATGGGCTGTTCCATCATTGAATTAGCCGCTAACTGCTAAAGCAAGCATGGGAATTAAAGTAAGCATCACTGCCATCCCCAACCTGCAAGGAGATCTCATGAATGCCACATGGACTGGGATTTTGAGATGCATCTATGACACACAAGACAAGCTATGGAGTTAGCCATGCCTGAGCTTTCACGTGTTGCCACTGACGTCAAACTTGAATAAGATTTGAGACGAATTGCTTTTGTGGTACTTTCAGGTGCTTTGAAGTGATTTTTGGAGCTTGATGGACATCTTTTGTGCTCCACGGATGAGGGTGAGTTTTCATTCTTGAGTAAATGATTCCTTTAAAGGGTTAGTTCACAGAACATTGACAATTCTGTCATCATTTACTCACCCTCATGTTAGTCCAAACCTGTATGACTTTCTTCCTTTTATGTGGAACACAAGAGGATACATTTTGAATTTTAAAAATGTATCGCACATTACAATTAAATTGCTTAAATATATATATATATATATATTTTATTTATTTATTTTAAATAAGATATCCCTATTCATAATAATAGCCTGATAATAACAACAACAACAATAATAATAATAATAATAATAATAATTATTATTATTATTATTATGAATTATTATTATTGTCATTGTCATTATTATTATTATTATGTGATTACCATTTTATTAAATTATAGTTTTATTATTTTTTCCTTACTAGATGAAGTTGAATATGTGGGCTACATTAACTATGGAATATGTTGTTAACTGGTTTCTCCTCATATTTCTGACGTTTTCATTTTCGTTATTCTGGAGGCACAAGTTGTCAAGGAATTGTTAAATGTCAAGCACACATTTTTCAGCAAATATTAAATCAATACAAAACACAAACATTTAAAGAATTGAAAATAAATCAATATAGCCTACAAACAGATAAAAGTCATGGAAGTCTATCAGGAAGTTTTACGATACATTCTTATCTTATCACGTGGCTTGTTGAGCGTGTTACTGTGGAGGCATAGCGTGTGTGTGGAGGCTTCGCGCTATTCTCCGCGACATCCACACACAACTCACCACGCGCCCCACTGAGAGCGAACAACATTATAGCGACCATGAGGAGGTTACCCCACATGACTCTCCCCTCCCTAGCAACCGGGTCAATTTGGTTGCTTAAGAGACCTAAGGATTCCAACTCGCAACTCCAGGGGTGGTAGTCAGCATCTATACTCGCTGAGCTACCCAGGCCCCCTGTGTTCACATATTTTAACATAATGTAGAGGACATCATTATTTAGTTGAATTACATGTGCAGAATAAGCTAAATGCAGTAGAATAAATGGCAAGCATTAGTCACTATCATTTTTCCAAAAGAGAATAGCAGGAAAATAATAATAATAATAATAATGTTACACTTATATAGCGCCTTTCCAGAACTCAAGGACATTTTAAAAGAAAAATAAATAAAAAGAAAGAGCACATTTCAGATTCTTCATATCACATAAGCAGGGATATTCTGAATAGATGTACACTCTATAGAATAAAGGCTTAACCAGATAATAACCTTAATCGCTGATGTGGATATAAATGTGGTTAACTTTAAGAGATAGATATACAAGCTCCACGGTGAAAACATCACTTCAGTAAAAAATATATATGATGTAGTATCTTATGGCACTTTTCCACTGCACATTATGGTTCGACTCGACTATCTTAAACATGACACATGCACACAACAAAGGAGCAATGAATGAATTGTGTTCTTGATTCTCGCCATGTAGCTGTTTTTCACAGCAAGACGACAAACTTTGTTTCAAAAGAGGTGGAAGCAAAAAAAAAAACAGGAGAGTTTGGGGAATCATACACCAAAGCGCAGATGAGGACATGTGTTAGCTCAAAGATGACGCACGAGGGTAAGCTAACCTGCCATCTAAGTTATAGCAATGACACTGGTACCGAGGTGGTACTAAAAATTACCAGGTACCAGGTACTATTCACAGTGGAAACCCCCAAAAAGCGAGCAGAGTCGAGTCAAGTCCAGCCGTACCGTGCAGTGCAGTGGAAAAGCCCCATTAATTAATGTTACTCTCGACAAGCTTCAGATGCGCAATAAACCATACGATACCCAAAGCCATCCGATTTAAAATCACACAGTGCGCATTTATATTCATAAGGTTTACACTTTAGGAATATTGGCTTCACATACTCTTAAATGTCTTGTAATTTTGGATATGTTTATTTAAAATGTTGCTTTATTCTGGGTAATTTTTATTGCATAATAAGTCAATCTAATATTTTTATTCTGTTATTCGGATGAATTTGTTATTAGTTTTGAAGTCATTATTCGTGGCTTTCTGAATACAGTATTCGGCTTTGGCAACATCCCTATGGACAGGTTACAATTCACCAAACCTGAACTTTGGTATGCAGCAGAATGCAAAAATTCTTTGCAAGAGCTTGCGTTTCTGGTCTTCCATGTTCAAATGCGTTTGAACGGAAGTGAATGGAGCCCAAAGTCTAGTGTGACCATACTGTGCCTAACGTATCTTTTTGTGTTCCATGTGAACAAAAAGTAGTCATAAGGGTTTGGCGCGACATGAGGGTGAGTAAAAGATGACAGGATATTCTCGTTTGGGAATTCAATTTTTCCTCCTCCATTTCCACAAGGATCCGGTTCTTTCACACATGCCACATTTGCTGGGAAGTATAGATTTGTCTATGAGACAAATGGGCCAATCTGTGGGGTGGATTGTGTTCGAGTTTTCCCTTCTCGAACCCAACGCACTCTCTTACCACAGCGCTCAGGGATCGTCAGTGCGGAAGGACCATATGGACCATTCAGCTGGCCTACAAAAACTCCTTCTGACAAATAGGACATAATGTTTGTTGAAACAGCCCTGCACTCATAATCCTGGTAAAGCTGAGACCGCTACCCCCCTCTCACTCTCACTCTCTCTCTCTCTCTCTCTCTCTCTCTCTCTCTCTCTCTCTCTCTCCCACACTCTCATTGAGTAAATACGATGAGGCCAAGATTTGGTAGTGTGTGTGTGGTGACTGCAATGGACTCAACCACTTCTTTACCAGTAAAACCTAACTTTAGAGAAGCTACACTTGCATAAAAAAGGCATTACCCTAAAAGTGATTTAATGTCTTTCATTCAGATTATATTCAGGTTAATTGAGACACATTCAGTTTGATGAAATGAATGTACTATAGAATATTTAACTCAACTTTATTAGATTATTCAAACTCGAATATTTAAATTTTTTTTGGTGCAACTTTTATTATCCTCAGTATATGCCAGGTGAGCAAGTGCAAGGACAGTGAAATTGTTGCACTGTCAAATTAATAGCTACTGCTTATACAACTAACCCGCACTCAAATCAAATATCACTTCAAAGTGAAAGTCCACCCTCAAACTAAGCACAAGCGCCATTCCTCTATATAGTGGTAACCCCCAAAATTAAAGCAGAACAGACACTCTTTTAAAATACAAATATAACAGAAAATTAAACATAAACAAATCTCCAAAAATGCAGAAAATAACACTTAATTTCAACACTTGTTCTCCCGATCCAGCACCCTACAAAGCATGCTGGGAAATGAAAATTCCCTGTTTCTTCAATGCTATATTAACACCAAAAAAAGCATTCATGTAGTCCCAACTCAAATGGATAAGGTAACTTCAATTTTACAAATTTAAATAAATAGAACTCAATAAAATCAATACAAAATGTTCTAGAATTGTGTTGCTTCAGTTCATTTTTAAAATGAACTGTATTCAGGTAGGTATTCATATTATGTGATATGTTTGTCTGTGTGTATGAGACTCACCAATGCAGGTCTTGCTGTCTGAATGCAGAGCATATTTCTGATGACATCCGCATACAGGCCCCACGTCGGTGTCATCACAAGTGTGTTGGCAACCACCATTTCCATAGTTACATGTCACTGGCAACACACAGGAGTGTTGAGAAAAGTGTACCAGCATGGAAAACCCTTTATCCAGGGTACACATATATACACAAACACTCTTAAATAGTGGGTCATGATCCAATAATGGGTCACAGGTCTCTTCTGAGCATCCCCGAACAGTAGTAGTTTGAAATTAGTATGTCAAAGGTGTCTGAATAGCATATTATTTGTTTTTTTTTAAAGTATGCATCAATGCATGTTCTTGTAGGCTAATATTTCCCATATTACCATTAGCACTATGCAAGAGGATTGGTTTGCGGCATTTAACTGATGCAGTATATCACAATTCAATTTTATGACGTAGTATTTTGATGTACAATATCTGTGTATTGACTTCCTTCAAACTTAAAAGTAAATACTTTATCATTGTCAGTGCAGTACATACTTTGTCTACTTAGTAGAATGATTCGAATTAGTAATCACTTGCTTATGATGTTAAAAAAGCTGATATTTGTGACAGTAAATGGTCAAATGTCATCAAGAAGTCTCAAAGAGTAACTAAGATCACCCACCCCATATTTTTAGGTGTCAAATCCAATTAAAGCAATTTTGTGCACATTTGGAGTAACATTTATTATCAAAAGTGACTTACAAATGAAAAAGGTCTGTATGATCTCACTCACTTCTTCAGCAGTTACACTTGGTGAAACTTCTTTGGTTAGACAAAGAGACTATTCTAATATTCCACTCCCAGTTCATGATCTGATACTTTGATCAAAAGGAGTTTCAATGACTTTGGTCAATCTTATTCCAGCTCTTATATTAAAAATAGAATAACGCCAATTCACAGATGAAAGTTCTCCAGATGTTCAGGCCAGAACCACAGCACTGTAACTAATACATCCCTGACTGATCGGTGGCTGAGGTTGTTTGTTTTAGGAGAGACCAGAATTAAAGGACAGGCTTAAATGAATCTGTAAACCTGTTGTTTATCTCGGATTCAGTTTCTCCGTTTGTGGTACAGAAAGGAAAAACTAAAGGGGTTTTCATACCACTTTAAAAGAATCTGAACAAGTGTCATAAACTTAGATGAGTTCAAATATACATACTGACATTATAATTTATAACTTGAATTTAAATTCATGCTAATGTGGCTGTTTTAAAGGTGCACAAGCAATTTTGACCTTCTCCATCATTCTGTGTCTCATTGACCCAGAAACACATTTCATTTTTTAGGCAAAAAGTAATAGAAGAAATCCTAATAATATATTATTGTTCTACTCCAAACTGTTTCAAGACATAATAATTTAAAGGTAGTAGTTCACCCAAAAATGAAAATTCTCTCGTCATCACCCTCATGATATCCCAGGACACCTATTTGAAGATTCGCCCAGCAGTTTTCAGCGTTGAAGAAGCGAGGGCGAGGGTGCCCACCCGGCAGCGGCAAGAAACCAGCAGGTATCTCCGCCTCAACCAGTGCCCAGCTCTCAGCCCCGGCATAGAGCCACCCACAGGAAGCGGACACCCCCCCATCTCACGAACCTTATTCTTGGCTCCTCAGTGCAGAACCTGACTGAACAGATGCACGATCCCCGCCTTTTATACCCATATGTCCGGGGCAGGACATGCAAATTCTGTTCGCCAATTTGGCATTGGCCTTTTTCATATTCAGAGGTATCCGAGGCTCTTAAGTTACATTAGGTAAGACACAAAGTTTTGTTTTCACAACTTGTAAATTAACTTGTTAATAGCAATCAGCTGTGAAATCGGTGTCGATTCCCAGCTTTCAAATAATAGATGGGTCCGGTTTGGGTTCGGGTTGTACATTTCCAGGTCTCTTTGGGTTCAGGCACGAATTTTGAAGCTCCAAAAATCACAGACAGTCAGCATAAACATCATCCATAACACTCCATTGGTCAAATAAATGTCTTCTAAAGCGATAAGATTACTTTTGGTGTGAAAAATATCTAAATTGAAATACTTTTTAACTATAAATCTTCGCTCCAGCAGCAGTATGCATGTTCACAAGAACGATGAGTTCACGCGATCTCTCTTGTGCCAAATTTGCGTTGGCATATTGCGGACATAATCTCACCTTTTTCTCTGGGTTGAGACATCCAGGATAAGCACACCATTGTGAGTAAATAAACAGATACAAATACAGATCTAAACCAAAAGCAACAAAGTTTCAGTATAGTGTTCCTCCTACTCACTTGTAAACAGCACTGCTCGTCCTGGTGTGTTGCACGTGCATCAGTTCTCATGCGTCTCACATGCATACCGCTGATGACCGGAACCTATGATTTATAGTTAAAAAGTACTTAAACATTGATCTTTTTTGCACCAAACGTGATCGTATTGCTTTAGAAGACATTAATTTAACTGCTGGAGTTGTATGAATGCAGTTTATGCTGACTGTCTGTGATTTTTGGAGCTTCAAAGTTCTGATCACCATCCACTTGTATTTTAAGGACCTACTGAGCTGAGATACTTTTCTATATTTCTTAAAATTTTCTGGTGAAGAAAGAAAGTCATACATACCTGGGATATCATGAGGACGAGTAAATGATTAGCGAATTGTAATTTTTGGGTGAAATATCCCTTTAAATTATGTCTGAGACTTTCCTTTTTAAATGAAATAAAACTCAAAATATGTTTCTGGGTCAAAGTGACTAAGAATGATGCAGGACACAACTTTTTTCCATCTATAGAGAAACAATAAAATGAAATACAACAAGATGAAGAGTTCAGTCATATCACTGGCCAAGAAAAAAGCTATTTTTAATTCTACATAAATGTGGTATTTACCACAGTATGGCATCGGTAAGCAAAAACGTTTGCTTTTGTGTGATGTTGTATCTATGGCGACAGGTGCCAGAATGAAATTCAAGACAACTTTCATATCGGTAAAATGTTAAGATAAAAAGATAAGATAAAAAATTACATAATGCACTTTTATGGGTTAAATAATTGACAAAAATATGTTTTTCAGGAGTGTGAAAATAATTGTGGGCCAGAGTTAGGGGCCATTAACACCGAACGTGTCTTTGCGTTCTGTCTGTGCTATTTTTTAATTGCTGATGTACACATACACACACACATACAGTATGCGCCAGATGGATGGCCGTTGCGCCATATCTCTCTATATTTCAGCATTCTGCACCATAAGAGCTGCATTTTTTAAATATCAGGTCAAGTTAAAATATTTCAATAGCCTTAGCTCTGCATAATAATGTCAGTTTTGAAACAATGGACCAATCAGATGATTCTGGGGTGAAATAAGCATATTACATATGGACAAGCATAAAGTATACTGACAGGTGTTTTTATTAGCAATGTGGTAGTTTAGTTAATGCACCCATAAGCATGCATTCCATTCATTTTCTTTTCATTCCATCCTGCTGTTCTTAATGCAGGAACATGTCCCCACAGAATGAGATTCAGAGGATTATCGAAGTTGGTACATACGTTTGCAGTCACGCTGATTTTCTGCCAGCTCAAATCCTGGGCGGCACTCGCACGCCACACCGCCTTTGGGAGTCTCTCTGCAGATATGCGCACAGCCATGGTCCTTATTCATACAGTTCATCCCGTCTGCCCAAAGAAAGAGAAAGACAGAGAAACAGTGAAGAAACTTAAGTTAAAGTCCCATTACAAACACTGCGCTGACAGCCTCATGGAGATAAGTGTGTGATTTTTATGAGTGGTGTAAACTAGTTTAATGATTCTGCCACAGAACCTTTTTTAAACACTGAACAACACTGACATCTCGGCTGACCCATGGAACCACACACAAAGACTCTCTCCATGGACAACATGTCACAATCCTTTCTCTTTTTCTCAATTTCGTTCTCTGGTTGCAAAATGTCTCCTCTCACCTCTAAATTTGTACTTTCTGTCTTCTTTCTTTTCTCTCATGAGTGAGTGACGTTACAGTACAGGTTTGAGGAGTTTAATGAAGCTCTTTTTTACTCAGTAGGGATGCAGACATTTGATTTGGTTTAAAACAAGCTTCTTTTCATGTTAGGTTAATTTAATGAGAGAAAATGATGTATATGTAACATATTTCACAACAAAAGAACTTTTGAAAGATTGTGCCTTTAACGCTTTAAAAAAAAAATGGATAGGACACAATGTACCATGCTCGTGGGAAAGGCTGGTACCATATTAATGGAAAGTTATTTCTCTGAACAGTAATCTAACAAAAAGGCATCTTTTATTTCTTCTTCTCCTCTGATCTCAAAACCAGAGCAAAGTGTAGTTATCTAACCAGACATCTTTACCATCCTGAGTGAGTCCTGCTCTTTTCCTAAACAAAACGACAACATAAAATAGCTGAATAAAAGAGATAGACCAGGGGAACCCTAATGGACATCCTCCTCATCTTAAGGCCAAACAATGAGCAAAGAATGTGCATGTACACAAAAGCAAGTCTCTGTGGAATCATGGCAGTTTCTTGCATCTCTGCAGCCTCTAAAGAGACGCTGAGTGCTCTCAGGCCAGAGCAGAAAGAGGGCTTCTTTTCTGTTGGTGACCCACGGGACACCTTGATGTGCCTAATTAACGTGCATTCTGAAGAAAGGCCATCAAGAGATCTGCCACATTTCACACCCAAGAGTGTGAGAGTGTGTGTATGTCATGAATGTGTGGAAGTATGAATAAAGAGATTCATTCAGTCTGTCCTGAGTGACAGAAAAAGTTTGTCAGTGATTGACTGATTGTCCCATATCCCATCTGCTACAATTAAAACAAGTTATATAAATCATTGAAATACAAAATTGAAAAACAGACCTTGAAAAGGTTGAGCAGGTTAGCCAAGCCTACAGGCTACAAATCCTTTTCAAAAAAGTTTCAAGAAGCTCTACATTGGCAAAGTGTTTGTAACATTATACATATATATTTACAAACAAATACACTGAACTGAAAAATAATTACAATAAAATAAAACTTACATTTAAACTTTCAATTAAATAATGTTATATCAGTAAAATGTGTTTATATAATTTGTTACATTATAAATAAATATATTGTAAAATTAAAATGAATACATAGTTTACAATTAAATAAAATAAAATGTTAATATAAATTACATATAAATTAATTTCAATTTAATTACATTACAGTTTATCTATACAAATTAAATTACATTATAGTTATACCATTAATTTAATATATATTAAATTAAATTAAAATTAATAAATAAATTACAATAAAATGTAATTTTTTTTAATTAATATAAATTTTACTGAATAACAGTTTATGTTTTAACAAATTAAATTAAATTATAGTCATACCAATAATTTAATATATTATTAAATATAATTAAAATTACTAAATAAATTATAATTAAATTAAATAAAACTTAAATTTGTATTTAAATTAAATATAAATTTATATACATTTTACTGAATAACAGTTTATGTTTTAACAAATTAAATTAAATTATAGTCATACCAATAATTTAATATATTATTAAATATAATTAAAATTACTAAATAAATTATAATTAAATTAAATAAAACTTAAATTTGTATTTAAATTAAATATAAATGTATATACATTTTACTGAATAACAGTTTATGTTTTAACAAATTAAATTAAATTTTAGTTATACCATTAATTTAATATATTATTAAATTAAATACAAATTAATAAATAAATTACAATTAAATTAAATTTAAATTGAATTTAAATTTGAAAATGTAATTACATTTAATTAAAATTTCTAAATAAATTACAATTAAATTAAATAAACCTAAATTCGTATTTAAATTAAATAGAAATTAATATAAATTTAATTAAATAACAGTTTCTTTTATTTTATTTTTTTATTTTATTTAATTTAATGTTGCCACTTACACTTTTATTTATTTTCTCCAATAAGTTTTTTTTTTTTTTTTTTTGGCTGTCAGTGAGAAATGCTGCTCTAGTAAAAATAGAATAAAGTACAAAGGACAGGAAAAGGTTCTGCTGAGTCACCAAATGTTAGGTGAGTTTTCATTGCACCTGTGTTCCACATAAGATTCTGGCACAAGAGATATACTGACTCCATCTGAATGTATTGCATCAGTCTTTAATAGACTGTGTGTATTTAAGAGCTCACCACCTCTTAAATACACACCTCTATATGCACACAGTCCTAATTATATCAAGCGATCCATATGAGAAGGAGACCATAAAGTTACATTAATACTAGTGTGAGACATTTGACTGAGCTGCTCAGGGCTTGGTGCTGTTTTAACTAGAGGTGTTGGAGATCCAATAAGACCTTTGGCCTGACTGCATGTTTTAAACACACCCTTACAGCTGTTGGTGTGCTCAGCATAGAACACAGAGAGAAAGATCAATTTAAGTGCCCCCTTTCAGCTCTCTCTGTCAGTGCGGCACTCAGCATAGTGAGAGAAAATGGGAATTAGGGGAAAAGTGTGTATGTGTGTGTGTGTGTGTGTGTGTAGGGGACAGCAGTTACATGCACTCATACATGTGCCAGTGTTTAATATCAGGAACAAGTATACACTCAATGTTCTCTGTTACTCGTAAACCCACCACTTATAAGAAGTGCTTTAAAAGCCCCATATGCAATGTCAAATGGGAAAGTCTAACATACAATAATTTATACAACAATTGCAGTTCAGCTTAACACAGCGTTTCCTCTGGTCCATCAAAGCAGCCGAGCTCAGCTCAATGTCCATAGATGGAGATAATAGGATAGCATTGGCCTTTGTGGCTCGGCATATCAATATAATGTGGACGAGATTTAAATTAAAGAGCTCTGAAGACCGCCTAAACTTCAACAACTTTAAAGGGTGATGTGCTATTATTTTATTAGGAAGACTAATACAGGACAGAATCTCAAAACATGGAATGGAATGTTGGAATGGAACAGTTGGAATGTTGACTGTATTAATGCGGTCATATATGAGAAATAACCATTTTCAAAATGCAAGTTATAAACATATTGGGAGTTTCAGAGCTGAAAACTTCAGAGCCATTTCCAAAAGACCATCTGTAGAAACAAAGTGGCAAAAACTGTTCGTTCCGAACTTTTGTAACTTAACTGTTACTTTTTTAACTTAACTGTTACTTTTAAGCAGTAAAAATTGGGAAAGTTAGCCAAACCGTGTGCTGTGCCTGTCTGTGTGTAGCACCTACAGCTATGCATATCCATTTATTTACATTTTTACATTTATTCATTTGGCAGATGCTTTTATGCAAAGCGACTTACAGTGCACTTATTACAGGGACAATCCCCCCGGAGCAACCTGGAGTTAAGTGCCTTGCTCAAGCACACAATGGTGGTGGCTGTGGTGATCGAACCAGCGACCTTCTGATTACCAGATTACCAGTTATGTGCTTTAGACCACTACACCACCACCACCCAATATTTACTTCGAACAAGAATTGCAATTATTACAAGTAGATTTAGATTTAAATGTAGTTCTAAGGGTCAGAGTTTCAATATAAAATAAAAAATATTTTGGGAATGAAAAAAAAAATTATTACATTTTAAGTGGACCTCAGGGAAAAAAATTAAATCATTAAAAAAATTAATGATGACACCTTTAACAGCTTTGGCTGTTAGGAAGTAATGCGTACATTTTCACAATAACTGTCAAATCCTGGTCACTTGCATTTGTGGCAAAGTTTGCATGAGATAAAAAGTTTTCTGTCATTTTGTTAACGAGTGAATTTAGTCTCTGATTATATAAAAAAAAAATCCACCTATGCATATACGCACATACACACGTTTCCACAGGCCCCCATTTTCCCATCTCTTGTAAATGCCATTTTCATTTAAATCTGTCAGACTTTCAATCTCTCTCCAAATGCACAATGCTATAGGTACTAAGCCATGAATTTCAATGAGGCTCTTTTTTCACCAACAACCATTGATGTCCTTCAACTGAAAACAGCCTTTTCCAAAAAACCCTCCCCAATCTCTTCTTCAAACACAATCTTGCTTAACAGCTCATCGCAAGTTCTCTCTCCCTCCCTCTCTCTCTCTCTCACACACAAGCTTAATAATTTCACTTAACATTAAAGTGGACCCTTTTTCTGGGCGGCTAGCCCAGTGACCCTTAATGATGTCACAGTGACTGAGAAAGAGGATTTGGGTGTCTGTTCATGTTTCCATTCTCTTCCAGTCTCTCTCTCTTTCTCAAGTAGCACTGTGCAAAGAACTGGTGACTTTTAGTGTGGTCATACATTCAAGCAAACACACACACACACACACACACACAAACACACTCAAGCATTTAAGCCTCTATCCTGACACAATCCAGCTGCTTTCATTAGTGAAAGGAAATAGATAGCAAAAGTATAAGTTAAAGATAGAGAGTTGGAGACGCAAGGTTAGAGAATGTGCTGGAACAACAGTCAAATTATGTATATACAACATCACTTTCAAAAGAGCTGCTGGAAAGACAGAGAGAAAACTATAAAGTAAGAGCAAAAAAGGGAAAGCAGCAGCTCTTGAAGGCTATTGCACCTCAAAAGCTAATATTTAATCACAGTATTTATATCCAGCAGAAGATGGTGGTAAGACCTTCAGTGCCCACTCGCTGTCAGCACCTCAGCAGTATACAGTATGTGCATGTATTTGTGTTTGTGTGTTTGGTACAGTTCAACCAAAGTTCTTTCATCCTAAAACTGGCCCAGAGAGAATGCTTTGACCATGAGAGGATAGAAATAGTTTCCAGGTCACTCAAAACACAACACTTAAAGGAGTCATGTCATAAATTACTTAATGATTTATTTTTTTTCCACTTATGATGATGGTCAAGTTTTTGTTTCCACACAAAACAGCCATAATTTTGTATTTACACGACCATTTTCCATCCGTTCTCTGATTTTCTGAATTAAACAGCCCATTTCTGCTGCTGTGCCTTTAAGACTACATGAAGTAAACTTTAAATGCGGCCGGCGATATATTCATGTTTTTGTGTTCCACTATGTCATTTTTTTTTTACGGATTTCAGAATGTGCCATTTTTGCAGCTTAGTTTCAACAGATTAACCTTTTAAATGAATAGTTCACCAAAAATGAAAAATAAAATTCTCTCATCATTTAGTAACCTTCATGTCATCCCAGATGTGTGACTTTCTTTTTTTCTGCAGAACACAAATTAAGATTTTTAGAAGAATATCTCAGCTCTGTTGCTCCATACAATGCAAGTGAATGGTGACCAAAACTTTGAATCCCAAAAAAAGCACATAAAGGCAGCATAAACTAATGCATGTGACTTAAGTTGTTTAATCCATGTGTTCTGAAGCAATCCAATCGGGTTTGGGTGAGAACAGACCAAAAAGTAATTCCTTTTTCACTGTACAAGATGTTTTGTGAAAAGGGAGTTATATTTTGGTCTGTTCTCCTCAAAAGATGATTGGATTGCTTAAGAAGACATTATGCTCTTTTTAAAGCTTCAAAGTTTAAAGCCACCATTCACTTGCATTGTATGGACCTACAGAGCTAAATATTCTTCTAAAAACCTTAATTTGTGTTCTGCAGAAGAAAGCAAGTCATGCACATCAGGGATGGCATGAGGGTGAATTTGATAAGATCATTTAAATTTTTGGGTGAATTTTTTCTCTTAACTGGGAAGGAAATCCTTTTTGAAACCATTATAAAGGGTACAACTTTTATATTTTAATGTTGAAAGAAATACTGGAAAATTAAATAGAAGACCAGAAGCCAGAAATACGATTTGGTTTCCAAATGTATTTTGTTCTATGAGTAAATTGTTAGGTTTTCGGACGTGGACTGTGTTACAGGGTTCATATAATGAAAAACAAGGATTATTATTGGTCTTTAAAACAAAAAAAAAAAAAATGCAATGCACTATGAAAACATATTGTAACTTCCAGAACAGAAAACTTCCTGCCCAGTTCAAAAAGACCATTTGATGAAACTTTTCTGCAAAAAAAACACCTGTTCCAAACTTTAGTAACTTTAATGACCAAAACATTTACCTGACAGTAAACCCACAGCCTTATAAAACAGTTTTTCAGAACGAGACCTATTTGCAGCTTACAGTATGTGCTTATTGTACAATAGTGCAACTCTAATTTAAAAAAATCAAGGAAAAAGCTATTACTTAAAGGCATACATCATTCACCATTTCCATGTTAAAACCAGATTCACTAAGACTTCTAGTGTAAATATGCACACACTCATGCACTTTGACCTCTGTTGTGACCCGGCAGGATTCCACTGTCAGAGCAGGATGTTTGCAGGGGACTTGGGAAAGAAACTGGTGAAGAAAAGCTTTAGGTTTCTCTTTGTACACTTTAAAGACACAAGAAAACATCCATACACAGCACATCGCCTTTCACCCTGAGATCATTCCAGTTTCATGCAGTTAGATTGGTGAAAGCAACATAAAATCTGTATTATTACTGAGTGTGTGTATTTGTGTGTGTGAAGTGTGGCTTCGTTTAACCCACTTCCTCTCCACACACACTCCAAATAAACACATTTACCTCATTATGGTCATTTGGCCGTGTTTGTTTTGCTGATTTTTCCTCCTGTATCTTTTCTCATGTTCTCCTACTCAGATCCAAGTATGAGTGAATGTGACATAAAAGTAAATACAAGTATAAAGAAAGACAGGAAAAAAACTGATTATCACATATAAAGATTTTTCACCAGTAATAACAGGCCGCTGAAATCTCAAAGGTAGAGTTCACCAAAAATGAAAATGTTGTCATAATTAACTCACCCTCATGTTGTTTCAAACCCATATGACATTCTTTCTTCCAGTTTACACAAAAGAGGTTATTTATGGCAGAATGTCCAAGCTGCTCTTATCCATACAATACAAGTGAATGGTGACCATGGCTGATTTTCAGTGAATAACAACTTAAATTTTGAAATTTTAAGTTGGAGTGGTGGTGGTGTGGTGTGGTGTGGATTGGTGGTGGTGTAGTGGGCTAATATAACTGTTAGCACATAACTGTTAATCAGAAGGTTGCTGGTTCGATCCCCACAGCCACCACTATTGTGTCCTTGAACAAGGCACTTAACTCCAGGTTGCTCTGGGGGGATTGTCCCTGTAATAATTGCACTGTAAGTCGCTTTGGATAAAAGCGTCTGCCAAATGCATAAATGTAAATGTAAATTTCAGCCAGTTCCTTGTAAAACCTATAATATGGCTTCAGAATACTGTACCTGTATTATTGCACACAAGTCATATGGACTAAGTTTGTGATGATTTTAGGGTGCGTTTTTGTCCTTTTTTGAGTTTGACAGCCCCTAGTTCCCCTTCACTTTGATGGTATGGATGACAGAAGAAACATTCTTCAAAATTTTTAATTTGTTGTTCCAAATAAGACAAAGTCATACAGGTTTGTAATGACATGAGAACATGAATACAGAATTAGTTCAGTGTGTTTTTAAAGGTTCAGAGACAGGGTTTCTGTAATTGAGTAATTACAACTAAATAACAACTGTGATAAACATTATAAACAGACTTGTACAAATTAAAAAGTGTAGAATACGATATAATCGAGAAAATGTTATATGCTTATGTTACCATAATATAATGTTCATGTGCAGATGTGACCGTGTGTCTCTATCGTGGGTAATACAGTGTGTAAGAGAGGTGTGAAAAACACTGTAGTTGTGTTAAGTGTGTGTATGTGTGTGTGTGGGTCCTATCCCGCTTATGAGGTGCCCCTAGGGACATTATTCAGAATTACCATGCACATACATGTACTTTTCCTCTCACATACACATATGAAACCAAATTCATTCACATACTATAGTGAAATGCTCACACACATACAAGTGAAATGCTTTTACAAACACAACTGAAACGCTCTCACACACACAACTGAAATGCTCTCACACACAACTGAAATGCTCACACACACACGCAACTGAAATGCTCTCACACACACAACTGAAATGCTCACACACACACACACACACAACTGAAATGCTCTCACACACACGCAACTGAAATGCTCTCACACACGCAACTGAAACGCACTCACACACACAACTGAAACGCGCTCTCACACACACAAGTGAAATGCTCTCATACATACAACTAAAATGATTACACTCTCACACACACAACTGAAAAGCATTTCAGTATGTTGTATGAAAGCATTTCAGTATGTTGTATGCAAGCATTTCAGTATGTTGTATGAAACCATTTCAGTATGTTGTATGAAACCATTTCAGTATGTTGTATGCAAGCATTTCAGTATGTTGTATGAAACCATTTCAGTATGTTGTATGAAACCATTTCAGTATGTTGTATGAAAGCATTTCAGTATGTTGTATGAAACCATTTCAGTATGTTGTATGAAAGCATTTCAGTATGTTGTATGAAACCATTTCAGTATGTTGTATGAAAGCATTTCAGTATGTTGTATGAAACCATTTCAGTATGTTGTATGAAACCATTTCAGTATGTTGTATGAAAGCATTTCAGTATGTTGTATGAAACCATTTCAGTATGTTGTATGAAACCATTTCAGTATGTTGTATGAAACCATTTCAGTATGTTGTATGAAACCATTTCAGTATGTTGTATGCAAGCATTTCAGTATGTTGTATGCAAGCATTTCAGTATGTTATATGCAAGCATTTCAGTTGAAACGGAAGGTGGTTAAAGTACCCACTCCACTCCAGTTGGTGGCAGTAGTGCACCTCAAGACGAATAACTAGAAGCTGTTGAAAGAAAGCATATAGGCGGTGGGCCGAGTCCGTCTATCTCGTTTAGTTTTTGATTTGATAGTTACCCAGCAGCTGTCTGGCTAATTTTTTTTATTTGTCTGTATGAATAATTCACAAAAAGATTACCATATAACATATAACATTTTCTCGCCAATTGTTGAACATTAAAGTATAAAAATAGATTTAATTTCGCTAGCTGATCACAAACGTTGGCCGGTGTGAGATCCAATCAACGCTTGTGTTGTTACCTTGTTGAATTGATTTGGCCAATCACGTTATTCGTTGAACCGTCAGTCTGAAGCCAAATGAGTCTACAACCCAAGAGAGACCGGTGTGTCTCGGCAAGACAACGTCAAGGTAAGATTTGTTTTACAATGATTATACACCCCTATATCGTAATGCTTTTCATATAAGTTGTATTTAAGACTGCAAGCTATACTTCGTCGTGAATATATGCGTTGTCGTTGATGAGAACAGTAGCCACGAAAGAATGTTGGTAGTGGAGCAGTAAAGCTAGGTCTAACGGTATGTTGCTTAGGCTAATCCAAATCATTCGGTACATACACAATGAACTAAGCAAAGAGTATTCAAATACGGGATAATTACGGGTAAATATTTAAACGGGAAGACAGTAGGAAATAATTTGACAGGTATGTCAAGGTTGGATTGGTTTATAGCAAGCTACCTAGGCTACAAGTAAGCTAGACTAATTATCAGCTAAAAAGAGTGCAAAGCAAAACAAAGAAATTATTTCAAATCAACTTTATAGTGGTAGTCATGGAGTTATGTAAGCCATTTATGGTTGATCGTCACAGTTTATACAATGACACAATTCTGTGCATGGTAGCTTATGTGATTTAAAATGATCTAGTAATGTGTGCTTTCTGTGTTTATTTATCTGAATATAATTCAGTTGTTTATCTAACACACAGACACGGACAGGACAACATCATATCTCTCCACACCCAAATGACTACAGAGGTGATCGTTGACAATCATCACATCAACAGCACCATGAATGGAGCAGGTCAAGATCACGGAGTTGCTTAGTATCCACATCACAGATGACCCATCTTGATCTATCGACACCACCAACAGAACCTGGCCAAGAAAGTCCAAAAACCTCTGCACTTCCTCCCACAGTTGAGGAAGGCTCATCTCCCACAAATCCATCCCCTTAACTTTCTATAGGGGAATCATAGAGAGCCTCTTCCTTCCACCCCCACCCTCCAATAACCTAAGGGCAGCTGATTGACTCTTGCACAAATACACTGGTAGTTTACACTATGATGCTGCTACATTGGTTTATTTTTTTATTTTTAAATTTGCTATGAACATTTGACCCCACTTACACACATATTGCACTGCCTTTTGCTACTTGTCATGTCATCCACTTGCACTGAAATACTATATTAATTAGGGATGAGTCACGATTTTCGAATATTCGATTAGTTGATTTTATTATAGAATATTGAATAGGATGTGCTGGGATGATTGTCTTTAAAAAAATCCCCATGTTTTAGTTGTGGTTATAAGTTGCAATCCTAAATTCACATAATATTTTTATACATTTTATAAATATATTCTTAATATTTTTTTGTTTGTTTCTATGTTTGAGCTTATATATCTCAATATTAATAACAGTCTGGTTAATTTTGAGTCTTGAAATGTAAACTCTCAAGGGTTGGCTTTCTAAATATATGTTGGTTATGTGTATATTCAGAATGACTTCTGAGCAGCAACCTTTTTATTTTGGGGATGTCATGAATGCATCACTTGCCAAAATTGGGGCTGACTAGTAAGGGGTTAAACGTATATAAATGAAACGTTTTATATAAAAATTATACATTTGATACAAACCTTCACTGTTGTTAGCTGCATTTTCTATCTTCTTATGTGCTCTTCTTATGTGTTCTTTGTTGGTGAAGAGCATGTAGCATTCTCTGTGAAATCCAACATTAGCCGCACATCTTGGACGTCTTGAATTTAAGTTAAATGCCAATACGGCATTTTCAGCTACTGTACTCTCTGTGGTTTGCAGGTTCACCCATAAATTTGTACATTGAACAATCTTTGCCCAACTTGTCTGGGAAAGGTGGGTTACAGGGCTTTTTACATTTGAGGCTAAATGGATAAAACACCTCATTTTTACCTCAGTATTACTGAACTACAGAACTAAATTTACATTTTTAATGATTTACAGCAAAATTGTAATTTCAAGAACGCAGCTTCCTGGTCATCTGTGTTCATTATTTACATTGGTTGTCAAGGAAATGGGAGGTTTTCTAACGTTATGATTAGTACTCCTGCTTATTTGCCGGTTTAAAAAGTAAGAGTTTGTAAGGACATTTTAGCGTCAAATGTGCAAACAACAAAGTTGGAAACAATGTCTGTAGTACTTATACGATTTTATTACATGACCTCAGCAAAAAAGACTTACACAGCTGTGAGGTAAGTATTAAATTCATAATTTCGAGGTCCGGCCCATCGCCTAATAGTAGAAAACGCGCCTTCCACAGCATAGCGACTGTTGACCGTTAGTTAGCCCACCAATTCGCTACACCAATGTCTTCCCAACAACAGCAAAGAACATTAGTCGATGCAGCGGGCTTGCTGAACACCATACTGGCTTCAGCAGAGACCATCAGAACACTGTCAAATGCCACAACAATCGGGCAGCAGCCGACCGTTGCAACTCAAGTGTGGACACGTCGATGGGCGATCACCTAGCGTCGCTCTTCCTTCCGCCAGCGTAGCAGCGTTGCATTATCAACTGCAGGTCAGTCAGGAGAGAACGTGCTCCACCACTTTATCAAGCACAGCAATGTTTGGCCCATGGACGTCAGGCAAAGGAGAACAAGGTAAGTTAGCTAGAAACCAGCTTGCTTCAGCTTGTCATTTTTATTTCCTAATGACCGAAAATGGGTGTTTGGAGGATACATCACGTTATCTACAGCTAACTTAAGTTAGGTGCTGTGATTAGTTTTAAAAATGACAAGCTGAAGCAAGCTGGTTTCTAGCTAACTTACCTTGTTCTCCTTTTGCCTGACGTCCATGGGCTGAAACATTGCTGTGCTTGATAAAGTGGTGGAGCACGCTCTCTCCTGACTGGACCTGCAGTTGATAATGCAACGCTGCTACGCTGGCGGAAGGGAAGAGCGACGCTAGGTGATCGCCCATCGACGCGTCCACACTTGAGTTGCAACGTCGGCTGCTGCCCGATTGTTGTTGCATTTGACAGTGTTCTGATGGTCTCCGCTGAAGCCAATATGGTGTTCAGCAAGCCCGCTGCATCAACTAATGTTCTTTGCTGTTGTTGGGAAGACATTGGTGTAGCGCAATTGGCGGCAAACTAACGGTCAACAGTCGCTATGTTGTGGAAGGCGCGTTTTCTACTATGCTTTCTTTCAACAGCTTCTAGTTATTCGTCTTGAGGTGCACTACTGCCACCAACTGGAGTGGAGTGGGTACTTTAACCACCTTCCGTTTCAACTGAAATGCTTGCATACAACATACTGAAATGGTTTCATACAACATACTGAAATGCTTGCATACAACATACTGAAATGCTTGCATACAACATACTGAAATGCTCTCACACACACAACTGAAATGCTTGCATACAACATACTGAAATGCTTGCATACAACATACTGAAATGCTTTTCAGTTGTGTGTGTGAGAGTGTAATCATTTTAGTTGTATGTATGAGAGCATTTCACTTGTGTGTGTGAGAGAGCGTTTCAGTTGTGTGTGTGAGTGCGTTTCAGTTGCGTGTGTGAGAGCATTTCAGTTGCGTGTGTGTGTGAGCATTTCAGTTGTGTGTGTGTGTGTGTGAGAGCATTTCAGTTGTGTGTGTGTGTGAGCATTTCAGTTGCGTGTGTGAGAGCATTTCAGTTGCGTGTGTGTCAGCATTTCAGTTGTGTGTGTGAGAGCATTTCAGTTGCGTGTGTGTGAGCATTTCAGTTGTGTGTGTGTGTGAGCATTTCAGTTGCGTGTGTGAGAGCATTTCAGTTGTGTGTGTGTGAGCATTTCAGTTGTGTGTGTGAGAGCATTTCAGTTGTGTGTGTGTGAGCATTTCAGTTGTGTGTGTGAGCGTAATATTTTCAGTTGTATGTATGAGAGCGTTTCAGTTGTGTTTGTAAAAGCATTTCACTTGTATGTGTGTGAGCATTTCACTATAGTATGTGAATGAATTTGGTTTCATATGTGTATGTGAGAGGAAAAGTACATGTATGTGCATGGTAATTCTGAATAATGTCCCTAGGGGCACCTCATACCCGCTCGTCTGCTCATAAATCATCAGCTTGCATTTCTCCACCAGCGTCTCTGAACTGTAGTGGCAGCGGCGAGGGAGCCAAGCATTAATGATTTTCCCCCGACGGAGAGAAAGAGGAAGCAAGTAAGAGAGAGTGAGAGGTAGGTAGAAACCAGTCATGTCAACCAGAATAGCCAGGACTTTGAACATCTTGTACATATGAGGCAGGCATCCATTCATCCATCTCTGTCTGTCTATGAGTCTATCATTCTGTCGATCTGTCAGTTGTCTATATAAGCACACATAATTAACGGTAATGCACATCTAAATCAATATAGATACATTTGGAAATGGCTTTAAAACTCTTTTTCAACAAGAAATATTTAGGAAAGTTTCTGATTCATTTAAATTTCATAGTCAAAACCACTGCTTCACACAAGTCCAGAAAGATGGTGGCAAGGCACCAAAAAAAATAAATAAAAAAAATCCCAATTTATAACCCACCAACAATTGCCAGGGTTTTGGTGGTTAAGAAGACTTTACAAGGATATTATTTTCACAACATGTGGTGACTTTGTGCCATGTTTAAAATCTAATCAGAGGCCTGGGCTTACTTTCCAAACTGGACCACTCAAGCCACATGTCACAGAATTTCAAGTGTGTTAGCAAACTTTCTAGATATTCTGGACAGACGGACGGGTGGACTGACTGGCAGGCAGGCAGGCAGGCGGGCAGGCGGGCGGACGGACAGACGGACGGACAGACAGACAGACAGACAGATATAGATAGATAGATAGATAGATAGATAGATAGATAGATAGATAGATAGATAGATAGATAGATAGATAGATAGATAGATAGATCGATAGATAGATAGATAGATAGATAGATCGATAGATAGATATGCCTTATAAACCATATGATTAATGCATTCATGCATATGCAAAAATAGACCATGACAACTGCTTGAAAATGTTTTATTTCACCAACATATACGATTTATAAACTTTCTTCCTCTCTCTATACTGTTTCAGATGTGGACATACAGACATTACAGTCAAAGAGTGACCCATAGATGTCAATAGAATTGACAGAGAGCGCTACTTTTCCACAGCAGTCAGACGGCGCCAATGTCACACACACACACACAAACACACATGCACGCACAACACTACTCTAAATTCAGGACAGCAGGACGTACTGGAGAGTGAAGAATTGTAAACACACAACATCACACATAACATAACTTTTAGACTCAGCCAATAAGCCATGGTGGTGACAGACAAATTGCAAACAAAATACATATACACATTCACATACACACAGAGAGATTCAAAGACACACACTGTTGATGAGTGATGAGGGAAGGTGAGAGGTTCATTTAGGGTGAGATTAAATGTGTGAAAGCTTGTCTGTTTGTAATCAGTGTGTGTGTGTGTGTGTGTGTGTGTGTGTTTGAGACCACAGCAGATGAGGAAGACTATAAGTAAAAAATTTAAGGACTTAAAAGTGTGTCTTTTTTTGCACCACTAGAGGTCCCCAAATATAATATTCATCTGTTTATTTTAGCTGCCTGACACAACAACACTGGCTTAGCCAATGGTGTGAGTTTTGGGCGGGACTGCCTGTTTGACTGAACAATGGAGGATGGGGGGTGTTATTCCAGGTTATCTTAAAACCTAATTTCTATGTATCACCTGTGTGGCGTGCCATTGATTACCACAGACTTGAAACAGACCGCAATGGACCCATTAAATAGACTGTGATAACACGTTTCTGCCTTATTTAGCAATGTAAGCTGATTGCTTTTTTTGGCCTGTAATTAGCCAATCATCTTGTGTCTCTCTCTTTGTCTTACATTTCAATTGTTCAGTTTTGCAGATAAGCCGATTTCACTGCAGCATGCTGCAAGAGTTTTTTTTTCTCTAAAACCCACCTCCACCCCAGCTTCACTTGTCTAGAACTGCTACATGGGGATTATTTGTAATGTCTATTTGTGCAGCAGAATGTCACACATGCTCAATGTAGCATGTCTTGCATTTTGTCTGATTGTGCAGCAGCAACAGCATGTCCACATGCTTTCCTCAATATGTCAGTCTCCATTCTTGCTCTGCAGCAGCAGCAACAGCATTAGCAGAGCTAGACCGCCAAGACCAATATCCTAACAATATGTTATACCCACATTGACATGCTAAATCTTGCTGAGAGTTCTCATGACTGAACTCCTTCTCTGTTCCACTAAAATAAAATCATACATGTTTTGAGCGACTTGAAGGTGGATAGAAATGAGAGAGAGTCATTTTGGGTGAACTAACCCTTTAAGTACGACAAGGAAAAGAGAAATGAAGATGACATCTAGTTTTCCAGGCAAGAGTTTCTGATTCCTCTTCTGTTTTCAGTGTGTACATAGAAGAGAGTGTGAGTGTGTGTGTGATTGTGTACCCTGCATTGCCATCCAAGACTGCCACTGCACATGAGTTACCACAAAAACATCCCTTTAACTTGTTTACAAAGACACAAATGCACCACACACACTACTAGAGCATTTACCAAACCTTCGCTTTTGAAGTAAAAATACAACCTGCAGGACCAGAGATTCCCCAAAAGAGCTATGGGCTTCCTAAAAAGCAAATATGGACCAGCTCTGATCATCTCTATCCCTCTACAATCTTTCTTTCTTAATCTGTCCTACTCAGACCCCACACCCACAGACCGCCTATGGACAGTCTACCACATATAGCAAACAAAAATGACTAGAGCTTCCTCAAAATCACAAGCTCCAATCTAATTGGTTGGCTTAAGCATATTTATAAACTATGTTTGGAATACCATATATTCTACTATGTCTGCAGTATGCTTACTGTGCATGGTATGTACATTTTCTGTATGAATAGAATACCAAAATGATAGAAGAGCACAATAGAGGATAAAAAGAAAGTAATGAGTAGTCGAAAAGGAGGTTGTACATTCCACGCGTGATTGTGAGGGAGGAATCAAATCAGCCCACTCTCATTCATGAGTGTGTGTGAATCGCTCAGATCTGTGTAGTGTGTGGGACTGTTCCCGCCTCAGCGTGGCAAAGCATCATTAGTTAATTCTGACAGGCGGAATGGGAGAGAACAAGAGGGACGGCAAACTCCATCACTGGGTCACATGAACTGCACACACGCGTGTCATGAAGTCACACATCATGGTCCAATTTGCATTCGTACATATGAAACATGACAAGTATTTATACAAAACCGATACCAAAGAAAAAGACGTGACCACTGGCTGCCTGCGCTTCCAATCCTTCAACTTTGACCGTGAACTACCAGTTCTCTTCAGGGTCAAGACCATCGAACCGATGACAGAAAGGAGATGACAGAGTGTTCTGAGAAAGTCAGAACCATATGGAATACATGATAAGATTAATTTAGCATGATGTTCTATCCAGGTACAACGCAAAAAGCTTCTAACATCATAAAGCACAAAATCTCATGTGATTTATCGCTTGTCGCTTAATCGATTCACACCTGGTTAGGATACCTTGTAAAAATGGCCTAGTGATTGTCAAAGTCTCTCTCATTCTGTTTCAGACACACACAAATTCATATAGCATTTACTGTCCTCCAACACATTTGCTTATCTAAATGAGGACTTCCCATTGACTTCTATTACTTCTTCTATAAAGCTCATTTTAATTACTACAGACTAACCCTAACCCTAAAACAAAATGTAATGCACAATTAAATAAACAAATATTTTATAAAAGTTTTTTTTATAAAGATTTAGACATTTTTACACATTTAAATTAAATAACAAAATTCCATCAAAATAACAACAAAAAATCTGAAATACTTGTAAAAAATTAATAAATTAATTATAAATTAATTTAGTAAAAAATAAAGATATGATGGAATTTAAATTCGTAATTCTTAAAAAAATTGCAAAAATTTTACATATCTTTTTTTAATGTAGGTATGTATTAGAATTTTTTTTGTTGTTTTTTCTAAATGAGGACATCTCCAGGTGACCCCAAAAAGAGAGATTTTTTTCATATCTAGCTCACATTTGTGGACTGTTTTGTCCCTAAATCTAAGAACGTACACCAACACACATGCTTTTAGGGTAAAACTCACCATCTGAGCGATGGATGCAGGTGTGTTGGTTGTCACTCAGGAAGAAGCCCTCTTTGCACTGGCACTCGTAACTGCCCATAGTGTTCACGCAGATCTGCTGACAGCCACCGTTGTTGACCAGACATTCGTCCACATCTAGCATCCAACAGAATCAGACATAAATACACACGGTCATTAAAAGGCACACAAACACAGTCATTTAAGCACAAGAATTTGCTCCCTGCATAACCTAAACTGGCTCCACACAGGTATTTGCAACTGTGTTTGTTTTTAAATTTGGCTAATTTTCCTCGATTTCCTCTGAGAGTCTACTAGTGGCTGACGAAGAATGATGTTGATTAAACCAGGAGTTTGATATTCCAGTTTTAAAATACATCTACCAGACAAACAACCCAGTAAACATACGACTGAAAAAATAGGCAAGCAGTCACTCAGACTAAAAGTCGAAAAGATTGAGTGACAGAAAATTCAAAACAATAGCAGTAACTGGGTAGTTGCCCAAAAGTTTTTGAACTGGGGGTGGGGAAGTCCTGGTTCTCCCTATGGTCAGTTCACCCCTGCTTGAATGAGTTTTACGCAGCACTAACACTGTAACCTGCCACTGTGCAGTCGGCAAACTATAACTCTCTCTCAGGGGTGCTATTATGACAAACTGTCTCTTAATATTGTGTACCACTGCCTCTCTTCTCTCACTTTTTTGAGACGTGCCATAACTTCTGCTGTGTTCACCCAAAAAGGAATATTTTGTCACCACTGATTCCCCCTTCAATGGAACACAAAAGGAGAAATTAGGCAGAATGATAGTCTTAGTCACCATTTGTTTTCATTGTATGGAAAGAGACGCAATGAAAGTGAACGGTGACAGAGAATAGCATAGCACCTACCATGTCCTATAGTGCTTCACAGAAGAAAGAAAGTCATATGGGGTTGTAACAACGTGAGGGTTAATAAATGTTGATGCTGGCTCTGTCCTGGAATGATATGCTGAGAGAAAAATTCTACTTAAGATATGCTGTTATCAAGTGGATGAATATCTCAGCTTTGTAGGTCGATACAATGCAAGTGAATGGTGACCAAAATTTTGAAGCTTAATAAAGTACATAAAAGCAGCGTAAAAGTAATCCACATGACTAAAATAGTTTAAGCCATGTTGTCTGAAGCGATCCAATCAGTTTTGGGTGATTTATAGTGAGAAAAGAGTTACATTTTGGTCTGTTCTCCCCCAAATACTATTTGATCGCTTCAGATGTCATGGATTTAAACACTGGAGTCGTATGGATTACTTTTATGCTACCTTTAAGTGCTTATTGGAGCTTCAAAGTTTTGGCCTCCATTCACTTGCATTGTATGGACCTACAGAGCTGAAATATTATTCTAAAAACATTTGCTTGTGTTTTGCAGAAGAAAGTAAGTCATACTCATCTGGGATGGCATGAGGGAGAGTAAGTGATGAGAGAATTTTCGTTTTTGATTGAACTATCCCTTACATTCTGAACCCCATATTTTCATTGTGGTCTCAGACCACTGTGATCTCTCTTGTTTCACCTTTTAACTGAATTCTGTTAAACAGACATGAAGGTTTTCTCTGGTTAGATAATCTGTGTTGTGTGACAGTGTGTATTATCTGCCTGCGTGTGTATGTTTGTGACTACCTTGTTTAGTATATTCCAGCTCTGTTGTTTACATACCACCAATAAAACTCAGCACAGAATGTCGTACATTGGAAGGATGAGTGAGTGAGTATCAAAGCTTTGGTAAATGAGGTATGGAAAAAAACATGAACATTTCCGATCATTGTCATAGCTGAATGATCAGCACCATCTTCCTTGTTTCAAACAAACATTCATTGTGTCTGTCTCCACACCATGTCATATTTACATGTCTTTTTGATAATGTGTAACAGCTAATGTTGGCATGTGTTTGTGTTTACTATCCTCATCTGTTTGGAGTGTGTTGAGAGGCAGTGCGTTTTACGAGTACAGGGTTGTGTTTGCGACGCTCTATATTTGTGTGTGGAAAGACCTTTACGGCCATTAGCACCTGAGCATGGAGGCACAAAAGCACACTTTTTGGTCTATTGACTTCACTTGCATGTACCGCGTAGTGTCGTGTACAAGACAGCAGGACTCAACGAGACTAAACATCTAATGCAGTCCGCCTTACAGGGTGAAGCATTTTGTCACGAGTGGATCTGATTGGCTAATGCCATATCAAGGATATAGGATCCCTGTGACTAATTTCCCTGCTAATGTCTGGACATGGCATCTATTCTTTTCCTGATTATCCTCTTATATATATATAATGGAAAGAACTGTTATGTTAACTTCATGAAACATAGTAGTAGTAACAATTAAATACATATTTATATAGCCATTTTTGCTTTCATCAGAGACTCGATTAAAATGTTCATATTCCTGCGAATTGCAAGATAAGGAGGGGTCGCGAAACTAGTCTGATGACAATCTTTAAGAACATTTACATTTAGTGATTTTGCAGACACTTTTATCCAAAGTGACAAGCAAAAGATGCAAAATCATCATGCTATTCAAAATATCAACCAGCCCTAAAACATACATTTTAACACAAACTTATCCGCAAACGCTCCTGCATGTGAACACAACCACTTTTCACAGTCTAATTTGGTCACAGTGGTTTATTATGTGGCTCCTGGCTTTACCTGGCAACATGACTCTAATTTTAGCCTCCATGGGGCTTCTTGTTAACACAGTCAAGGCAGCAAGGCCTTTACTGTCCTATTAACTACTGTACCCCGCAAGAGAGGGGGATGAGCAGAGGGGGAGAAGGCCTGTCTTTATAACCTCGTCCACAGAGGCATCCCTGTCTGTCCCGGGACCTGAGAGCTTTTAAAACATAGGCTATACATTTTCTGGCCACATCTCTGATAGAACTTCAAACATTTGAAGACACTTGAAGACACTTGTAACAAACCATAAATGAGATCTTTTAAATATCTCATTTTATTCTACAAGAAAAATAACCAATCTCTGAGATTTATTGAAGAGCAAACCAGTATTTTGCATGTCTCCTCTGGAGTTTCAGCAGCGATTTTAACATTGTGCTCTGATCTGACAACATACAGTATCCAAAATTAAAAGCTTGATTTTTCAATACCACCATTTTTCTTTTTTAAGAAATTCTTTCTAGGACATAATTATCTGAGCTAATTATCTCTATACACTTAGGCCTACATGTCAACAATAATCTCATTTGTTTCTATTTTTATTTCTCCTATAAGTAATTTAAGAAGAAGCATCTACGAAAAAGTTAATACTTAATGAAGTACTAAGAACTCCATTAATCCATTACAGAGCTATGAAATAGTAATGCCTGAGCAAAAAACATTTTCTCAGTAAAGTGTTGCCATGAAACACCCTAAGTACTCATGCTTTTCATAATTACATTTTACCCCTGGAGTTGTATTTTAGTCTGTTCTCACTCAAACCCGATTGGATCGCTTCAGAAAACATAGATTAAACTACTTTAGTCATGTGGATTACTTTTACGCTGCTTTTATGTGCTTTTATGTACTTTATTAAGCTTGATAGGAGGGTTTGCAGAAGACATGTGCTGGCTGCCTATGTCTCGAGCTACTCTGGCTACTAGTGTGTTATGCGCTGTGTTTAATGTGGGAATGGAAACAGATATCATCAGTGTGACAGCACTCTTTCGTTTAAAAGGAGGAAAAAACAACATTTCATCTCTCATCTCTCAATTAAGGCCCTCTCTGCCAAAATTTAAACAAGAGACCTGGCATCCCGGCCTGCGAGTTTAAACTAGAACGCTTTTGTTTTGTTTGATTGCTCTTGTGTAAACTTTAATTTCGAAGAGATGTAAGATGACATGATACAACAGGGAGAGAGAGGAGATGGGGGGAACAGGAAATAGAAAGAGAGATGGAGTACAGAAAGAAAGCAGAAATAAGAATGAAAGAGTAAGAAAGAGATGATAAGAGAAGAGAAGAGAACTGAACAGAAAATGAATAGAACTGGCCTGAAATGAACAGATCGAAACTAAAGTGAACTGAAGAAAACTGAAGAGAACAGAAAGTGAACTGAAGTGAACAGAGCAGAATTGAATAGAAATAAAGTGGACAGTGCAGAACAGACGAGAGAACAGAACTTATAACAAATCAACTAATCTGAACAGAACTGAACCTAAATAAACAGAAATAAACAGAGGTCAAGAGAATTGAAAATAAATGAACAGACCTAAAAATTAAGTTAAAATGAATTTTAAGTGAACATTAGAAAGTGAACAGACAAGAATAGAAATGAAGTGAAAAGAGCAGAATAGAAATGGACAGAAGAAAAGTAAATTGAATGGAAGTGAAGTGAACTGAACAAAACAGAGTTTAATTAACTGAACAGAACTGAAATCAACAGAATAGAGCTGAACATAATTGAAGTGAAATAAACAGAAATGAACTGAACAGTAGTAAAAAGAGCAGAACTGATTTGTGGCAGGGCGGAGGGCAGGGCCGGGTCATAAACACACACACACACATGATGGACATGTCCGCTAACGATCTCTCTCTCCCGCACTATACTCTGCAGTCGACCTTTAAACCTCAGCGGCTTGATTAGCCCAATATGGGACCGGGTGTGTATGATCACGACCCGGCCCCACCCTCCGCCCTGCCACATGATTTTAACAGAAATGTAAGCGCAGCCGTAGTTCTAGCGGGAAGACTAGCAGCTGTACATCATCGCACCTTTAGCTGGTGTGCTAACAAGGCAACCTCCACCACCCCACCGCCACCAGTTGAGTCCCCTCCGGCATGTGGGTAGGCTCCTCACCCCTGCCTCCTATCTCCGGCAGGATATGACGGTTCTGAGTACAACTTCTTCGCCATATGGGACTTACTTCAATGAGAGACTTTACATTTCTGTTTTATATTCATCAAATAAATTTCACTCAAGTCTGCGAGTCTTCCTGAAAGAACAGACGTGAACTTAACTGAACTGAAGTGAGCTTAAGTGAGCTGAAAAGGGCTAAGTTTCCCAAAAGCATCACAAGCTTAAGTTGTTTGTAGAGACCTTTGGTACCAATGGTTTCTACGATCTACTTAGGCTTACGATGCTTTTGAGAAACGCAGCCCAGAAATGTAAGTGCAGTGTAGTTCTAGTGAGAAGAATAGCAGCTGCACATCATCGCACCATTAGCTGGGTAATTCCAAGCCAATCACATGTAAGCCATTGCTTTATAGGTCTGCTCACAATCTATCACATTGCTGTTTCAGTGTGCTAACACGGCAACCTCCACCACCCCACCACCACCAGTTGAGTCCCGTCCTGTACGGGGGTAGGCTCCTGGCTTCTGCCTCCTATCTTCGGCAGGATCTGATGGTTCCGAGTACAACAATTTCGGACAGCCAGACGGGGTTTATGCCAAAGAGAGACACTACATTCCTGTTTTATATTCATCAAATAAATGTCATCTAAAACTTTACTCAAATCTGCCAGTCTTCCTGATAGAACTGAATAGAAGTGAACAAAACTGAACTAGACTGAACAAAATAAACTGAACTGAAGCGAGATGAACAGAATAGAAATTAACAGAACAGAAGTGAACTGAACTGAAGTGAACAGAAGAGAACTAAAGTGAGCTGAACAGAATTAACTGAATAGAAGTGAACAGAATAGAAGTGAACTGAAATTAACTCCACTGAACTGCACTAAACAGAACAGAACTCAATAGAAGTGATGACTCTCTCTTTAAAATTGACCTCTGTTACAACATCGCTCCTCTGTCACCGTGGTGATACAGAACATTCCTTCCTTCTACAACTACATGACTTCTCTACTCCCATTCTAATGGTGGAATGAGAGGAAAGAAGCAGGCAAAAGATAAATAAACAGCAGCGGCAGTGCAGGCATTCATAAAAAAACACCAAATGATCAACACATTGAGTCCAGCTGCCAGCTTCAAGAGAGAAAACAAATAAGAATGGAAATGAAAAGACAGAGGAACTGCAGTAAATTGCTCTTTAATCAGCTCAACATTAGCCAGTCTTAAATCAATTAAAGCTTTAACTTGTTAACATGTGACATCTGGAAGTTTCAAACAACTTCCTACACAAGATCAGTCAGACAGACAAGCCGCTGCACTGATTTCCGTACATTTCAAAGAGCTTGCCGCGTTAGTTTGCACTCCTACTGTCTGTTTGAAGACACTTTGAGTGTGTGTGTGTGTGTGTGTGTGTGTGTGAGCATATTAAAGTGGTGCTCACTAGAGCAAGCATCACTATTACTATTGCACTTAGGGTTAGAGATTTGAACACATCCTAAACCATTTGTGCTGCAGGCATGATTGATACTTAATTTTAGCAGCTTGATGAGAAAAGTGAGCTATTCATTTTCTAAACAATCAGACTTGCGATTTTCACCTGGAGGATGATAAAAATCCCATACACTTACAGTGAATGAGTGACCAGACTTGGGAGGCGGCTTTTTTGACTTGGGACAGTAACCACCTAACAACCACCCAGAACACCCTTGTAACCACTCAGAACACTTCAATAACTGCATGGCAATACACTAACCTCAGAAAACCTTAGCAATGACTTGACAACCACCCACTCAGCAAGCATCACTATTTTCTTAAACAACAACAACAAAAAAACTATTCCAGTTAAACTAAGTTTACATTCTCAGGATACAGCTTACAACAACAAATGGGGTAAATGCAGATGCAAATTACATGCAGAACATTTATCATAAAGTATTATGGGAACTTTTACAGAAAGAAGCAAGTCAAAAAGTTTAAGCAGAACAGACTGGTGAGAAAATGAAAAAGATGAGAACAAAAGAGGATGTCAAAGGGACAAGAGAGGCAGATTAAAGGAAAATGTCATCATAAACTGGCATGATTCATTTAGCCTTTCAAAAGGTCAATAGTTCTAGTGGTTTCCATCTACACTTGACATAATGCACACAGATGATGTGCCAAAGTGAAACATGAGGGGTAATTTGAGACAAAATATGACATTCAAGCACCAATGAGAAAGAATGAGATTTTGACGATAATATAAGAATGAAACAGATCAGCATAAATTAGAAAGAGCAGGAAACATGTGGGATGCTATGACAAAAAGCCATATGTCATCTTCTTTATGAATAAATGCACTATCAAGATTTTGGTCAATCCAGAGAAGTGTTTAAAGGAATGTTCCAGGTTTAATAGAGGTTCAAGGAATAGTTCACCTAAAAATGAAATGGTATCATAATTTATTTCCCAATCCTTTTGTTCCAAACTCATATTATTTTTTCTTATGCAGTCCGTCTATAAACTGGCACACAATCGCAGTAGATAGTCCCTCATTTTAAAGCCTCAAAAGACTCAAAATTATCATAAAACAAGTCAGAACGATTTGTGCATTATTTTCCAAATCTTCTGAAGACATATGATATGTTCTGGTGAAACAGAACATATCCAGAAATGTAAGGATTTTTTTGTGTGTGTGTGAAAATCTTGACGCCCGTAGTTCATCGGCTGGTTGAGATGCTAACACAGACAGAGCAATGTTTTGAAAGCATCACAGTGTCATAGTGTTTGCACATTTTAAAGGAATCCACCTACAAATGGCTTACTTTAAGTCTCTACAGTATTGTACATATTAAGGTGGAACAGGAAAATGTATTCAGGCTGAACAAATTAAACACTTGAAATGTTACTTTTGTGAGCCCTGAACATTCCTTTAAATTCTACAAAACAAATTACAGAGAGTATGAAAAGAGACAGCTTGCAAGGCAAAGAAGAGGACAGGAGTAGAAAAAACATTTGCTTGATTTCTAAATGCTTCACATTTTCTGTGTCAATCTATTTCTAGGGAGATGTGGAACAGAGGGCTGAGATGAAGAAAGACTGACCAGATTAAAAGCAAGAGTGAAAAGAGAGAAAGAAATGAAGAGAAATGTAGCGAGGCAGACACAAAAACTTTGAAAAAATTGAAAAACAAAACATGAGCAGCAGAGGGTGGGGGGGTGGGGGTTGGTTAGTACAGAAGAGCCCCCTCAGTGCTGTCGATGGCCCTCTTCGGCCTTGTCTTATTTCCCAGAGCCATCAATTAGACTTGTATTTGAGACATTCCACAATAAAGATGTCAAGAAAGCAAGACTATCGCCTCTAGGGAAACAGCCTGGAGTTACTCCAAAGAGACCCACAGCCAAGATAACAGAAAGTACTAAGAGACAGACAAAGCAGAGCAGGTACACTTGTGGCGGGGGGTGTGTGTCTGTGTGTGTATATATATATATATATATATATATATATATATATATATAAGGACAGATGGATGGACGAACAGACAGACAGACAGACAGACAGACAGACAGACAGACTGTCACGAACCCCGCTCCCTCGCTCCGCCCCCTCGAGCTTCCACGCTCGTTCCGCCCCCTCGAGCTCCCACGCTCGTTCCGCCCCCTTGAGCTCGCACGCTCTTTTTGCTCGCTCGAGCCCTCACGCCCACTTTGCTCCTACTCGCTCACATGCTCGTAGGCTATCTCCCTTCCTCGAGTTTCTCAAGCGTTTCCAATCCCCCAGAACATTATGACCACCTGCACTCGCGTCATCTGCACTCCTGCACATTAGTTTCACCTGCACTAGTTCCGTCTCGCTGATTCTGATTACCCCGGCTTTGACCCTACGCTTTCCACGACCTCTCTCTTTGGATTTGCCCCTTTTATATTCTCCGATTCCCCGGCTTCGACCTCTCGCTCCCCTTGACTACTCTTCACTGGATTTGCCCCTTGATTGTACTTTTGCCTGCCTGCAATAAAACGCAGTTTGACTTACATTGTGACTGTCTCTTCTTGTGCGGGTCACAGAATAACCAACCGTTACCGAAGACAGTCACAATGCCCCGCACTGAGGATTCGCGCAGCTCACTAGAGCGGAGGTGCACGTCACATTCGGCGCGAGGAGCTACAGTTTGGAGGCAGGACCGAGCGCTCGCGGCCCAGGGGCAGCAGGTATGTTCTTTGTCTGATTTATGTCACCCTGTTTCACCTGTGTCTGCCCCTGAGCCCGTTTATGCCTCCAGTGCATCCCCGAGCGCCGTAAGCCTTCAACCCCCTGAGAGGTTTGATGGCTCATCGGGCGCTTGCCAAGGGTTGTTTATGCAGGGCAGCGGTTGTAGAACTTTAAACCGTGCCCTTAACATTATGGACCCAGCGGCCCAACTCTTGGTTTTGCGTCAGGGGAGTCAACCCTTGGAGGCTTATGTGGTTGACTTTTGTGCCCTGGCTAACCAGGTGAATTTTCATGAGGTGGCTCTAAAAGACATTTTTCAATATGGACTGAATGAGCCAGCCTCATCATTCATGCCTGGTGGTTGCTGCTCTCTCAACCTGGCTCAGTTTATTGACCTCGCCCTACTGTACGCTGGTTCCTCGTTTACTGTGGGGGAGGCAGACACTGAACCAGCGCTCCACACCGCGGCCCCGTCTCGAAGCCTACCACGGCCCCCGTCTCGAAGCCTACCACGGCCCCCGTCTTGAAGCCTAACACGGCCCTAGCCCTGAAGCCTTACACGGCCCTAGCCCCGAAGCCTGACACGGCCCCAGTCCCGAGGCCTGTCACGGCCCCAGTCCCGAAGCCTGTCACGGCCCTAGTCCCGAAGCCTGTCACGGCCCTAGTCCCGAAGCCTGACACGGCCCCAGTCCCAAGGCCTGTCACGGCCCCAGTCCCGAAGCCTGATACGGCCCTAGCCCCAAAGCCTGACACGGCCCCAGTCCCGAGGCCTGTCACGGCCCCAGTCCCGAAGCCTGTCACGGCCCCAGTCTCGAAGCCTGGCACGGCCAGCGAGTCAACGCCCATGCCTGCCACGGCCAGAGAGTCAGCGCCCATGCCCGCCACGGCCAACGAGCCAGCGCCCATGCCCGCCACGGTCGGCGAGCCAGCGCCTGTAGCCTCGACCGTCCCCATGGCCACGTCCCCTGTTGGCCGAGGATGCAAGAGAAGGAAGAGGGCCCCTTCTCCCCAGTCTCGTCTTGTGCTCAAGACCGCAGAGGTTCCCTCAGAGTCTTCCACAGCTCTACCGACCTCTGCTCCGCCCTCAGAGTCTTCCACGGCTCTGCCGGGTTCTGCTCCGCCCTCAGAGTCTTCCACGGCTCTGCCGGGTTCTGCTCCGCCCCCAGAGTCTTCCGCGGCTCTGCCGGGTTCTGCTCCGCCCCCAGAGTCTTCCACGGCTCTGCCGGGTTCTGCTCCGCCCCCAGAGTCTTCCACGGCTCTGCCAGCCTCTGCTCCGCCCCCAGAGTCTTCCACGGCTCTGCCAGCCTCTGCTCCGCCCCCAGAGTCTTCCACGGCTCTGCCGGGTTCTGCTCCGCCCCCAGAGTCTTCCACGGCTCTGCCGGGTTCTGCTCCGCCCCCAGAGTCTTCCACAGCTCTGCCAGCCTCTGCTCCGCCCCCAGAGTCTTCCACGGCTCTGCCAGCCTCTGCTCGCCCCTCAGAGCCCTTGCGGCCTCCGCCTCTCGAGTCTCCCAAGGCTCCTCCTCCCAAGCCTCCCAGGGCTCCTCTCAAGCCTCCCAGGGCTCTTCCTCTCGAGCCTCCTAAGGCTCCTCCTCTTGAGCCTCCCAGAGTGCCGCCTCTCAGGGCTTCTCCTCCCGAGTCTTTCAAGGCTCCTCCTCCCAAGCCTCCCAGGGCTCCTCTTCTCGAGCCTTCCAAGGCTCCTCCTCCCAAGCCTCCCAGGGCTCCTCCTCTCGAGCCTCTCAGGGCTTCTCCTCTCGAGTCTTTCAGGGCTCCCCCTCCCAAGCCTCTCAGGGCTCCGTCCCTCGAGTCTTTCATGGCTCCACCCCTCAAGCCTCTCAAGGCTTCGCCTCTCGAGTCTCTCAGGGCTCCTCCCCCTCTCAAGCCTCTCAGGGCTTCCCCTCTCGAGTCTCTCAGGGCTCCTCCTCTCAAGTCTTTCAAGGCTCCACCCCCTTCCAAGCCTCTCAGGGCTTCGTCTCTCGAGTCTTCCAGGGCTCCTCCTCCTCCCGAGCCTCTCGGGGCTCCGTCTCTTGAGTCTTTCATGGCTCCCCCCCTCGAGCCTCTCGAGCCTTCCAGGGCCCCACCTCTAGAGCCTCTCGAGTCTTCCACGACCTTTTTCCCCGAGCCTCTCACGGCTCTACTCCCAGAGACTCCAGAGCTTCCTAGGGCTCCGCCTCTCAAGCCTCCTACGGCTCTGCCTCCCGAGCCTCCTACGGCTCCGCCTCCCGAGCCTCCCACGGCTCCACCTCCCGAGCCCCTCACGGCTCTGCTCCCAAAGACTCCAGAGCTTTCTATGGCTCCGCCTCTCAGGCCTCCTACGGCTCTACCCCCCGAGACTACAGAGCCTGCCAGGTCGTCGCCTCGGGGACCTCCCATGGCGCCACCTCCATTGGCTCCACCTCCTGAGCCTTCCAGGCCTTCCCCCCTAAAGCCTCCTTCGGCTCCACCTCCAGAGCCTTTCAGGCCTTCGCCCCTAAAGCCTCCTTCGGCTCCACCTCCAGAGCCTTCCAGAACCCCACCTCCAGAGCCGCCTACGCCTTTCACGGCTCAGCCCGGACTTCCTGACCCTCTCCCTGTCCCTGGCATCCAGACCCTATTCCTGTCCTGTGGTCACCTTCCAGACCCCCGGACCCAGTCCCTGTCCTCCAGTCGCCTTCCAGACCCCCTGACCCTGTCTCTGCCCTACGGCTGCCCCCTAGATCTCCTGACCACCCGCCTGTCCGCTATGTTCCCCCAGACCTTGCCTTGATACTGCCCATTGACCCCATGGACTGTCTCATTTCCCTCTGTGCCCCTTGGACTGCCCTCAATTTTGTTTGTGTGTTTTGTGGGTTGCCTGTTCAGGGTTTTTTGTTTGTTGGGTTCGTCCAGCACCACTTCCTCGCAACCGAGCGCGGCCGTCAGGAGCCGTCCGTTTAAGAGGGGGGAGTACTGTCACGAACCCCGCTCCCTCGCTCCGCCCCTCGAGCTTCCACGCTCGTTCTGCCCCCTTGAGCTCCCACGCTCGTTCCGCCCCCTCGAGCTCGCACGCTCTTTTTGCTCGCTCGAGCCCTCACGCCCACTTTGCTCCTACTCGCTCACATGCTCGTAGGCTATCTCCCTTCCTCGAGTTTCTCACGCGTTTCCAATCCCCCAGAACATTATGACCACCTGCACTCGCGTCATCTGCACTCCTGCACATTAGTTTCACCTGCACTCGTCTCATCACCTGTCATGGTTTACACTTGCACTCGCCCCTATATATATCACTACCCTTTCGTCTCACGGTTGTTGGTTATTGTGTTTAGTTTCCTGTCTCTTTGCCCCCCGCTAGTCTCGTCTAGTTTAGTACTCCTCTCGTTTACCCCTTAGCTTGCCAGCTCCCCTTGTTCCCCTGTCTTTTGCTCCCACTAGTTCCATCTCGCTGATTCTGATTACCCCGGCTTTGACCCTACGCTTTCCACGACCTCTCTCTTTGGATTTGCCCCTTTTATATTCTCCGATTCCCCGGCTTCGACCTCTCGCTCCCCTTGACTACTCTTCACTGGATTTGCCCCTTGTTTGTACTTTTGCCTGCCTGCAATAAAACGCAGTTTGACTTACATTGTGACTGTCTCTTCTTGTGCGGGTCACACAGACAGACAGACAGACAGACAGACAGACAGACACAGATAGATAGATAGATAGATAGATAGATAGATAGATAGATAGATAGATAGATAGATAGATAGATAGATAGATAGATAGATAGATAGATAGATAATACTGCTTATTAATCATTAATTAATACAATTAATAATTATTAATTAAATTACATATATTAGGGCAGACAGTCAGACACACAGAAAGACAGTTAGATAGATAAAACATTAACTGATTATTAATTAATTAATGATTATTAATTATATACATTAGGACAGACTGATTATATATTATTTATTTATTAATTAATTAAATAAATATAATACATTATATTAGGACAGACAGACAGACAGGCAGATAGATAGACAGACAGACAGACAGACAGACAGACAGACAGATAGATAGATAGATAATACTGCTTATTAATCATTAATTAATACAATTAATAATTATTAATGAATTTACATAGATTAGGGCAGACAGTCAGACAAACAGAAAGACAGTTAGATAGATAAAACATTAACTAATTATTAATTAGTTAATGATTATTAACTAAATATACATTAGGACAGACAGACAGACTGATTATATATATTAATTATTTATTAATTAATAATTATGAATTATATTTGTATTATGGATGGACAAACAGAGAGCTATATTATATATTAATTAATTATTAATTAATAATGATTAGTTATGTATATTAGGACAGACAGACAGGTAGATAGGTTATATATAAATTAATTATGAATTAGTTAATTCATAATTCATAATTATATATATATATATGAGGACAGACAGAGTCAAACAGATGGATTAATTAATTAATAATATATCTGTCTAACTGTCTGTCTTTCCTAATATATATAATTAATTAATATTAATTGTATATATATTAGGACAAACTGAGGGACGGACAGATTGATGGATAGATTAATATATAATGACATAATTAACATTTTTGGTTTAACTATTCCTTTTAAAGTTAAAGAGAAGAAAGTGGGTGGTAGAGAGACAAATTTAGAAAATAAAAACTGTTATTGGAATCGTGTAATTTGAGGTAAAGGTCTCTGCAGATCTGAGTCCTGCTGTCCTGCTCTGGGATCCATCATCATTAGAGTGTCTAATGAAAAATTATGAGCACAGCACCCTGAAAATAAGTAACACTACCGGCTCTGAAAGCACTCTGAGCCCATATTTGCTTTGGATTATGAGAGCTAAGAAGAGATGACAGGAGAGCAGCCCAAGTTCTTCATCCAGCTGTTCAGACTCTCTCTTTCTCTCTCTTGTGACAGTGATGTTTGTAATACATAGTCACCGTGTCACCAAAGAGCCACCACACATCAGTTTGTTAAACAAAAAACACATCTGTACTCACTTATAGGGCCAACACAGACAGACTAGGCAAAGCTTTGCAACAAAAAAAACACACTTTTTAACAAATTCCTCAATCCCCACAGCAATCCAGAGAAACCATGACTCTCCGGGTCATGGAATTTCATCTTTGAACTATTACAATAAATATGAGATGGCAAGTTATTAATTTTCTCTCAGCCTTTTCTTTTCCTACTTCCATTTTTAACCACTAATATAAACATCAGACCTGACTGCCGAATTCTGGGAATGTGATGCGATTGCGCCACTGGTGACATTTGGGTGACATATTTAAGAGAAGAAAATAATTGCAAGGCTCGTGTTGGCGTGCTCCTGTCAGAACGTACCGGAACACTGGTGCTAGACGTGGCTCGGCTTGCCTTTTCTAAGGCACAGTGCGGAAAGAGGCTGGAAGTTTGCTGAAGCAGATTTGTTTACATTTACAGAAGGGTCATTACAGAGGTTGTTAGCCGGGCAAAGAGATGACGAGAGACTAGCTCATCGGCTAGCTCAGACTAGCTAAAGTCCATCAGCAGAGCCAACTGAGTGTGTATTTGCGTGTGGGAATGTTTCTCCATTCTAAAACCTAGTAAGCTGCCTTGGTGCCTAAAGTCTATACAGGCAGCTTCCTTCTAAAGGCTGTTCACATATAAAGCATTTTAATAATTTTTTTTGCATACATCTGCACTATTTTTCAAATGTTTTATATGTAAACATGCGCTTAATGGATGTCTTTGAGCGTTGTGCCATGTCTTGCCCTTTTTTCAGCATCTTGACACTATGTCAAGTTAAAAATATTTTTTAAAAACATGTTTTGAGATACCTGCGTTCTGTTAAATATGTTGCACTGCATCAAGGTTTTTTTAGCACAAGAACGAACGGCCCTTAAAGCAGCATCCTACCCGAAATGGGACCTCATAAGTGACATGACTCACAATTGTTTTGATGTGATATGAGGTGAGTCTATAAAAACTATTTTACCCAAAATGTGTGTGTATATTTATGCTTATTAGAGGCAGGAGGCAGCTAGCTAGATTTTGATACTGAATGTGCATTTGTTTCCATTGGGCAACACTTTTAGCATCTTACCGAGACAGTTGTGCCCATCATCTGCTAGCTTGAAACCATCGTAGCACATGCACCTGTAGTTTCCAGGGATGTTAATGCAGTCATGCACACAACCACCATTGTAGTCGTTTTCACACTCGTCCATATCTGAAATACATGGCACAAAGACACAAACGTAAACATTGTAAGTCTAGAGGTATCATTAATGTTTAAATGATGTCTTATTACACAAATACAGTATGAGCAATAGCAAGCACCACTCAAATGTCAAATCTGTACATGATACTAAACAGAGGTTAAATAAGGATTCAAAACAGTTGGTGTATGTAACAAGGCAGAGAAAGGCCTGCATTGCCTCTATGAGTTTGTAAAGCCGTCAGACATAAGTGGAGTACAATAAACATAATATTTCTCTCACTTTCACTCACACAGATAAACACCTCAGCATCAGAAAAGTGTCCGTCTTCCTTTAGACAATGTCAGCAGGTGTCTGCTTTATGTTCCGTGCTACCTCGAGGTATGTGTGTTTTTGTCGCACTGTGCAATTGTGCAATTCCAGTTATGAGGACACTTTTATTTTTCTATTTAATCATACACAAACTATTCATATCATTCTTTTGAAAATGTATTCAGACAGTCACAATTTCAAACTGACACACATTAGCACGTACATACTCATGCCACAGACACAAATCATGCACACATGTACATATACACCAAAATTATGGAGGTATAAATACTTCTCCACTGTTTTATTTGTTATATATTTATTTTCTCTATCAAAGACCAGAACGAAGTTTTGGTTTTGTCTTATTTTGAAAGAAATTGTTCCATAGTACACAAACACCAAGCCAACTCATCACTAAAACATCCAAAAATGTGCTGGAGTAAATAAGAAGGGATCATGTCTCATTACTGTTTTCCCAAACTGGATCTGTCAAAAATAGTCAGGGGGTCTCCAAGAAACTCCTGAATCGTGAACCAACATGTCACCAAAAATCATGGCAGGTGATAAAGAGCCAAATCAGCAACAAAGATACATTTTAAAATGTTTAACAAGAAATGCAGAGTATGCTATTCTTATGTATGGCTGGCAATTATTAGTTTTAATTAGACCACCACTATTAGACCACTGTTAAATGAGAAATAGTGATGTACTGTAGTTATTCACCAAGAATTTACACTATGGTGGGGGACGCTTCGTGAACAGTTTGGGGTTATCAAAGGGGTCCTTGGTTTAAAAAAGTTTGAGAAACCCTTGTCTAGTGTGCATGCTAAATGCCGAAGAGCCCTTTATCCACAGGAAGAAAAAAGAGGCAAGTCAAGTATGTAGGGATAAAGGAAAAGAGTAAGACAGATGGATGGAGAGCGAGACCCCTAAAGGAAATTAGACAGAGAAATGGGTGACAGATTTTAATGAACAATCCCCCTGTGTTGGTTAAAGTTCAGATGCTGGATTCTGAACTCAAGATCTCACAGTAATGTTCTTCTTTATAATAACAAACAGCAAGATCATCAGCAGCGTTATACAGCAAAAACATCCGAGCGCTGTGAGAAGGGTGCGAGTCAAGGCATTAACTCTTTCTAACTGATTGTGAATGAAGGTGAGCATGGCTAACAAGGTTTGTATGGGGTGTCGGGTTGCCAGTGGAGGTGTGAGAGGGACAGGGTTGTTAAATGAATGGATGGCCAGTCAGTTTCCAGCTGACACACTTCCTGCCCTAGAGCTGTTGTTGACATCAGCCGACAGATTTGGGCTGCCGCTTGCTGCCGTTTCCACAATCGGCCCATGCACATCTCTAATCGAAGGAGAAGTGTTTACATTCAACATCCCATCAAGCAGATTAGATTAGATTAGGCAACTTCGCTAACACCTCAGCGGGGGTATAGCTGGCAGGGGGCAACACCTCCAAAACCCTACAGTCCAACAGCCAAAATCCACACAGTGCCATGTGGAGAGAAGGAGAAGAGGAGGGGATTTCTCAAAAGAGCTGATGAGTTACTAATTACTAATTTACTAACACCTCACTAATGTGTTTCTGTAAATTTCTTCACTTCTCATGTAATCAGACATTCAGTTCGCCCAGCTTTGGCTGCTGTGCAGATGAGTTATCATAGCTACTGGTTGCATGCATATTTGAATACCTTGCTAAGGCAAGCATTACTATTGCTATCAGGGCTCAACAACAAGAATGGCTCACTGGCTCAGGGCCAATGTGAGAGCGTTTTTGGCCAGTTAATGAAACTTTCACTAGCCCTGCGTGCCAGTGAAACAGTAGCAAGCTAGTATGTGATAACTGTGCAGTGTGTAAATCTCATTCTCCTGGCCTTAAGAAATGCACTAGCGACCGAGGCTAGTGACCATGGCTTTTATAGCCTCCTTGCTAGTGCGTCTGGCTCCCATGCCTGGGATCGGCAGTTCGAATCCCGCTCTGGACGGATCGAGTAGTACCAGTGACACTGGTGCCATGACTCGGATGGGAGTGAGGTTGGTGCACTGGTTGCCAGATGAAAACTAAGGCATTTAATCATGTTCCTGGATTGTAGTAAGCAATATTCTTACCATTGGAGGAATTCAAGCTTGAAGCACCACGTGTTTTCAGCCGGGGGCAGTAAGCAAAACTCCAGAGAACAAAGCACAATCAAGCTTGCTTGAACCTAGCAACAGCACAAGATGAAAATATGTTCTTGCATTCAAACACAGCTGGACATAGCACAGCTCCAAATGCAGGGATCCCTAAACATGTTTTTAAGTTTCAAACTACATTTAACTTGACACAACAACAAAAACGTTGTGTTCATGATGCAACGTAACCAAAGACGCTCCAAAAGAGTGCGTCTGACATATGTGTGCATTGATGTGTCCTTATAAAAGCACTTATAATAAATTCTCTTGGAAAGCAGAGGTGGGTAGTAACGCACTACATTTACTTCTCCGTGGTGCATTATGGGCAATTAAGCATTGTCGAGTGTACACTGAATCTACACAAAAAAATTAGAATGCATTGTGGGTAAGAATGAGTGAACAAAAGTGGGGAACGAGTGGCTCACTCAGAATTCAGACACTCATACAAAATGGCAGACACCCAAATTAGTGCACTATATAGTGGATAGGGGGCGGTTGCAGACACAGCGAGTGTTCCGCGACTGGGGTTGGTGCCCTACACAGGCTGCGTACTCTGCATTTAGAGAGCGGCGGTACTGCTGTACAGAATTATCTAAATTCTTCGACAATGAAAACTGTAACTACACTGAAAGAAGAATCCATGCAGGACTTTAAAAGTAATGAAATACCGAAAGTGTGCATTAATAAAGCATGATCTTGCTTTGGTTTATATTTCAGCATTACCTATAATGTTTCTGTGGGATATTTTCACGTTTTCACCGCAATAATTACTAAAAAGGTTTCCAAACCTCTCTTCTTATTGACAAATTCATCCAGATCTGACAAGAGCCCTTAAAGGGATAGTTCACCCAAAAATTACAATTCTCATTATTTACTCACCCTCATGCAATCCCAGATGTGTATGACTTTCTTTCATCTGCTGAACACAATTGAAGATTTTTAGAAGAATTTTTCAGCTCTTTTGGTCCATAAAATGCAAGTGAATGGGTTCCAACATTTTAAATAAAAAAGAAAATAAGTCAACATAAAAGTAATCCATAAGACTCCAGTGGTTAAATCAATCACTATGTCTGAATATACATACTTCCCTACTATACAGTATGCCAAAAAACAGTATGCAAGTGAAGTAGTATGTCAGAATCCATAGTATTCATGGTAAGCAAGAAAAATGCCCGGATGACCACTATCATATCACTTATGAAGATATAGATTTAACTACTGGAATCTTATGGATAACATTTATACTGCCTTTATGTGCTTTTTGGAGCATCAAAATTTTGGCACCCATTCACTTGCATTGTACTGACCTACAGACCTTAAAATCTTAATTTGTGTTCTGCAGAGGAAGTCATACATATCTGGGATGGCATGAGGGTGAGTAAATTATGTTTTGAACTTGGGTGAACATTACCTTTAAAGTGATAGCTCAGCCATAATTTAATATTCTGTCATCATTTACCTACCCTCATTTTGTTCCAAACCTGTATGGCCTTCTGTATTCTGTGGAACACAATAGATGTTAGACAGAATGTTAGAGACTGACAGTCTCAGTCACCATTCACTTTCAAAATATACAGAAAAAAATACACATTCATTGAAAGTAAAAAGTGACTCAAACAAACATTCTGTCTAATATCTCCTTATTATGTTGCATGGAAGAAAGAAAGCCATAGGGGTTTGGAACAACATGATGGTGAATGATGACAGAATTTCCATTATTAATAATAATAATAATAATTATGTAATACATGTTAAATATTATGTAATGGAATATAGTGGAGTTAATGTCTATTATGTCATTTGTGAAATTAACAAGATACTCACTACTTGAGTACTCTTATAATTGGATATTTATTATTTTTTTTTTTTAAAGTAATTGTACTTTTACTTGAGTACAGTTTTTGGCTATTCTGCTGTGGACTGTAGGCCAATGATAGGCTTAAGATCAATTATATGGAAATAAACAATACATTTATTTTTAAAGCCACCATTTGCATGGTTTATCAATGCTTTATTCGTCTGCAAAGAATAATGTAATGCATTTTATTTATTTAAATTATATTTATAATTATTGAATCATTATATATTAAATTAATTGTGTTATTTGGGAGAAATTCTCTGCAAATATTTAAATATGTGATTAATTGCGATTAATTTGATTTAAATTCATTTTAATTTAATTGGCATGTCTTGTAATTAATTTGAACAGAAAATTATGTTTTTATTCCAAGCAAACTTAAATATTTGGTTTAACATTTTGTAGAGCCCTGACTATTGCTCACACTTTTTGTATCCAGGAAGTCGGTATGATAAAATGGGCAACAAAAAAATCTCTCAGACTTGCACTGTGGGACTGACTTGAATCATATCTAGGGACCAAAATATTAAAGAATTGGGAAAGGCCTTGGGCCAGTAAGTAAATACTTAGCAACCACCAAAAACCCCATAGAAACCACCTAGCAACGCCCTAGCAACATCCCAGAACACCCTAGGATTGTCATGGCTTTTTGCTGTTAGTCTTACACAGCAGTCTAGGCCACAGTACCGAAATGAGATATTCCTCCCTTGTGTTGTAGGACATTCTTATAAGTTACAGGGCAAATGTGAGTTGTCATAGGCAATGCAAGTGTCTAAAATAGCACCTAATAAACATCAATACAAATAAGAATTTCTTCAATAGATTTAAATGCCATTATGTTTTTAAGCCGTTTTACTGGGTGTGTCTATGTGTAGATATATGTGCGTGTGTGTGGCATCATATAAGGCAGCAAGGAATCTGAAGTACCTTTGAGGGGAGAGTCTATGATGAACGGTGGGCACATTCAGCCAGCCAATCAGAGCATCGGCAGTTCTGTGACGAGTCAGCAGACACCAGGCAGACAATGGCCTACTAATGGACCGACACCTTCTTCTCTCACTCCATTTATCTGTCTCCTCCTTATAACCACCCCACACCCTCCCTCCACCCCACCACCTTTTCCATTGCATTCTCATTCAAGCATATTAACACAGACTTGGAAATTCAATTACACACACACAACACTATATATCCACACCCTCCAAGAGACTGGGGCACTTTTAAACTGCGACAATCAACTAACCTGTTTCACAGAGATAAAAAGCAATGGAGAGTAAGAGAAAGAGATACAAAAAGAAAGCTAAGATAGACAGACAATGCACTTATCTATACTTTATTTTATACTGACTGGTCCATTGGTCACATTTAAAGGCTATGCCTAATCACTTACTCCACCCCTTTAAATAAACAACAACAGTGAATGAATCACTCTTTGTTCTGGCATCATGGGGGCTTTGTGATCTGTGTGGAATGGGGGTTCCCTTTCATGCTCTGCCCACTTACGAATCTCATCAACTCATCAATAACCCGGTCAATAAAATCCAATAGGGTTTCCAAGAAAATGCAATGTCATAACATCTTATGCTCCCTCAACATTATATAAACCTTCCCTCTGGGTTTAACGGCATTATAATTCCATTATGCTGTCTAGTGTAGGAAATTATATTAGAAATACTTTCAGGTGTGAGCTTAAATTATATATATACAGTAGCTCCCTACAATAATGAAAAATCAATAATGCACTGCACATTGGTGAGTCATCATTCAGTTAACTCATGAGAAGCTTTGCTCCAAAACCTACCTACAGTAGTGAACTGCCTCACTTTCTGCTGTCTACATCAGCAGCTACTTTCTAAGGGGCCTTTCATAAATATTGCACTCTTGCATTTCATCTGCTCTGCTTTTGAATTGTTGGTCTATGTACAAATGCTTTAGAAAGATACTTTGCATCTCACTGTTTGCATCTGAGTCTTGAGCTATGAGCGTTGAAACCATAACTATAAAAGTGCATCTTGATAAAGCAAATATAAGCAATGCGCACATTTTCTCTTTTGGCGAAAATTGAGAAAGAGACACACAAATATGTATTTAAGAACACAAGAATCTAGACCGGAATTAACAATTACAGTACTGAGAGACTTATAGACTGATTCTGGCATACTCAGAACCCAGCAATCTTTCAGAAGAAACTGTCATATCTGTGTTCAGGTTCACTAAAAGAGAAGACGCATTTACAATCTGAATTTATAAGACACAATTACAAGCAGAAGAATTCATAAACACTTCAAAAAATCTGTTGTGATGTTGGAGTGTTCCTCTTCTCGTATAATTACTCGCTGGAAATTTACAGTAAAAAATATGCTGTTGTGCAATGTTTTCTTTTTTCAAATCAGTACAGTACAAAGGGTTTACTTCTATGCTTCTGAAATAAAATTTAAAAAAATGCCCTTGTTGAATTAATGTAAAATACCTTAATGGCCTTAAAAATAGGCTTCATTTTCGATATGCAAATTAGAATAAGTTTTTTGTTTTTTTGTCATTTCAACCACCTGGCTAATATCGAGTAGGTCCCTCTCATGCCACCAAAACAGCACTGTCATGTCAAGGCATGGACTCCACAAGACCTCTGAAGGCGTCCTGTGTTATCTGGCACCAATATGTTAGCAGTAGATCCTTTAAGTCCTGTAAGTTGTGAGGTGGGGCCTCCATGCTCAATCGGAATGAGATTTGGGGAAATTGGAGGCCAAGTCAACACCTTGAACTCATTGTCGTGTTTCACAAACCATTCCTGATAATTTTTTCAGTGTGGTAGGGCACATTATCCGTCTGAAAGAGGCGACTGCCATCAGGGAATACCGTTGACATGAAGGGATGTAAGTGGTCTGCAACAATCTGTAGGTAGGTGGTACGTGTCATAGTAACATCCACATGAATGCCAGGACCCAAGGTTTCCCAGCAGAACACTGCCCAGAGCATCACACAGCCTCTGCCGGCCTGCCTTCTTCCCATGGTGCATCCTGCTACCATCTCTTCCCCAGGTAAATGATGCACCTGCACCAGGTTCGTCCACATGATCTAAAAGAAAACGTGATTCATCAGACCAAGCCACCTTCTTCCATTGCTCCATGGTCCAGATCTGACGCTCACATGCCCATTGTAGGTGCTGTCGGTGGTAGACAGGGGTCAGCATGGGCACTCTGATCAGTCTGCGGCTACACAGCCCCATACGCAGCAAGCTGCGATGCACTGTGTGTTCTGACATCTTTCTATCATGGCCAGCATTACGTTTTTCCGGCAATTTGTGCTACAGTAGCTCTTCTATGGGATCGGACCAGACAGGCTAACCTTCGCTCGCCACGCGCATCAATGAGCCTTTGGCGCCCATGACCCTCTCACCGGTTCACCGGTTGTCTTTCCTTGGACCACTTTTGGTAGGCACTAACCACTGCATACCGGGAACATCCCACAAAACCTGCCATTTTCGAGCTGCTCTGACCCAGTCATTTACCCATCACAATTTGGCCCTTGAAAGTCACTCAGATCCTTACACTTGCCCATTTTTCCTGCTTCCAACACATTCAATTTTTAAAAATGTTCTGTGTCAAATGTCTTGTTTTTTAGTTGCCTCAGTATGTAATAGACTGGCATGTCTTAAGGTCAATATTAGGCCAAAAATGGCAAAAAAGAAACAGCTTTCTCTAGAAACTCATCAGTCAATCATTGTTTTGAAGGCTGTACAATGCTTGAAATTGTTGAAAAAAATGAAGATTTCATACAAAGGTCTAACAAGGACAGAAAGAGATGTGGAAGTCCAGATGTACAACTAAACAAGAGGATAAGTACATCAGAGTCTCTAGTTTGAGAAAGAGATGCCTCACATGTCCTCAGCTGACGACTTCATTGAATTCTACCCGCTCAACACCAGTTTCATGAACAACAGTAAAGTGAAGACTCAGGGGTGCAGCATTATGGGAAGAATTGACAATAAAAAGCAACTTTTGAAACAGAAAAACAAAAAGAAAAGGTTTGAGAGGGCAAAGAATCAGACATTGGACAACAGATAATTGGATAAGAGTGTTATGGATCTTAACCCCCATTTTGTGGGATCAGCTAGACTGTAAGGTGTGTGAGAAGTGCCATACAAGACAAACACATCTATGGCAAGTGCTGCAGGAAGCGTGGATGAAATGTCACCTGAGTATCTGGACAAACTGACAGCTAGAATGCTAAAGATCTACAAAGCTGTCATTGCAGCACATGGAGGATTTTTTAGTAGTTTAAGTAGTTCTGAACATTTATGTATTTATTTTTTTTCAATTTTTATAGTAATTTTCCATGTTATTAATATCCTGACTATATGTTGTGATCAGTTAAATGTCACTTTGCTGAATAAAAGTACCAATTTCTATCAATAAGAGCAAAATCAATACATTATTCCAAACTTTTGGCCGCCAGTTTATATATTGAAAACCCATTCTTACGCATTATTCCAGGACCAATTAAAAGTCATTCTCAAAATGAACACAAACATTTCTCATCAAATTTCTCCATGATCAAATTATCAGTGCTAAGCTATCCTTGCTCATTTAATAGCTTTTTACTCTTACAGTATGGCAACATTTGTCTCATTGGGGTCTACTTTTATTCCTCCAAATTATTTTAAAGAGAAACATCTGAGAAAAAGTTGATACATAAACATCTCCATTAAGTTTCCTGATCGTTGAGTGCAGACAAACAACATGACAACATTAGAGTGTAGCAAGTGTTTTCTTAATTTCCTTCAAAGCCAAACATGCCAGTCTTTAATTAGAGGGTGGGTTATGGGGGGTTTAATGGGCTCTTTGCTTCAGACAAAACAACCCCCCTTCCCTTACCATATTACACCACATTACACTGTGGACGGAATGCCCACTCAGAAGAGAGACAGACAGAGAGAGAGAGAGGATAAAGCTCCAAGTAGAAGTAGAAGACTAGTTCATATATGATGTTTAAAGTGATACAATGACCTGCGGTGCTTGTCACTAGTAGTAACATTTAATAGATTAAAAATTTTAATCGAAGTAATTACATGACATGCCGATTAATTAATCAAACTAATTGCATAAAAAAACATTTGTATATTTGTGATCGGATCACCCAAAACACATCTTAATGTTTGCATGGCCTCAGTTGGGGACGAATGGTTGTGAGGTTGATGCAATACAGTCCTGTATTGTGCTCACCACCACAATAGAAAGCAAGAGAGTGCAGACTGCAAGTTGTGTAGTGTACGCTTGGCTTAAGGCTGAGAAGCCTGCCAGGAACAACTTGGGGCACCTTTCTCCCATTGTGGTGGTTTGTTGTCTGTACAGCTGAGCATTGCCCATGCAGCTGGAGGTTCTCTTACTGCCCCCTGCTAAAAAAAAGGTGTTACTTCAACACGTTTGTCCCCTCCACTTTTTGGGCAATAATGATTATATTTTAGGGGCTTTGTTTTGTATAAATAATGCATAATACAGCTTCATGGCTGGTAAGAAATATTTATGGCCTGTACAATCTATCTAGTCACTAGGCATAGTCAGGTGTGGCAAAGACTTCATTTTGTACCCTGGTTAAAAAAGTGTAGCCCTCCAGATTCACGGCAACTGACACCCTCAATGCCTGTGAATCTAGACTGTGGTTTGGAGGTGGGAGGAAAAGGCCAGAACATTCCCTGTGTTTCCTTAGAGAAAATAAAAGATGTTGTTGTAGCCCACGCTGTCTGGCCTTAGACGGGAGTATCAAGCGCTCGCTGAGGAGAACTCTGGTGCGATACCATTTCAAATTCACCTAATTCATTAATGGAATTGAGAATGGGATTCAGGTTTCATAATAGGTAGAGAGCACATTTCCCCTCTTCCTGAAACACAAGCTCCACACATGTGGGTGAAACAGGGAGAGAGAGGCAAAAAGAGCAATCTTGAATGCGCAGATGAAGAACGCAGAGTGCAATAACAGGAAACAGCAGAGAGAGAGAGCAACCTGATGGTTTCTCTGCTTCAAGTATGTCCATCATATACAGTTCACCTCTCTGATACACACACCCTGAAAAACAAATTTACACCCATGTAGTTCATATCCTCAAACACAGCAGCTGTAAATATACAGACTGCCAAATGAGAAATATGTGTGACAACTGGATGAATTTAAGAATATGCCTCTAACATTGACAGTTTTTACATTCATTCTTCCTGGGTTAACTTAACCATAAGACAAATTCTTATCTGGGTAACGAAAAGATTAACTACCTGCTTGGTTGATTAACAAATGTCTAATTGAATGTGTTAGTTTGAAGTATTTTGTAATCACTCTGTACTCTCTTTCTACACACATAATAAAATCATTTCAACTTTAATCAATATTTCATGTCCATTTACTTAATTATTTGGTAAGTAGTAGTATAATAAGTTGGATAATGCACATACAGTGTTGGGTGTAATCCATTACTAAGTAATTAAATACTGTAATTAAATTACTTTTTCATTGAAAGTAAGGGATTACTCTTATTTTCATTCATTGATTTACAGTTACTTCTGATGTAATTGTGCTAAATACTGTCTAGACTCTAGAACAATTCTATATAAAAAATAATTGTGAATTTAAAATCGAAATTTTGTTTTTCTAAATTCGTTGGCCAGTTCATGAATAATTTATTTTATTTTATATGATTTATTTGAAAGAATTAAAAGAACAATTTCATGTCTATTCTTGTATTTTTCATCTGGTCGAGGTTGAAAAGGGTTTTAGAAAGTAATTAATAATTAGTAATGCAATTACTTTTCAGACAGAGTAATTAGTACAGTAATCTAATTACACTGTAGAAGATGTAATTAGTAGTAACTAACCCAACAGTGTGCACAAACTAAATAAACATGAACATTTAATAAGACAAAAATGTTTTATTTAAGTTTGAAAAGTTAACTAAAATAATGTAATGCAAGATATAACTTTACCAAAACATTTACATGAACATTACAGATTTTCTCAATCGCTTTGGCTCAATTCTTGAATGATAACAATTAGTTTCATGTTCATGTGAATTTCTTATTCATTTAAGCAAATTGCACGTGTTTTGGCACATGTGTGCAAAAGAGTAAGTATTGTCTACAATTTAAACAATAACTAAATGCACATGTCTTGCTGATCAATACTAATGTACTATATATACATATATATATATATATATATATATATATATATATATATATATATATATATATATATATATATATATATATATATATAACTATTCACTATATATGACTTTACATGTAAGAAATGTGTAAAAATGGACAAGCTAATGTGAATTTTGTTTACATGTAACATTGCTAAAAAAAATTATTTACTGTATACATACAAATGTGCATATCCTTTTTCTGTGTACTACAGTATTGTACTGTATTGACTTTTCCCAGTAAACTTTGACCTGCTGTTGAAATCGGCATCTAAAAAGCTCAGTGTGATACACAATAACATTCAGCAAGACAAAACTGGGATTCTTGTATAGTACAATAAGCAGTCAGTGTCAACAAAAAAGTAGAACAAAAATAAAATTAGTATATAACAAACATTTCCAGGGTTGACTGCCATGGTGAAAAAATATCTAAACATTTTGACCAGTACAGCTCACACGATGACAAAAAAAATAAACTTTGGTGAAACAATAACTATTTTTGAAGCATGAATTAAACGTTTTGGGTGAGTTACTACATTTTGCAGACATGCAATAGAGTTGTGACGTCCCATAAAACAGTTGTGACGACTGCACTTACAGTTCAGAGAACTTTAAGACTGTTTAAAATAATAGCCAAAGCGATTGAGAAACTGTAAATGTATGAATGTCATTTTAGTGAGTAATTGTGTTTCTAAAGATAATATTGGATTTTTTTTTGTTGTTATTTTAAATGTAGATTTAAGTCATCTCTTTAATTTAAGACATCTGAAGGCAAACAAAATAATATTTTCCCAATATAATCAAAAAGTATTAGAACAGAACAGATTTTATACAGGTGAAAAACTGATATCTTGGTCCATAATTACATTTGAAATCTATAACTAAAACTGCTTTCATTAAAAACATGTCTGGCCTTATGAGATTTTTAACATTTTCCATAAAGTAGTGCTTTAAAGTAGAAAAGTCTCAGTTTAGTTCAGGTTTTGTAGTCTGTGCTATACTCTTTAGTCAAGCCTGGTTTATGACATGTCCAGTGCAAAATGGGAAGTGCATTTAGCGCTTAAAAAGTGCTTTTTGGGATTTTTGGCCATTTAACACAACATCATTCAGGGAAAGCATGCAGCGGGCAAGGGTTCTTCTGCTGGGCCATCTGTCTGTCCAGGGCCCTTAAAATCATCCCAAACTTCCCCACCATTATGGCACTCCTGTGAGCATATGCTCAAAAGCATATCCTATGCATGCACAACAGACATATGTGTCAGTGTACAGATGAGAGCTGTAATGTCCAGGGTATTTGCGTCGAGATTTGCACTCACATTGACTGTGTGTCATTTGCTCTGACTGTGTGTGCTTTGGCTCCAGCTGTGCTGTGCTCACAGGCAGAACAGAAGAAGGAGGTGTCAAGGCTGGAGCAGGTTTTGCCCTCCCAGCACCTCTCATCCTCACTCTGCACTTTCTTCTGACTAATTAAGACCCACAGCAGGAGCTAAAGAACAGCTGGATGACTTGATCAGAGTGTGTGCGTGTGTGAAACAGTGAGAGACGGGCGAACAGGGAGGGAATGAGTGAAACTGTCTGAGATTTTCAGAAAAAGTGGGAGGGAGAGAGAGAGATCTAGTTGCCCACCTTCGCAGTGCTTGCCATCTCCCTTGTATCCAGTTTTGCAGATGCACTTGAAGGACTTTGGAGTGTTCTGGCACAGAGCGTCGATGTGACAGTCGTCTGTAGCTTCCGAGCACTCATCAGCATCTGTGGGGTTATCACATGGGACAAGACTCAGCTAAATGCTACTTCACACATCCAGGATCTAAATAGATGTCACTTTTCAGTCGGACTGAAGCGTTTAAAATGACAGTTTTAGTCTAATGGAAATCTAACTTTTAAAGTGCATGTAAATGTACTGAATGTCATATCAGAGAGAGGAAAATCTAGACTGACATAACAAAGAGATTTTTCTCTCTAGAAATGTGACACTTTTTTTTTAATTTAGCAATGCAAAATAAATAGCCCAACACAAATAGTCAAAATACACTTAAAATTAATGGTTCCGAAAAAGGGGTTTACAACCTCATGTCATAAGATAACCTTTTCAAGTTACATAAAAAAAAAAAACGGTTCTTTTCTGAACCCCAGGTGCTGCAAAGATCATTGAAGAAGCTTTATTTTTGAGAGTGCATCAAGGTAGTAATGCCAGTAAAACAGTTTTTCATTAACAAATAAACATACCGCCTCTCTAAACGTCAGCGTCTTATGTTATTTTAATTAATGCAGTACAAATGATAAAACAATGAATAGTCATAACACCAATCCTGCTGTTCACACTTTTGTCTTTCATACATGAATAACACTCATACAGAAGAGCATGCTTTATGGCATTTTATGGGAATGGTATTTTTGGGAAAACAGAAAAACTTCTCATCTGAGCACACAATCGAACAAATTAGATGTATTTAGACTTTTATGAAAAATCAATATTGTGTCTGACAAGCAAATAAGGGTGTGGTAAGGGTTGCTTTTGTTGCTGGTCTGACACCAGCTGCTTTCCTCTTATTGCTGGTTTGGATATTGACAGGTAGTTTCAGAATTCAACAGAACAAAAATATCAGACCAAAATTGTCACAATGGAAAATATCACTGATATATTAAAGCCTAATTTATTTGTGTTCAGCAGAAATGACTCATGTCTGAGGCTAAATGCAAATGAATGAATGAATGAATGTGTAATTTGCTGGACAGCTCTCTTAAAAATCTGTGAGATCTGTAACATAATAAACCATTAGGTGATTTAATTGCATATTGATGTATAACATCAACGCTGCAACCGTAGTGCCACAAAACTTGCCCCAAATTACAGGTTTCTTCCCATTTCTCTGTCTTTTTAACAATTGTAACCTCAGGCATGTCCTAAACAGACTATCTTAAACTTTACGCACATGTGTGGCAAAAGGTCGCAGAATCCATCTAAGGAATGTGCGCAACGGTGCGCTCCTCTGGTTAAACCTTTAAAAGAATAGATCATCCAACCCCACAGCATATATACACAAAAATACAGTGATCTCTTTGCTTGAGCATTTTAACACTTCATTATGTGATTAAATAATTCCCATTTGAAATCACTCAAAACCTGGTGAGCCAAAAGTCCACTAGCGCGCAATGGCGAAAACTCCAGTGAACTTATTCTCTTTTGGAGATGAGTTATATATAAGCGGGGCTTTTATTTGCAAGCGTGTGTTTAACTTGAACACATGTGCCTCGAAATCTTAAATCGTGTCCTGGTTTAAAATAACCGGCAATCTGTTTTAATATTTGTCTCATTATTGACTTTTTGGGGCATTAATTACGGAGAGACACAATGCGTATTGATGGCAGCGGAGGAGTGAGTGGTCGATAAGCCCCCCAGATCGACCCCATAAGGGCGGTTCATGTTCATATAGTCCACATGGGAGCCTGCAGCGACCCCAACAAAATCTATCCTTAAAGACTATCACGCGCAATGCTGTGCGTTAAACCAGACGCATTTGTCATAGAGAAATATTTCAACATGCTATTTTCAGTTGTTATTTGTCAATAATGATTCCAAGATTTAAATCAGAGTGTAACTTGGAATGCACAAGAAAGTAATTAGATGAATGCAATTACAGGTTAATGAATAATACAGAATGCATTGCAAATTATAGTCACATTAAAATGGTTGGCAAATATAATGCAACCTCTGATATGTATCAGGTGTTAAAAGTTTCAATGAAAAGTAAAATGATGAAGAGAGACAAGGGGAACACTTACCTGCGACTCCAACATTTCCCATGGCATCGAAAGCATTTATGAGGAGGAAAAACAAACAGACGTCCCAGTAAAAGCAGGCAGGACCCATGGTTAAGAGACTGTGAGGGTGAATGGACTTCTCCAGTTGTGCGTTTCTTTGATAAGAGGAGCGTTTCTACTGCTGCTGGCAGAAAGAGCACGAGAGCTAGAAACCTCGCGACGCCCGCTGATTGGTTTGCACACATTTGAGGAGGACATGGGAGGAGGAAGGAGAGAGAGAGAGAGAGAGAGAGAGAGAGAGAGAGAGAGAGAGAGAGAGAGAGAGAGAGGCCTTTGCGTTTATCTATATAAGCATGTACCTATCTGTATACTGATTACAGTGGCAATACAACAGGAAAAAAATATTGACGTCTATGAGCAGTGTTCACAAAAAACAAAAGTGTAAATAATACAAAGAAAAATAACCAATATTGGATTGATAGACAGACAGACCGACCGACCGACCGACCGACCGACCGACCGACAGACAGACCGACAGACAGACAGACAGACAGATAGATAGATAGATAGATGTAGGCCTATGTAGTGGTTAAGTTGTGTATCTATATGATTATTCCGCAGCATGCTATATATCAAAGTAAATATCAAAAATCTAAATATTTAAACTTTCTAATACAGGCATATGTTAGATAATTGCCCTTTAAATTGAGATTTTAACATTCTGAAACTTCGTAATAGTTCGGATCAATCTAATCACTAAGGCATAAAACACACACGCGTGCGCGCGCGCACACCCGCACACACACACACACACACACACACACACACACACACACACACACACACACACACACACACACACACACACACACACAGATAAATACAAATCGGTAAAAGAGATTTTACCAGAGATTGGTTTCATCTTTAAGATTGGCTAGGCTGCTCGTGATGAAAACGACAAACCACTAGAGATGATATAGGCCTACTGCCCTCTGCTGGCGAAAGTAGAATCAGATTGTAATGCCATGATACCTGAATACCGTTGTATTCCAATATATTTCAATATTACCATTCTAGTAACATGGTCCGTTTCCATTATGTCAACCCAAAGAGTTACCATAGTTATTTTTTTGTAAGTGATGAATCATCAGGCGGACATTGTAAACCAACGAAATGGCTTATGTACGCCACTTGTGTACGGGCCTGAGTTTACAAAACTACACTTTAACTACAAAAATGTGACGTAATAGTGTGAATTGCAAATCAATTGAATAACTACGCTCCATTCATAGATCTCTGCTTTAACATTTGCCCTCTTCACAGGTCTGGGAGGGGGACCGCCCATTTTACACAACGTCAAACTAGTCTAGCCAATCAGAATTCTGCTTCGCGAAAGGGTTGCTTGTCATGGCGTCCTCCTTGAAGGGGGTTGGGTTCACTGCTTCGTATTAAGTTCGATATTTTACATTCCCACGGCACCGTCAGCTTCATCGCGTTTAGGATATTGTTGCACATTAAAATGGGGACTGTGCATGCGAGGGTAATTGCTTTCTTAAATATTCTTGGCGACATATGCTGGGCTTGTCAGTGACCTTGTGTTCAGATTTATTGTGCTGGATATCTTGCTTGTTTTGTCTCGATGCATTTATAAAGAAGGGTACATGCACAATGGACTCTTAGGAATGTTCCAATGGGCAGTATGTGAATATACCTGTGTGAAATATATAGACGTTGTTATTATTTATTTATTTCTATTGTAGAGTATGGATTCTTACCCCATGTATGGGCGAGACCGGGGCGTCAACCCAGAGGAGATAGAAGTGATGGAGGCTGTGCAAGAAACTAAACAAGAGATTTTAGAAAATAAAGATGTAAGTTGTGTTCTAAAGTGTTTTGACTTCTTTTAAATTGTTTTACACTGAAAAAAATCACCAATGTACTAGCAGGGTTTTTGGAAATCCACCATTATAGTATCATGATTTTGCATGCATATTGCATGGTTATGCTATGGTATAATTTAAAGTACTTTGGAGTACCATGTAAATGTAATGGTACATCAATGTAGTAGTCATTCAGTACTATAGTATATATTAAAGCACCTTGCTATTACCAACTTATATCATCACTGTACCATGGCCAAAGTACTTAATATTAGGGGTAACTATAAAATGATTTGCACTAGCTGTTTAGGCATCTCGATTAAAGGCATAATTCACAGAAAAAATTACATTCTGTCATAACTTTCTCACTCTTATGTTGTTCCACACTTGTATGACTTTCTGCCATAAAAGCACATCATGAGATATTATGCTGAATGTATGATACTGACAGCCTAAAAATAGCTGCGTCAGCATTCTTTTTTGTATCCCCAATTTGGAATGCCAAATTCCCAATACTTACTAGGTCCTTGTGGTGGTGCGGTTACTCACCTCAATCTGAGTGGTGGAGGACCAGTCTCAGTTGCCTACGCTTCTGAGACAGTCAAGCCGTGCATCTTATTACGTGGCTCGTTGTGCATAACACCACGGAGACTCACGGGATATGGAGGCTCATGCTACTCTCCACGATCCGTGCTCAACTTACAACACACTCCATTGAGAGCGAGAACCACTTCATCGCAATCTTGAGGAGGTTACCCCATTTGACTCTACCCTCCCTAGCAACTGGGCCAATTTGATTGCTTAGGAGACCTGACTGGAGTCACTCAGCACACCCTGGATTCGAACTCAGGACTCCAGGGGTGGTATTTAGCATCAGTACTCGCTGAGCTACCCAGACCCCATGTCAGCATTCTTTAAAGTTTCTCCTCTTGTGTTCCACGGAAGAAAGAAAGTCAAATGGGTTTGGAATAACATGAGGGTGAACAAATTGCAACAGATTTTTTATTTTTGGGGAAACTAACCCTGTAACTGGCACTGTGTTGCATATTGTTATTGCATATATCTGCAGTCTGAATCTGCAGTCACACACTGTGTCATCTCTGTTTTCATCTAGGTTGTTGTGCAGAATGTGAACATTGCAGGTCTAGGTAGAACTAAAGAGGATTACTTGGGCTATGAGATCTCTGATGTCTTCACTGCCAGGAACCTGGTTGAAGTAAGTGAGTTGACCGGGTCGATGTGTTTAGTTTAGATTGGTTATTATGAGAAAAGATTACAAACCCAGTGTTTTTGCAGGTGATGAGGAAATCCCATGAGGCCAGACAGAGGTTACTTTGTCTGGGCATATTTAAAGACGTGGAGGTGGTGATTGACATCTCAGAAGGTAACAAATCCATAACGTTTGTTTATATGCAGACAGTTGATCATGCTTATATTGAGATATTGTAATAGATGGGTAATACTTGTCAAAACAAACTTTGATGTTGGCTTGACAAAGCCTTGTTTGATAGTTTAACACTAATTAAAAAAAAAAAAAGTTTGAAGGTTACAGATAGATAAATGGCAAGAAAAAGAGAGAGACAGTTTAAGCAGATTTAAGGCCTTGTTTATTTTTGACAGTTAGAGTTTGAAAAGTCTTGGCTCGTTTTGACCATTCCATTAATGTAAGTGTATGGGATTTTGGGGATTTTGGGGATTTTTGTTTGCCTGCTTTTTTGTGTGCAAAGTGTAAATCTGATCAGTTTGAAAAGGCATAGAAACCTGACTTGAGTCAGAAAAGTCTGCAGATCTGTACCAAGTTTGGTGGATGTAGCTTGAAAGCTCTAGGATGAGTTACAGTCAGAAATGTTGGTCTTGGTTTTGGGATTTTGAAAAGAAAAACTAAACCATGTCTGTAAAATAACAGTATGTTGGCTTTGTCTAGCCAACAAAATACGTGTGCTTTTTTGATGAAATATGTTGTCGAACAAAGTTCTTTGACATTTAAAGAGATCTATTGTGTAGAATGGGTTGAATGGAATACTTAGAAATTGCATTTGCAATGTTAAGGTTAAGGCAAACAGCTGTACTGAAGAATATAGTTTGACATCAGTTAATTTATCCACTCATAAAGAAGGCAAAACTAATGGGTCCAAAGTTCAGTCTTTTTATTGCCAGTGTCATTATTATATTGGTAGTGTGTATGCAGGTGAATTACAAGTTCAGGGAGGAATATTTCTCCATCAAGTGGCTTATTGCAATTTAATCAAATGCTTCTTTATACACAGACATTTTCTATTAACTTCATAGAGGAATAATCTATGTAAAACATTCATCCCCACTATTTGTTGTAAATTGCTGTCATTCTAATGTACTCTTTAGGAGCGGATGCGCTGCCAAATGGGCTCAATGTTACTTTTGAGGTTACTGAGCTAAAACGTCTAACTGGAAGTTACAACACCTTGGTTGGAAATAATGAAGGCAGTATGGTGAGAACCATAATACTAACACACACACCCCAGCTCTCATATAATACCAGTCAAGCTGTCACACTAATTTATCATCATTGATACGATTTCTCTTTGGCTCAATGGTGTTATTAATCCACACTTTTGAGTCAGTGTGGATTGTAGTTTTATTATTCGTTAGATTTTCAGTGTCATTGTGTGTATTTTTGTGTTTATTCCTGCAAAGGTACTGGGTATTAAGCTTCCAAACATTTTTGGTCGTGGAGAGAGACTCACCTTCCAATTCTCATATGGCACTAAAGAGACATCCTATGGCCTATCTTTTTTCAAACCTCAGCCGGGTTATTATGAACGCAAGTAGGCTAAACTTTTTAAAGTAAATCACTTAAAAATGTGATGTGTGTAATTTGTTTCGATGTTAAAATGCTGTCTCTCATCCCAGCTTAAAATACAGAGACACTATAAGTAAGCAATATGTATGTTGCAGCATTGGCTAATTCAGTTTTGTGAGTTTGGGGTGGGATTATCTGTCCAACAGCTGGAATTTTACACATCTCTGAATTCTTTCCTTTATGAAGCTTTGCTCTGAACCTGTACAAAGTCACTGGCCAGTTTCCATGGAGCTCTCTAAAAGAAACCGACAGGGGCGTTTCTACAGAACTGAATGTAAGGACAAAAACTGAGCTAAGTGACCTCAGTTTTCACTTTAAATGATTAACAAGCCTATACTTTATAAGCAATGGTTTAATGCAATATGTGTCTTTCAGTTCCCTCTGTGGATGACAGATCACACTCTGAAATGGGAGGGTGTGTGGCGAGAACTTGGATGTCTGGCCCGAAGTGCCTCCTTTGCTGTGAGAGAGGAAAGTGGCCACACCCTAAAATCCGCCCTTTCTGTAAGCTTTCCTCCATCAGCCTTAACTCAAGACACTTTTGGTTCCATGGTTTTAGACCCACGGTTTTCAAATTGGGAGGCGTCAGAGAATGTCAGGGGAGGCACGGAGATTGAAAACTACAAGTAAAACCAAAAGATACATAAAAACAATAAAAATGTATTGTGAAGACGTGAAAATTAATAGCTTAATGGACCAAAGTCCATCTTAATACATTGTAGCTATATGGCGTTATAAAGAGCAAGAGCAATTCCATGTACCGCTTGTTTGTGACAAGTGCAGTTTCAACTCTGATTATAGATCAGTGATCAGGGCCTTTTCTGAGCATATGGGGGCCCTAAGCGAAATCCTACTTGGATATTCAAAAAAATTGAATATATTAACTTAAAATTGGAATATATTATCTACATAAAACGGTCTATTGTGACAATAGTATTGTGTACTCCTTAGATATATAGCTTGCAGAAATGTCTGAAAACATGTACCTTTTAAAATCAGACACCACTGCAAATCATTAGCTAACTATTGTTGCAGTTTAATGCATGACAACGATAAACGCCAGGTAGCTGGCTTATTCATTTCTTACCAGTGGGTTGGCTTACAAGGGGGCCCCCTATAACTGTCTAATTGAGCCATTACATTTGCATGAGACTTACTTGCAGCTTTTTGTAAATTTTAAAAAAATCGACCCTGCTTCGTGGTGTCCCCTGGTGGCTCGGGTCCCTAAGCAGTCGCTTAAACCACTTATAGTTCGAAACGGCCCTGTTAGTAAGTTTCACATAGAGACGTAGACTGGCTCATTTGGTGCGAGTTTAGAAAAAATTCAGGCTAAAAACTGTTTTTAGTAATCCTGTTGTCATATGGACATACATGCATGTTTATACAAAATGCAGAAGATGCAAAATACTGGGGGGCCTGGGTAGCTCAGCGAGTATTGACGTGACTACCACCTCTGGAGTTGCGAGTTCGAATCCAGGGTGTGCTGTGTGACTGCAGTCAGGTCTCCTAAGCAACTAAATTGTCCCGGTTGCAAGGAAGGGTAGAGACACATGGGGTAACATCATTGTGGTCGCGATTAGTGGTTCTCTCTCTCAACGGGGCACGTGGTAAGTTGTGTGTGGAGAGTAGCATGAGTCTCCACATGCTGTGAGTCTCTGTGGTGTCATGCAGATTGTCTTAGAGGCGGAGGCAACCGGAGTAACCGTGCCACCACAAGGACCTACTAAGTAGTGGGCATTGGGCATTCCAAATTGGGGAGAAAAGGGGATAAAAAACAAAACAAAACGATTTTATACAAATATTATTAACATAAATATGTATAGCCATTAATGACACACCAGTGTATGATGCATTGCTGAATGAGTCTGTCAGACTGAATTCAAGGTTATTGATCATCATTGGTAAATTGCTCCAATGCCTGAATGATGCATTTTGATAATATAACACTAGAGGAAAATACAAAGTCTTTAAATTTGCTCAGAGGGGTGGGGGGCTTATTGTTTAATACTTTGAAAACTCCTATTTAAGACTAATGATTGAGCTCATCAAATATCCCTGTTCTTGTCTTATACTAGCACACCATGGTAATAGACACCAGAAACTCAGCGATCTTGCCCCGAAGAGGTGCCTTACTACGAATCAACCAGGTATGTGGGCTTGAACATCAGCCCAAAACATATCAACAGCAGTTTGGTGTTTCCCCAAGTAACATTACTTTGCTTTGTAATTCCCTGTACTGACTACAATAGTTGTTTGCTCTGTTGGTTTAGGAATTGGCAGGATACACCGGTGGAGATGCCAGTTTTCTCAAGGAGGACTTTGAGCTACAACTCAACAAACCTTTTATCTGGGGCTCTGTATGTAGTCTTGCTTAATGTATACTTTTTTTGAACTCTCAAGGAATTTTTGTGATGATTTGATGTAATATTTGTGATCTTCTAGACATAAATATAGTTAATTGGACTTAATAAGTAATAATGCCTGTTTCTCTTATAGGTGCTATCTGCATCTCTGTGGGGTGGGATGATCTATCCACTTACAAGTCAGCCTACCTCCATTGCTGACAGGTGTGTTTTTGGGATTGTATTTTAGACATTGTGTCAAAGGATATACAGTGTTAAAGAGTATTTTTTTTTTCTCTTAGATTAGTAGTATTAAAGCTAGGGACTGAATTTACATTTGTACACATTTGACTGTATAGTGTTTGATTGTTTCTGGCAGGTTCTATCTGGGTGGTCCAACTAGTGTAAGAGGTTTCGGCATGTACAGTATTGGGCCCCAGAGTGAAGGTACATGGCTATAAATGGTCCCCATTTCACAATTAATTGCAAAAAATATATTGTTGAATAGTATGTCCTTGTAATCTTATTTTATGTTTTGTTCCTGGTATGATACCTTGACATCTGGGTGACCTTACCTGATCAGGTGATTATCTGGGTGGGGAAGCATATTGGGCCAGTGGCCTCCACCTGTACACACCCCTCCCCTTCCGCTCGACCAAGGGCGGCTTGGCTGACCTCTTCAGAACTCACTTCTTCCTCAATGCTGGAAACCTTTGCAACCTCAACTACGGTGAGTATTTCCCCTAGTTAGTAAACCCTCTAAGGTTGAAATGTTGTGTGTAGACCATTTGATTTTACTAAGGAAATCCAGTTGTCTTTAATCCTTGACTGAATGCATGTGTAGAGAGGCCTCTCGGCCACATAGTGACGCTGTTGATGCATGGAAACTTCAGTTTGACACTTTTCATCCATGTGTATTGTTATTTATTTAGGAGAGGGACCACGCGCACATCTGCAGAAGCTAGCAGAGTGTATCCGTTGGTCATATGGGGCAGGAATAATTTTACGTCTAGGAAATATTGCTAGACTTGAACTCAATTACTGCTTCCCCATGAGTGTTCAAAGTGGAGACAGGTAAAAATACACATCTACTACTTAAACACAGCCAAAATAAAGCCTTTGGCAAAGTATTGTTCTTAGTCTGTTTGTATTGGTGTTAAATTATTAATGACCTCACTTTAACTTTATTACTTCCCTGCAGGATATGTGATGGAGTTCAATTTGGAGCAGGCATCCGTTTCCTGTGATCTCTGTAGCTGAAGCAGGGAGTTGTGGGATAGCTTTTTGTAGTATTTTTTTGAATGTTTGAACTCAAAATGAGAGTTCTTCCTGCATGCACATTCTGAGGATACACTCCTTTTACCTAGAAGGCAAAGGATGACTGAGCTTAATTTAGAAAAACATATTGGTTTTGCCCTAGGATGAAAATTCAGTTGTCATTTCCTAACTTTCATGTCATTCCAAACCCTCATGAGGAACACCTGAGGAGACAATTTGAAGAATGCCAATGTGCAATTTTCTATGCAATGAAAGTGGATGGTGACATCTCTTTTTGTGTTCCATGGTAAATACCGGTTTGGAATAACATGAAGGTGAGTAAATCATTACTGAATTTTCCTCTATCGGTGAACTACCCCTTTAAAAGTGGTGGCTGCAAGTGTTAAATTGTTTTCCTTGTGTTGTTGTTTCCAATGTGAAAATCTGGTACGAAACCACACCACTGTCAACTCATGTGTTCTTTAGCAGTCTTGGGAGATGTGCAGTAAATATTGTACTTCAATGAAAGCCACATATAAACATGTATGACTCTTTCTCCTTTTAAATGACATGGTTTAGTGTTGAAATCAGTTGTATTGTCTAATGCCAAACTAGATAAATGAATCGACTCGACTGATTTCACTGAGCGGATCATGAGTCAACTCCTTTGTGAAATCCACCAGCAGTGCTCTTATTGTTAGGACACTTTTTATTATTGTCAGAACTTGTTATACTGGGCACAAAATAAACCGTTTGGATCCCCAATTCACTTTCTATTGTCTCTGAAATTGGTATGCACAATATGTCCAATTACTTCAATCAGTTCTATGATTCAATGGTTTTATGTTTATGTTTGAAAATGTATGGTAAAAGTAGTCCAACCACAAAACCAGCATGGTGGTTATGTAAAACAAAAAACTACCGTACTATGAACGGATAAAAAATACTGTGTTTTGTTGGGATGTAGCTGTGGTATTTGTTCTTTATTTTAGGTAGATATGACAGAAAATGTGTGCTATGTAATGAACGTATTTGTTGTTGGCACATTTTAAATCCACATCTGGACATTTTTGATTTTACAGATCCAAGAGACATCCTTATCAAGGTATATTGAAAAGTGCAAGGATGTACATAAGGTACTAATAAAAAGAAAATAGCATCTACTAGAGAAATTTGCAGAGTGAAAAATAAAGCATTGTGATTTAAATATGGAGAACTCAAAGAATCATATCAAACTACATATTTAGTCCATAAAAGGTGGATTAAGTGATATCAGAATTGAGGTTTTGGTCCCTTGAGTGCAAAAGATGGTCGGAACAATATTTGAGCAAAATGAATACTTTTTTTCATTCTCCTTTTTTATTTATTTTTGTCAGAGGTGACTGACAGGTTATAAATAGCTTGATATTTGTCATGGAAATCTAAAATGTGGCCATACAGACATCAGTTAAATAGCCAAAATAGCAATTGAACTGCATAATTTGGGCCCTTCTCTTAATTTTCAAAATGCATATTTTTGTAATGTAACAAGTTAGAAGGCCCTGTATAAATTACAGCATTAGTTGAGAAATACATTTCTGTTATGTGTAGATAAAATGGACTTTACTGACTGATATATACTCAAATTAATCAGAACCTAATTATTATTTGTAAAAAAAATAATTATAGCAGTGACACAACCTGACATTATCATTTATTTGTCCCAGTTTTAATAAATAATCTAGGGTTAGAGCAAGTATATTGCTCTATCCCTAGAATGCATATGTAAATTCACCCCACTTAAATGCATATGTTGGTCAGAAAAATACCTTGATAATATCTAGATGCTTATTCTTTGTAAAACTATTTTATTTTATTTTTTAATATTTTTAAATAGCTGATATATATTTTATTAAAGTACATGGACATGAACATGGAGTGGGAGTTTGTGGTGACGTTGTAAAAAAGCCAGTATAACAGAAATAAGGACAATTTCCACTTTTGGTGGTAAAATATGAAATGACTCAACTCAACCCACACAAACACAACTACTGGCAGCCAAAAGTTTACAGTAACGTACAGAATTGGCTGTTTCGGAAGGAAATTGGTACTTTAATTCACCAAAGTGGCATTCAATTGATCACAATGTATAGACATGCTCACCCACTGGGTGAAGGAACAATAGCTCTCTAGACCGAGAGGACTCGCGAAGCAATGGACGCCGCGTCTATGTTCTAAAACCTTGCGAACGTGTTCTGCAAAGACCATGCTGCTGCAAAACATATATCCTGTAGGGATATCCCATTTGTCCATGCCCATGAGTAAGCCGTGCCTCTAGTTGAATGCACCTTTATGCCAATAGGGCATCTAATGCCCTGTGACTCATAACCATGGGCAATCACATCAGTGATCCAGTGTGATAGCCTTTGTTTGTAGATGGACATGCACGGGGCATAACAAATGCACTAACTGCTCCTCATCTGAATTAGATGGTGGAGAAGAGAAAGCTTGTAGGTGCACTATCTGAGTACTGAAGGGTGTGGAAAGCACCTTAGGCACATAGCCTTTTTTGGGTTTGATGGTGGCTTTTGAAAGCCATGTCCGCACCGCAGTTCAGATGGCCTGGAGCATATGTTGCGCACATGGAGAGGAGATGGCGTGCGCTCCACATGAGGAGGCCTTGTGCCAGGCTCGTCATTGGTGGTGATCGAGTGGCACCCTGGTGATATATGTATCCCACCACTGACATGTTGTCTGAGCGAATCAGAACATGATGATTCAATATGTCGGAATGGAAAGCTTTCACTGCTTAGAAGACTACTAGCATTTCCAAGCAGTTGATGTGCCACGCCCGTTTCGCACTTGTCCAATTGCCGAACGCCAGGCATCCATCGCACAGTGCACCCCAACCCGTGTTGGACGCATCCATAGTCACCACTTTGTGCCTGAAAACCAGATCCAGCATCACACCCTGCTGATAAAGGTTTGGAGCTGTCCATGGTGCTAGAGCAGCCAGGCAGTGGCGAGTCACGATGATAATAGCCAATTGTCGAGGTAATTCAGAACGCGTATGCCAGATTTCAAATCAGCAGTTAATCTGACAACAGAAGTATCATAAATTGTGCTTCTTTGTCTCAGATCACACTTACAAAACGCTGTTGTTCAGGATGGTCCAGCTAATGCGCATGTGCGTCCTCGAATTGACTGACAGGCTATGTCTGTGTGTGTGAAAGGTGATTGGCTCTTTTATCTGTACACAGGGTTGGGGAGTAATGGAATACATGTAATGGGATTACGTATTTAAAATAGAAAATATAAGTAACTATATTCCACTACAGCAACAATTTAAATAATTGGTAATTAGAATACCGATACATTCAAAAAGTATTTTGATTACTGAAGAGATTACTTTGCATTTTATTGTCATTTGTTTTATTTAATATTTAGTCCTTTCAGATGGAAAACATTTATACATATAAATGATGAGATCCAAAGTGCATTTGAACAGCGGTGAAACACTTTCTTATGATGTGTTACATTCATACGAGCAGACAGAGAAGTACGTTTGAAGTAAGTTTGGAGCAGAAGAAATAGAAATAAACCTTGTGTAAATTGTCAGCTTTATGCTAAGCTAAAATACTATTTCTAGCCATTTTACATGCACGTTACCAGACCTGATCATATTTGTTATCAAGAAAATTCACGTTCAATCGTATTCTTGATAATTTTTGTATTGCTTTCCAGTATATTATCTAAAACTCTTTAAAACAAGATCAATTTGTTTTAGAAACAACTCGGCATAAAATATTTAGGTTTTTCGGAGAATGTATTTTTAACATGTGTATTTTGTCTCACTGTAGGCTACTGGCAGTTTTTATAGTAAAAAATAAAAATAAAAAACTCTACCAGTTCTGAAGAAGTGATCCAAAGTATTTAGAATAAATTACTGACCTTGAGTAATCCAACAGAAAAATTTACAGATTACATTTTACAGCATGTATTCAGTATTCTGTAGTGGAATACATTTCAAAAGTAATCCTCCCAACCCTGCCTGTACATCCGCCATATTGGGCGTTCTAATTTCTCCCATTCATTTTTAAACAAGTGCTCTGTCTCAGGGCTTAAATAGACTCTCGACTACACAACTGGAGTTTCTGGAGGCACCACCAAAGAGCTTTGACACAATTCGAACACTGAATATAACTGCATAAAAGTGCAAATGAAATAGGCTCTAGATATTAAAAAACAGAACCCTTTTTATTGGACGCTTATCAGCCGGTTACGCGCAAGTAGTCGTGACGTAAGGAAAAGCGCACGGGAGCGCGCACGCCCCGAAACTCGCTTGTGCGTCGGTTTAGTCTGGTTCTGTTGCCACAACTGAGACAGATACAGTCAACCGCAGGTGTGCAAATACAGTAGCACATGTCCCCAGCACACCAGCCTTGTCTTTAAACGCGATTTTAATTTTGTGTGCACTGTATTTTCACCATGTTGTGGACGGCTGGTACGATTATCAGGAAATTCTCCGTGAGCTCTGTGAGTAACCCGCAGCTTTCCTTCTGCATTGTGGCTTTTGCCAATGCCTAGATAAAAGAATGAATACATGCATAGGTGCTAATGTACTGTATGGAGTGCAGACGCATGCATATACCATAAAACAAGTTTTTAAACGTCGGTACCCTATTTAATAATATTATTAAACAGGGTTTCTCCATGCACAGAATAAGTGCTGTTAATGCAAATCTTGGGCTTTTATTCTCCATATGCACAATATATGTTGATGTATATTGATATAGGACTTGTATATAGTTAAACTTGGTTTACAGTGCCACGTTGCTCCTGGTTGGATTACTTCCAGTGGACAAATCTTTGGCGAGCGAGTTGCATCAGCAAGAGGGCGAGAAAACGAGCGCAGATCGTGTTACCAATGTTTCTACGAAACTGCTAGACCATAAACTAACAACTCAAATCGCACGTGCATGCCATGACAAACCATAATAAACTTGTTCGAGACATTTAAGCAGTGTGTCGAACTTCAGCTGGTCATCTGTTCCAATGGTTCTCTTGATTTTAGCTCCGTCGTGCAGAACGGTTATTACGTGGTAATTGGACGCTGTGGTATTTATAGTAATGCATCAGTGTGTCATACAGCCCCATTGATTTAAATCTCTCCCTGACGCGCATGCGCTCATATATACATTTTTACTACTTTCCAGTTGAGACTTTGACGCATGGCTAATTTTGTCACTTTCGTCACACGAATGAATTCTGTATAAAATGGAAACAAGGGGCTTTTTTATTGAGTGGGACCCCATAAATTATGTTTTTTAAATTATTATTTGATTGCGATTGACATTTTACAGTAAACTACAGTGGTGGTTACACAGTAAAAATGGTTTTTTATAGTAATTATAGAGAGGGATATCCAAAAACTAAATTACCAACTTGTTTTACTCTGTTTGGCTATTATTAAAACAATATTTTTTTCTCTGGAGTTTTTGTTTAAAATCTAACTTGATGCTCTTCTAAACAGACTTACTACCAAAATAAGCTGAAGTTGGCCCTGATTGGCCAGAGCTTGTTTGGACAGGAAGTATATACAAACCTCCGCAAGCAGGGCCATAAAGTGGTGGGTGTATTCACAGTTCCTGATAAGGATGGCAAGGCGGACCCCCTGGGTAAGTGTCAGTTGGGTGGGGGTGGGACAGTGAGTTTTTGTTACACACGGGCTGGGAAGGCACTGTGCAACACTGGTAAACATACCATTTGCGAGCACACTCATGAAAATGTTGTTTGTACAGTTATTTAAGTACCTGAGAGAAGAGAAAGTAGGAATGAGAGCATAGGGACATGAGGACAGAATTCTCTTTTGAATGCCTCTAATGAAATTTGAATGGGTTGTGGATGAAATTATGGCCATGATTGTTACAATTAGCAATAATGTGACTGGTGTTTGGTTTGTTAGTCTTTTCTGCCAACCCAGGGACCCCTTAATATTAAAATTAGAGCTGTCAAAATGAACGTGTTAACGCATATGATTAATTTAAAACAAATTTCTTAATTTTCTTAATGCATTTACCGATTTGGCATTAGAATCTGATCCTTCTTTCATGTTCTGTGTGAGTTCTGAACACTGGTTGGAAAAGGGCAGAAACTCTGTGATGTGTCCCGGGTCATTACACTGATGCACACATTATTAATATAGTATAGTATTTTCTTTTTTGTACAATTCAAAACCAGATGGGGCCTATGAAAGCTGCATTTACATGACTTGCTAGAGTGAATCATCAGTGTTTCCCCTCCGTCTTACTGGACAACTTAGAGGAAGAATCGTTACGTGGACAGTGCCAGCACTAAAAGCAAAACAAGGTGTTCTCTGCAAGCGCTTTTCATGTGGAGTTCAAAATGGCACGAATTGTGTAAATGTGACTTCACGATTGCTGTAGCAAAGTGGATAGCTACAATTAATATTGTGGAGGAAGAAATTTTAATGCCCATTGCAATGAATGCACAGCCCATAGGGGACTAGGTATTTCAATAAGTCAACCTTCCACTTAGACTTTGGAAACCATTTTATGTACTTGAATTGGTGCTATTTTAATGCATTTCTGTCTTTATATTGAGGAATATTTTGTATTGAAAATGTTAATAAAACATGAACTAAAGGCATTTTGGCAGGAAAAGAAGTATATATATATATATATGAGAGAGAGAGAGAGAGAGAGAGAGAGAGAGAGAGAGAGAGAGAAAGAGAGTAAAATTTTTGGTAAATGCCATCCTAGTGTGGATGAGAGGCATAAACGTTGCGAAATTAATGCATTTAAATTTTTTTTTTTTTTTTATTGTGGATGAGGTTTGAGAATTACATTTTGATATATCTTAAATATTCTTTTATATTTTTGAAGAAATTACTGTATGTTTTATTCATCAGTCCATGGACTTCCTATAGTAACTTCATAGACCCCCGGTTAAAAGAGGAAGTGAGGTTTGATTTTAGTGTTCAGTTTCAGTCACAAGAGAGCATTCCTGAACATCCCATTTGCTCACACTGTATGTGTGTGTGTGTGTGTGTGTTTGTGGGAAGCACTGGGTCGGTTTAGTGTCTTTGAAAAGGGTCATTTAATGTGTGCATCCCACATAATGACCTCATTGTTTTGATGAAAAGTGGTGTAAAGCAGTATGAAGTGAAAAGTCCATTGGTGATAACGGAGAACAAATGTACAGTCACGCTTGTTCTCACGGCAGTCCGAACGGCCAAAAATTTCCAAGTGATGTCGATGCTCAGACTTCCTCACTCCTAGCTGGAAGTTGATGGACAGATAAGAATAATATCACCTACTGAATATCACACTAAACATGCATATGTCTACCACTACATCCATAACAGGAACAGTCAACGAAATTACTTCATTTGCAAAAAAAAAGAAAAAAAGAAATACTCAACCACACTCATGAACATCAGTCTAAGAAATTGTCTTGGCAAAACAAAGAGGCAGCAGTATTACTTGGTAAATATTTTGGCAGGGCATGCCTGGAGACATGGCTTATATGTGGCCTTAGCACTGTGTAATTACAATGTAATTACATTTTCATTTGTTAATTATTTGGATAATAGTACTTTAGGTCCAGGATTTTCATCCAGGGGTCCACAAACTTTCATGACATTTCAAACAATTTAAATGAACACTTGTTATTGATCTTTAAAACATAATTTAATGTAGTGATGTTAAGATTTCTTGTTAAGTGTTACTGAGAAAATCTATTTTTATACCCTGGGTTGGCAGAGAACCTGAGTGTTGGGTATCTCTGGGACTGTAAAGATTAAAAACCCCTGGTTTATGTTGGTTAAATGGGTTAGTTTAGGTTGCAAAAAGTTTGGGTTTGTAACTTGAATTTGTAGTCTGTTGTTGAGTGAAACCATGGAAGACAATGATCCAACTGAACTTGTCCAACTGAAGTAGCAACACTGCCAACCCTAGCAGTTTATGAATGATACATTTAATGATATCTAAAAATGTTTTTTTTTAAATGACACAAAAATGTGCTTTAAATTTAAATTAACTTGTTTTATTCAAATAAAAAATATCACTTAAAATCACTGAATCAACCTGAATGCATTAGGTTACACCAACAAAACAAATTGTAAGAGTTCAATAAGGTTACTTTTTATCGTAACATTTGCAGGCTACCAATGTTTACAGTCTATTTAATCATAGAGATAAAAGCCAAGGTCCCGTAATAAGCTTGATCTTGGCTCCTTGTTACTCTAAATAAAATTCTGAATTTGCCTTATGTGACCTAGTGTAACTCCAGATAGCATACAAAACTGTCTCCGGTCTGTCCTCTCTGACCCTTAGCTGTGGTGGCGGAGAAAGACGGGACGCCAGTGTTTAAGTTCCCACGGTGGCGGGTGAAGGGTCAGCCCATCCCAGAGGTAGTGGAGGCGTACAAAGCCGTAGGTGCCGAACTGAACGTCATGCCCTTCTGCTCCCAGTTCATCCCCATGAATGTGATCGACTTCCCCAAATATGGCTCCATCATTTACCACCCCTCCATCCTACCCAAACACAGAGGAGCCTCTGCTATCAACTGGTGAGTGAAAGGTGTATTTGCATGTGTGTTTATACAGTATATGTACAGTATGTGTGTTTTTTGAACATAGCCCTCTTCATTGTTTATAAGCATTCACCTCTATACAGTAATAAACAATGTTGATATATTAGCCCAAATAATATTTCACAGGTTCACTGGTTCAGATAGTCGTGGCGGCATTAAGGTAAACGGATGTGGCTTGCTGTCCATAATGGAGGGGCTTGAGCACGGGAGGGAGCTTAAAACAAACATTAAAGGAGTCATATCATGAGAAATCAAAATGTCCTTTATCTTTTGAGTAATTTCACATTAAAAATAATATTATAATATGTGACTATTAATAATAATAAAAAATGATTTAATTATTTTAAATGAATTATTAATTGATAATAAAGCCTCACTTCCTATGTGTGTTGGCTTTCTGTGATCTCTGCTTTCTGTGTGTAAATGGATGGTGTGTGTATCCATTTGTGTGTATGTGTTTTTAGGACACTAATCAAAGGTGATAAGAAAGCAGGATTTAGTATATTCTGGGCTGATGATGGATTGGACACTGGTCCCATCCTGTTGCAGAGGGAATGCCCAGTTGAACCCAACGATACTGTGGACACGCTCTACAACAGTTTCTTGTTTCCAGAGGGCATTAAGGCCATGGTAACCATGACAGTAATTCTGTCTCTCATAATACTATGATGCTGTAAGAAGGAAATGTGGAAAAATGACCTTTTAAAACAGGTTAAATAATATATTTTGACTCATTGATTCAAATTTTTAAGGGTCATGATTCACTTATAAATGTGTGTGGTTTGTGTTCACAAAGGTAGAAGCTGTACACCTCATTGCAGAAGGTAAAGCTCCCAAGATCCCTCAGCCTGAAGAAGGAGCCAGTTATGAGGGTATCCAGAAGAAATCCAATGCTAAGGTGTGACACAAACAAACACAAATACACACACCTCGTTGATACATTAAAACCATTTTCTCCTCATTTGTCTTATTCATCTTCTCTTAAATTACTGAAGTTATCATCTCTAACCTAATTTGACTGTGATTTTATAGCAAGGTCTAATGGAAATTCCCAGTTCAGTCATGACAACTCTCAGAAAGATTTAGCATGTTAATGTTGATACGATATTGGTCTTGGTGGACAAGATATGTTACGCTGCTGTTGTTGCTGTTGCAGAGCAAGCACAGAGACTTGCAAGAAAATACACAGACATACTAAGTTAAGCATGTGGACATACTGCTGCACAATTAGAAAAACACAAGACATGCTCCATCAAGCACATGTGACATGTTACTGCACAATTAGACATAAATCCAAGATCTAGACAATTGAAGCTGAGGTGGAGGAGGGTTTCGGTGAAAACTCTTGCAGCACACTGCAGCAAAACCAGCTTACTTGCAAACTGAGCAAATTAAGAGTTGGAAAAAAGGACTGGAAAAGAAGGAAAAAACATCAAAGAACCAATCAGCTTACACCATGTGAGCCAATTGGCTTGACATATCACATGCGAGCGAGCTGATTGGCTAACAGATAAGTTCAAAGAAGCCATCAGCTTGCACCCTACAGTTTCATGCCTGAATTTAATCATTTATAAAGTGTGTTCATTTATGTGTGAGAATGTTATTGGGGGATTTATTTTAATTCTCTTTAATTTCTCTTGTAAAGGTGAATATGGCCCAGCCCGCTGAGGTCATCCATAACTGGATCCGTGGTCATGATAAAGTTCCAGGTGCTTGGATTGTCATTGATGGAAAGGTGCGCTTTTTAAACAACATACACTTTTGTACGTTGAAATTAGGGATGTGCTGAACGACTAATTTCACTGACGTTTAAACAGAAACTTTGAAGTCAAGTAGTCTAAAAATAAACCAACCTTCAGGAAACAGTAAAAAAATTATTTGTGTGACCCATTTCTAATACTCAAATCCGAAGCCAAATTCCACTGAATTTGGCATTTATCTGCGACGTGCGACGTAAGCCAAATCTACGAGGAAGAAGAAAAAAACATTTGCTGAAAAGTTGCACGTATTTCACAGTGTACAGACATGCAGTAGCCATTGATCTAATATGACAGCTGTTCGGTAAAGAACGTTAAACATTAACAGTTACGATGTGAAAAAAAGTATCCGTAGGATAGAAAAAATAGGACTGTGATGTAGCCTACAATAAACCTAATGTATTCTAATCATGACGTGCACACAGAATAAAAGATAGTTTATCCCGTTAAGCAGTCGGCACCTCATTGAAAATAATTAACCCTATAATGCTGTATGTATAAAATATTATACACTATGTTTGATGGCTCCTGTGTCACTCTCTGTTCAAGCTGAAAAGCCAAATATCCGTATAAAATGTAATTTACACATGTTCATGGCACCATCTAGTGGTTATTTGTTTTAAATGTTTTTAATGATCCATTTAAAATGGCGGTGGACTTGTGAAATGTGACTCATATGTTCAGATAAATGACAGCTTATTTTAATAAAGTAAAAATAACAGTAATGAATATATTGTTACTGATATTGTTACTGAGTGCTGAATATAAGCAACTTGTGCTTGGTTAAAATTCTGTATATTATTTTATTGAAAAAGCATGTTGATAAACATGTATCAAATATGATACAATAGGCATTTGATGAACAGTATATCTCTCAATCACCATTACATTCCATTCATACCCACTATAAAGAATCTGACATATACATATATTTCATGTGTAAACAAATATTTCTGTGTATTTTCAAATATGCAGCCTGCTCTGTCATTATAAAGATCTCATTATTTTATATAACAAGCTATTATGATGTCATCTTACCATAAGTTTCTGTGACCCAACAAAAAATATTTCCAATTTCTCTTTTTTAATGTAAATATAGTGTTTGGTGAATAAAATACATATGATAAAATTTGTTTACTTCACTTTCATTTAATTCTTAATAAATGCCCTGTAGGCCACAGACTATCTATGAATTATCTATTGTATAAGTTTATTAATGATAGGCAGATGATGTTTTTAATTATTTGGATGGTAATGTGGATGTGTCTTGTAGCCAGTAACACTGTACAGCTCATCGATGCTGGCTGGGTCAGTGCCCACGGGTCAGCCAGTAGAGGTGGAGGGGGCGTCTCAACCTGGACTAATCACCAAATCAGGACTTATTCTGTTTGGATCGGACGGAAAAGCGGTTAGTTTCTTGTGTTTATTTTGTCCTTTACTCTCATTTACTTTTACTAAGGTCCGAATGATCATTATAAAGAGAATTCGTTGTGTTAATGTGTGTGGCTGTACAGCTTCAAGTCAAGAACCTGCAGTTTGAGGATGGGAAGATGATACCAGCATCCAAATACTTCTCATCAGAGGAGACCACCAGTTTGGATCTCACAAATGATGAGAAGAAGATTGCCGAGGAGATCAGGGTGTGTGTATATTCAAGTTTATGTGCTTCATTTTACATATGTATCGTAGCAATTATAGCATTTGTCTTTTGTTTCTTGATTCTCTAGGCGATCTGGAAAGGTATTCTGAGTAATGTGTCAGCGATTGAAGACACAACAGATTTCTTTAAGTCGGGAGCCGCATCTATGGATGTGGTTAGGTGGGTCTGACCCCAAGAGAACTTTTGACAATGGCTCTCACTCACAGTTAAAGTTAGGGATTTAAACAAACTCTTGATACCTCAAATCATGTGGCTTGTTGAGAAGAGGTGTGCTGTTATTTTCTATGTAGGTGATTGCACAGTTTCACCTTGTGGATTAAAAACAGGCAAAAACATCCCACAAACCTGAGCCATATCTAGGTACAAGGATATCATAGAGACTTGGGGTGGGTGGGTGGGCACTTTTGACGGTGTGATTGTTTTGTTCAGATTGGTGGAGGAGGTGAAGCAGAAATGTGGAGGAGTTCAGCTTCAGAACGAAGACGTCTACATGGCCACCACTTTCCAGAGTTTCATCCAGATGTTCATTCGATGCCTGCGTGGAGAAGACCAGGAAGAGGAACTGGTCATTGATTATGTCACAAAAGATGTCAATAACATGACTCTGAAGATGCCCTATCAGTGTTTCATCAACGGCATATTTGAAGATGCAGAAAATGGAAAGACGTACAACACGGTTAACCCCACAGATGGTTCGGTAAGTTACTCTCACAATCACTAACATATACCAGCATATCTAAGGGGTTGTTCACATCATCTGCATCTATGCTGTTTATCAATAGTTTTACAATGTAAACATGCTCTAGATGGATGGCTTTGTAAAAATAGCAAAACACAGCACAAGAGTCAAAGATGTTTTTGCGATGCTATGTTTGCTTAAAGGGATAGTACACCCAAAAATGAAAAGTCTCTTATCATTTACCCACCCTGATGCCTTCCCAGATTTATATGACTTTCCTTCTTCGTATATCACAAATGAAGGTTTTTAGAAGAATATCTCAGCTCTGGAGGTTCATACAATGCAAGTGAATGGTGATCAGAACATTTTCGCTCCAAATATCACATAAAGGAAACAACAGGATAACAAAAGTAATCCATAAAACTCCAGTGTTCTTCGGAAACGAAATAATAGATGTGGGTGAGAAACAGAACAATATTTAAGTCCTTTTTTTACACTAAATCTCCACTTTCACTTTCAGATGTAAAAGTGAAAGTGGAGATTTAGATTAAAAAAATTACTCAAATGTGGATCTTTTTCTCACCCACACATATTATATCACTTCAGAAGACATGGATTTAACCACTGGAGCCTTATGGATTAATTGTCTGGTCACCATTCACTTGCATTGTATGAACCTACACAGCTGAGATTTTCTTTTAAGAATCTTTGTTTTTGTTCTGCTGAAGAAAGAAAATCATACATATCTGGGATGGTATGAGGGTGAGTAAATGAAGAGAGAATTTACATTTTAAGGTAAACTATCCCTTTAAGAAGAACTTCAACTTTTAACATGTCTATAGCAACTCCTAATAACAAAGCAAAAGGTAATTACTTCACATAATGTAATAAGTTAAGTGTCATAAACGTTCATCGTGTAACAATCTTCGCAAAATGTAATTACATTGTGAAAGCATAATTGTATAACTTTTTTTGCTAAATGTAATAGGTTATTATACTATAAGAAATGTATTACATTTTGAACTCCCTGTCGCAGTTCATGACATAGTCACTGTATATAATGTAATAGCAGCACATAATATATAAGTGAAATCTGTGTTCTGTTATGTTCTATTCATTACACCGTGTCTAGATTTTGAAGGGCATTACGCTTTTGGTGTGAATGCCCCCTAATGTTCCTGTTGTGTCTTTCAGGTGATCTGTAAGGTGTCATATGCTTCAGTGGCAGATGTAGATCGAGCAGTTAGTGCAGCCAAAGAGGCATTTAACAATGGACCTTGGGGAAAGATGAACCCTCGTGACCGGGGCAGGCTGCTCTACCGGTAAGAGCTTCAACCAGTGGACCATAAAGTGTCTGTCTGTTTGCAATCTTGTTGTCTCAGGGCAACGATTGGCATGGATATGAAAAGCCAAAAATACAATAGTTGCAAAGCAAACACATACTGTACAGTAGTAATACAATGCTATTAAAATACCAAAATGATGTGGCGATAACAAATGTGTTTGTGTGACATTTGTTTGTCTTTATGATAATTTTAGCTATTTGGGATGAAGCAGTTATTCTAAATAAATCAGAGTGGAATTTACTTCAAAGCAGTGTGTAATTTCTTACAGATTTGGTTTCTCAAAAACTTTACCTTCAACAAAAGTGGAACTTTTCTGGTTCCAACTTTTTGGTTTCTGTTTTTTCCAATGTTTTGTTCTGTACAACACTTAATACTAACAAAATCCGTCTATGTTGGGGTGCGCGTGCAGTCTGGCTGACTTAATGGAGGAACACCAGGAAGAGTTGGCCACTATTGAGGCGATTGACTCTGGTGCCGTTTATACACTGGCTTTAAAAACCCACGTGGGCATGTCCATTCAGACCTTCAGATACTTCGCCGGCTGGTGTGACAAGATCCAGGTCTGTGTGTGTGTGTGTGTGTGTGTGTGTGTGTGTGTGTGTGTGTGTCTGTTCACTATGCAGTTTCATGCAGGTCTATTGTATACATCCTGTAACTTCCTGTCACTAACGCTTCATATCCCGTTTCCAGGGCTCGACGATACCCATCAACCAGGCAAGACCCAACCGCAACCTTACCTTTACCAAGAAAGAGCCTCTGGGGTGAGGGAATGTTCATACGTGTGTGTTTGTGCAAATGCCGTTATTGGAATAAATGGGTAAAATTATGTTTTTTTGTGTCTAAGTGTGTGTGCCATAGTGATTCCTTGGAATTACCCATTGATGATGTTGGCATGGAAGAGTGCAGCCTGTCTGGCAGCTGGAAACACACTTGTCTTGAAACCTGCACAGGTATCCACACAAACACATATGTATATATACAGTATGTAAGGGATAATGTACAGTCATGAGGTTCAACAATAAATGGACTTGAAATATCGATTTCAGTTGAAATTTTATTACGAGAGAAGAAAGAATCATGGAATGATACGAGAGACTTGAAACTAGTACAGCTAGGTAGGAAATCAGTTTCCTGGGACAATGGTCAATATATATCACAGAACACACAAAAACACAATACTGAATACAAACTAAACTCTTTTCTCTCAATTTCCCAGGTAACCCCTCTGACTGCACTGAAGTTTGCAGAGCTGACAGTCAAAGCTGGCATTCCGAAAGGAGTGATCAACATTGTACCAGGATCAGGTAAATATATCAACAACACACTATGCCATTCTATGGGCAACATGTACTTTTAGAACTGTTTGAGATGCCCATTTGACCATCTGTATTATGTATGCACATGTTAATGTACTGGTATGTTGTTACTGTATGCCCCCCTTTCATATTGTTATAAAATGCCAGTGTTGCTGTTGTTGTTTTTGCTCCCTGATGACTGATGTTCTTTTTCTCAGGTGGCCTGGTCGGACAGAGGATGTGTGATCACCCTGATATTCGTAAACTGGGTTTCACAGGCTCTACTCCTATCGGCAAGCAGATCATGAAAAGGTAAGTCACTGTTACACATGGTCTACAGCTCTTAATGTCTACAACTTTTGCATTTCCCCAAAGGGTCAGTCTAGTTGCTGTTTGTACAAGCTCTTATACAACCCCAACTACAAAATATTTGAGACAGTATAGAAAATGCTGATAAAAACAAAAAGAAGTGACTTGTATATTCTATTCAGCCTGTGCTATAGTGAAAGCATTACAACAGCACATTATTTGATGTTTTTGTAAATTTAACAGATTTTTTGAAAATATACACTCATTATAAACCAGATGATTGCAACATGCTCCAAAAAAGTTGGGAATGTTGTGTGTTTACCACTGTGTAACCACCATTTCTTTTAATAACATTTAAGAGTTTGATCACTGAAGACACAAGTTTGTTAAGTATAGCAAGTATCATTTGCCCCCATTTATTTATTATGCAGGTCTTCAGCTGCACTTCATAATGCTTCACAAATTCTCAATTAGAGAAAGGTCAATGTGGACTCTTCGGACCATAAAACATGATTCCACTGTTCAACTTTCCATCTCAAATGAGACTGAGCCCAGAGAAGTCGTGGCGCTTCTGGACAGTGTTGATGTATAGCTTCTGCTTTGCATAGTAAATTATTAACTTGCATCTGTGGCTGCAGCTGCAAATAGTGTTGACTGACAAAGGTTTACCGTATTCCATAGCCCATATTATGGTATCCATTACAGACAAATTAGAGTGATGTCTGATGGATTCAGAAGTGTTTTTTTGGCTTTGCCCTTTATGCACCCAGATTTGACTGGATTCCTTTAATCTTTTAACTACTGTATATTGTAGAGGTCGACTGATAGTGGATTTTGCAGATACCGATAACTAAGGTGGTGGGGAAAGGTGATAACCGATACATTTTTAGACATTTAAAAAAAAAAATCGCATTCTTTCCTTAATATGACAGGCACAGACAAAGAGTCCTAAATGAATAATATCTCAGATGCAGTTTATTGTTCAACCAAAATCCCCCTAATAAGCAGAAAAAGGAAGATTTGGAGCATAGCGCAGGACTTTTAAGTATAAACAAGCCCGAAATACACTGGGGACCCTTATTTTGAAATTAAGATATGTGCAACTATTGGCACCCATTTTTGCTGATAAAAATAGTTAAAAAAAAGCAACTATTGTCTCCGATTAATCAGCGAAACCAATTTATCGGTTTACCTTTTATGTTTGTAACTCTGATAAGTGCTGTTTCTGTACTGTGATGGGGCCTCAATCCTGACTGAAATTGTTCATATATATGCCATTTCTATGTAGAAATGAAAAAAAGTTGGGAGGAAACTACCTTTTCTAGTATTTTCAACATAAATGGTAGATTTGAGATCAGTCTGTAATTAGCCAATTCTCCAGGATCAAGCTGTGGCTTTTTAATAAGCGGTTTGATAACTGCCATTTTAAAGTTTCTTGGGATATGTACTAAGGATAGCTAAGGAGTTAGTAATATTAAGAGGTTCTGAGATTACAGGAAATACCTCTTTTAAGACCTTAGTTGGTATTGGATCTAACATACATGTTGTGGTTTTGATTTTTTTATAAGTTTAGTTAGCTCTTCATGACCTATGACAGCGAAGGATTGAAGTTGCTCATGAGTAAAATTATGAGACACTGTTTTCTGAGGTACTGTGACAGCTGATTGCATAGTTCCAATTTTATTTCTGATTATTTGAAAAAAAAAAAAATATATCCCCTTTTTCTCGCCAATTTGGAATGCCCAATTCCCAATGTACTCTAAGTCCTCGTGGTGGCGTAGTGACGCGCCTCAATCCGGGTAGCAGTTGCCTCTGTGCCTGAGACCACCAATCCGCTCATCTTATCACATGGCTTGTTGAGTGTGTTTCCGCGGAGACATTGCGTGTGTGAAGACTTCACACTATTCTCTGCGGCATCCACGCATAACTCACCAAGTGCCCCACCGAGAGCGAACCACATTATAGTGACAATGAGGAGGTTACCCCATGTGACTCTACCCTCCCTAGCAACTGGTCCAATTTGGTTGCTTAGGAGACCTGGCTGGAGTCAATTAGCATGCCCTTGATGTGGTTGGGGTGGTAGTCAGTGTCTTTACTCGCTGAGCTACCCATTCCCCAGATTATTTACATTTTATCAGTAAAGAAATTCATATTGTACATTGAAATCTGAAAGAGTTTCCAATTGATGATGTTATTTCCTGTTCCAGCTGTGCAGTCAGTAACTTGAAGAAGGTGTCTCTGGAGTTGGGTGGGAAATCTCCCCTCATTATCTTCAGTGATTGTGACATGGACAAGGCAGTACGAATGGTGAGGGAAGAAAACTACTATCAGAGGATTTACATTTGATCCCATGACTCAAAGAAGGCTTCAGAAATATGATAATCTGGCTCTTTAATTTGGTGTGTTTGTGTTTCTGAGCAGGGCATGAGTTCTGTTTTCTTCAACAAAGGAGAGAACTGCATCGCTGCTGGCAGGCTGTTTGTAGAAGATTCCATTCATGATGAGTACATCAGTAGAGTGGTACGTGTCCCATTGTACTTGAGTCTGAAAATAACACATGTGGCCAGCTTTAGACCTTGATTTTGCCTGAGATGAGCATTACTGTGTTGATATCCAATAATGACTTTGTTATTGTGTGTTTAGGTTGAGGAAATCAAGAAGATGAAGATTGGAGATCCTTTGGATCGCTCCACAGATCATGGACCTCAGAACCACAAGGCCCACTTGGACAAGCTGGTGGAATACTGCGAGATCGGCGTGAAGGAAGGGGCAACGCTCGTCTATGGTGGGAGACAGGTAGACAGAACTGGTGAGACCTCAAGTCCATATCACCATCCAAACCATATGAAATCAAACCATATCATGGCCAGAAAGTGATTTGCAAACATTGTTTTCCAATCCTTTTTATTTACATACATTTTAGCAGATGCTTTTTTCCAAAGTTACTTACAAATGAGGAATATAATAAGCAATTTTTCAAACAATATCTCCAGTATCGCACTGCCAAGTTCCAAGAGTACCTAGAGTAGTATAAAAGCTTGTCCAGAATAAAGATTTATCTTATCAAATAGTAAGTGCAATTATGCTTATGGAATGGTTGTGCTCAAAAAAACCCAAAGTTGTATAATTCATAAGGGTATTATTCCAATTGTGATGTGCATTTATGTATGTTCACAGGCTTTTTCATGGAGCCCACAGTCTTCACAAATGTAGAAGATCATATGTTCATTGCCAAAGATGAATCGTTTGGTCCTGTTATGGTGGTATCGAAATTCAAGGATGGGTAAGCTGCCTTTCCATGTCTTTAGTAGGATGATCATGTATGTGTATGATATGCAATATCTATTTTGTGAAATGCAGCTTACCAACCCATAGGGAACCCTTCAACAACATTAGCTAACGTTATATAAAGGTTTTATGTTTATCAGTGATGTAGATGGAGTTTTAAGCAGAGCCAATGACACAGAGTTCGGTCTGGCCTCTGGAGTTTTCACCCGTGACATCAACAAAGCCATGTACGTCAGTGAGAGACTGGAGGCAGGAACCGTGTTTGTCAACACCTACAACAAAACCGATGTGGCAACACCATTCGGAGGCTTCAAACAGTCAGGCTTTGGCAAAGACCTCGGTAAGCGCAAGAACAACATCCACACATTGAATAATCTCTTCCAGATCAACTTAGTTCTTCAGCATATTTAACCTGATAAAAAATAGTCATGGTCACTCATGTGAGGATGATGTCTATGCATGTGTGCATCCAGGTGAGGAAGCCCTTCAAGAGTACCTGCGGACTAAAGCAGTGACAGTGGAGTACTGAGAGAAGCGGCAGAACTACAGCAGCGATCTGTTGTCTTGCTTTGGCTTTAGCTTGAAGCAGGTTTGATTGGAAAATGTCATTTCCTGCCATGACTACACTGATGTGCCTACATTTTTTATCTCCCTTTATCTGGAACTGCTTTATGCTTAGAGGGGTGCAAATACTGACTTGTCACCCTAAGCTGGCAATTTATCATTTTTATTTTCATAAAAAAAAGGCAACCGATCTCCAAGTGGACACAAAATCTTGGTCATCAGATCAAGAGGCTGAAACACAAGTACTTCACTGAGTTAACTTGAGGTGCCAAATTCACTAGTTTTCACAAAAAGAAGAAGAAACCCTGTATTAGTAGCTGCTCTGGATTATTATAATGTGCACATTGAGAGAAGCCGTTCATATCACTGCCACTTTATGAAATCCGTATTACCATATTTGTACATTTTAAAAGTTTTTAATATGCATAGCGTTTCAACATGACACATTTTAATTAGTATAACTGTATATATTTGATAAGAGAATGAGATTAATTGTCTTATTTTTTCTATTTAATTTTGAATTCCAGACAGATGATTTAAGATGATTGGAAATGTTGAAATGAAATAATATAAACACACCATTCTCTTAGCAAGGAAGTCATTTATATTGTGCTTGATGGGGCAATATGTATTTAGTAACTTACACTCTTCAATTCAGTACAAACACACTGTGAACATGATAATGTGAGGAATTAATGGAATCGTTCACTCTCATCACTTACTCACCCTCATGCCATCCCAGATGTTTATGACTTCTTTCTTCTGCAGAACACAAATTAAGATTTTTAGAAGAATATTTCAGCTATGAAGTAGGGCTGAAATGATTAGTCTACGTTACCGCAAAGTATGAGGTAATTATAATGCAAAAATACAAAATAAGTAAATATAGAAGCACTCTCATTGTGTAACAGCTTCATTAAAGTTAAAATAATACAGAAGCAGATCTTGTAAATAACTACAAACTCCAAAACTGCCATTACTCTGTGCAGTCAGCGCCTCTTCTATGAGTTGCGCAAAATCGCAAATGTCCCGATCTAAGGGGGAGAGACTGAAACTGCACCCGGCTGATGAGCTGGGACGCTCATCCCTCGAGTGCGCGTGCTTAATGCAGCTAGATTATAACGTGATGGCTCGCGACTTATTGAATCATAATGTATGTCACTGTGCAGTTCTTATTGTGAAGAAAATTGAAAATATGCAGCTTTATTAAATAAAAGAGTTTGTTTTTTGTGAGTTAAAGATGGATTGAAGTGAACAGAAAGGTGTGAGAGTGTAGTCTTTGCCCCATTATACACTGCAAAAAAATACGTTTTTGTTTTGGGTTGTTTTCCAATATAAAAATATAAAACTCATTTTAAACAACGTACATTTTCTTTAGCAGCTATACTGCAGACGAAAAAATTTTTATCTGAGAATGTTGAATATAATATTAAAAATACAAATATTTTACAGTATCTAAAAATCCTTTTAAAAAAGATAAGATATTTAGACTTGCTTTTAGAGAATAGATCTTGAATATAAATATATTTTGTCTTTACTGCACTCGCAGAAGAATAACCAAGTGAAAAAATACACATGTATACAAAATACACTTTTATTTAAATACATTCTCTTTAAGCAAGTCTAAATATCCTATATGTTGCTTATAAATTTACTTGAAAATTGTTTTAAAGATTTTTAGATCATTTTAAATGGAAAACAAGACAAAAACACTTGATAATAGGATTTTTGCAGTGAATTTCTTTACTGAATTAAACTTAATAAAAAGTATTTTTTTCCTTTAATTCAGTGAATGTCATTTATAGGTATATTTAAAAGGTGATTTTGTCCTCTTTATTGTTAGTAAGCACGTTTAATACAACCTTTTAAGTCGGGGCCCAAGCTGAATAATTGGTACATAAAGGCAGCATAAAAGTAATCCATAAGACTCCACTGGTTAAATCCACATTTTCTGAAGTGATATGATAGGTGTGGGCGAGAAGGCTTTTAAGCCCTTTAGTGTAAATATACACTTTCACATTCTGGTGTGGATGTGACTTTTACATTCAGCCACCTACTTACTGGTACGGCTGGTCAAAGGTGGAGATTTATGGTATAGAAATAAAAAGGACTTAAATATTAATCCGTTTCTCACTCAAACCAATCATATCAGTTCTGAAGACATGGATTTAACCAGTGGAGTATGATTGAATACTTCTTTGCTGCATTTATGTGATTTTTGGAACTTCAAAGTTTTGGTTACCATTCACTTGCAATGTATGAACCTACAGATTTGAGATATTCTTCTAAAAATCTTTGTTCTGCAGAAGATAAAAAGCCATGCATGTGGGATGGCATGAGGGTGAGTAAATGAAGTGAGAATTTTCATTTTTGGGTAAACTATCCCCTTAAGTATTTGTGACACATTCTTGTTAACATGAATGAAAATATGTTGCCAAGTGTTTTCTGTAGGTTCATGATCACTTTATGATGTCGCTTTTGTTTAGCATTAAGACTGGACAACATGCAAATGATCTTGTGCAAATGTTTCAGTATTTCAGTTTTCTGTATATGCTAAATACTGAAAGTGTTACTCTGCAAACAGTAATTCTACACAACAGTATTGAAACTTGTTCAACAATGAACAAAATCAAAACAAAATTTTTACAATAAAGAATGAAAATTACAAAAACTGTGTTTTTCTTTATCAAAAGGCTGAAAATAAGAAATGTTTCATTTTCTTAATAAAAGTGTTCCTTCACTTATAGAATAATTAAAGGCAGGAAAGAAAAATGTGCATATTTTCAATATCCGCAACTGAGATTGTTTTCTGCAACAACCATAACAAACAGACCTCAACAGAAGGACATTTGTTTTGGCATAGATTCCCCTGATAATCAATTGCCTCCACACAGTCTTCCTGCTCAGCAGGACATAAAAATCACAGATCCTTGCTCATGTCAAACAAATAACAGACTCAAGGCTTCCAGCACACATGGAAGAGAAATATATTTCATCCATAGCCACAGAAATTAAGTCCAATGAGATTCCACAGTTTCAGTGGGCAGTGTGTACTATCTCACTCTGCCTCTTTCTCCAGCACCTGGATTTTGGATTTTTTCTTCCTGTCTCCTGGTAGTTTGAATGTCTCTGCAGTGACAATGGCCACGCCTTCTTCTGAGCTGTCATCTTCAGATGAAGATGATGAGGACTCATCTTCATTGCTGCTGTCAAGTTTTCCAGCTCAACAATAGCCACATCCTGCAGGAAAAACACATCTGGTCATTATAAATCACAAAAAATATGCCATCAATTAAAGATATGTGCCTGATATTTCAGAAAATCTGCTACAGAAACATTCCTTTTCTTACATCCTCTTCATATGTGAATGTGGAGCGGAGGGGGGCGGGGCCGGTCGGAATATCGCGCGCCCGGTCCCCAATCAGCCTGATGAGGCGCGCGAGGGATAAAGGCGGCCGGTGACGATTGTTCGAGAGAGAGAGAGAATTACGGACATGTCCGTCATGTGTGTTTATGTTTGTGCTTTGAGTTTTATTAAATATGATTTATGTTGACTAGCCGGTTCTCGCCTCCTCCTTGCCCATCCTTTAACTGTTTTACAGTGAATTTATTTTTTCCTACCATTTCAATGACTTACTCTGCATCCTCCACACTCTCAATGTCGAAATATCCATCATGTACCTCTTCCATCTGATGTCTTAAAGACTCATTGGCCTGGGCGATTTGGGGAAGGAAACTTTGCAGTCTGTCCAAAACTACCACACAGAAATAAACGTACATTGTCACTTAAACAAATAGTTCACCCAAAAATTCAGATTCTCTCATAATTGACTCGCCCTCATGCCATCCCAGACGTGAATGACTTACTTTCTTCTGCAGAACACAAACGAAGATTTGTAGAAGAATATCGCAGCTTTGTAGGTCCATACAATGCAAGTGAATGGTGGCCAGAACTTTAAACTCCTAAAAGCATATAAAAGTAATTAATACTATTATGTGGACTCCAGTGGTTAAATTTATGGCTTCAAAAAGGACATGGTAGGTGTGGGTGAAAAAAGATAATTTGCCTATTAAGGTCCTCTGTGCATATTGCCCCCTATTGTTCGGGGCTGGTCAAAAGTGGAGATTTATTGTAAGAAAGTAAATTAAGGACTCAAATATTGACCTTATGATGTGTTACATTCATACGAGCAGACAGAGAAATACTTATGTTTGAAGTACGTTTGGAGCAGAAGAAATATAAATAAACCTTGTGTAAATTGTCAGCTTTACGTGAAGCTAAAATGCTATTTCTAGCCATTTTACATGCACATGTTACCAGACACGATCATATTTTTTTAATCAAGAAAATTCATGTTGGATCATAATTTCTTTGTTTCTAGTAAGACTTTGAAATTAGGAAAAAATCATATTCTTGATAATCATTTTTTTATTGTTTTCCTTTAAAAAATATTTTTTAAAAAATCCTTAACACAAGATCAATTTGATTTATTTCATTTAAAAACAACACTGCATTTGATATTTAGATTTTTCAGAGAATGTATTTTTAACATTTTGTCTTACAATACTGGCAGTGTTTATAGTCAAAACAAGTTAAAAAAATCTACCAGTTCTGAAGAAGTAATCCAAAGTATTTAGAATACATTACTGACCTTGAGTAATCTAATGAAATACGTTACAAATTACATTTTACATCTTGTATTCTGTAATTTGTAGTGGAATACATTTAAAATTAACTCTGCAACCAATAAGACTCCAGTAGCTAAATCCATGTCTTTCGAAGCGATCTAACAGATTTTGGGTGAGAACAGACCAAAAAATGTTTCACTCTAAATCTTGACATCCACAGTTTCTATAGGCACCATCATGATTTCAAGCTTGAATTCCTTGCGCTTGATGCATACCTGAATTTTTGGGAGTTAATTTGGTTGTAGAATGCAGTTGCCTCTCCCATATTGAATCTGTGTGTGTACAGAACAGGATTAAGAACTAAAAGTTGAACTGACAACTAAATGTATCTGCCGTATGTACATGCCCTAAGAAGTGTTATCAAGCTTGAAATCACGATTGCCAAGGAGACTAAATATGTCAAGGTTTATAGTGAAAAAGGGAAACATTTTTGTGTGTTCTCACCCAAAACCAGCTGGATCGCTTTAGAAGACATGGATTAAACCACTGCCTTTATGTGCTTCTTGGAGCTTCAAAGTTTTGATCACTATTCACTTGCATTGTATGGGCCGACAGAGTAGAGATATTCTTTTAAAAATCGTAATTTGTGTTCTGCAGAAGAAAGAATACCATACACTTCTGTGATGTCATGAGTTTCAGTAAAATTACATTTTTGGGTGAACCATCCCTTTTAACTGCCCTGCCTGTCTGACAACATTTTCTGTCTCTTGCTCAGGCTCAGAATTTAACAAAGGCTCACTGCAAAAATGCCCCAGATGTTTAAAAATGTCAAGTCAAAAAATCCCCTGAAGACAATTACTTCCCGTTTATATATATATAGGCCTGTCTAGTTATGCTCTGACAATGCAGTAACCTTGTATTGTCAAATATTTGTATAAGCTCTGTCAGAGAAGTGTTATTGAGTGTGTATACAAAGGTGGTTTTGGAACTTATAGATAAAAAACATAATTGTTCACAGTAAGAATTAAGTGTGTTTTCTATGGTTGTAGTCCATATTGTAGCGCATACTACATGTTCGTACATACCGAACTCTTATTTTGAAATGTGCGCTCGCTCCCGCGGTTGTCGCAGTGCACGACATTGATGACGCGCCGGCGATGTCATACTTATGATAGTCCTAGGAAAGAAGCAAGAGTCGCATCGAAGGAGCTGAACATACTTAGGTAAATACATCCATTTATGATCATTTTACCATCCAGGGCGACCAGTAACATATATAAAACATTAAATAAAGCAGTGGTTGCATTTGACTTGGGTTTGAGTCAGCGTTAAAAGTGTTTATGATTAGGCAGCTGGAGAATATTTTATGATGTTTTGACATCATTCCGATGCACAAGTCCATATTTGCTTATATGAATGTTAAGACACACTATTTGATATTTATCACGGATGTTAACTATATAAATGACAAATATCTGCTATATTTTTTTGTATTTCCTAGTTTTGTCTAGCTGATCATGCAACATGTCCTCACCCTGCCACGGCATCACAAACATACATTCAAATGTGTGTTTAGTTACTTTAAAAAAAGCAGACAAGTCTGCTGTTTTGTGGAGATCGAGTGCTTTTTGTGATGCTTTTGTTTCTTTGCCTTAGTTCAGAAAGGTTTTGTAAACTATCAGCACGAAATTTACTTTGTTTACAATATTTATACACATTCTTCAAGTAATAATTGTATAGGATTAGATTGAAATTGGGTTAAAGTTTGTAACTAAGTTGGCATGATGAATTTCTTCCAGAACACATACAATTTATTTGCTCTCAAAGCAGAGTAAAAAGTAGCTCCATGTTTGGCAAGTTTAGTAATTGCTGTCAAGGTAATTGAGGTTTAGACTGTGTACCAAATACTGTGTTTGCCAATTCAGCATTTAGATCAAATGGCTGCTGTTGGCAGATACAAAAGTCAACCAAGTAATTTGTATTTGTATAGTGCTTTTCACAACACACATAGTTTTAAAGCATCGTAGTAGACTGAAGTGATGTCTGGCTGTCATCATCGATCAGTGACACAGCAGTGGAGTCCGACTCCAAGTTGGAAAGGAGCTGGATCCGGCTGGCTCTGGTAACCTCAGGATAGGAATCCCAAAGTTGAGATAGGGATACAAATAGAATAATATTAGCATTGATGCCATTCAATTTATTGTAGAGTTATAGGTTTTGAATGTGTCTGGTTCTGAAAGACCTAACTAAAGCAGCCTAATTATGAGTTGATGGATAAAATATATGTATGCCTCGCTAAATAAATGAGTCTTTAGTCTGGACTTAAACTGAGAGAGTGTGTTCCGAACAGGGTTAGGAAGACTATTACATAATTAGGAAAAGGATATACCTCCTTTTGTGGATTTTGATGTTCTAGGTACTACTAACAAGCCAGAATTTTGCTATCATAATGAATGTGATGGAATATAGCATGGTCGAAGTTCACTTAAGGACTGCAGAGCTAGACCACAAAAAGCACATAATGATGGTGTTGACTTTCCAATTGAATTTGTGGACCAGGGCAACATCTCTGCAAATAGATTTCTTAAAAAATTGGGGGCCTTAATCTGTATTCATCTTTTCCAGGTTGCAGTGATACAAGCAGATCTTCTGCATAACTCTTATGGAAACCACATGCCTCTTCTGATCTTCTGCCATTCGCAATGTCCAGAGGACCATGAGCCCATCCAGCTCCATTCTACAGTATGAGCCTCCGAACAATAGGGGGCGCTGTGCTCAGCTCCCTGGGACCTAGTCTGGTATCTCAAGCTGGAGGATCCTGGAGCTCTCTATCCCTTAGGCCCATACCCTCCTTACTCCAGACCATGGTACCTTCTGGTTACAGTGCTCTACAGGAGGAACGGCTGGCTATGGTGGACCTCAGCACACCCAAGCCAGAGAACCTCAAGAACGGCTTCCATCGTGAAACTCGTCGCCTCTCGGAACGCAGCGGCCGGGCATCCATCAGCCTATCCGATGCTGGAGATGACCGCTATGCTGAGACTGAACTCCTGCTGCCCGATGGCAGGCTTTCAGGAGAAGAGGCAGATGAGGAAGAGGAGAGTAAAGAGGAAGGGCAGCCATTGCCCATCAGGAACATGCCCAAAGAGTCGCCCCTTGCCATGGCTCTGCAGATACTGTTGCCCTTCCTCCTAGCTGGGTTTGGAACGGTGTCGGCCGGAGTGGTACTGGATATAGTGCAGGTGAGCTTCTGAAAGATGTATTTACAGGCATTTGTGAATCAAGATTAAAACTAGGGTAGTCAGTGGCCTAAGGGATTCAACAAAATATTTAACATACTTAAAGGGGGTTGTATACTATCATCATTTAATCACCAAACCTGTTGTTCCAAACCTGTATGACTTTCATTCTTACGTGGAACACAAAAGGAGATGTTAGCCAGAATGTCAGGGACTGACAGCCTCATTCAACTGCCCCTTTAAATGAAAGTTGAAACAAGTTTATATGTGAGGAATAATCCATTTCAGATCTTCCAGCACAGTTTTATATTACATTCCTAATCAGGGCTGGACTGGTAATCTGGCATTACCGGCGCACTTTGGGGCCGTTCAGGGGGACGGTTGGCTGCGAAATGGATAAACTAGTGAGCCGCCACATTATGCAGAATTACCCCCCATTTCTCCCAGGCAGATTTCTCTTCTCAGTCCAGCCCTGTTCATAATCGACAAAGGGATTCCTTCCTGAAAATGTCTCCTTTCTATTTCTCTCAGCATTGGGAAGCATTTAAGAACATTACAGAGATCTTCATTCTGGTTCCTGCTCTCCTGGGCTTGAAAGGAAACTTGGAGATGACTCTGGCATCCAGACTTTCCACAGCGGTTAGTATCACATGGTTGAGTGACAGATGTACTCAACCATATTTGCACATCATCATTATAATAATATCTTAGATCTGTCTTGCTACTAATGTATGTCAACATGTAATTTAGTGACTCAGCAATCGTCAGCTCCCATAAGAATAATTTGGTGGGGTTTATAATGAAATTTGGGCCCACTTGTAGCAGGATTCATACCATTGCCCTTCTCTGTAGACTGGGGATGTCAGTAAAAACTATAAATCTGTGATAGAATGACTAGCAAGTCTATTATGATGGTCATGACTTAATGGGTATATAGCCAAACCCAAATGTCTGAGTGAGAAACATGCACAAACAGGCTTTAAAATCAACATGAAATCCAAATTGGCTCCATATACTTTCCTAATAATAATTCCCACTGTGCGTGTTTCATCAATGCATATTATTCTAAAGGAAAATACAGTGTTTATTAAATTGCAATAGTGAGCAACAGTGTTGCCTTGGTTCTTGAAGTATTTTCCCCCATACATTTTTTACTGAAGGGTTTTCATAAAGTCCTTCGTAAAAGAGTTCTAAGCCATTATCCAAACCATCCATATGAATTACAACATTACAAATTTGATTTGAAGCAAAGTACAACCCAAATTCCATTTAACTTTAAAATTCTATTCAACCTGTGCTATATTGAAAGCACTACAACACATTATGTGATGATTTACCTTGTGATTTGAATAGTTTATTGTATTTTTTAATATACATTCATATATACATTCATTTAAAATCTGATTATTGCAACGTGCTTCAATAAAAGTTTGGACAGTTCCGTGTTTACCACTGTGTAACATCAGCATTTCTTCTAATAACACATATTAAGCATTAGAGTTTGTTGCCATGTTTTGTGCTTCGTAATGAACCACACATTCTCAATTGGAGACTGGTCAGTACTGCAGGCAGGCCAGTCTAGCACCCGCTTTCTCTGCTTGCACAACCATGCACTTGCACATGTGGTTTGCCGTTGTCCAGCTTGAAAATGCAGGGACGTCCATGCAAATGATGACATCTGGATGGCAACATATGTTCCTCCAAAATGTGAACATATCTTTCTGCATTAATGTTGCCCTCACTGATTTGAAAGTTACCCATGCCATGGGCACTGACACCCCCATACTATGACAGTTACAGACTTTTGGACCTGACACTGATAACCGCTTGGATGGTCTTTTAATTTTTGGCCCGGAGAACACGATGAATGTTTTTTCTATTTTTTTCTATGTTTTTATGGCTTCTGCTTTGCATAGTAAATTATTAACTTGCATCTGTGGATGCAGCGGTGAATGGTGTTGACTGACAAAGGTTTACCAAAGTATTCCAGAGCCCATGTTATGATATCCATTACAGACAAATTACAGTTTTTAAGACGGTGAGGTCTAAGGGATCGGAGATCATGTGCATTCAGTATCGGTTTTCCAGCAGGACATCGCCAATTCACATACTGCCCGCATTTGAAGTGCAAGACTGCTTAAGCAGAGAGTGCGGGTGCTAGATTGGCCTTCCTGCAGTCCTGACCTGTCTCCAATTGAGAGTGTGTGGCATGTTATGGAGCACAACAAAGGCCTTGTACAATTGTGCAGCTGAAGACTTGCATAATGGATGAATGGGGGAAATTTCACTTGCTAAACTTAAACTTGTTTCTTCAGTGCCCAAAAGCTTGTGTATTAGAAGAAATGGTGATGTTACAGTGGCAAACGCTCAACTTTACCAACTTTTTGCAATCATCATATTTAAAAAAACTATTAAATTCACAATGTAAAACATAAAATAATGTGTTGTTGTAGTGCTTTCAATATACTGTAACACAGGTTGAATAGAATTTACAAATTACTACTTTTTGTATTTATTAGCATTGTTTTATACTGTCCCAACTTTTTTAGAATTGAGGTTGTCTTTGAAAATCACACAAATAAAAGGAAATCAGTCCTTTGCTTCTTTCTGCCCTTGGCTTGAGCACTCAGTGGTTTCAGCTCACGCAGTATGACGTCTACTGTTCTGATGGCAAATGTGTCGTCCCCCATCGAGGTGAAAGAATAAACAAACCCCAGTGGTGTGCAGTAAGAGGTGGAGAGGGGCCTTCTGTTCAACCTCATACAGCTGGGAAAAAAAGACAAACACACACTTAATTTCAAACTGAGCTGCTCTTTACAGAGTCTGTTGCCCTCAGACATCTCTAGCCGTCACGCTGCTGCTTCATATTTGCATTTGTTTCCTTTATTTTCTTAAGCATACACACTTGTGGAGTCAGCTTTCTTGTTAAACCGTGGGCATAGATCCATTCCAAACATTATTATCTTTTCTCAGATGATTCTTCAATTTATTGCTGCTTTTCATAATAACATGTTTTATCTTACAAATTTCTTTCCAAAATTCACCACTCAAGAGTTAGTTTGGTCAAGGGATAGTTCACAAATCATTTAATAACTCATGTTTTACCTTCATGTTACAAACCCATACGACTTTCTTATAAAACCCCTGAAAAACAAAAGAAGATATAAGATATTTAGCAGCATGTTATTTTCAGTCACCATTCACTTTCATTGCATCTTTCCCCCATATAACCTGAATGGTGACTGAGGGTAAAGTAAATAAAAAAACATCTCCTTTTGTGTTCTAATTAAGAAAAAAATGTCATAATGGTTTGGAAAAACACAAAAGTGAGTGAATGACCATTTTAATTTTTAGGTGATCTATGTCTGTTATTTCTCTGTTTTTCTTTTCATGCTTTTTTTTAGGCTTAGTTTTATTTTCTTTGCATTTGATTTTAAAGTGAAATATGACCCGAACATGCTCTAGCACAAATAAATGCTTGTAAATGTACATAAATACATAAATATACTATATTAAATAGTTTGAGTCAATAACAGAAAAGTACCAAAAAGTACCATGGCCTGTTTTTGTTTTTTCCATGGCAATGCTGTTTGTACCTTGGAATACAATATAGATACCATGAAAATGGCAGGCATTCAGTGCTATGGTATATTTAAAAATACCATGGTATTGCCATCTGATACCATCGCTTTACCATTGTACCGCCACAGTATGTTTTTGGTAAGTGGAGACTGAAATACATGGAGTATGAGAGTAGAAATCGTGTTGATGAATCTTGCCTTCCTCAGGTGAATGTGGGGAAAATGGACTCGCCTATAGAGAAGTGGAATCTCATTATTGGAAACTTGGCACTGAAACAAGTAAGTATTTATTTGGTTTTTGCCCAGGCTTACAGTACATACACAGCTCTACTCTCAAAAAAAGAAGCAAATGCAGGCTGATTTAGCATCAACAACCCAGTGACTTTAAATACACTCACACAATTAGTTAGCATTTAGTTTTTACCTGGTACAGAGACCTTATCAGAATGATGAGTTGATTACAACTGATTACAACGTCGACAAGTGTTCTTCGATCCTGGGAATGTCCTGCATTGATGCAGGTGTTATGTACACACATACATGATGGGTCCAAATGTTCTCTCGTGAAAATATTTATATTTTTCTGATGAAATACTTTTGTCCTTTTTTTTTTTCTTCTCAATTGCAAATTATATTATAAGCAATAGCATAAAAATCTGAATTAGAATTTGCAGTAAAAAGTGCCTGAAGTTCTAAGTATTTGTTATGTCCCACTTTTGATTCAATGAGAGCGTGCACTCGATCTGGCATAGACTCCACAATTTTGTGCAAAACCTGATGATCCATGTTATCCAGCAAGATCTTATGAAATGTCCCAAAGAGCATCTTGTGTGATTCCATGGACAAAAATTTTATATTTATAAAGGTGTGACAGGTCAATGTCACAAATTTGCTTAATTTTAGTTTTAGGTTTGAAATAGAATTCCATCCATCAATCCATCCAATATATCTTACCCAGTTCTGACACTTTCTTTTCTCTCTAAGGTGCAGGCCACAGTTATTGGGTTCCTGGCGGCTGTAGCAGCTGTCATATTTGGCTGGATTCCTGAAGGAAAGTTCCAGTTCAGTCACGCAGCGCTGCTCTGTTCCAGTAGTGTAGCCACAGCCTTCATAGCATCTGTACTACAGGGTACAAACTTAAGATTAATCTTTAATACTCTTTTTTTTTTTTTTTTTTTTTTAATAGCTACTAGAGCTGTGTTCTTTGATTTCATTTAACATCAAAGAATGGCCACATGGTGTATCACAATCAGAAATTAGTTACATTTGTTAAAAGGGCCACATTCTAAATTTGTAGATTTGTATTATTTTAGAGCCATGAGGTGCACGTATAATGTTAGTCAAGGTTTCTTATACCCAAAACAGTCAATATATAGTTTTAAATGACCATTTTACACACCGTCTGACCCTAAGAAATCAACAGGCTGTTTTTGCTGAAGTACCTTTATGACTAGATTTTGCAGATGCTGAAAACTAAGGTGGTAGCAAAGACCAATAACCAATTAATCGGCCTATATTTTTTTAAAATCAATTAATGGAAATTTCTTAGTGTTTTCTTACTACAAATGGCACAGACATTGATGCTACAAGAGTCCAAAACTGAATAAAATTGCAAAAGAGGTTAATTGTGCAACCAAAATCTTGATTGTAATCAAGCCACCTAATACACCTAGGACTTTTATTATGAAATAATAGAGACTTCTCTATATCGGCAGCTATCGGCATAGATTTTTGCAGAAAAACGAACTATCGGAACCTATTAATTGGTAAAACCGATATATAACAGTCTACCTCTATTTATTACTTCTTTACGTAAATGACCTCTGTTATGATTAGTCTAGATTAAGTGTATGTTTAAATAGTACATTAATCTCTTTTATTTCAGTTCCTGTTTTCCATGATATGACCCTTGTAAGTCTGCTCAGATATGTGATGTAGCTGGTTAATATTGTGCAGTGTCAAGGTGAGAAAACTAAACAGTATCTTTTGTATCAGGTATAATAATGGTGGGTGTGATCGTGGGTTCCAAGAAGACTGGTATCAACCCTGATAACGTAGCCACACCCATCGCTGCCAGCTTTGGTGACCTCATCACACTGGCCATTCTGGCATGGATAAGCCAGGGCCTCTACAACTGCCTGGGTAAATGAGAGAGAGAATGTGTGTGAATATGTTTGCGATTTATTTTTCTCCCAGGTAGGTAGCATGTATTATCAATTCTATGCCACAAGAGTGCGCCACAATCCTTGCCTTTATACTTACAGTAATTTAGGTAGATATGACAGAAGCGCAAACTGAAGGTTTGTTAGTCAAATAAATGGTATAATAATTTAGTCTTGCGTTTATCATATTATATTATGACTAGTAATATAAAGTATTGTGTATTTTAAATATAGCATTAATTCTCTCACTAATGGTCACACTATTGCAAGTGTTTGGAGATGTAATGTGTCTGAGTCATAGTTAACGGACCTTAGGGTTAATATCTTTTATGCGCTGGGTCATACTGCTAATGAGTCTGAATCAGGACAATGAGAGTGTTGTGACAAGAGTTCATGACCTCTCTGTCTACGTCTCTGCTACTCACTCATACACATACCGTCTCTCTCTGAAATAGACACAAACTAACACAAACACTGCTTCTCTCTCTGTGTAGTACACATACACAAAAGGTGAGAATGTCACCGGTGGGCCGTCCCGAACAATGTTCTGCTGTATTTATGATAGTTTAATTAGGCTTTCCCCGCAACTATTAAATGCGATAAGCTACAAACTGGCCCAGTTCTGAAGTCCTTTTTAGTCTGTCTTTCTCAGAGAGAGGTGAAGTGAGGTGAGGGCACGGCACACAGCACTGCCACGCTATGCCAAAACCATGCCAGCTGTGCCAACGAACAGAGCGAGAGAGGCTTATGCCATCATTAACCATTGCCCTGTCATGCCCGTCTCACTAAATATAGTCACACACACAGATGCTGGCTCCACGTTTGGGATTTAAAGATTTGGGTTTTTGAGTGTGTAATGAAGAGAGGGAGAAGGATGAAGATGAAAGCTCTTTTGGAGTCGCAGTTGGCATCAACATTTTGATTCAGATTTTAAGGAGATCATGTTTTCTTTCTCAATCTGCTGCTTAAATACTATTAGAGACAGTCATAAAGGGTTTGAAGGCCATGTAATGCTAGTTCAGTGATGTCTTTAGATTTTGGTATTTGGTATTCTTTGGGTGAAATAATCCTTTAATTATTCTGTGCAGTAAACTTTTGAGCAGTGATTCGTTTCTGAGGTTTTGCTGCATTTTGATGCAACTGATGCATAACTATCCTCTCACTTACAGACTCGCACCCATACGTGTCATCTCTGGTGTGTGCCGCCTTCATGTGTCTGACTCCACTGTGGATGGTCATCTCTTCCAAACATCCAGCCAGTCGACAGCTGCTTTACTCAGGCTGGGAGCCTGTTATAACTGCCATGTTCATCAGCAGGTCAGAAACAGACTCCGCTTTTCTCTAGCATCTGGCCAAGTATTCTCAAGCAGACTGAAAAACATGAGCCCTGATATGTATTTTTTTTCCATTTAAGTATCGGAGGACTCATCCTGGACAAAACTGTGTCTGATCCCAACCTAGCTGGGATTGTGGTTTACACGCCTGTTATAAATGGTGAGATTATTTTACTTAATACAATAATATTCCATGAAGCTAACTTTCTGTACTGCGTTTTCTCTTTTAAAGAGATCATACACCCAAAAAGGAAAATTATCTCATCACTTACTCACCCTCATGTCATCCCAGATGTGAATGACTTCCTTTCTTCTACTGAACACAAATAAAGATTTTTAGAAGAATATTTCAGCTCTGTAAGTCCATCCACTGCAAATGAATGGCGGCCAGACCTTTAAAGCTAACTTTTTTTTTTTTATGCATTCACCTGAGAAGCAGCATTGACGATATTTAGACTTGCTATTACAGAATAGATCTTGAATATAAGTATATTTTGTCTTTACTGCACTTGCAGAAGTATAACCAAGTGAAAAAATACACTTGTATACAAAATACACTTTTATTTAAGATACATGCTCTAAAAGCAAGTCTAAATATCTTATGTTGTTTTTCCATGTAAATGTATATTTTTTAAGGATTTTTAGACCATTTTAAATGAAAAACAAGACAAAAACACTTGATAATAGGATTTTTGCAGTGAATTTCTTTACTGAATTAAACTTAATAAAAAGTATTTTTCCCTTTAATTCAGTGAATGTCATTTAGAGGTATATTTAAATGATTATTTAATCCTCTTCATTGTTAGCAAGCACGTTTAATACAACCTTTTAAGTCGGGGCACAAGCTGAATAATCGGTTAAGAGCTAATGATTAATTGTTGCAATAATCGAAGAATAGTCAAATAATCGTTCTAATAATCGTTAGATTAGTCGATAATAAAAATAAATGTGAGTTGCAGCCCTAATCCCAACCTAAAAAAATCAATGTTGTATTGTCAAACGTATATTTCAATGCACATAACGAAATAATATTTGCATGGGTGCTACCAAAGCAGGTGCTGGTGCCACATTTTCAAAGGGCCCTTTGAGGGCACAAATAAACCCTGATGTGACCCAGGCTGAAACCCCTATTTTAATCTATTCTGTGACCAACATGCGTTAATACGGGTCCAGCGTTGTGGGCTTGTGGATGCGCGCACAGAATCCTTGGGGAAACACTGCATCTGCAGAAGTGGTTTGAGAGATATATATTGATCTATTTCTCATCCACATCTAAGTCATTTTTTTGCTATAAATCTCCACTTTCGCTTCTACATTCTTCTTTTGTTTTTGGTGATTCACGTTCTTCGCACATATCGCCACCTACTGGACAGAGAGGAGAATTTATAGTAATAAAGGACTTAAATATAGCTATAATATTGCTTCTGAAGACATTGGTTTTACCACTGGAGTTGTATGGATTGCTTTTAAGCTGCCTCTATGTGCTTTTATGAACGTCAAAGTTCTGGCCACCTATCACTTGCATTGAATGGACCAACAGAGACGAGATATTCTTCTAAAAATCTTTATTTGTCAGCATACAAACGAAAGTATTCTCATCTGGGATGACAAAAGGGTTTTTTCATTTTGGGGTGAACTCCATATGGTGCCGCCCACATCAGTACCCATTTTAGTTCCCTCTCAGACCGTTATTACCTAATAGAAACGTTTGTAATGATCTCCCTCATTTAAAGCTTTGCAGGAGTCCTTAAGGCGAATATAGGGACTTTCATAACTTTTAATGAATGTTTCCATATTGAGAAAAAAAACAAAGGATCGGATACAGCTGAAATAGAGCTGAATGATAATGTGAGGTGTTTACTTGCCATGGGGCGAAGTCATTAATTGCGGTAGTTCAGTTTCTTGTGTTAACGGGGAAGGGAGCCGTGACCGTGGCATCTCTACAAAGAGTGATACGATTTTTAATTAAAACATGCTAATGAGAGACTCAGTCGCTCTCCCACCCAGAACACCAATCAGCTGTTTGAATCCGCGGGTGTGTGAATGAAAATCAGTTTATATCATAAGAGTTTAACAGTTTGTCAGTTTGGGTAAGTTTGTCTCAAAATCAATGCCAAATTTTATGTGAAAAAGATGGTTGAGTGAATAAAGAGGAATGAAAGCTGGAAAAGAAGGCTAAGATGATGCAAAGAGTGAGATGGGATGTGTAACAGAAGCTATTATGGTTTGTCTGCCAAAACAGGAAGCGAGTCAGAGACAGTCATTTATATTATTGCAACACAATGTAACAGTGGCACACCCAAACTTAAATTTAAATTATACAAAATAAAATATATTTGGGCGCCAGACAGGTTTAACCCATCAAAAAGAATCCATTTACCCAGGATAGCTGTAACTAAGCTAAAACCACCTGTTACAAATGAGAACTGTAGGTATATATTTTTAACCATTTCACTAATCATCATAGTAATGAACAACAGAATAGTCACAAACCAAATCAATTGAACCATGTAGTGTTTAAAAAAAAAAAAAGATATATTTTTTTTATACACATCACAGACATGAAATGGAATACCGCATGATATTTTAACAGTACACCTTCACAAACGGCACAATTACAAGACAACTATGTGTGTCAACGAGTACGAAATGGGAAAATTGTTCTCAGCAGGCATCTCTGTGTGGGGGTGGGGGGGGGGTGAGATTTGCATCTCACTTTGACCAGACACCGCCTCCTTCGTTATTGTAATCAGCCCTACACCTGCATTTTGTTCCATTCGCTTTCATGTGAATGATATCCCTGCGTTTTGTTCCAAGCCACAAACTTTTAAACACTAACTCTGAGTCATCAATCAAGTTGATTAAGGACAGGTGCAAATGTACGTGCACGTGGGCGTTGTAGATACCGCCACAACGCACACATGCTACACTCAAGTACAGAAAAGTCAAAAGTCTGTGCTTTACACAAAATGTCAGTACTTTTTGTACAAAATCTTTTTGAAAATTGATTCCAGTATTACAGGAAAACTTTTTTGTTTTCTGTTCCATTTATTCTATTCTTTACTCTGTTTTATTCTACCCTGTTCTGTTGTTCATTTCCATTCTAATCTGTGTTATTCAATTTAATTCAGTTTGTTTGTTTTGTTCCATTCTATTGTGTGTTATTCTATGCTATTCTGTTCTATGCTATTCTATTGTGTTGTATTCTATTTAGGGCTGTTGATTTAACGTGTTAATTCAGTGCGATTAATTTGACTAAAAATAATGCGTTAAAAAAATGTTGGCTATTAATCGCAATGCCCCCGGACCGTAATGTGGAAGATTCCTTAGAAATGCAAAATTGTAGTACCACCTGTTTACTCCAGAGGGCAGTAAGTGAAACTTTAGCTTCGTGGCAATGCGCAGTTTATACAGTGAAGAAAACAACCATCCAGCAGACAGAACAACACAAACATGCCTCACGTTCTTGCGTTCAAAACACTTGATGGAGCGCAAATCTGAACTAAGGGATCTCAAGATTTGTTCTTAGTATGAAACTATATTTATCTTGACACAGTGACCTAAATATTTTATGTTTATGATGCAACGCATCCAAGACACAACATAAGCATGTCTGACACTTGTTGAAATCGACGGGTCCTTAAACAAGCCCTCATAATAAATCTCCAACTGATTGACAAATTCACTTGTGTAATGGATTTCTGTGAACTGTATGCCAAAGATTGACTTATGTTCAATAATATGGTAGTAAACAATACATTGTATTCTAAATCAACTTTTTGTATCGTCTTATCAATGATTAACTCTTCTGCCACAAGAATGTAATGCATTTTAATTATCTGAAAATATATAATTTATTTATTTATTTTTTTTTTTTATATTTAAAGATAACTATGTATCATTATTTCATCATTATATATTGAATTATTGTTATATGAGGGCTTTCTCAGCAAATATTTTTATATGCGATTAAATACGATTAATTAATCGGGACACCATGTAAGTAATTCGATAAAAACATTTTTATCGATTGACAGCCCTAATTCTATTCTGTTCTATTCTGTGCTATTCTGTTCTTTTCTATGCTATTCTCTTATGTTGTATTCTATTCTGTTCTATGCTATTCTCTTGTGTTGTATTCTATTCTGTTCTATGCTATTCTCTTGTGTGTGTATTCTATTCTGTTCTATGCTATTCTCTTGTGTTGTATTCTATTCTGTTCTATGCTATTCTATTGTGTGTTATTCTGTTCTATTCTATGCTATTCTGTTCTTTGCATTCTATTCTATGGTATTCTGTTCTGTTGTTCTATTCCATAATGTTCTATTTTATTCTGTTTGTTCTGTGCTATTGTATTCTGTTTTGCTATAATTTTCTGTTCTATTCTATGCTGTTGTTCTGTTTCATTTTATTCTGTGTTTTTTTTTTTTTTATTCGCTTTGTTCTCATCTATTTAATTACGTTCATTTATTGTAGTCGATGCAAATACTTAAAACCAATTTTAATATTACAGGAAAAGTACTATATTATTGAATAGCTTTTATTTAAAAAGTTAATATAAATTATAATTAATATAAATATTTTAAATGCATGTATATAATTTTCAAACAGCTGTTCAAGTAAACTATCAGTTCTAAAGAAAATAACAAGTTACAAGCAAATTTGACAGGTACAGTTGAGTGGATATGTTTTCATCCCCTTTGCAGAATCTGCAAGAATAAAAAAAAAAGTCCCTGCTTTGTGAAACTGCCCACTGTTAAGAAAAATCCTCCAGGTACTGCACGTTTTTTGGTTTCCCAAAGCATCTTTTGCCCATTTAATTTTTTTCCAATAAGTATTTCATTAATTGGAACTCATTGCTCTGGGGAAGGTCGGAAAATTCACATACTCTCATTCCCAACGCCCCAAGCCTGTATCTAAAACTTCTTTTTACCGCTTGTTTGTGAGAAATGAATAATCCTGACCCTGAACCGCAGAAACATGCCCACACACTCCTCCATGCAGATGGTGTCTCTCCAGCACTGCCACGGGGACGTGGCACAGCGTAACATAATGGTAACCTCAGCGTACAGCACAAACCTAGCCTTGTTAACTAATAGAGCAGAGGCCTATGCTGTGCTAAAAGATCATCGCTCTCCCTGAGGTCCACCCTTTAATAAGGGGAATGTTATTGCTATTGTTGCACTACTATAGAGTGCACGACTGTATGTGTGAGAAATAGATTTGCTGCCTCATATTGTAATTCTCATTACTGGTTTCCTGTTAGTATTTTGCTGAGGGCTAAATTAGACATAATTTGTTGAGTTTTTATATTTATATTTTTATTACAAGTGTCGTGGCACTGTCAGTAAACAGACTATTACAGCAATATTTGAGCTGAAAAACATTTTGCATTGTTTTTCTTAGTGGAGTAGCAGGAGTCTTTTTAAGAGATTTACCCCCAAAAACCTTAGTCTCTGGTGTTTTATTTTCCCCCACTATGCCTTCCTTAACTACATTTAATTATTTTCAGTGCTGTTTTATTCAATTTTTTCTGTTCTGTGCTGTTGTTTTATTCCATTTATTTTATTATGTTCTATTCCATTTTTTCTTTTTCATTCTGTTCTGAACTATTCTATTCTGTGTTGTTCTGTTCTATTCCATTCTATTCAGTTCTGTTCTAAACTATTCTATTTTGTGTTGTTCTGTTCTATTCCATTCTATTCAGTTCTGTTCTAAACTATTCTATTTTGTGTTGTTCTGTTCTATTCCATTCTATTCAGTTCTGTTCTAAACTATTCTATTCTGTGTTGTTCTGTTCTATTCCATTCTATTCAGTTCTGTTCTAAACTATTCTATTCTGTGTTATTCTGTTCTATTCCATTCTATTCAGTTCTGTTCTAAACTATTCTATTCTGTGTTATTCTGTTCTATTCCATTCTATTCAGTTCTGTTCTAAACTATTCTATTCTGTGTTGTTCTGTTCTATTCCATTCTATTCAGTTCTCTTCTAAACTATTCTATTCTGTGTTGTTCTGTTCTATTCCATTCTATTCAGTTCTGTTCTAAACTATTCTATTTTGTGTTGTTCTGTTCTATTCCATTCTATTCAGTTCTGTTCTAAACTATTCTATACTGTGTTGACCTGTTCTATTCCATTCCATTGTATTCAGTTCTGTTCTATTCTGTTCTATGCCATTCTATTCAGTTCTGTTCTAAACTATTCTATTCTGTGTTATTCTGTTCTATTCCATTCTATTCAGTTCTGTTCTAAACTATTCTATTCTGTGTTATTCTGTTCTATTCCATTCTATTCAGTTCTGTTCTAAACTATTCTATTCTGTGTTGTTCTGTTCTATTCCATTCTATTCAGTTCTCTTCTAAACTATTCTATTCTGTGTTGTTCTGTTCTATTCCATTCTATTCAGTTCTGTTCTAAACTATTCTATTTTGTGTTGTTCTGTTCTATTCCATTCTATTCAGTTCTGTTCTAAACTATTCTATACTGTGTTGACCTGTTCTATTCCATTCCATTGTATTCAGTTCTGTTCTATTCTGTTCTATGCCATTCTATTCAGTTCTGTTCTAAACTATTCTATTCTGTGTCTATCTGTTCTATTCCATTCTATTCAGTTCTGTTCTATTCCATTCTATTCAGTTCTGTTCTAAACTATTATATTCTCTGTCTATCTGTTCTATTCCATTCTATTCAGTTCTGTTCTATTCCATTCTATTCAGTTCTGTTCTGTTCTATTCCATTCTATTCAGTTCTGATCTAAACTATTCTATACTGTGGTGTTCTGTTCTATTCAGTTCTGTTCTAAACTATTCTATTTTGTGTCTATCTGTTCTATTCCATTCTATTCAGTTCTGTTCTAAACTATTCTATTTTGTGTTGATCTATTCTATTATGTGGTATTCTGTTCTATGCCATTCTATTCAGTTCTGTTCTGTTCTATTCTGTGGTGTTCTATTCCTTTCTATTCAGTTCTGTTCTATTCTATTTTCTTTTGATCTGTTCTAAACTATTATATTCTCTGTCTATCTGTTCTATTCCATTCTATTCAGTTCTGTTCTATTCCATTCTATTCAGTTCTGTTCTATTCCATTCTATTCAGTTCTGTTCTGTTCTATTCCATTCTATTCAGTTCTGATCTAAACTATTCTATACTGTGGTGTTCTGTTCTATTCAGTTCTGATCTAAACTATTCTATACTGTGGTGTTCTGTTCTATTCAGTTCTGTTCTAAACTATTCTATTTTGTGTTGATCTATTCTATTATGTGGTATTCTGTTCTATGCCATTCTATTCAGTTCTGTTCTGTTCTATTCTGTGGTGTTCTATTCCTTTCTATTCAGTTCTGTTCTATTCTATTTTCTTTTGATCTGTTCTAAACTATTATATTCTGTGTCTATCTGTTCTATTCCATTGTATTCAGTTCTGTTCTATTCCATTCTATTTAGTTCTATTCCATTCTATTCAGTTTCATTCTATTCAGTTCTGTTCTAAACTATTCTATTATGTGTTGTTCTGTTCTATTCCATTCCATTCTATTCAGTTCTGTTCTAAACTATTCTATTCTGTGTTATTCTGTTCTATTCCATTCTATTCAGTTCTGTTCTAAACTATTCTATTCTGTGTTATTCTGTTCTATTCCATTCTATTCAGTTCTGTTCTAAACTATTCTATTCTGTGTTGTTCTGTTCTATTCCATTCTATTCAGTTCTCTTCTAAACTATTCTATTCTGTGTTGTTCTGTTCTATTCCATTCTATTCAGTTCTGTTCTAAACTATTCTATTCTGTGTCTATCTGTTCTATTCCATTCTATTCAGTTCTGTTCTATTCCATTCTATTCAGTTCTGTTCTAAACTATTATATTCTCTGTCTATCTATTCTATTCCATTCTATTCAGTTCTGTTCTATTCCATTCTATTCAGTTCTGATCTATTCCATTCTATTCAGTTCTGATCTAAACTATTCTATACTGTGGTGTTCTGTTCTATTCAGTTCTGTTCTAAACTATTCTATTATGTGGTATTCTGTTCTATGCCATTCTATTCAGTTCTGTTCTGTTCTATTCTGTGGTGTTCTATTCCATTCTATTCAGTTCTGTTCTATTCTATTTTCTTTTGATCTGTTCTATTCAGTTCTGTTCTAAACTATTATATTCTGTGTCTATCTGTTCTATTCCATTGTATTCAGTTCTGTTCTATTCCATTCTATTTAGTTCTATTCCATTCTATTCAGTTTCATTCTATTCAGTTCTGTTCTAAACTATTCTATTCTGTGTTGTTCTGTTCTGTTCTATTCCATTCCATTCTATTCAGTTCTGTTCTAAACTATTCTATTCTGTGTTATTCTGTTCTATTCCATTCTATTCAGTTCTGTTCTAAACTATTCTATTCTGTGTTATTCTGTTCTATTCCATTCTATTCAGTTCTGTTCTAAACTATTCTATTCTGTGTTATTCTGTTCTATTCCATTCTATTCAGTTCTGTTCTAAACTATTCTATTCTGTGTCTATCTGTTCTATTCCATTCTATTCAGTTCTGTTCTATTCCATTCTATTCAGTTCTGTTCTAAACTATTATATTCTCTGTCTATCTATTCTATTCCATTCTATTCAGTTCTGTTCTATTCCATTCTATTCAGTTCTGATCTATTCCATTCTATTCAGTTCTGATCTAAACTATTCTATACTGTGGTGTTCTGTTCTATTCAGTTCTGTTCTAAACTATTCTATTATGTGGTATTCTGTTCTATGCCATTCTATTCAGTTCTGTTCTGTTCTATTCTGTGGTGTTCTATTCCATTCTATTCAGTTCTGTTCTATTCTATTTTCTTTTGATCTGTTCTATTCAGTTCTGTTCTAAACTATTCTATTCTGTGTTATTCTGTTCTATTCCATTCTATTCAGTTCTGTTCTAAACTATTCTATTCTGTGTTATTCTGTTCTATTCCATTCTATTCAGTTCTGTTCTAAACTATTCTATTCTGTGTTGTTCTGTTCTATTCCATTCTATTCAGTTCTCTTCTAAACTATTCTATTCTGTGTTGTTCTGTTCTATTCCATTCTATTCAGTTCTGTTCTAAACTATTCTATTTTGTGTTGTTCTGTTCTATTCCATTCTATTCAGTTCTGTTCTAAACTATTCTATACTGTGTTGACCTGTTCTATTCCATTCCATTCTATTCAGTTCTGTTCTATGCCATTCTATTCAGTTCTGTTCTAAACTATTCTATTCTGTGTCTATCTGTTCTATTCCATTCTATTCAGTTCTGTTCTATTCCATTCTATTCAGTTCTGTTCTATTCTATTCCATTCTATTCAGTTCTGTTCTAAACTATTATATTCTCTGTCTATCTGTTCTATTCCATTCTATTCAGTTCTGTTCTATTCCATTCTATTCAGTTCTGATCTAAACTATTCTATACTGTGGTGTTCTGTTCTATTCATTTCTGTTCTAAACTATTCTATTTTGTGTTGATCTATTCTATTATGTGGTATTCTGTTCTATGCCATTCTATTCAGTTCTGTTCTAAACTATTCTATTCTGTGTCTATCTGTTCTGTTCCATTCTATTCAGTTCTGTTCTGTTCTATTCTGTGGTGTTCTATTCCATTCTATTCAGTTCTGTTCTATTCTATTTTCTGTTGATCTGTTCTATTCAGTTCTGTTCTAAACTATTATATTCTGTGTCTGTCTGTTCTATTCCATTGTATTCAGTTCTGTTATATTCCATTCTATTCAGTTCTATTCCATTCTATTCAGTTCCATTCTATTCAGTTCTGTTCTAAACTATTCTATTTTGTGTTGATCTGTTCTGTTCCATTCTATTCTATTCTGTTCTATACTGTTCTATTCTGTGTTGTTCTGTTTTCCATTTTTTCTATTCTGTTCTAAACTATTCTGTTTATTCTATTCTGTCCTGTGTTGTTCTGTTCTATTCCATTTTTTTCTATTTCATTCTATTCTGTTCTGTGTTGTTCTGTTCTATTCCATCAATTCTACTCTGTTCTATTTAATTTGTTCTATTCTGTTCTTTTCTATTCTCATACCTGCAAACTAGTCACCTTTCAAGCAACAAGCTCTAATAAGAATACTTCCAAACCAGGAGGAATGTATCCTTAGTATCCGCATAGTGACAGTGTATGGTTCACAACAGATTTTCTAACTGTATTTTTCTCATTATATACTCCACAGAATATGTTAATACAGAACATTACTTTAAAATGTTGTAAAATGGCCACAATGTTTGGCTATTAGTAACGCACAAACTTGCTTTATGATGTCTATTTGAATGTCTATTATGTTCTTTACTGTCAGTTGTTGATAAAAAAAAAAAAAAAGACATTATTATCAATCATTTATGCCGCAGAACCGGCAAAGAAACAGTGTAGCGACTCTCGTCTATGGCTTCTCATTTCTAAATCCATCCCTTTCCTTGCATCCTTTTCTTTGCGTCCTGTCAGCTGACTTTAAGGATACGAGGAAAAGATACAAGGAAATGAGGACTGAAGAATCCAAATGAAATGTATTATTTGTAAAATGAAATGTCCCGCTCATTTAAGTGTAATTTCAGAGCGCCGCCTTTTCGCAGCTGCATTAGCCTACCTCAGAGAGCTCACCGTTATGTTGTTCAAATATCATGAATTGATACATTAAGAATAAATCCTAATAATTCAAGATGCACTATTGATGTATGTGACAATTACAGTTTGTTAAAACTGTAACCTGAATTAGAAACCTGAATTAGAACTACTGTGTGAAATGTAAAGTGGGAGGAGAAATTATGCATGCGACAGATGTCTGAACAAAAGATTTTGTTATTAATCCAACTGCGCATTCTTGCACAAGCCTCCACATAAAGCTTCTTCTGTCCTCATTTAAATATATTTGCTGTGTTTTTAGATGCTGTAAAATAACTTCAACTGTTAAAAACATATCTCAAGACACCTGTGTTGTGCCTTATTCGTTGTTCCACATCTACAGTTGAAGTATACATACACCTTAGACAAATACATTTCAACTCAGTTTTTCCCAATTCCTGACATTTAATCGTAGAAAACATTCCCTGTCTTAGGTCAGTTAGGATCACTACTTTATTTTAAGAATGTGAAATATTAAAATTATAGTAGAGAGAATTATTTATTTCAGCTTTTATTTCTTTCGTCATATTCCAAGTGGGTCAGAAGTTTATATACACTTTGTTAGTAATGTGGCACCATTGCCTTTAAATTGTTTAACTCCGGTCAAACATTTTTGCCTTCCTCAAGCTTCTCACAATTAGTTGTTGGAATTTTGGCCTATTCCTCCAGACAGAACTGGTAAAACTGAATCAGGTTTGTAGGCCACAACTTTGGAGGTATGCTTGAGGTCATTGTCCATTTGGAAGACCCATTTTTGACCAAGCTTTAACTTCCTGGCTGATGTCTTGAGATGTTGCTTGGGGATGGCAGCATCATGTTGTGGGGTCTTGGGGTCTGCAGGAAGGTCTTGTACGCTTCACAAAATAGATGGCATCATGAGGAAGGAAAATTATGTGGATATATTGAAGCAACATCTCAAGACATCAGCCATGAATTTAAAGCTCAGTCATAAATGCGTCTTACAAATGGTCAATGACCCAAAGTGCACCTCCAAAGTTGTGGCAAAATGGCTTAAGGACAACAAAATCAAGGTGTTGGCGTGGGCATCACAAAGCCCTGACCTCAATCCGTGGGCAGAACTGAAAAAGCTTGTGCGAGCAGGGAGGCCTACAAACCTGACTCGGTTACACTAGTACAGTCTGGAGGAATGGGCCAAAATTCCAGAAATTTATTGTGAGAAGCTTGTGAAAGGCTACCCAAAATGTTTGACCCAAGGTAAACTATTTAAATGCAATGTTGCCAAATACTAACAAAGTGTGTGTAAATTTCTGACCCACTGGGAATGTGATGAATTAATAATTCTCTCTATTATTCAGACATTTCACATTCTTCAAATAAAGTAGTGATCCTAACCGACCTAAGACAGGGAATGTTTTCTCCAATTAAATGTCAGGAATTGTGTAAAACTGAGTTTAAATGTATTTGGCCAAGGTGTATGTATACTTCTGACTTCAACTGTATGTTGATAGAAGCATGTTACCATGAATGCTGTTGTGTTCCAGGTATTGGGGGAAACCTGGTGGCCATCCAGTCCAGTCGGATCTCCACCCATCTGCACTTTCACAGCGCCCCTGGAGAGGTTCCTGATGAGTCCAAGGGCTGGTACTGTCCCTGCCGCACCTTCTGTGGCACAGGTAGCTATCCCTTTAAGGATTAGTGTGCAGTTTCTAAACCACTAGCAGTACCAATTGGAATTGCAAAAATAATTCAAACAGGTGTCCTGAACATTTCCCCTGTCGAACATGATTTAACCAGTGTTGCTGTGTCGGGTTGGTCAAGATACCCACACATACAGAGTAATGTTAAAAGAGCCACAGTGTTTACACTTTTTGGGGAAATTCACCAACAAATAACTTGCTTATAGTTGTCTCTGCATATTAATATGGGAATAGAAAGTATTTTAACATTACACACTTTACTACTACACCTAAAGTCGCTAGTTGGAACCCAGGGCGTGCTGAGTGAATCCAGCCATGTTGGCCTGGTTGCTAGGGAGGGTAGAGTCACATGAGGTCACATGACCTCCTCATGGTCACTATAATGTGGTTCGCTCTTGGTGGGGCACGTGGTGAGTTGTGAGTGGATGCCATGGAGAATAGCGTGAAGCCTCCACATGCACTATGTCTCCACGGTAACGCGCTGCTCAAGCCACGTGATAAGATGCATATATTGATGGTCTCAGATGCGGAGGCAACTGAGATTTGTCCTCCGCCACCCGGATTGAGGCGAATCACTACGCCACCACGAAAACCTAGAACGCATTTGGCATTCCAAATTGGGTAGAAAAAATCCACACAAAAAAAAACATTACACACTTAAGCAATACAGCAACAATGATGTAAAAGGTAATTACTCAAAAGCATGTTTTATAGACATTTTGAGTTTTCACAGCCCATACACAAGAAAATGGAAAAACAACCAGCATTTAGAGAAATATCACTTACAAGTGCTTGCGAGTGTGTGTATACATTAGCTTTAATGTAGTGTGTGTAAAAGTGTTTTGTGTATAACGATCCATCTAACAGACTGCGGAGAAAGTTTCCTATAAACAATAGAGGCAGCCGATGGCGAGTTGATGTGCTGGATGTAGCACTCTTTCTTAGCAAAACAAGTGGACTCAGGGGACAGAGCCCAGATGCCCATACATATAAGGGGCACGGTGCCCACTGCAAGCTTAAGAGTGCCATCTGGTGAGAACATCATAAATCTTTTTGCTCCAGGCCCCCAGAGGGACATCATACAGCAGGGTTTTGAGGAGTGTGAAGTTTACTGTTTTTGAATGAGATGTTTATCATATGCATATACAGTCCTTAAAATAGATTAAATCAAATACATATAGGTTCACACATGCACAGATCACATGTGGCGGGTTGCTTGCATTCAATCTGATCTCAGGGTTGGAACTATCCTCTTTACAAGAAAGCATTTAAAGGGATAGTTCAACCAAAAATGAAAAATTTCTTATCATTTACTCACCCTCATGCCATCCCAGGTGGGTATGACTTTCTTCTGCAGAACACAAAGATTTTAGAAGAATATCTCAGCTCTGTTGGTCTATTTAATGTAAGGGAATATTGGCCAGAACTTTGAAGCTCCAAAAATCACGTAAATCAGCATAAAAGTAATCCATACGACTTCTGTGGTTAAATCCATGTCTTCAGAAGTGATATGATAGGTGTGGATGAGAAACAGATCAATATTTAAGTGCTTTTTTTAATATCAATCTCCACTTTCATTTTCACATTCTTCTTTTGTTTTTGGCGATTCATATTAGGACTGCAACTAATGATTATTTTGATAATTGATTAATCTAACGATTATTAGAACGATAATTTGACCTTTCTGTGATTATTGCAATGATTAATCATTAGCTCTTAACCGATTATTCAGCTTGTGCCAAAGGTTGTATTAAACGTGCTTGCTAACAATATAGAGGACAAAATATTTCTAAATGACTTTCACTGAATTAAAGGGAAAAATACTTTTTATTAAGTTTAATTCAGTAAAGAAATTCACTGCAAAAAAATCCTATTATCAAGTGTTTTTGTCTTGTTTTCCATTTAAAATGGCCTACAAATCCTTAAAAAATATACATTTATTTGGAAAAACAACATATAAGATATTTAGACTTGCTTTTAGAGAATGTATCTTACATATAAGTGTATCTGCTTCCATATTATTTGAACTTTAATAAAGCTATAACTCAGTAAATATAACTGCATTTAAGATGTAACGCTGGGATGTTTCCTTTAAAGAGCTCTAGCTCCACTTATTCCACAATGAGAGTGCTTCTGTATTTACTTATTTTGTATTTTTGCATTATAATTCCCTCATACTTTGCAATCTACATCACCTGAAGATGTTTGGAAAGTGTAGAGTGCATCTGGACTGTGATCTGTGTAATTCTTCCTCTCCTCAGTCAGGCGTGAACTGCAGTGCTGCTCTCGCGCTTCATCATTAGTTTAATGTGATCTCATGTTACGATAAATGAGATCAAGAGACTATTCAACAATGAAAAGATTTGTCATCAATTTATTTTTGTGTCGACGTTGTTGATAACATCTACTAATCTTTATAGTAAGGACAATTTATAGTAAAAAAGCACTTAAACATTGATCTGTTTCTCACCCACACCTATAAATTTGCTTCAGAAGATATAGATGTAACCCCTTAAGTCTTATGGATTACTTTTATGCTGCATTTATGTCCTTTTCTTAGCTTCAAAGTTCTGCTTTACCATTCACTTGCATTGAATGGACCAACATAGCTAAAATAGTCTTCTAAATATCTTCATTTGTGATCTGCAGAAGAAAGAAATGTATACACATCTGGGATGGCATGAGTGTAAATGCTGAGAGAATCATCATTTTTGGGTGAACTATCCCTTTTATCATCGACCTTTTGAGATTAAAGATACAGAATTGTCATTGTAACGTTTCCGAAAAGACCATCTCATAAACGTAAAATTACAATCAATGCTACTTGTACCTTTTTTTTTCTTTCTTTATTTTTTTCTCAATCTAAAATTTTTGTTTAAATTTGCCATTCCTTCTTTATATTTTGTTCTATTCCAGGAGCCAATCACAGGTCAGCACAGGTACTGCTGTTGTTGGTTATTCCTGGTCATCTGATCTTCCTTTACACCATTGACCTGATGGAGAGGGGTCACACCACCCTGACGCCAGTCTTCATGTCCGTGTATTTGGCTGCTGCTCTTTTCCAAGTGAGTGTGATAATATCAATTCGAATAAGGCCTCCAGAATCAATCAAAACTGTGCCACTGGATGTCCAGACATTTTCATTCGAAGGTTTGCAAACCGTGTGGCCTGATTATTTCTCCGCCGTTTAGAGACCCTGTCACCACTATCATTTTATTAAATCTGACACCCATTTAAGGGTTCAGGTGTGAAGACTATTTTCCATAGCAGAAGGAAATATCAGCCTGTAATCATAAAACCAGACATTCATTTAACGATAGCAGCCTGTGAAAGCTATTTCGTTTTGGGCTCAATTGCGATAAATGTGCCGCTAGCCGCCCTCATCTGTAACAATGTTACAACATGCATTTTTCCAAATTAAACCTTTCAGAAAAGCTTTTAGAGGTGAGAATCAGTGGGGACCTGGTGATATGGGATTCTAAAGATACCCGGATCACATTTCGAAAATGTTCAGATTCCTCACGTAAAGTGTATTCTGATTGCGATAATCTTTTAAAAATAACTCAAGGGAATAGAGTACCTTAGTTCCAGCGTGTTTATCATTACATAAACCTTACAGTCTATTTGTATGGAGGATCTGTATGGACATCTTTGCAAATTAAATAAGTTTGACTTATATTCTTAGCTTGCTATGAGTTTGTGTTGTGTTTGTATCTCTTTTTACTTCAAAATATTCTTGCGAAAAATGTAAATTAAAATATAATTTTAGAATATCCATTCCATACATTATCCATAGGCCTACTATCATGAGGTAAAGTATTGTGATACTTTGAAATTAGCGGTTGAGCGAAATAGTTTTTTCAATGGCTGATGTCGATATCCAGTGAGCAGGATGGCCGATAGCCAATATAAATGCTGAAATCGATAATACAGTTGAGTTTAACATAAATAAATCTAATGTGTACAACATTTCTTAATTGAAACGAACACTTATTTTTATACAGTATTTACTCAAATTCACTAAGTTGAAATAAAAAACTCCTGTCCTTGATTGATAGAGTTTGTAACTGACACAAAGGAAAGTTAGCACTCCTGTTAATCAGCCAAGTGAACAGCCAATGCTGATAATCGCAAAATGGCCAAGCACTGACACATATATTGGTCTGTCACTATTTGAAATATAATAATTTTTTTTATACTCCAATTTTAGATGCCCAATTTCCCCTCTGAATGAAACAGCGAGGATATTTGTGATGATAAGCAGGTGCTGTTTGTGTATGTTAATGGGTGTTCATGTGTTTCGTTGTGTTTCGTTACTCTAAAAGGTTGTTTTCATATACTGTTTTGATGGCAATTAAGATCGAAAAGCTGGAGGTTAAATGGAGAACCTCAGAAAGCGCATTCAAAGGTTGGCATGAGGAGGCATGTTAAAAGTGTGTGGAATGTGTGGTATTTTTAGGAAGTTTGTGTGTATGTGTGCATTCCACGTGAAACTCACTTTCTAACCCAAACACTAGCATCTTTGAGATCCGCTTTGTTCCATAGCCATACTGCTTGCCTTCAGACTTGCTAGAAGGACCCTTGAGAACATAGAGAGAGAGAGAGAGAGAGAGAGAGAAGGAGAGAGAGAGAGAGTCAGACATGCAGAAAGACCAGAGGAATGATTTACTTTTTCACCTTATTGTGCTCTGTCATCCATTGCCCTCATATCTTCATCCAACTTGAATTATTTCGGTTTATTATCCATGAAATTATGACTTTATGTCTTGAAAAGGTAACATTGGGCAGATTTTATGTATTTATTAAAATATGGAAGGATGTTCATTTTTGAGATTTAAAATATATATATATTTTTTTAAATTGCTTGTTTGATTAGTGACCTAAAAATAGTCCAGAATCTTATGGGAATTTACACTTGGTGAGTTCATGAATTTTTACTGATTGATTTGCTATCCGATTAAATCAGGGGTGCCAAAACTTTTCGCTGCCATGTCACTCTGCTGTATTTTCAAGGGGGCCCGGAGTGAGCCTACATTATATTTTATTCTTCTGCTTTTAATACATGGATTTGTTACATTTTAGCCCACTTCATCTTACATCAGTGGATCCATTCACTAGCTCAAAGAACATGTAATAAGTGCTCTATCTAGTAGTGGTGATGATTTTGATTAATCTCAGTGACAAGTCTTTTTAATCTGTTCACCAAAAAGATTTGTTCAGATTAGTCCATTGATTCGTTCATTGACCATTTCTGCAAATTACACTTTTGCACCAATAAATGGGGCCCAAATGAACATCTTTTACGTGAATGGCCACCCACCTGTCAATCATCCATGACGCTAAAACAAGAGTTTAAATTTTGCAGATTATGAGAGGCTTTAAAAGGAAATAACTGATCGGAACATTTAAAACAAGCGGAGACATGCTGTAAATAATCAATAATTCTGTTTGAAATGTTCCGTTTGTGCTTTGATTTATTTTCAGATGCATCTGGGAGAAACAGTGAGCCAATTTTTTGTGCTTGCTTTATCATTTCTGACTTTGTTGTGGTTTATTATCATGCAGTAACACACTGACATAGTGATTTATTTATGTCATCATGAAACCGAGACCCTCCCTTTCAAATTCGATCACAAGTGGTGACAGGAGACGCATTAACGCGACCAGGTGCAAACAGCAATGTGTCTCGTCTGACCACATGTGATCGGATCACTCGACACATCTTAATAACAGGTGTAATAACAGGTGTAATCTAAAAGATGTAAATTATTTGATTCCAAGTGACTTTGCCAGTGTTTGTGTGTGTCTCAGTGTGTGTGCATGCTGCATATTTTTGCCCTCAGGGCTTGTGGTAGGTAAGATATGTCCATGCGTGTCAGCTGCGCTCATTGTTGGCAGGTATGGATTACCGACCCGGCCAATGGGGCCATTGCCCAGGGGCCCTTGACTACCAGGGGGCCCTTGAATGCCCGGGGGTACACTTAGGGGTGTACTCACTTTTGTTGCCAGCGGTTTAGACATTAATGGCTGTGTGTTGAGTTATTTTGAGGGGACAGCAAATTTACACTGTTATACAAGCTGTACACTCACTACTTTAAATTGTACCAAAGTGTAATTTCTTCAGTGTTGTCACATGAAAAGATTTAATCAAATATTTACAAAAATGTGAGGGGTGTACTGTGTTGTGTGTGTGTGTGTGTGTGTGTGTGTGTGTGTGTGTGTGTGTGTATATATACCGATCTGCCTCAACATTAAAACCACTTGTCTAATATTGTGTAGGTCCCCCTTGTACTGCCAAAACAATGCCAACCCACACCTCAGAAAAGCATCCTGAGATAATATTCTAGTCAACACAATTGTACAGAGTGATCATCTGAGTTACTGTAGACTTTGTCAGTTTGAACCAGTCTGGCCATTCTCTGTTGATCTCTCTCATCAACAAGGCGCTTCCATACACAGAACTGCCGCTTACTGGATGTTTTTGGCCATTCGGAGTAAATTCTAGAGACAATGTGTGAAAATCCCAGGAGATCAGTAGTTCCAGAAATACTCAAACCAGCCCCTGGCACCAACAATCATCCATGCGATTATCTAATCAGCCAATTGTGTGGCAGCAATGCAGTGCATAAAATCATGCATATACGGGTCCGGAGCTTCAGATAATTTTCACATCAACCATCAGAATGAGGGAAAAAAATTATCTCAGTGATTTGGAGTGTGGCATGATTGTTGGTGCTAGATGGGCTGGTTTGAGTATTTCTGTAACTGCTGATCTCCTGGGATTTTCATGCACAACAGTCTCTAGAATTTACTCTGAATGGTGCCAAAAACAAAAAACATCCAGTGAGGCACAGTTCTGCAGATGGAAATGCCTTGTTGATGAGAGAGGTCAACAGAGAATGGCCAGACTGGTTCAAACTGACAAAGTCTACAGTAACTCAGATAACCACTCTGTACAATTGTGCTGAGAAGAATAGAATCTCAGGATGCTTTTCTGAGATGCGGGTTGGTGCTGTTTTGGTGGCACAATGGGGACCTACACACTATTAGGTTGGTGGTTTTAATGTTGTGGCTGATCAGTGTATATATACACTGTTTATGTCAGTCCCTCCAGGATTTTACGATCGCAATTTCCATGCATTTAAATAAATTTTCTGCACAAAAAAATGTATCTGAGGGAATCCCATTGCTTGCCTTCATGTTTGACAGTGGCAAAACAAATGCTTGAAAAGCTTGAAGTAGTCGCAACATAGCTAAATGCACAAATCATCAAACAAATCAAAATCCTTGTCTAAACTTTTGCGGGACTGCAGACTGCACACATGCATCACAGCTAGCGTTTAATCTTCACCCTGAAACAAACCTGCGTTTAAACACAGAAACCCTAACTTAAAATCCCCATTAGTTGTGTAGTAAAATGTGATTCGAATTTGAAGTGCTTGATTCAGTAGGCTACGAATCTGAAAATGGCATTTTATACTGAACACTTATATGCTGAAAAATAAATGTTTTTTTACTTAATAAAAAGGTCACTATGCATTATATTTCAAAATATGACAAAAATGTCCATTTTCATATATGTAACATATTTGTTTGAACCATATATCAGATTTCAGTATCAGACAATGTAATAATTGGAACTGGCCTAATGAATCCTCATTTATGTTTTTAGTTTACAGATTTATTGCATGTCTTTTTAAAATTAGACTAAGTCTAAGAAACTAAGTTTTCTTGCATTGTCTGAGGCAGAACATTTTAAAACAAAAATAATTAATGCAATTGCTTTTATAATTACAAAGGTATATAATGATGATTTGTGAGTTTTCCCAGCAAAACAACCCCCCAAAAAAGCCGCAAGATTTGAGACAATCTGCAGTGAATTCAGTTATTTTGGGCTGCAAAAATCAGGAAAAACTGCAGCGAAATCCTGGTGGGTCTGATATATATGGATGCCATGCTACAGTCTGACTGCTTTCTCTGTCCTTGTGAGTTATGGAAAAGCGTGTCCGTGTGTTTGCACAAGGTGGAACTACAAGTTTAATCCTGTCAGACCTCAACAGCTTGTGTACATTAGCAAACCATCAGTCTCCACTGGCTACTGAGGAGTCAGGCTTCCCCTGCCTAAGTGAATAATCGTTAATTAATAAAACTCTTATTAAAAACATTTTTTTAAAAAGAGCGAGAGGCGAAGAAAACGAGACCCAAAATGTCTGCTGAAAAAAGGTTGTTGTTCTAATAGCCACATACACTGAAGGTTAATTATTGAAATAATGTCACCAAACTCATCTTGCCTGGCAGGCACAATTAATAGCCTTTAAAATGGCCATTTATTTTCTGCCATCTAAATTGAAGTTTCAAATCTGCTCTGGAGAGCGAATGGCTTTTTATCCATCTCCCCACTGACCTTAATATAACGGTTATAAATGAAAGCCACCTGCTTGGTTAACCAGATCGTCCAACCTCCAAATAGAGTTTCACACCAGCCTGTCACCCTGATTAATAGGTAGGCCTCATTTTTACTGTATTCCACTTAAATGAAAATCTTTCACTCTCTCTCACACATATTTGCATGCGCACACACACACACACACAGGTGGAATAACAAAATGTCTTCTGAGATTGCTGTAGTCCATCTTTTTAACTTCTAATTGAATGTAAGATAAAGTTTTCAATTGTTACATCTCCATTAGCAAACAAACTGGCATCCGATGGGCTGCAATGATCCAAAAGCACATTTAAATGCTCTGCAAAGCTCAGCACAGGCAAACACGGGGCAAATTTGTTTGAGTTTAATGAACTGTGGTAGATGAAAAGCCGTGTGTTGTTTAGATCTGAAGCCGGTTTGGGGATTTATCTTCACCGTGAAAGCTGGTTTTCAAAGAATGGGACTCATGGCTGCATCTTCTTGCATTTCAGAGACTGGCCTTTTCAAGACGTTCCATAAACAAACACTGTGTGTGTTACTTTTGTGGTGACTCCCTCTGTCTCTGTCTGATTTAGATCTTCCTGTTGCATGTACTGTATGTGGGAAAGTTCAGCCAAAGTATCAACGGAAGGGACTTTTGTTTCTGCATCTCATTTAGGCCAGAAACATACTGTATGCAAGTACATAGATGCAAATACCTGGCTAATAAATGGTCCCTTTGTACATGCTAAACATGCATTCTCATGTTACTATGGCAATAATCAAGGAGGCACTTGGTTCTGGGCCAGTCAGCCAATCACTCATTTATTAAATTGACTGTAAATGTTGCTTGCAAATTTTTTTTATTAATATTCGGCTACTTTTGAATGGCCATCAATGGAGAAATTTGCTTTTTGGCAGCATAATGATTTACTGTAGTTACAGCATTTACCAACAGGGGCTAATGGGTCGTGATTAAGGGATAGTTCAGCCAAAAATGAAAATTCTCTCATCATTTACTCATATTAATCTGTTTCTTACCCACACCTATCAAATCACTACTGGAGACATTGATTTGACCACTGGAGTCATATGGATTATGTTTATGCTGACTCAAAATTTTGGCACCATTCACTTGCATTGTATGGACAGAAAGAGCTGAGAAATTCTTCTAAAAATCTTTGTTTGTGTTCTGCTGAAGAGATAGTCACACACACATATGGGATGGCATGAGGGTGATTAAATGATTAAATAATTTTCATTTTTTGGGTGAACTATTACTTTAACCAGCCAAACCTTGTCCCTCACTGGTAACAAGTCTCAGTACTTCAGAGGGTATATACTGTATATATACCGACTCCACGCTCTCCTGCATGGACATTGTGTTTTGTCTTTGCTATATGCGATGCTTAATTTAAACCAACTGATCTCAGATTAGGACACTCTGGGCTGTCAGTACATTTACATTTACATTTACATTTATGCATTTGGCAGACTCTTTTATCCAAAGCGACTTACAGTGCACTTATTACAGGGACAATCCCCCCGGAGCAACCTGGATTAAGTGTCTTGCTCAAGGACACAATGGTGGTGGCTGTTGGGATTGAACCAGCGACCTTCTGATTACAAGTTATTACCAGTTATGTGATTTAGTCCACTACGCCACCACCACTACTACAAAAAAACATGCCGCCGATCTCAGTTAGGTTAGTCTTTGGAAGAAATGTCAACAAAATTACTTCTGGAAAGAAACCTCTTTAAGCTTTTACATGGAGTCAAAAGTTTAGAGTCTTTAGTTTCATCCGGTATGCCATTTATTGCGATTTATTGTGAAATGGCACTCTGTTAAACGCAAAGACCATTAAAGTGGACTATAGTGCTATTTTTCCCTTAGAAACCTTCCTTGAAAATCCATGGGTTCCTCCAAATGCTGAAAAATTTTGTTTTCAGAGGCTTTATATTGAGTTAGGATAAAAATAGGGTGCATGTCTAAATGTTCTGAGACCAGTACAGACAGCAAACTGGAGGTTAAGTAATTCACTAAATAAGGGCAAGGGAGCATCCTATAGCTTTCCTATTTAGCCAGGTGCATTCACTCCTAACATCCAACCAAAAGTTCAGTTTCAGGCTGCAGATGATGTTTGCGCCACTTAAATTTGACAGACATGGGACAATAGTTAATCAGTATTTGAATTCAGAATTTATAATGTATAATTTTATTTTAGCGTGTTTGGCAGTGATTGGACAAGGCTGGCCATTACTTGTATCAGAATTATTTATGCTTATTTTTGATTGGTAAAATTCTTCATCAATGGCTATCAATTGTTTGTTTGACAGTCCAAGGTCTGAACGTTGATATTTAGTTGCCAATGTAGAAAAAAAACACTGTAGCATAAAAGTCAAATGAAGTCAAATAATTTGTATTTGTATAGTTTTTTTATTTGTACTTGTTCCAAAACACATTGTTCCTAAGCAGCTTTACAGGAAAATCAGCTTTCTATAGCTTGGTATTATTTAAAATTTCACAACTTGTCCCGCTGTACCCATATGAGGACATACATTTTTAGGAAAACTATTTGCCTTTTTTTGCATTTTTTTTTTTTGTTGCATGTTTATGTGTCATTTACAGCACATCTCTCATTCTGTATTGTGTTTAATAGAATTCTGTGGAGGAAATTACATTTAAAGATTATTTGTAAATAAAATGGCAGGCTAATTGAATTGCTAACTTATTTATGTATCCTTAATAATTACAATTAAATAATATTTTAACACTTTTTGTGTAATTTGGAAAAATTACAGCAGATTGACTGGAAATGACATCCAGTATATATATTCTGCCCTCAAGTGATATTTACTTGTATTCCGCAAATTCTTTGTATGTAAACGCGGAATGACTTCATGTCACCTAACTCATATTACACACAAAAATGTATTTTGCCACCACCTGTTGGCTAACATATATAATGTAAAAAAAAAAAAAAAAGACAAACTGTAGCTCTTAACACATCTGCACTGCTCTTACACTTTAGTTTAGAACAGCATGAACACAAAAGGAGTGATACACACAGTGAAGCGTCTGAGTGCTGATGGTGTGAGACCACCAGTTCTCATGGAACGTCTCTCATCCAATCAGATTGGATGACCGGAACAACTGTTGTGTGTGTGTGTGTGTGTGTGTGTATATGTGTATGTATGTGTGTAGATAGATATATATATATATACTCACCTAAAGGATTATTAGGAACACCTGTTCAATTTCTCATTAATGCAATTATCTAATCGACCAATCACATGGCAGTTGCTTCAATGCATTTAGGGGTGTGGTCCTGGTCAAGACAATCTCCTGAACTCCAAACTGAATGTCAGAATGGGAAAGAAAGGTGATTTAAGCAATTTTGAGCGTGGCATGGTTGTTGGTGCCAGACGGGCCGGTCTGAGTATTTCACAATCTGCTCAGTTACTGGGATTTTCACGCACAACCATTTCTAGGGTTTACAAAGAATGGTGTGAAAAGGAAAAACATCCAGTATGCGGCAGTCCTGTGGGCTGAAAATGCCTTGTTGATGCTAGAGGTCAGAGGAGAATGGGCCGACTGATTCAAGCTGATAGAAGAGCAACTTTGCCTGAAATAACCACTCGTTACAACCGAGGTATGCAGCAAAGCATTTGTGAAGCCACAACACGCAACAACCTTGAGGCGGATGGGCTACAACAGCAGAAGACCCCACCGGGTACCACTCATCTCCACTACAAATAGGAAAAAGAGGCTACAATTTGCAAGAGCTCACCAAAATTGGACAGTTGAAGACTGGAAAAATGTTGCCTGGTCTGATGAGTCTCGATTTCTGTTGAGACATTCAGATGGTAGAGTCAGAATTTGGCGTAAACATAATGAGAACATGGATCCATCATGCCTTGTTACCACTGTGCAGGCTGGTGGTGGTGGTGTAATGGTGTGGGGATGTTTTCTTGGCACACTTTAGGCCCCTTAGTGCCAATTGGGCATCGTTTAAATTCCACGGCCTACCTGAGCATTGTTTCTGACCATGTCCATCCCTTTATGGCCACCATGTACCCATCCTCTGATGGCTACTTCCAACAGGATAATGCACCATGTCACAAAGCTCGAATCATTTCAAATTGGTTTCTTGAACATGACAATGAGTTCACTGTACTAAAATGGCCCCCACAGTCACCAGATCTCAACCCAATAGAGCATCTTTGGGATGTGGTGGAACGGAGCTTCGTGCCCTGGATGTGCATCCCACAAATCTCCATCAACTGCAAGATGCTATCCTATCAATATGGGCCAACATTTCTAAAGAATGCTTTGAGCACCTTGTTGAATCAATGCCACGTAGAATTAAGGCAGTTCTGAAGGCGAAAGTGGGTCAGACACAGTATTAGTATGTGTTCCTAATAATCCTTTAGGTGAGTGTGTGTGTGTATATATATATATATATATATATATATATATATATATATATATATATATATATATATGAAAGTTTAAAAAAGTCAAATTTAAATGTTTAAGCCTTTAAGGCATTCGAAAACTACCCAAAATAAATGCTGAATGTTCTAATTATATCAACTATAAATGTATTGACAATTTAAATCATTCAAAATAATTTTAATCAAAAACCTTAACATCCTGTCTGATCCGACGTGATCGATCGGCTTTCGGCTATTTACATTAAACACGCAGAAGTGAACATTCCAAAAGCGATGACCTGCACAGACGATCAGCTGTGAGCTGTAGTTCCAAAGTGTCCGTAAACTGTCGGTGTGACACAACGGCATCCATTGTAGACCGCATCATTGATTACAGTGGGAGAGATTTGCGCTTGACGTGTCATGTCCTGACTTCGCGTCTAATGTAGACAGTGTAACTTGCTCAGCAACATACTTGTCAACTCTTTTTCCCTCATGATAGTAGTTTTCCTAAAAAAGAAAACAGACTTTTTACACTAATGCCTGCTGTTGTACCCCTTGTGGCAACACAGAGAAAGCAAGCATACTTGTGTTATGAATTGCGTTTAGGAACACAGATATGCATGAAATCAAGCTAGAATCCTTTCCGTTAACATAATTGTTTGTTTCGGGCCTTAAGGTTTATCGTGTTTTCTTTTCTCCCCCACCTCCCAGGTGTTCTTGTTGCTTTGCATAGCAGACTGGATGGTTCACTCCATATGGAAAAGTGGAAAGGATCCGGATAGTTTCTCCATTCCGTATCTAACAGCATTGGGGGATCTTTTTGGCACCGCCCTTCTGGCTCTCAGCTTCCACTTCCTGTGGGTCATAGGGGACCAGGACAGTGATGTGGGGGACTAAAGGTGTACTTCTCATCTGACCTTTGACCCATGGATCAATCTATTCCATTCCTGCTGGCCTCAACTCAGCAGAGACCTTTTATGGCTGCTGTCAGACCAAATGGATGCTCTTTTTCTGCCCTGATTGGGTGACTTCCTTATAGTGTACCTCACAGCCGTGAGGGCAACAAAGCAAATGTAGCATTTTTATGTCAGATTTTGTGATTCTTCAAGTGCCAGATGATTTATAAGCAGCATTGAGAGATTCAGCACTTGGATGCCATAAAAATATTTTACGGTGTATAGCTGTTGTAGATTGACCATCTCTATCGGCTTAACAGGCTGATTGTATGTGCAACTGTTTGGGGGCTGTACGAAAAGCATTGTATTATAAATGCCCACTCCTTCCCAAACACAGTTCTCTATATCGATACTATAATGTTAATATGGAAGAACCAAAAATATTCCCTTTAAATAAAGCTAAGTAAGATTGTCATCAAAATCCTCTTTATTTTACCCATAAGCTCTTTTGAGATGGACAGTTTACACCAGTTATCCAATCAGATCTCTTCAACATACACTGTTAAAAGTATAGTTGCACAAATTTCACCCAGCCGGTGTCTGGTCAATTTGCAAAGCCTCTGTAATTCAGTCTGAAGAGTTTAAAAGTAGGACTTGTTATTGCTTAATGGCTTAACGAGTATACATGGAAACTACTTTGAGCTGCTTGTTCAGAGAGAAATTTATCGATCTGACTCTTGAATAATGACCCAAAATGGAGTTCTTTTTGTGTCACCAACAATTTCTGTGTATTTTATGCTCTGAAAGCAACTCAAACTGAAATTGGATGAATGTGCCACAGAACAGCTCATTTATATTTCTTGTATGTGTAAAAGTTTTTTGTATGACCTAAGGTGCAATCAAAATGGATTTCTACTGTCACCAATGGAAGTTTCTTGGGTTAATTTTGTGTCATGCTTTTTTTGATACTCAAATTTCTTTTTAATAAAGGATTATTAAAGGTTTATGTCCAATATCTGAGAATCTGATAATAATAATTTTCCCCCAGCATATACCTCCGACTCCTGAGGATACACGTCCTAAATCAGTTTTGTCAAGTTTACTTACCTGTTTGTGTCTTGCCAACTGCAAGGATGCAAAAAAGCCTTTTATGCTTTAGTTTTATGAGAAAGCTGTTTGTGTTAGCCCAATTTAGAGATATAGTTCCTTTAACTTAAGATCGAACAAAGGGAACTTTTGGTCTTTGCTTGCTGTGTGAGATTGAGAGCCATAAAACACAAACATAAAACAAAGGGTTTTTTATTTGAGTGCTGCCAAAAATACAGTTCAAGCACATCAAAGAGTTTTAAAGGTTGCACATAAAAGTTTATACTCTACATGTCAGCAATTTTGTCAAACTGGGCTTTTTAAATACTCAAAAATAGATATTAAATATTCACAGTAAATGCATTTTATTGGCCTTTCACAGATTAGCATGATTTGTGGGTTTACATGTATTTTATTGACTTTTATATAGTCTATTATCGACTATTAAATGTGACAAGGGTTTGCACATTTAAGTGTGTGGGCTAGTTTTGCATTTACATTGATTTTTTTTTTTTGAGTCATCACTTATCAATTTGTTTTTTGTTGACATGTAGTATATTCTTGCAGACTGAGGACTGTTGAACTTTGCTGTCTTCAGGGTTTAATGGGATTTTTTTTTAGCAGTCTGGCATATTGGGAGCCCTGATATATAAGCCTGCTCATAAATGACCCCCATATTAAACCAGTGGGACCAAGCGCTTACATTTTAGCACCCCATTAAAGCAGACACAGACTGAAACCTTTTTGCAGGCACACTGCCTCTGCACAGTACTGTACATGAACCCACATGTTCACCACTAACATCCAGCTCTTCTGGTTTGCTGCTGTCAAAACTGGATTTGATGTTATGAGATTGTGTTATTCTAGGTTGGAAAATCCAGACAAAGCCAGCTTAAGCTGGTAGCTGGTTTTACAAGGTTTCTAGCTGGTCCAGATAAAATGAAGCCCCCTCGTCTATTTGCTTGGAAAAATGTCTTATTACAGAAGTAAAACAGGTTGTGAACGCTGTTTTAAGTTGACTATAAATAGTTCTAAAATGCCTTGACAGTCCAATGATATTTGAACTTGTTTGATGTCTTCTTCATCATCGTTGTCTTAATATTCAAGTGTGAGAGTGAAAGATGCTTTCCTGTTTGAAAGAAAGATGTCAGTGGTTGTCATCTTCTGTCATGCTTAGACCGCCAATAGAGAGAGAGAGAGAGTGGTTTCTGCCATTCAGGTGTGAAATTCCTTCGCGGCTTCAGCTAAAAGCACAGAGTTGAAGGAGTTCAGTTGTTGAGCAAATGGATTATGATGGATTAATCATCTACACAGTACTGAGCAACATTGCTTAAGGAAATCTTCTGCGCTGTGATTTAACCACAACCAATTTTATCTGTGGGAATTAAGAGTGCATATAACTTGCAAGACTTTTGGTGGGGTTTGGAGCTTAGATATTTTATAAATGATGGGGTGAAGCTCATGAAAACTATCAAGAAATATCCAGGAATAAAATAAGAAATCATGATTTGTGAAATAAAATAGATGCAATCAATTATAATTCATTTGTTTTAAATTTTCACAGTTGTTATGTTAGTAGCTTAATGTAATACAAAAAATATGTTATTACTGTGCGAAAAAATATGAAAATATTATATATATATACATACACAAACACAACAGTTAGTTCCAGTCCTCGAATCTGATTGGACAAGAGACTCGGACGCTTCACTGTGTGTATCACCCACTTGTGTTAGTGCCATTCTAAACTAAAGTGTAAGAGCAGTGCAGATGTGTTAAGAGCTACTGTTTGTCTTTTTTTTTGTTTGACATTACATATGTTAGCCAGCAGGTGGTGGCAAAAGATCATTTTTGTGTGTAATATGAGCCAGTTGATGAAGTGAAGTGAATCTGTGTCAGTCAGTGTTTACACTAAAGCTAGGAAATGGCTTTAAATGGCTTTAAACAAACAACTTCAGCATTACGGCTCATCACAGCTGAGAGAAATAACAGACTGATTAATTACTTCTCTTACTGGAGTTTGCACATTGGAGAGGACATACTTTTTTAAATGGTTGAGGAGATTGTGGTTTCTATAGTGAAATTCTTTTGTGCACTGGCTACTGAGAAATATGGCGAAATACCCCTGAGTGGACAGCTATTTTTCCACTGAGAAAGCTGATCTTCAGAAAGCTGACAGCATCTCTGCTTGGGAGTGGCAACAGGCACACACTCTCTCTGTGTAGAGAGATCACGCACACACATCCATCCTTGTTTTTCCAATAACTTGTTAGAAACAGCTCAAGCCGTGATACTATTTCTGAAGTGACATTTTTGATTTACTAATGGAGGTTTGGATGCATCATTTGTTTTGAACCAGCAACGGCAGATTCTGATCCGTCACATAAGAAAGTAGTTCCATGCACAAATGCGTTTTTATGACTACTCAGTTTTTCCTAATTTTTTTTTTATTTACTTGTTCATTGAACTGTGGTATATAAGCAATATCACACTCGTAATCATGCTATATGGCCCTAAATCAGAATCAGTGCTGATGCAGAATCAGTGCTGATGTAGGGCCATATAGCATGATTACGAGTGTGATATTGCTTAAATATATATATAACAGTAATGATTATGGGATTGTTTGTAGTTGTTTTGAAAATAGAATTGTTCTTGACAACGTACAGTACAATGATTACTTTATACAGTATTACGTAATTGTGACTCAATTGCCACTATTTCTTGTCATTTCAATTTATCTCGCAATTTCCAGTTTATTTCTGGCAATTTTATAATTGTCATTGCAAGATATAAACTTGTAGTTGCGACTTTATTTCTCAAAATTGCAACTTTATATTTTAAGCAATTTTTAATTTTTATTTTAATTTTTATTTTTGACTTGAGACTTTCTATAAGGCAATTGCGACTTTAGAACTCCGAATTGTGAGATTTAAAGTGAGACGTAACATATTTTATTTATTCTGTCGCAGGACCACCGTAACTAACAACAGGCACTTATCATGAAAATTCTTGATGGTCCTAAAACCTTAATATGTTTATAATTTCATCCTTTTTTTTTTTTTTTTTTTATACTTTTTTAAATATGCCCCAGACATTTCTTCATGAGATTTATTCAATTATTGGTTTAAGCTGATATAAGCAGTAAACAGCATAGCAGTCCCCAAGGGAATTAAATCCAACTACCCACCAAAATCATCATTTTAGCCCTTCAGAAGTTAGAAAATGATAGAGAGCTGTTGCCAACTCGCCCTTGCACGTGTTCTATGGGAAAACCCAAACCCTACTGCAATGCCAAAATTGATGTGGCTAATGGACTCGGCTCTAATTGAGAGGATAAACTTCACCTCAGAGGAGGTAGGGGTGGCAAAAGGAGCAAAGGAATAGAAGTGGTGTATTCTCAGCACGAAGGAGGCCACACTGAGTGGTTATGGTTGAGGGTGGAGGATTCTAACAGGGAGCCATAGCAGGTGCTGTACCCAGCTGCATGAGAATTGCACATTCAGCAAGGAAAAATGAAGACTCAGGATTTTTGCAGAGAAACTGGTCTTTGGCTGCTATCTCATTCCTGACACCAAAGTGACAAGCCTTTTACTTCGAAGTGCAAAGACCCTACACAAATCTCTTCACAGAGAAGTGGCACTCATTTATCTAGCAGCCCATAGCACAGATTTCTTCTCTGTTTCTGATGACGTGCAGATCTGTTGCACCTATGTGGCACAAAAGCTTGGAATTTTTGTGTTTCCACTTGCACCAAAGCTTCAAAGTGGGACATTCGTATAACCAGGCACATCTGGGCTTACTACAAGGCCTGGGAGGCTCTGCCAGCACCACAAGGTCAGGCATATTGTAAAAACAAAATTGAAAACATCTGCAGAAAATCATCAGCAGAGATTTTTAAAAACTGTGTTTTAACTAGAGTGTGGTATTGTTAGGCACTGTTTTGAAAGGTCGAAAAATACTGTAGGCAAGTATGTGAGCGCAGACGCTTCCAGCTTCACAAACTCGATTTTGTTCGTTGTTGCAATCCAAAATGTGTCAGACTTCAATTCATATCACAATGCGAGTACGCGTTGCATTCTCAACGTTGCCGCTAGGGGCGCTATAACGAGATTAGTATGAACTGTGTTTTTGCTCTCAAGTCAAATATTGCCATGGCAGAGCAACAGTTTGAAGAAAATATTGCTGATCCAGTAAGGTAAAGTCAATATATTTAGAGCAACTTACCTGAAAAATAACACATCCAGTTTAAGAGTACAGACTCTATTGCTCGCTTGAGTACTGAGGTTTGTTACCTTGTATAACATAAAGTTCAGAATGGCATACTACCCAAACTACTCTTAGGCTACTGCTTCTGCCATACCAGTCTATGGCAGAAATAGTAAGAGTAGTACAGTACGTTAGTATGTCATTCCGAACTCTGCCTTTGACTTTAACTTACATGCTCACAATAATCTTTTCAAAATGTTGCTCTGACATAACAGTAGTTGGCTTGAAATAGAAAACTGTCCAAAGTAGCAGATAGTTAACACTAATGTCCACTCTAGCGCCTCTTGTGGCAACGTTGAGAATGGAACACTTACTTGCGATATGTAATGAATTTTGGAACGCAACAACATAAGAAATCAATCGTGCATTGCTAGAAACGTCTCTGTTCATGTACTTTCGGGCTTTAGGGTCTGGTAGTATGTTGGTCAAAAGTATGTTCTCAGTTTTGGCTATTTCAACTACATTCATTACTGGTTCACAAACTCAAGAATATGGCCATGCAATCTCTTCAGGCAAACATTTTTAGTAGAATGGAGTGTACTTTCCCGTTCCAGCAGGTTTGTATCAGAAGGAAAATTGATGTTCTTCTATAGATTGTAGATTGAGAGTAAAATGCTGGAAACCATGCAGGTGAGAGGAACAGAATGTGTTGGAACAATCTGTTCGAAGTGACAGAAGACAAAGTTTTCATTTAATTTGAATGATTATGTGGAGACAATGAGAAATTGGCCTGTAGGGTTTCAGTTTCAGCTTTATTGAGAAAACATAGAGAGAGAGAGAGAGAGAGAGAGAGAGAGAGAGAGAGACTCCAGGGAGCACATTGATCAGACAGTTCACTTGGTTTGTATTTTTCTCATTTACAGGACATGAGTCCAACCCAGTGACTCAACAGAGTCCATCCTGAATACTGAAAAGTAAAAAAAGGGGAAATTGTCTGTATCGATGACATCAAAGTATAAATAAATAAATTAGACTGTGGCTTGTTTAACAATGTTTGTGAGCCTGATAATTGCTTAAAAAATGCAAATCAGCCAGCCAAATGAACACACATTGGAAAAAACGAAATATATATAATCAATATTTTTGTCTTGTTTTTCAGTAATGTTACATTTACTTAAGAAGCAAAATATGCTTGAGATATAAAGACTTTTTTTCAGAGAATATATCTTGAATTATGTTTTTTAAATCCCACAGGCAGTTTTTTCTTCTAGTTTTAAGCATAAACCACACAAAAATATTTTTTGTGAGATTTATGCTTAAAATAAATGTTTTATAAGTTTTATGCTTAAGAAAAATGCCAATGGGGTAAACAAAATTAACTCAAGATATAGTCTCTGAAAACAAATCTGTGTTTCTCAAGTGAATTTTTCTTGTTTTAAGGATGTTTAGATATTTGTACTGGAAAACAAGTGACTGATTAAGAGAATGATTCTTTGCAAAGCACCACACAGTATTTTTTACTAGTATTTTTGCCTTATTCTCCAGTAAAAATATATTAAAAATTATTAAAACAAGATACAAATACATGAGAAGCAAAATGGTATAAGATATTGAGTCTTGTTTTCAGAAAAATCTTGCAAAATTGGTGGGATTTATGCTTAAAATAAGAAAATAAATCTTTTTCAATGGTGTAAGAAAAATAAGCTTGCTTTCTATATGAAAGGTTTTATTTATTTATTTATTTTTGTCTTACTGCATTGGCAAATCATTTTTTTCTTCTTCTTGTTTTAAGCATAAATAAAATGTTATTAGATTTCTCTGGAAAAAAAGATGAAATATCTCATGTATTTTTTCTTTTCAAAAAAATGTATCTTGTTTTAAGAACATATAGATATTTTTGGGGCCTGGGTAGCTCAGAGAGTGAAGATGCTGACTACCACCACTGGAGTCATGAGTTCAAATCCAGGATGTGCTGAGTGACTCCAGCCAGGTGTCCTAAGCAACCAAATTGGCCGAGTTGCTAGGGAGGATAGAGTCACATGGGGTAACCTCCTCTTGGTCGCTATAATGTGGCTCGCTCTCGGTGGGGTGTGTGGTGAGTTGTGCATGGATGCCGCGGAGAATAGCGTGTAGCCTCCACACGCACTATGTCTCCGTGGTAACGCACTCAACAAGCCATGTGATTAGATGCACGGATTGACGGTCTCAGACGCTGAGGCAGCTGAGATTCGTCGTCCACCACCCGGATTGAGGCGAACCACTACGCCACCAGGAGGACATTTGGACATTCCAAATTGGGGAGAAAAGAAATAAAAAAGAATGTATAGATATTTTTACTGGAAAACAAGACAAAAGTACTCAGTAAGAAAATATTTTTTTGCAGTGGGAAACCACATACATACACACACCCACAAACATGGCTGCTTAAGTGTGATTTCGAAGAACATATGACTGCATTGAACAAATATAGACATTAATTATACTACGGGCAAATACAGCAACAGGTAAACCATGTTAGCGGGCTTGCGTTGATGGATGGTGAAACTTGAGGTGAGATATTGCGGTGTGTTTTAAGTGCACAATTGTGTGTGTTAATGTGCATGAAGGCACTCTGTCATAAATTAAAGTGAGATGTACAATGTGTGCTAGAGTGCATTTGATGATACTGAGTGTTTGAAAGGCACTGTGCCTGCTGCTAATGTGGGCACTAATGCGTGTATCAGTACGGCTGTAATGAGGCTGTACCATGTTTGTTATTACAGAACAAATTAAATAAAACACATTCAACACAAAAATGAGAAGTGATTCTTCTCTGGACACACTTTGTTTTCTGAGCTGATGAATCAAATTAAGTAGGGGAAATGCTGATTCAGATTGATTCGTTTTGCTAGAAACTCATTTCCTGTTCTGGCTAGGAATGAGAACAGGGATTTGAACAGGCAACTACTGCAATGTAACAGCTGGTTTTGACAATGGCTTTATGCGTCAGTGAAAGAGAACCTTGCTAAACTGGGATTATTCAAGTCTATTGAAACCCTAGTGATGCGTTTAGGGATGACATTTTCAATATGGATGGTACTGTAACTGAAGCCAAACTTGAAGGTAAATGATGACAGATTTCACCCAGATATTTTTGGCAGATGCTATTTGCACCCTGGTGCAAATAATGGTATATGCTATTTACACCCCGTGCAAATATTGCCAGATATTATTTGCACCCATATTTAAATACTAACATACAGTATAAGGGCATCCCTTTAGTGTGTTTATTGTGTTTATTTAGAGTCCCACAGACACACTACATTAACCCTTACCCCTAAACCTATCCTTACCGTAGAAAAAATTATCTTGCTTTTACTACAGTAACCATGGTATTTTTTGTAAATTTACAGTAACCACAAAAATAACTATGGTTACTATAATACCACCAAATTACTGTACTAACACCATAGTTAATTGCATTAAAACTATGGTTTCTGCCAAGAAAAATGGCCACTACAATATTAGTAATACAGTGATGGAATCTACAAACAAGCGATGCCAAGCCGCGGTCAAATGTGATCGACAGACCCCGCCTCTAGATCAAACCCTTTCTAATTCTGTCCACATTACAGACAGCTCAACAAGAGCATTTTTCACTCTCAGCTGCTTCAGTCCAGGAGCTTGGTGGCTAATCGGCATGGGGATAACAATTTTTTTTAATACCCTCTCTAGGGGGTAAGATTTAGGAAAAGCAGCGTGAGAAAGGAATAGCAACAGCAATAGAACGAATGAGAGTGAGAAGGTTAATATCTTGTGGCTTGGTTTTGACAGTTGTGTTTATGTGGTCTCCAATAAAGACCCTGCTCCTAAAAATCCTGCTAATCAGCACTCAATTATTCAGGTCAAATAAACCCTGGATGCTTTTTTTTTTTTTTTTTTTTTTTAAAGCAAGCCTTTTAGCCCTGCCTTGGGCCACCTTTGCCAGCGTGAGACTTTTGTCCATTAAAAGAACTTGGACGTGCACACTTGTGGCCATCGCACATATAAATAAGCAATTTCATCATTTTCGTGCACCATCAAAGCAAATTAAAGGTCATAAAAAGACAGCTCACTAAATTACAGTGTTCCTTTGAACTGCCCAAATTGGGAAAGACATTTAGAAGAAGCAATCATCTAATGGATTGAACAGATTTTGCTTGTAGTTTCTCTCTCCCTCGCTCAAACACACACCAGTGTGTGAAACTTTCCCATGAGAACAGCTCAGAAAACGAAGTCCTGCCCGTTTTCCGTACACCCCTCACAAAACAACCAGCGAGGTATCCTGGCAACAGTGCTCTGCATAAGAGGCGAAATGAAATATGAAGAAATGATAACAATTAAAATCTCTACCTCTAAGCTCCCTGCTGGAGAAAAAACTGCTTAAACCAGCCTGGTTTGCTGGTCTTAGCTGGTTTAAGATGGCCTGATCTAGATAGTCAAACCCCCTTTAAAACCAGCAAACAGACCAGCCTGACCAGCTACAGCTTTTTTTCCAGCAGGGCTGCTTTCCATTCCTGGAAACAAAATATTAAATCTTCCTTATTTCTATTTCACACAGTAATTCAAAATACTACTATATTGTGCTGCTCGCAGCCACTTTTTCATTAGACAATAAACAAATACAAAATAAAAAAAAAACAATCCTTAAATTTAGACCAACCAAGGGAGTGAAGAGGGGGTTGTGGGAACAGCATGCTAACTGAATCCCTGGAAAAGGGCCAAGCTTGAACCCGCATTGACCTCTGACCTCCCAGCTGCTACGGATGCGACCCCCTAACTGACCTAGTGGGAGAAGCCACTCACTGTCAATCACATTTGGTCACACCCCTTCTGTAAGGCACCGCTCAATGCCTTTTATATAATCCTTATTTTAGTGTGCATATAAGGTCTTCCTTTAAATATGCACCATTTGAATACACACACTCAAAGGCCTTCTATGGGAGAGAAGAGAGAGTTGTGGGAAACTTCCCAAGGGAACACGCAATTAGAAGTGGGGGAATTGAAGTCAGAACAAGTCTGATTATATCTTAAGTCTTATTAAGTCTTAAATTCTCGAGGCGCTCCTTACTGTGAAGCTTTGATAATGGTTGTGAGTGGCAGATTAATTATTAAAAGATAAAACCAGATTAATATTAAAAGGTGAAACCAGTTGAGCAGGTATGGCTCGTAATCTCTAATATTGCTTTTGATGTTTGGGAATTGGAGCCTTCAAACTGAACATTTACAATTCAATAGACAAATATAGTAGGATTCAGACCCTAGTCTTAAAAATTTAATTTCAAATTCCTTCCAAAATGTCCCATATTTGCCTTACTTGCAGTTTGACTGAAAGCTCCTTGGTCATATCAAAATAAAGCAACCGTCCATGCGGATATAAATACAATTTTACATTAAAGTGTTTGGTTAATCCAAACCAGCCTCCGCCAATGTCCGTCTCCCATTGGTTGACCTTGTTGAACAAGCTTAGAGCTCACAATGTGTGTTCACGCAACTGCAAATGTGTTTACTGCAGTTTTAGGTAGCTGGGAATTGAGTAATTGAACATAAGGAAGTCCAATTTGTAGAGTTGGTAGAGCTGGCTCTGCTGCGTTGAGCTGATGTTGTTGAAAAATATTGCCGCCATCTGGTCGGTTGTACGAGTGGATTTGGCGTATGATGGAAAACGCAATGAGTCGCCGACTCCAGCCAGCCTTAGCACGTTGTTGGAGTCTTCCTCCAATGTCTCGTATTTGCCGACCAGGTCGTAGTGAATGTGGCACGGGTGGCATAGCGAGAAAACCGTCTGCCAGTGTTCGTTTAACGGAGCTTCTCTCTGAGTGGCCGGGTCCACCAGGTACTCCGCGAACTCCTGGAACTTGACATCTGCACCGTTTTGCAACGCCTCGACCGTCGCGTTTTTGCGGTATCGCCGCACGATTTTCGTTCCATAGCGTTTGTGGAAGGAGGTGTTGTAGCGTAGTGTGAATTTGTTGCGGTAAGCTGACACTAGCCTCTCGAAGGGCTCGCGTACAAAGAGGAACTTGAGGTAGCTCTTGAGGCGGTGGTTGATGTCGGGAATGCTGTACTGGTTGAGCGTCTTGAGGTTGGAGGGTACGTGGGCCTCGTTGGACGGGATCTCCATGGGGTCACTGTACTTGCCCCGGCCGCTCAGTACCATCATGACACGTTTCCAGTTGGTGCAGGCAACCTTGGGAACGTAGCAGTAGATGAGCTCATGCTCCTCGTCCACCACTAGGTGCTTGAGGTCGCTGGGTGTCAAGACACGTCTCTTGTGGTTGGATGCGCTGTGGGCACGACATGTGTCCACTACCTGATCTCGTCGGGCTTGATGCAACAAAGGCTGGGAAAGAAAGGAAAAAAGAGATTATTGTAACAGTATGGCCTAATAGATTGTCTGCTTGGTCGATTAACAGGAGTCTTCCTTCTGCATAGTGAGAGTTCATGAACTTACCGGCAGCCTTGTCAATGGATAGCTGGGGTATCTGCTTTAAATTTTCTGTTTTCAATATTTTTTTACATAGTTTAAGTAAAGATTGTGTAAAATAACTACAGTAACTGTTCATTTTTATTCAATTACACTATTGTGAGCAGATCTCATTTGCTATCTTTAAATTGTATTATACTTTGTAGCATTATATCAGCATCCGTCCACCCTGCTATCTATATATCATATCGGCCATTAAAAAACCCATATCAGTTGACCACTACTTTTAGATAATCATAAGACCTATGCTGCAGGCAATGGAGTCTCTAATAGAGAAGTAACTGACAACATTATGCTCACATTCAATAATACCAAAGAAATAAAACCTTAGGCCCTCATTGGACATAGGAACATTCTCTCCTCACTTTAATCTGCTGTTTTACTCATGATTTGTGTGAACGTGAGTAAAAGTAATTGTTGTTGTAGCACCTCTTGTGTTATTTTCACCAGAAAACTGCTACAATACATTAAACGAGCCATACAGGTATAGTAACGCATGGGCTGGGGGCGGCTGTGGTTCAGGTGGTAGAGCGGGTCGGCTGCTAATCGCAGGGTTGGCGGTTCGTTTCCCGGCTCACATGACTCCACAGGCTGAAGTGTCCTTGGGCAAGACACTGAACCCCAAGTTGCTCCCAATGGCAGGCAAGCGTCTTGCATGGCAGCTCTGCCACCATTAGTGTATGAGTGTGTGTGTGTGTGTGTGTGTGTGTGTGTGTGTGTGTGTGTGTGTGTGTGTGTGTGTGTGTGTGTGTGTGTGTGTGTGTGTGTGTGAATGGGTAAATGGGACACAGTGTAAAGAGCTTTGGTAAGCTCTAAGGTTAAAAAAGGCGCTATATAAGTGCAGACCATTTCCCATAAAACATTTTATCTTTTTAATAATTTAACAATATATTTTAATATTAAGTAATACATATTAATGATACCTGTCTTTCTACACTATCGATAATACCAAATACAGACTCCATTTATGACACACGCGCTGTCTCGCTGGCTGCTCTTTTCCAGCTCTCATGTATGTGCGCAAAAAAAAAAAAACAGGTGTCTCGAACTCTCAAGTTTTGGCATGTTGGATGTAATCTAATATTTACACAGAACACAGAACGCTTCTCCAGAATCATTATTCAAACCTACACCTACCCACAAACACTGTCTATCTCTCCCTTTGTCTCTCTCGCTCTCTCTCTCTCTCTCTCTCTCTCTTTTATACAAACCCACTCTCAAATTGAGCTCTCTGTTCAAGTGGAATTTTCCCACAGAGTTGTATGGCTAGTATCTGTATTGACAGTTTATAAGATTCTTAGAATCAGCAGATGAATTGGCAAGGAGATTTAAATCATGTCTGAACACATTCAGAACAGAACATAAGCTCATAATTCTTTCATTTTCACAATGGAGATGTGTAAGTCCATAGTGATGATAAAGGGATTATTCACCCAAAAATTAAAACTCTGTCAGCATTTGATCGGAACAAAATGAGAGTGAATAAATAATGACAGAATTTTCATTTTGGGTCAACTATCCCTTTAAATTAATCCAAGAACTCCATTCACAGAAGCATGAGACTGTGTGTCTCTGTACTGTGTCTAACACCAGAATGAATTACAATCATTATCAAATTATCTCTCTATCTCTGTCTGTAGGATTGTAAAATCTTTATCACTATACACAAAGAGCTCATCAGTAACAGCAGCAGAGCACAGTATACAGTATTTGGCAGAGTCATTTTGAAACACTCAGAGCTTTTCTGGGAAGCATTGCCTCTTCATACATATATAGCTAATGATATAGTGCCCACTTCACTTCCTGCAGACACGTCAGGACTTTGGTAATAGAAAACCTTGATCTAAAAGCTTGAGCTGCTCATCTTGCTGTTGGTTCTGCACTCCACAGATAAAGAGAGGCTAAATAAGAATAAAACAGGTGGTGAAGAGGGAATGTAAGGTACTTTATGATTTGGCAGTTCTTGGTTTAGTCATTTTATGCAGAATTTTAGCTGTTTTCCCTTTGTGTCCCTCTCTTTCTCCTATCTCTCTCTGATCTGATGAATAACACTATCAACCACGGATGCAATAAGCAACTCCACAACCGTATGTCCATGGGGCCAGTTCAAAGCAAGAAGTGTGCGTGTGTGTCTGTGCGTGATCTGTGTGTTGAGAGGGCTAAGAACAGCTACATGCATGTGACTATAGCTTTGTTCTAAAACCTACTGAGCTTTCTTGCTGCGTACTTGCCTTCATAGGCAGAACGTATATTTAATGATATATAAGTTCATTTATAATATTAATTTATCTCGCTTCGTCTGCCATTTTGGATTTATTTTTTTACTGAGCTCATGAAAATGCATTCTGGGATTGCCTTCTACATGAAGGATACACGTGACTACCTTCAAATTTGGCCAACGCAAAGTATCTTATGGGCTGTTTGCACCCATCTGCACTGTTTTTCAGTCGTTTCTCTACGTATTTCTATAAGCATGTGCCATACAGACGTATTCTGTCTGATCTCATGAAAATTGTGTGACTGAGGTGACATTTTTGCTTATAAGTATATTATGTGATTCATTGCACGTATTGTGGCAGTGCCGAGGTGAAATGTCCACTGAGTGGCGCTACAAGTGAGTTTTTTAGCCCTAAATATTTCAAGTTGGTAGGGTACAGCAGGGCTAAAGGCTCCACGGGGTAAAAAGGCCCCATTGATTTCATTTTCTCCCAAAACACTAAATAGCAACAAAAAATACCACAGCACTTTAATAAACATCTGCTTGTCACTATGCACTGGAAAACTGTCCTGTTACATGGATCTCATTTTTATACATTTTTTAAATGTTGCAAATTTGTCAAGCTAATGAATATTCCTAAAGTTAACACATTACTTTTGAGACAAAATACTTATTTATCATTTTTGCAAAGCAGTTTTGTTTAAGGTCATTAAATCAATCATTTTTCAATAACTGTCCAATAAGTGTTAGGATAGTATTTGGGGTAAAAGCCCCCTGTTGCAGGGGCTAAATTGTAAAGTGTAGCGAATAGATTTGTTATAAAAATGCTCAAAGTGGGCTCATCCAATCATATTAGAGATTAGTTTGTTTATAGAATACTTGAGATGTAATAAAATGCCAAATGTGTTTGAAATTAACAGGAAATGGTTAACCTTTTCTGAAGTAGTTATTTTGAGTAGACTAAGCATCATCTTAATATGTTGCTCAAAAAAGCAACTTGGTGTCTCAAAATTATTTGCATTAGTTGATAAATTGCACCTTATAACTATTGGCCCGGTATCTACACAATATCACTTTAAACCCCCTAGAGGCCTTTTACCCCAGGTGTGGAGTAAAAGGCTCCCTCGCCACCTTTTTTTTTTTTATGAATTTAAATCCAAACAACCTTTCATTATTATTTATTTGCTCCATCCATTTTCAATATGTTTTGTTTGTTTTTTGAACTTGATATATTTTGTGATCAGAAAAAAGCTAAATTTCCTTAAGGGGTGCCTTTAACCCCATTGTACTCTTTAGCTGCAGCCTGGAGATCTCCAAATGGGGGCAGAATCTCCAGCATAGGGCGTTGTTTATCCAGAAGTAGGCGGGGTTACTCCAAAAGGGGATGACACCTCCACAGATGGATAGGGTTAGGGAAAGGTTTACTGTATGTAAGGGGCTCCCTATATCTTTGATGGCAGTTTGGAGCTCCTGGCCCTTTTTTGGAGCTCTGTCTGCAGCTATACCCTTATCAAATATTTTAGGTTTTTAAAGGAAATTTCTCTCATCATTTACTCATCTTCATGCCCTCCCAGATGTGTATGACTTTCTTTCTTCAGCAGAACACAAACAAAGATTTTAAGAGGAATACCTCAGCTCTGTAGGTCCTCACAATGCAAGTGTATGGTGATCAGACCTTTGTAGCTTTGATGTCATAAGGTAGCATTGTGTGAGGAATAGGGCGAAAAGTACGTGTTAATGAACTGATAATCTGTAGTTTTAGCACTTCTAGTGTTAATTTCACCAGGAAACTGCTATGATAAATACAACAAGCCACGAAAAAATAATTGTGCAAAAAACGTAAGTATAGTTATGCGATTCTATGAAACAAAGTTGGACGTGTTTGACCGTTGAGCCGCATCTCGCTGTTTTTATAGCATCTCACGAAGAGCGCCGTGTTTTTTATACACTGTCAAGTCAAGTAAAAAAACACATGTTGAGATACCTGTGTTCTGTTTTGTTACGCTGCATCTATAGCTTTTTATTTTTGAGTGCAAAAACAAGTTTGGTTTGAACAGCCCCTTAGTATGCGGCATAATTAAGAAGCTTATTTTTGGAGCATGCTTTGCATCAGGCAGCTCACTAGGTTTTGCAGCAGAGTAATTCACTCAGTGAGAATGCAGATCACAGGTTTTTTCTTTGTTTATTTCTTGTCGCAAGTCCATCTTGTATCTGTTGGTCAGACTTCCATCTTGCTATCACAGAGTAGAAAAGGATGCTAAGACATATGGATTCTCTCTCTTTACACTTTAGTCTCTCTCTCTCTCTGTGTCTCTCTCTCTCAGACAAAAATACACATTCACATGGTACTCTGCTTGTCTATAGACGCCCAGAGCAAATGTATTCCCAGCACACCAACCAGGCTAGCTGCTCTCCGCCGCAATTAGATAGCTGGAATGCATTCGCATAATAATACTGGCATAAAACACACACACGCACACACTCAACTTCTGGCAGAGGTTTGAAAGAAAGAAAACTACATACTTTTCCATTCACGTTCAGCATGTATATATATATACAAATAAAAAGAAAATAGTATTTGTGAATAAATTATCCATTTGCTTTACAGTGTGCTCTTAAATGCATTGTACTATTACTTTAATTTAGTTTTACTTTAACACAGCTGGCAGTAAGTTGCCTACGGTAATTGTTGCATTTTGTCAAGATGATAAGCTACAAGGGTAGCATTGAGAATGATTTTGTGTTAGTGTGTTTGTGGTACGCTTGTGTTTGTGTGTTACACCAACATGCGCACATTTGTCTTCACATTCAGACTGCCACGTTCAGACTCTCCAGCACAACACCGTTAATACCAAACATACACGACACCCAAGAGGAAAGCATCAGTTATCATAAATTCAAAGCCCTGGTTTGCATGCCAGAGAGGGTGCTAACATCTCACCGAGAGTTTAGTGTTTATGCTTTTTGCGAGGCTCTATTACCCATAGGCTGTGTCTGAAACCTAAAGCAGCTGCTTAGCAGCCTCGCTGCCCAATCAGTCAATGACTTCACAGGCAGCGTGTTTGTATGAAGGTAATTCCAAAGGGGGGGGGTCCAGAACCCCCATAACAGTAAATGGTAGAGTATATTTTCTCCACCAGCACAAACACATTTGACCCCGTGACCGTGATGACCTCATATGCCGCTCTCAGTCATGCAAGAGATACATTATTAAAGACAGTCAGACCCCTCCCATCTCTCATCCTTCCCTCCAACTGTCCCAATGCTGAGATTTATCATCCATTGATCTCAGCTCAGAGAGAAAGAAAGAGAGATTAGCACACTCAGAGGTCTGAAGCTGAACTCACAAAATAAATCTGATTTGAGAGGGTCGCAGTAAAACAGGAAGGGTTACATTTTCAGAATCAATTTTCATTGGCTGATCTGGCTCTACTGATGTCCCAAAATGCATATCTAATATCTCAACTGTGCCTCCTAGAGAACAACAATATAAAAGAATAATTGAATAGGGAATTATCCTGTGAAAGACTCTCAATCTCAATCTCACTCCAATCAAAATTCAGAGTTGGTCTTACCAAGACCAAATAAGCAGTGCTATGCTGTGCATATTCATTTGAAGGAATTTAAGAAACAGTACACTGATGAATGATTTTTTTTTTCATTTACTCACCATGAGGTTCCAAAGAAAAAATGTCAGTCTTCTCTCTCTCTCTCTCTCTCTCTCTCTCTCTCTCTCTCTCTCTCTCTCTCTCTCTCTCTCATTGTATGAATAATAGCTGCATGAATTTTCTTCAAAATTCTCATTTTGTGTTCTCCAGATAAAATAACAGCATACGAGTTTGCAACCCTTTTTAAGTCTCATCTTTCACAGATCTTCTAAAGAGTGTCTGATTTCAACATGCAGTGCCACAGATTAGAAGGACACACATCTGAAGTTCAGTATAAAATAACTAAAACAACAGATTAGATTCAATGCAAGTATAATTGGCAGAAACGATGCGCCACCTTTGTCTCATTTTCTTTTTGTTCTTATACTTTTTTGCACTTTATTATCATGCAGTAACACACTGACATAATCATTGATGCATGCAGTCATGAAATCAGAGCCCCCCTTCCCCCCACTCAATTCTGAACACGGGTGTTGAAAAGAGACATATTACCAGGTGTTGGATAAATGTGTATGGTGCCTTTGCACTTGTGGTCGCTAATACCAGGCAATAAACAGGGCACACACAGAGCGTACGTGTGAGAGAGAGTGAATAATCCTATGATGAAACAAAATGATGCTTAAATTCAAGTAGAACTGGTCTCAGTTCGATGCTTATCATGCACCCATGCACCTGGCCTGTAAAGTCGGCATCCCGCTTTGTTGCAGTGGCGATGATGACTCATGCCTGCTGAGCTGTGGTTGTGAGCGGACACTCAGCCTGGCTGAGCACTGCGCTAGTTAAAGTGAATGTGTATGTATGTATGTATGTGTGGCTGTCTGAATTTGCTTAGTAAACACCAAACAGCATGCCAGGTCTCTCAGTACTGCACTGCAAGACAGTTAATACCTTTCTTTGCCCTCTTTAGACATTGCATACACTTGTCACACATACTGCTGATAAAGGTGTCCTTGTAAGTATTACCCTGCACACTCCCAGCGGTCCCTGATTCGACGCACTGCTCATCTTCACAGATCTCTTGTCTATCTCTTATAGCGGAAGGCTTGATTTAGTTCTGCTGCAGTAAAATTGATCTGGTGTCAATGAGTGGAAGAGAATGAGGCGAACACTACTCTGCCTGCATCTCCTATAAAACCCTCTACCATGAGATAGTTTACGAGGCCAAATCAACTTTTACGAAGTGTAAAAGAGAGCCAAGCACCAGCAAGGATGATCACATTATTTCTCATAAAAGCACGTGTGCTTGATGATTCCATTATTGAATCATCCAATTCAATCTCTTTCCACTAAATTTCTCATTATTACTATTGCTCATACTTACAGTTTGAGATTTGAACCTATATATTAAAATTGAGCATAACTAGTCCCGCAGTGTTTGTGATAAAGATATGAATGATATCTTGAATTATGTGGCTTGTTGAGGAGAAATGTGCTATAAGATAGCACAATAAAATGGGCAAAGAAATACATAGGCATACATTAAATGAGGGAATGAGCCATATCTAAAGACCAGAATATCATAGAGGCTTGGGGGTGAACTCTTTTATTTGGTCCAGTTAGCAACCATATTACAACTACAAAGAGCACCATAGCAACCATCTAGCAACCACCCAGAACACACTAGCAACCATACAGTAACACCCCCTTAAACCACAACACCCTTTTGCAAGGGCCTTTTGCAATCCTTTTATAAGGGCAAGCCCCACTCCAAAAAACTAATTTAATCATATTTAAGTTGACGTTACTAGGGAATAGATAAGGTGTATAAAATATTAAACCCTTTTAAGTGAACTTGCAATAACTAGATTATTAAAAAAAACTGTAATATAATTATCTGGTGGTAACAATTAATCATTTACCTTAAGTGTGCCTTAAATGTGACTTCATTGGACCTGTAGAGAATATATAATAAGGTGTACATCAATGCTGGTGGTTATAGAGGGAGGGTGAATGGAACAGCAGGAGAGAGAGAGATAGAGAGAGGGGCTGAAAGGGAATAGTGTCAAATGACCTCCGCTAACACAGGAAGTTTCCACTGGCTTTTGCCAATGCTGCCAATGTGCCTTGTCTACTACCCAGGCACACGCGTCAACACACACAAACGCATGCACATGGACTTGCAGTGTCCTGGTTTGGAAGGATGTGTAAAAGTGCAGGGAAAATGTTACCATGTGTTGGCAGGGTGTGATGTTAGACAGAGGTTTTAAACTTTTTAATGCCAATGAACCTTAAATATAATGATCACTTTGAAAGTGACCACCTTTATAAAATATGAAGGTAGCTATATATTTGCATGTGAAAAGACAATCTTATGTAAAGAAACATGAAACATCCATTTATACTGAATGTGTGAATAATAAAATCATGGTAGTATACATATATAAAATACAATTTTTAATAATGGGCTTTTATTGGTCATTGGACTACAGCTTCCATAATTTTGAGTTTCATGCAATTAAGTAAAAGGTCTCAATTTCATGCTTTCTTATGATATAATTACTTTGTTGAAATATCATTACTTTGCTTAGATATAATTATTTAAATTTTTTTTTATTATATTACTTTAGTGCTTAAAACCAATGTATGGGTCTAAGTGGCTCAAACTGATGGAGCAGGTCACAATTATTAATATATTATCTGGTGATTATTAACTTAAAGTAAACAGTGTTCTGTATCTTTTTTCCACCAAATATTTGTGTTCTACATAATTTCAGAATATTAGAGAAACCTTTTCAATTTACATTTTTGATTATAGCTTCAAAGCAGCTTACAGGAAATAGTGTACAACCAGTAAGCATGTCAAAGAAAACATTGGTGATTAGTTTTTTTTTCCTCCACAAAAGTATATGCAGATTTGTTTTTTATTTCTTTCTGTTAAAATCTATTTGTGAAATATTTTTTTTCCCTCTCAAATTTTCTGTGGAACCCAGATTGAAATCCCTTGATAAAAGATTTAAGAGCGTGTATGGACACATCTTGTTGTATCCAAACCTACACACCTGAAAAACCTGCCTTAAAAACAACAAATAATAACATTCCCACCGAGCCAGTGAGAGAAAGAGACTCAGAGAAGGAAGGACGAGAGGAAATGAGGGAGGGTGGGGAGTAAGAGATCCTGGGAACTCGTGTCAAGCCGGTGATTTTCCACCTCTCGCACCTGAAAAGCATCTTATACTGAGCTACAGAGACGCAGCATAAAGGAGTTCAGTTCAGCAAGTTCACAGACTAATGTCAGAGTTGTATGCTTGAGTGTGTGTGTGTGTGTGTGTGTGTGTGTGTTGAGAGAAATAGGAGACATATGATGCGATGATTATAGTTCTTCTTTGAATAGTTTAAGTGTAATGAAAGGCTGCCTTAACTTTCACCAGATTATCAAAGAGTGCCTCAATCATACACACACACACACACACACACACTACACTCACACACACACACACACACACACACACACACACACATACATGTTGGGTTTCCATGTTTTATGGGGACTTTCCATAGACATAGGTTTTTATACTGTAAAAACTTTATATTCTATCCCCTACCCCTAAACCTTACCTTCTCAGAAAACTTTCTGCATTTTTACTTTTTCAAAAAACATCATTTAATACGATTTAAAAGCTGTTTTCCTCATGGGGACCAACAAAATGTCCCCCACAAATTGATAAATACACGCTCACACACACACACACACACACACACACACTCACTAACACACACACACACACTCACAAACACACACTCCCACTCACACACACACACACACATTTGGTGTGTGTTTAATTTGGTTTGCGTTAATTATTTTACAGTTTACTTATTATAATTTTTTTATTCTATATTATCCTAGTTTTAGTAAACAACAATAGCCCTGAGACACACAAACAAATAAACAGCGAGTTCATTTACGATAATCTTCGGTTCTCACGAGCCAGTGAAGCTGAAACTAAAGCAGTACTCTCTGCTCTACGTGAGTGCTTCCTGACGTCTTGTCCAGCATTTAGTCCCAGCGCAAACTCATGTCTGTAAACATCTGAATATGAAGTACCAAAACTGACTCTAATAAGAGTAAAAGAAAGCAGTGAAGATGTTTAAAGCCCAACAAAAGAGACGCATTCTATGGTTACAACAGACGGATGGGACTGCAGGTGTTTTTGTGTGTTGCTTCAGTTCGTTGGTATCTGAGTCAGATCCACTTTGATTAGATATGTCTGTTTGCCTGTCTGATCTTGCGTCCTGTTTGTGTAATCATTTATGACATTTGGGGTGTGTTCATCCCTCAGGTGTTATCACATACGCATTCTTTCATATACAGTGATGGAATCATGTTCCATTGAAGAAGGCCAGAAGAGTCCTTAGATACAGAGAAGTATGACAGCTGTCAGCCAACTGACTCCACAGTTCATGCCCATAAGCTCTCTCTCGCTCTTGCTCTTGCTCTCTGTTATAAAACTCATTGAGCTGCCTACCTAGACAGCATTTTAGGCACTTTATGCCAATTGCAGATATATTGAATACACTGAAAAAATACTGAAAAGTACTGAATGATATATATTTCTCATCCTTGATTCTAATAAAAATTGGACTATAATATTTGTATGTGCTATGTATTTCTATGCTTGTGTTGCATCGTTATATTAGCAACATGCTAACATTGATCTCCAAACATTTACACTCTCTATTAAAGGTGCATTCAAGTCCTCCAGGGAAGTTTGTACTAACGAGGTCGGGAGTCGGATGTGTGTTCAAGGGATTTTAGTTAACGAAGACTGTTTTTGTATTGCTGTTTCAAATCTTTTTCTCTTTTTCACTTACAGGCGCTTGACACTTTCTATATCTTTTTTATATTTCTCGTGCCGCCACATATAATGATGGGAAATTATGTTTGTTGCACATGTCTTTTGCCTCATAAACTAGCTAAATGGTATTATTTTATGGCAAGCTTTATTGCTATATTTCAGAAACAGTACAGTACAAAAAATGTGGACAAACTAAACTGCACAGTCAAAATTCACGAGTAAAACTGAATTACTATACCAATATCAGTTTGCTTTCAGGGCTCAATTCCGACTTTGTGGTAGCGTTCATGTGGGCTCAACTTGTAAATCCGATCATTCTGACATGAACGCACCAAAAAAATCAGTTTTGCATCGCTATCTTAGCAACATCGATCACCAGACATGTCCACTCGGTATTAAAATCAGTATTGAATTGTTAGCTTAGCAACATGCTAACATCGATCACCAAAGATTTCCACTGTCTATTAAAATCAGTATTGCATTGTTAGCTTAGCAACATGCTAACACTAATCACCAAATATATATGCTCTATTAAAATCAGTAATGCATCGGTAACTTAGCAACATGATAAACTCGACTGACAGACATTTACACTCTTAAAATCAGTAATGCATCCATAGCTTAGCAACTTGCTAACATCGATCACCAAAGATTTCCACTGTCTATTAAAATCAGTATTGCATCGATAGCTTAGCAACATGCTAAGGTCAATCGCCAAACATTTCCACTCTCTATCTCTATTAACTGTGCTTCATGTTAGCAATGCTATTTGTGTTTTTGATCTAGAGCATTCCAAATCAGTCACTTATGCAGCTACATTTCAGTTAGGATACTAGAATGCTACTATGGCCATGTAGGAAGCAGAAAGCAAGGCAGGTCTGTATGTTTTGGAAAAGACCCTAAAGTCCATGACCTTTTTAGTACACAATACATTCAGGCCAAACAAGCCAAACTAAACTCTATTAAATAAATGTATCTACTCATCATTTTGATTATCATGCTTATTGCCTGAAATTGCAGTTGGAGCTAGACGTAAAAATAAACTATGCATCTCTTGGGATGTCCTCATTATGGTTGAGATGGTAAGATTTACTATATCCAGCTCATTTACACAAAAAGAGAAAGTGGAAATGTTCAACGATCGGGCTTGAGTCTCATTACACAGCAGGATCAGTAAAAAGCTGAACAGAGGTTCATTACAACCTGACTAAAGAGCTTTGCACAGAGCGAACAGCCAGTAAAAGAATACAGTGAGAGAGAGAGAGAGAGAGAGAGAGAGAGAGAGAGAGTAATCTGCCATAATAGTCTCTATGTAATAGTTTTAGTACCTGCCACAGCTCCTGCCTGAATAATAAAAGCTGTGTTGTAAAACTACATACTGCATTTAAATGGCTAGTAGAATGCTTTTACTGTATGGTATTTGAGTGTATATAATGGCTGCTGAACATTACTACATAATACCAGCACATAAGTAATGTATGTACAGTGTTTGGGTCTATTAACTGCACACATCAGCTGTGGTGTGTGTGTGTGTGTGTGTGTGTGTGTGTGTGTGTGTGTGTGTGTGTGTGTGTACATGTTTATACTACATTGTGGGGACCAAATGTCCCCACAAGTATAGTAAAACCTGAGATCACCTACCTTGTGGGGCCCAGCCAGCGGTCCCCGTGAGGAAAATGCCTTAGTAAACGCAGTTTTTTTTTAAATGTTAAAATGTTATAAGGTTTCTCTGAGGGTTTAGGGTTAGGGGATATATATTATCATTAGATCTCTATTAAATCCATAAAATTCATGAAAGTCTATAGTGAGTCCCCACAATGATATAAAAACAAATTTGAGTGAATGTGTGTGTGTGTGTGTGTGTGTGTGTGTGTGTGTGTGTGTGTGTGTGTGTGTGTGTGTATATTGAAATTTATAGATAAGCAATAGTCCCGTAAAAGTGTCTCCAAACTCAATGAAACTCTGTTGCCTTCATGTGTATCAAATGGCAAATGGTTAACAAGTGGTCAGGCAAGAAAGACTCATACTCCTGGAAAAATGTATGAAACTTTACATTCGTGCTGCTGCATATGGAAAACTCACTTATGGAAAGTCAAAATAAACTGTACCTTTATTCATACTCACTTTGCATCCACCCAAAAGATGTACTCTTTTTTTTAAGGGGTTCGGATGCACATCAAAACAGGTGTGTTTGGGGACACATTTTGGGAACGTCCTTAAAAAAGCTATACATAAATCAAATAAAAATGTATTTTAATTCTGAAAAATGCAAGAGGTTTTGAGTCACGGATAGTCTATAATAGTTATAATTTGCAATATAAGTCTATTGTATGTCTTCATTTAGAAGGCAATGTAGTGTCAGACAAGACCATCTACTTAACTTAATTTATGTACAAAACATACTGAAAGCACTAGGACTGCCGTCTCAAGGTGAGCAAGTTGCGGAGTGCAGGATGAAAACAAACCATTACAGCTACACCCACTGTCCTTACATTCTGGAACAAGAAAGTCGTCCGGGTGACAAAGAACAGTTTAAATGGGCTATCAATCACATAAAGTTGGAGGTGGACAGAAACAAACAAGAAGGTGAGCGTGAGAAATACAGAAAGAGAGAAAGGTGAAATTAAACCGGATGAAATCTAGCCACACATAATGTTCGCTTTGTGGTTGAGCGGATCTGCTCGGCTAAGCTGAGAAAACGCACATGTTTAACATTGGAAATGAAATGTGAGTGCTCTTGTGTGTTTCCATAGTAACACGTTCAGGCATTCTGCTGAAGGTCCAGAGGTTATTCTTTTCTGCTGTTTTTAATGCAGAGAAAGGCTAAAAGACTTAAAGACTCCACAACTAAATCTTTATCAGACATACTGTATGCATATATAGACATAACTAAAAAATGTACTCCATAGTCCAAAGCCAAAATAACATTTGTGTCAACCATTATGACATCATCATTTTGCATTAATAGGATTATTATTAATTCAAGGTTTTAACAACAATATTGCACTCTGGTGTGTAATGTATGTCATCTGACATCTTAAATTTAGGGGTGTAACATAGAAAGCACTGATACCTGTGTAGGGTTGTACAGTTCTTGTAAGGCGTTTCTGGAGCCTTTTCGGCAGCAGCCCTCCACTGTGAATGGGTTCCTCCTCATAACTGCAACAAAACACAGAAACAGAGAAGCGAACTGTTAAAATAGACAAACAGAGACAAGCAGACATCAAAAGTGTGTTTTCTTACAATACAATGTGTAGTGTAGTCACTCTAAACTGGTGGGTTGCAATTCGAAAATGGATCACAGATCTGTTCTAATAGGGTTGCATCCAGCATGGAGACAAAATAAATAAATAAATAAACAAATCAATGGGAAATGCAAATAATAACATGCAACCAACCATATAAGTGCGCACAAGACACAGATTTGGTACCAAAACAGTTTATCATGCAAAAGTCAGCAAAACTGTCCTTAAAATAAATGATTGAAATATATCAAAATAATGAATTACTACTAAATAGAAATAATAATAAAATAATTAAAATAATACACAAGTTAACAAAACATTTCTTAAATCTATTATACAAATTTATTAAAATAATGATAATGCCTTTAATGATAATAAAATGAATCTCTGCAGTTAGAATAGTCAAATAATTAGGATGTTTTACTTTATACGAAGGGAGGAGAAAATAATTCCTATATGTTTTGTTGTTGACGTCATTATGCATCCAATTAAACTTTGATATTTTGGCGAAAATGTGGTCACTTGTAGAAGCTAGCCAAATTTGGCATATACCAACATGGACAGGTTGCATGATATGGCCTTATCCTTAAAAAACATGAAGAAATTATGCAAGGTAAAAAAATACAAATTAAATAACTAAATAAAATAAAAAACTACATTAAAAATTCATTTTTGGTGATCCTGTTTGATCTCATATTGACTGCACATGTTAATAATATTCTAATGATATTATTATTATTAAATTGTTTGATATTAATATAAATAATTTCAATAGATTTTAATATTTGATTTTAAGCACATTTTTGTTGACTTTTCCATAATTTTAATTATTTAATTATAATTTTTATTTAGAATTATATTAATATTAATTATTTCAATATATTTCAATATTTGATTTAAAGTACCTTTTTGTAAAAAATTTTTATTGAAATTATTTCATTTTTATTTTATTTAGTATTATATTAATATTAATTATTTCAATAAATTTCAATATTTGACTTAAAGCACACTTGTATATTTGTATATTTGATATTATATTAATATTAATATTAATTATTTCAATACTTTTTTATGTTAAGCACATTTGTGTTAACTATTGTATTATTTTTAATATTTCATTATTATTTTAAAGTATTTTATTATTATGATTTATTTTAATACGTTTCAATAATTCACTTTAAGGATTTTTTTTGTTTACTTAATATTTTTGTTTGCATGATAAACAATTTTGGTATTGTTTTGGGCCGCCGCTTGATGTCCAATGTAAAATCTGGATCTTGAAGTAAAACCATTTGAAAACCACCAGTGGATTGTTCAAATGGTCACTTAATATCCAATACGCACACACACAAACACACATCTGAGTGGTTGCCTTAAGCGAAAGGGCAAGATTTTACTAATGCAAAGCTGTAAAGCCATCCTACAAATCGCCTTATAAACAATAAAATTAATTTGTCTTTATTCTGCCTCCCCTCAGAATAAACACGCTTACACTCACACACATCTTAAGAGAGTGCGAGTATATAAATATGACTGTAAGTTATGTGTGTGCTATTGTGTGTTAGAATAAATGAATAACTGAACCATGCTAAAGCGTGTGTAGACAGTCTGCCATGCTGTAACTGACAGTAATAGTTTTATACAGTTTGTCTCTCAACAGCCAGTCCATAGAGAGTGACCAGCACTGCTGAAATAACACTTCATGAAAGCTAATGACCAGCACTGCTAAAATGGTGCCCGTGAAAGCAGTCTCTGTACCACACGCTCCCGTAGCACTAAGACTGACAGATTTAGTACCACATTCAATCGTTTATTCTGCCTTGCTCTCTCGCTCTACACTGAGTGTAACTCAGCAGACTTGCCTTTTGACCGCTCATGTAACATTATCTTGACTTATACCATGTATTTCTGTTATGTTAAGAGTCATATGTGTTCACACACATAGAGAGCATTGTTTAAAAGTGTGTTAATGCCTGTAAGTTTGCAACGTTCTCAGAGCGTATGATGTCTGACCGTTTAATCCAGCTTGAGGTAAGGGAACAGAGTAAAACAGAGACTGCTGGGAATGGAAGAGAGGATGAAGGAAAAGTAGACCATGTGCTAACATGTGCCTCTTTATCAAAAAGTTGGGCATTGTTTGGACTGGAGCATTAAGAGAGGGGTTATGAATATTAAGATGCAAAGATGTAAGGGTGTACACATTGATGAAATACCTTAGTGTTGATAGATGAGACAGATCTAATGGCAATAATTTATCCCAGAGAGAAGGGAAACTAACGCCAGTAAAAGAACCCAAGGGCACAGAGATGTTATTTAGTCCAAGAGGAAATCAGAGGACTAAAAACACAAAGCAGGAATATGTACCTCCCCAAAGTCAACTATCACCAAATTGATTTTACAGCCACTGGACACACAGAAAAATGTCAAGAGGTATGCATCTAAATGATCAAGTCAAAAATATTATTTAACATCACCGAATCAACCTGAATGCATCAGTTTACACCAACAAAACAATTATTATAATGTTCCCTCGGAGTGTACAGTGTACTGCATCAGATATTAACCAGGTTTTGGGGGAGAAAAAAGACATACCCATGAAAATCTATATATAGAGGCAACAAACGCCCCCTTAATGAATTCATCTGATTTATATTTATATTGTTATTATTAACGTCTCATATAAATAAAATGAATATAAATTCATAAAATGAATATTTTATTCTAGGCCTTGTTTGTAAATTCACATTAAATATGAGATCATGTTAATTGAATTATATAAAAGGAAATCCATTCACATGTATGTTAATACATAGAATAAATTGAAGCATTACACATAAAAGCAGTATATTTATATAAAAATAGGCCCTCATAAAGGTACACAAATGCCCCCAAATATAACATACAGAGGGAAAATATTGCCCCTTAAATGAAAAGTTAATATCTGATCTGCCACTCAATAAGAAATAATTGTTGCATAAAATAAATAATGTAAGCAAAATAATATTAGAGCAAAATATAAGAGGCGCAAAGAGAAAAAAAGAGAAAGAGAGAGAGAGAGAGAGAGAAATCTGAATGTATAAACTGTCAAATAAAAATCGGCTAATAACTATACATATTGATACTGTACATTAAATATGTGTTGATTTTGATTATAGGTATATAATATTCAGATTGAGAATTTATGTTAATAATTAGATTAAATATTACACATAAAAGCAGTATATTTATATAAAAATAGGCCCTCACAAATGTACAGAAGTGCAACTAAAAAATAACATACAGGGGGTAAATATTGCCCCTTTATCGAAAAGTGCATTTCTATCTTAATTTATGAGACAGAAAAAAAGATATAAAAAAATAGAAATAATGTAAAAACTGTAAAGTACCAGATTATTTGGTAAGTAACCCAGCTGTACACATGACCTTGTGCTGCTCATTGCCAGCAGGCCTGTTTCCACCAACCCACCATCACACAGCTACACATTTGCAGCCGTCCATCAGCAGAGGATTATATTATACTGGAGGATTATCATTAATCTGCCTCTAACTGAAACACATCACTTCTGTTTTCACCGCTCTGAGCAGACAACACCATAAATTAGACTATAGCTAAAACACTGTCATGCATAAACCCACATACACAAATATAAAAATATGTTTTTAGTAAATAAAGATTAAAGAGCTCTATTTGTTATATTTTTAAGCCACTTACAAAAAGTGTGAACAATAGTACAATGGTATTATCATATTTTTGCCTGATGAAGACCTAAGTGGTCAAAGCGTTGTTTTTGTTTTTTCTATTAAATAGCCTACAAACTCTCATGGCGAAATTGTAAGGATTCATACAACTTTTCTAATTTGGCTAATTCACTCATACATACTTGTACGCATGTATAACTTTCACTACAGCCAATGACGTCGCTGGACATCGTTTCCATCTAATTCGTGACAATTACTTGTTTCTGTCACACACACACAACAACTTCCTATCATGTTTACACACTCTACCGATTGGTTAAGTTTAGATAAGGGTTAAGGGCATAATATTAATAAGCATGTCCTTAATGCCTCATGCATGAACGCTTACTTCCACATTAGACATACGGGCATTTGCACGTGATGAAATCGTGCCATTTTATACAAAATCATATGAAAAAGACAACTCGTAAAATAGGTGCAAATGTTCATGAAACTGGGTTGTAAATAGCAGTGTGACATTCTCTTCTTGTTTTTTGAATATTACAGTATTTCTGGACATAGTACCAAGGCAAAGCCATTTTTTTAATATAGAACCATTTGTAGTACCATTTTTTAGACATAAAGTAATTCCACAGTTTTCTTTTAAATACCTTGGATTATCATGTAAAAACCAAGGTATATGCATATGGTAATTATTCAGTACCAAGGTAGGGTTTTTTTTAAAGTACAATAGTGCCACCAGAGCACGTTTTTGTAAGGCTCTTCTTCATCCATCATTTTTCTTCTGTCAAAAGCAATGAGGCAACAACCTCATTATGGTTTGTATTAGCTCTCCACAGGTAGTTCAATATTTACAGTGCGTTTGAGTAACTTCATTAAACAATGGCTAATAATAATTGATTGAGTATGTGTGTGTTTGTTTCCCACAGGACCTGGGCATCAGGTCAGATTGTCCAATTGCTCTGATTGGCTTTGGACATTTCTTTTTCACTCAGGTTTTTATTCCCTTAATTATATTTCAATAACAATTACTATTATGACAACACAAATCTTAAAAAGACAGCTGTACTTTAAGAATATCTTCACGTCGTCCAATTTCCCTGATCCAGTAGACGTTAAAATATTGTAAAAAATGTTGGCTAACCAATTAAGTTATGACATCTCTTATACATATAGATCAGGTGGGGTTTATTCGGGGCCATATCTCTTCTGATAACCTTAGGCATTTAATTAATGTCATGTGGGCAGTGGTGAACGGTCGCTGCCATCTTTGATGCCGAAAAGGCATTTGATATGGTTGAATGGGATAAACCTTTTAAGATTTTGAAAATGTACGGGTTCAGGAATACTTTTATTAAGTTTTTCATAGACACCCAGAAGAGGTGGTTCAAATGAATGGATTAATTTCAGATTATTTTACTCTGGATAGGGGCACCCGGCAGGGTTGCCCTCTTTCCCCATTATTGTGATGTCTTGCCCTGAAACCATTAGCAGCCACGATAAGAAACGAGGATGATTTTCCAGGGGTGGTGGCGGGAGGCATGGTGCATAAGCTTTTTACGCAGATGATATTTTATTATTTGTCTCTGACCCTACTAGATCTATGCCTTGCCTCCACTGAATTATTAATTCCTTTTCTAAATTCTCAGGATACAGAGTGAATTGGTCTAAATCCGGAGGTTAATACTCTCGTTGACATATATGAGAGTGGAGTGTTGAGATCCTTTGAAAAATATGGTTCAACATTTTGGGATTTCCAGGTCTCAGTTCTTTAGGTATTTACAACTGCGCCACCTGCTCTATCTTATTTTTGGGAGTAGCATACACCCCCCTAACGCGGCAGATACTCTGGGAGTGGTGATTACTGCTTTTGGAAAAGGCCATGTGGCATCAGTATAAAACTTGGTATTGGAGGAGGGAGTGTGGGCTAGGATTCTAAAAAACATCAAGTCTGCCTCTAGAGATGCAAGGGTGCACCTTCGATTCAATTGCACCCCCTCTAGATTGTACAGACTTGGTCTTAAAGACACACCCACTTGCTGGTGATGCCAATCAGAAGATGGGCAGACAACCCATGGTTTTTGGTGGTGTGCTAAGATCCAAGAATTTTGGTTGAGGGTTCAGAGTTTTATGTGTGATGTGTTGGACAGACTCTGTATTTTAGGCAATGAGGCAGTCCTTAATATAGGGGATACATAAAAAGTTGGGTCCTAGCCGGAGTTATGATTGGCAGACAGATTATTCTTAGGGGATGGAAGTCGGGTGGAGCACCCTCATTTCAGGAGTGGTGCACAGAGATGGTGCACAGAGATGGGCGAGGTGGCGTCATTCTAGGAGATTACATGTAGAAGGCTAAAAGCTAAAAAAAGAGTAAAAGATAAACATCAGCAACATTGTCAGACCAACCAACTGTGAGGAAAATGGCTTAATAAACATACTAAATAATGTATTAATGTAAAACTTCAGAAAGGTTTCTGTGAGGTTAAGAACTTATATTCTGACTCACTGCACCCAACAAAAAAAAAACCCAGGAGGAACTTTCCCATTCACCTAAGACCTCATGAATTAGCTCGCTCACCATGTGTGTGTGGGTGTTTGTATTGTATTAAGATCTTTTGTTGGATTGTTCTAACACAGTTTTTGCCCTTTAATCCTCCTTTACAGATGTGAAAGAGCATTAACAATTACTGGCAAAGGTCGTGTCGATGTGTGTGTTGGGTAAATGTTGTGCGTTTCTCAAGGATGTTTAAATTTAGTGTTTCCTACACTTTCTCCAACTCAGCAGACAGATCCTGTTTGACGCCACAAAATATAGACCACAAGAGAAAGCCTTCAACGAGACATAGATATTTTCCTTGTGAAGACCATTGGCTGGTTCCTACAATCATGGTAAGTTAAGGTTTTACCTTCCTTGTGGGGACAACTGGTTTGCACAATATCTGTCTGTCTGTCTATGTATCTATTGTATCTATCAACTGGCTAGAAAAACACCATAGCAATGCCTTGCAACCAGCTTGAACACCCTCGCAACGAACAATCAGCTGGAACAGCCTAGCAACACATGTGTTTCCCATACAACAACATAACTCACTGCTTCACCACTATAGTACGATGGATCATTGTAGAAATTAACTAGCAAGTCACGATTGTTTTCTGAAACCCTAGTAACTAATTGACACATCCATAATTCGAACCACATTGGTTGAGCTGTCATTAAACAGATAGTTCACCCAAAAATAAATATTCTCTCATAATTTACTCATCCTCATGCCATCCCATATGTGTATGATTTTCTTTCTTCAGCAGAACACAAACGAAGTTACACTGCAAGTGAATGGTGATCAGACATTTGTATCTCAAAAAATGACATAAAGGAAATATAAAAGTAATCAGTATGATTCCAGTATTTAAATCCATATCTTCAGAAGATATATAATAGGTGTGGGTGAGAAACAGAACAATATTTAAGTCCTTATGTACACTAAATCTCCAACTTTACTTTCACTTTCAGATGTAAAAGTGAAAATGGAGATTTAAGGTAAGAATAAAAAAGGACTTAAATATTGATCTGTTTCTCACTCACAACCTATTATATATCTTCTGAAGATATGTATTGCGACCACAGTTGGCTAACAATGCTTTTGGGAAATGCACCCCAGAACAGTCAGTCACTTGGTAATGCACATAAATTCATGTGTGTATGTCTGACTGTAAGGCCCGTATAACTTTTACATTCGTAAAAATATTATAATCAAGGATTTCTAAAAACCAACATCAATGTTTATCTAGACAAACTTTACCTACAGTATCTAGTTATTTCTACCCATACCTTTAAAGAAAATGTTTAGCATTTTTTGAAAAAAAAAAAAAAAAAAACAGTATTTATTATGAAACATTATTCCAAATGAGAACATCCCCAAATGTCATTCCCAATAGGGACAATTTTGTCCTCAATCTATAGCTAAGTATATACACACACATCCAAAAATTAAGTAGTAAATATGACTACGTACTGCAGTATACTTCACTGAACTGTACAGCTGTATGTACGTGTGTGTTGTTGTTGTTGTTTGTGTGGCATTTTATGAGTGTGTAATCCTGGCAGTGTGATGCCGACACAGCACTCTAAATGCATACTGAAGGTGGGCACACGTGCACACACACACACACACACACACACACACACACACACACACACACACACACACACACACACACAGCTGTTTTTCTTATCCACACTTTTCCTTGAGATGATCGGTTTGAATCTGCCTACTTTTATTTTCTGTTCTGTCCTTCATTTTTGTATTTCTGTCCTTGTACACAAAAATGTACACAAACTCACACACACATACACTCTCTCTCTCTCTTGGCTTTGGGCGATCCAGTCATTATAATTCGTCTCGTTTGTCCCTTGGCGTCTCCATCCTTCCATATTGTCTCTCAGATCACATTACATCTAAAACGACCTGACAAATGCATCACCTTCAAAACTGACAGTGAGAAACTACTTCACATCCCTCATGTACACACACAGAGGAGACGGACATCACTGCACAGCTTTGAAAGCGCTATCTGATCCATATATTTAATGCAAATATTGTTTCATGTTGTTTTTGCATCTCTGTGAGAGCTTTTCTGATCTGCATTGCAGGTGGTCGCAGGATTATCTGCATCTGTCATGAAACACTGGCCAAAAAACAAAAAACAGCCTTACACAAACACACAACACATACATTTCCAAACATCTAAAATAGGACAGAGACATTGATTGTTTTTATATAACCTAATTATAAATAATAAAGACTGAACCTATAACCCAAACTCTAACTCGACCCTTTAAAAAAGCATTACTTATTTACTCATTTTCCCAAATGAGGACATCCCCAATTGTCCACATAGGGACGTTTTGCCATATTTAACTAACTTCTTGGGACAGATTTGTCCTCAATTTAGCTAGGTAAACACACACACACACACACACACACACACATGTTGTGTTTCCATGTTTTATGGGGACTTTCCATAGACATAATGGTTTTTATACTGTACAAACTTTATATTCTATCCCCTAAACCTAACCCTACCCCTAAACCTAACCCTCACAGAAAACTTTCTGCATTTTTACATTTTCAAAAACATAATTTAGTATGATTTATAAGTTGTTTTCCTCATGGGGACCGACAAAATGTCCCCACAAGGTCAAAAATTTCGGGTTTTACTATCCTTATGGGGACATTTGGTCCCCACAAAGTGATAAATACACGCTCACACACACACACACACACACACACACACACACACACACACACACAGTATGAGAGTCTTAAATAGGGCCCTAAGTCAATGTCAAGATACTATCACATTTAAAGGTGACCTGGCAACTCTGAGGGAAGATCTTGGTAAATGATACACTCCCAGATATACACACACACACACACACACACACACACGTACACAACAGTGCCTCTTTATGTGGATAATGAGAGAAAGTAAATAGATCACAATCAGACATCACAGACACTATCTGCACACAAACACACACTTGGTGTCCCATTATGTTTTTAAATACAATAAATGCACAAATCCCATTATCTTTAGAGAGAGAACTATAATATACATATGTTGTTTTTTTATGGTTTTAAAGCCCTATTTTGTAACCTATTAGTCAAGACAAATCAAGTAGTTTTGTCGTTCATATACAGTTAGTACAGTACACAGTGAAACGAGACAACATTCCTCCAGGACCATGGTGCTACATAAAACAACATAGGACAAACACAGAACCACATGAGACTACACAGACTAAATAACATACCTATATAAAGTGCACAGGCAAACATGTGCAAAAAGTATGGGACAGTACAATAAATTACTAAAAATGAACAGGACAATAGTAAGTAACACATAGTAAGAGTGATATGTGGCACTTTCCACATATTAGTGGAAAGTGCCATACTATGTAGTATAGTATTTAAAAGGGAATCTCTTCCCCAGGATCAAACAATAAAGTGGAGATGCTGGTGGTTTCTTGCATTAGAGCAATATTGTGTTTTTGTGTCTGTGTGTGCGGACCCCCTGTTGTGTGATAACGCTTCTGCAAGCTGGAGAGCCATCTGCGACTCAAAAGAGTTGAAACAATACATTCCCCCACAGTCACAGACCACACACACACATATACATACAGTTTGTGTATGTTAGAGAGATCATCATGGCAAGGTGATGAGAGGTTTACAAACGTGTACTTAAAGATATTAACTAATTATGGGAGTCTTTAACAACCAAAACATTTATGAGACTTAGGCTGGGCGATACACATACACCTGTGTATATGCCGTCATTGTCCCTGTTGAAAAACAAAACAAAACAATAGAAACCCTCACAGAATTTGTAATGATTTTACTGGTTATAATGGGAATTGTATTGGTTTTAGTGGAAACTATAATGGTACCTTTGGGTCTCTACTAGTATTGTGTTCTTCTATTGGTGGCATGTTATGTATTCTGAATACCATAAGGGACCATCTCTTCATGTAATCCCAGACTAACTCGATGTTCAGTGGGGGGCTGTTGGGCTCATGCCATCTGTTGCAGGGTTCCCTGTTCTTCTATTCTGTTCTATTATATTTGCAAAAGGAATGTTTGGGAGTCTAAAATGTATTTTTCCTATTGACAAACTAAAGCTGAAGATATAAATAACCATCTTAAGACAAATGCTTTTATGAAACAACTTTTGCACAGTATTACATTTGTAACAAGGTTAAGGTTGGTAAAGGAGGAGGTGGGAACTGGCTGAACAGTCAAAATAATGTTTAATGAAAACAAAAAGACACAGAACACAAACGCACACACTAAAAATTCTTGTGTTGGGTCGCAAGACAATAAAGGATCGCAAAACTAGTCTAAAGAGGGATCTTAATTGCCTAATAAAAGGTGTACTAAAATGACCACAATATCCATGATGTTGCTTCACATAAATTTGCAGAAAAATAATCGTGGATCCTGAATTTTCAATATACCGTTAAGCACTATATGACCTAATGTAAAACTTATCTGATCCAACCAGAATCCTGTGTGCTTCCAGGACTCTAGACTACAGTACAATTTGACTTCTATATACAAAATGTTCCCTCATAGACTATAATGTATTATGCCCACAAGTGACCTGTACAGCTCGTGAGGTGAATATCATTGTACGTTATGACATCATTGATGATGCAATAAAGCTTAAAGCCATTGGTGGGTTGTCAACAACGTTTCCAGGCCATTGCTATGCTAAGCACTGCTCTGTGTGCCCATGTGGGTAATTAGCTGGTCGTGGAGATGGAAGGAAGTGCTTGTGTCAGCTAAAGAGAAGAGAAAGAGAGAGAGAGTGAGTGAGTAAGAGATAGAGAGAGAGAGAGAGAGAGAGAGAGAGAGATCTCTAACCTGTAAATTCTGGCTTGGAAAAAAATAGGAATCAGGGTCCCTTCTATGTCTCATTTCATTTTCATTGCAATGATAGAAACCACTTGAGTTTAGAAGCTTTGTCTCTTTCATTCTCTCTTTTATTGAAGCTTTCTCTTTAGTTAACAAATGCTTGTGCTTCTCATACTAAAGAAGAAAAGGTTTTTAAAAGAGTAAGTGCAAGTTAGCTCAGCAATAAAACCCCATGAAATCAAAATGGGAGTTTTGTGGCTTAAAAGGAGTAGTTCAACCAAAAATGTACATTTGCTCACCCTCAGGCCATCCAAGATGTATATGACCTTCTTTCTTCATTTAAGATGTTTAGGAAAGTATCCTAGGTTTTTGCTTTATCCGATGAAAGTGAATGGACACCAATTTTTGACAGTCCAAAAGGCACACTTAGTCAGCATCAAAGTAATCTAAGACTCCAGCCGATTAAGTAATGTCATCTGAAGTCAATCGATACAGTTGTGTGAAAAACAATCGCTAATTAAAATGTTTTTACCATTAAATCTACATTTACGCCAGCTCTCTGTAGCTGTTTGTTAAACAGAGCGGAACTTCTGAAATCTCACGCCAATGTGATGACGTCACGCGACAGTGATGAGAGACACTGAGTGTTTACAGGAAGCGATTCTTTTAAGTTAATAAAGTTTTAATTAATGATTCGTTTTTCACACAAACGTATCGATTCACTTCACTTCACTTCAAAAAACATTTACTGCCTAGGCCAATGGGGCCACTCAGCCAGGCATACACCTAATTTATCCATCAATTCATAGTTATGCTGCTTTAGTTAGGTCTGCCATGTCCACGGCATGTGCATTTTAAGTCTAGGTCTTCAGTGTGATTCATGCCATTAGGAAAACTCCAGTTCATGCTGTTTAGCCAGAGGGTAACTGGCCCCCACAGTGAGCCCGGCTTTCCCCCAAGGTTAATTTTGTTTTGTTTTTTATCTTATGGAGTTTTGTGTTCCTTGCCACAGTTGACATCAGTTTGCTCACTGGGGTTCTAAATACAATTATTATTAAATTATTTATTTTCAGACACAATTTACATCATATTTGATTCAAACTGCACTATGAAGACTATAAGACTTTATAGATATTACAGCTTTTCTGTTCATTTTCTGTAAAGCTGCATTGAAACAATATGTGTTGTAAAAAGTGCTATACAAATAAAAATGACTTGACTTGACTTGGCTTGGGTCAGTGTTTCAAATTTCGGTAAGCACAGACCTATTTTAGCTAAAGAAAAGTCAACCTAATGTTTCTGATTTCACTGTGAGATCGGTCTGGCTTGAAAAGCCCTTTTGCTGTTTTAAAAAATTCTGCAAAACATTTCTTTTTGTCCTCCCTGGAAGAAAGTAAATCATACAGTGCATTGAATGATATGAGTTTAAGTAAATGATGACAGAACTTTTATTTTTGGGAGAACTGTCCCTTTAATATACTTTGCAATTGCATTCCCTCTTTCTAATTCTGATGCAACATCTCTCTGTAACTATTGCTAATTTCAGGTCATTGCAGACAATTATGTTGGGAAATACAGCAACTAACCACATCTGACAACACCACAGGGTGACATCAAACTGCAAACCCGGCAGAAGGCTGACGTTTGTTTATACCAGGGACTCGGAAATAAAGTGATTGATAAAAGCTCCTTGAAGCAAAAACGAGGTATGTGATAAACTCACTAAAGTGTTAATGCGCCATAAGTTTTAGAGAGAATTTTGCATAAATTTGTCCTTTTAATCAAAATGCCTCTCTAAAAACATATCCTTCTCTACCAGGTCTACCACCCATCTCAGCGGCTTGTCCAGATTAAAAATATGCCTGAAATGCAACAAATCACATGAAATCACTGTTCAGCAATAGCTTCAAAAATGGAAATAAATCACTCGAAATTACACTCAGCAATTAAATCGTATGGTGTGTTAGTCCTTCAGTTTTATCCCCATAGGCATCAAAGACCCATATATGTATGTTTTCTCCACTTTCTACTCCCTGCATTGTGGATTGTTTGCAGGGACTTATAAACCGCTGCTGTATTAAGTGTCTATTTCAGTCTGTTCCAAAATTTGAAGTTGTGTAATTAATTATAAGTGATTTGAAACAAGGAAGCATAAAAAAAAAACCCCATCAAACTAAATTGTATCGGCCAATTGTTGTTCTAAATAATCGGATTTCAGCACACGTGTTCCACAGGATTTGGAAAGATGTGAGGGCCAGTAAATGAAGATAGCTTTTACATTTTTTTATGATGCATTTCTTTAATTCTGATTCATACTAGGGTTACATGAGAAACCAGTGATATGGTTGTATTGCGATACTAAAGCCTCCATATACTGGCGGAACCACAGTATTTTTTAAATGGTAATACCGTCAATATGGTATTATTATGGCAATATGGTAGTAAATATTATTTTCGCTAAAACCTTTATTTGAATTAGACCTATGTCTAAAATTCTAGTCTACAATATGTCTAAAAACATTTTGTGTGGCATCCCCTTCACACAGTGCCCTTTAAGAGCTCAAAATGCTGCTTAGATTGCCCCTTATATGGTATTGTTTATTTTTTAATGTGTGGTTTTCCCATGCTTCAAACATACATGTCCGAATCCCAGTGTGTGATTTTGAGTGTTGTGTCTCCCAATGGATAATATGGATTTTTATATATAACTTTGGAGATTGAGAAGCTTTTTAAAAAAGACAAGTGGCAAGATTTTGAATTATTTTGGGTTTTGCCTGATGAAACCAGGAAAACCCAGCACCCAAGGAGGAAACACCAGCAACCTTATTAAACACCTTCGGACACATACCACTGCTTTTGCAGAATACACAGGGGTTAGTGCCACTTCAGTTAATCTAAATGCTTTATCTTAACATTTACAGATTTACAGTTTGGACCAGGAGCTGTGTAGCATACTCAGATAGAAATGTCTGATTTTCCTGATGTTGTAAAGCATGAATCTGCAAGACCGGGCAGTTGATGAGATATGTGCAGTGAAATTAAGCTGGTCATCTACTAGGGTTGTGCCGATGGACGATGATATCGTCCATCGTGATGGCTGACCAACATCACGATGTAGAGCCACCATCGTGATGCCACGCCCCCTTTTGCGAGTCTTGCTAGTGTGACTCACTAATCCTAGTCTCTTCTATAGTTAACCTAAAAACTTTGCAGGGATTGCCCTGTAAATTAAATTGAGAATATAACTAATGCATATATGCCATTTTAAATACTGTAGTATATGCCAGAGACATGACGTGTTAGTCTGTGAAAATACCGTGTCAGGCAGGCTATTGATCTTGACATTGTTAGCTTCTTGTCTTTTTTTTACATGTCTTACACTGTACATTTAGATTAAAATATTTTATGTTGTAGGCTACAAGAAAATAGCCTTTATTAATTAATTATTAGTAGTTGTAGTGTCTCAGAAAATCTTGCTCATTGTCACATAGCTCTTGTATACACTGAAGCGGCAGTTTAAGATAAACCCAGACCAGCGAACGTCAAATAACTTTTGTCTGGTTAATACTTTTAAAGAAAAATTTCCTTGGGCATGAATCCATAATGTCAAATCAAATGAAAGAAACAAGGTGAATATGAATAACACACATTTATTAAAACATAGAAGAACAACAAATAAAGAACTAGAAAACGGGAACAACACTCAGACCGAAACTCGGCATTAACATTTCACTTATAATTAGCAGCACAAATAACTTCAGCACAGGCTACAAAATAAATTATGTTATTGAAATATTGTAAAGTGGTCATATGAACTACACAAATGAACGTTTAAAAAATTATATGCAAAATCGAATAGGTCCGCAACGGATGGCGAAAAATGCGTAAAGAAATCTAATATCTTTCACCATAGACCATGTTTAAATTTCGATGTTTCTGGCCAGAAATACCAACATATTCACTTTATCTGGTTTTAATAAGCTGCGGATTGGAGTAACTACAATACCCGCTGTGCTGAAGACCCGCTCTGATGGAGTACTGGTAGCACATATGCACAGATATTTCCGTGCTATCTTGCCATGAACGGAAACCTTTTGTCGTTCGTTTTCCACCAAGTCAGCGGGTCCACTTCCCCATCAATGGCCATTTCCTGCAGGTACATGGTCATTTCTGCCTCAACCTTTTGCTCATCAATGAGTAAAATAACGAAATTATAGTTTTTAAGTGGAAAATCGTATTTATGTAAAGAGATATATTAAAATAAAAAGTGCACAACTCTTCTTAAGTGAAAGGTAAAAAAAAAATGCTTCACGTGTCGTGCAACCTACTGATAAAGCGCCGACGAGTCATTAGTTGGGTTAGTAAAATAACGAAATAATAATTTTTCATATCATTTTTGAAAATTATATGAAATTATATTAATATTTACTGTCAACATCGTCAACTGCCAATTTAGGGGACATCGCCCAACCCTGTCATCTACCACCATTGCCAGGTTCCAGGCTGTTCTGGTTGGTATTAGTGTAGTTGAATCAAGATGAATAGTGAGGTTGTGGTTAACAGATGGGTTGGCTGGGATCACGAGGAGTTCTATCTTGGCAAGGTTGAGCTGAAGGTGTTGTTCCTTCAAATGTCCGAGAGGCAGGCAGAGATACAAACAAAGACAGTTGGGTCATCAGGCTGGAACGACAGATACAGCTGTGTCTCATCAGCGTAGCAGTGACAGGAAAAGCCATGTGCCTCAATGACCGGTCCAAGTGATGTTATGTACACCGAGAAGAGGAGGGGTCCTAGCACTGATCCTTGAGGAACCCCGGTGGTCAGCTGGTGTGTCTTGGACACCTCTCCTCTCCAGGAGACCTTGAACGATCTGCAAGTGAGATATGACTCAAACCATCCAAGCGCAGATCCTGTGATGAACAGGTCAGAGAGGGTGGACAGGAGGATCTTATGGTTCACTGTGTGGAAGGCAGCAGACAAGTCATGGCGGATGAGGATGGATGATTTGGAGTTAGCGCTCATGGGTTTCAGCTACTGACAAGAGGACAGTCTCTGTTGAGTGTCTTTTTTGAAGCCAACTAGAATTGCATGCAGCACTTTGTAGATTTGGTTTATTTGAAAAGTATTACATTGTATTTGTATAAATTTGTGGCATGGGGGGCGTGGTAATGTGTCTGTCTGCGGGAGAGGGAGAGTGGTAAGGCTCATCACCTGGGTTGTGATTATACTAACACCTGTCTCTCATTATAGTGATGATGGAGGGAGACCTGATAAGGCACGCCAGAGAGTCAGTGTGGGGGAGCGTGACCAGAAAGCACTACAGCCCCAAACTAAGAGAGTGTTTATTATTTAAGAGTGCTTTAATTTCTCTGCAATTTTTTTAATGTTATCGATGGTTACCAGATTGTGTATCTGAAACAGTAATTAAAGAGACTGACCTTGAACCTGTTTAGTTGTCTCCTGACTCCTCCATTGCCCACAAGCGTAAACTATCACAGTGGTGCCAAAACCCGGAAGGGAGGAGGGATGCGCTGTCATGGAGTTCTCGCGGCTGTCATCTGCCTGGGTACGGAGGGGTTGCTGCTGAGAAGGGGAGGAATGGTTCTGTCCACCAGGGGCCGGAGGACTCGCTGCCGTCTGCCGAGGACCGGGTGACAGCGTGTCCAGGAGCCGGCGAGCAAGTTATTTTCTCTCTCTCCTTTCTCTCTCTGCGTGTCTCCGCTCGCCCTTTCCCTCTACCCATGCCTCCCCTCATATCTCCCCCCAGGTTCACAGGGGGCGGGATGGGATATCGGCTGACAGAATGACTGGAAGGGCAGTGCCTTCCCCCCAGAGATGGGAGGGAGTTAGTCAGACCAGTGGCGCCCCAGCCTGAATCGGGCGGGGGGGAGTATGACGAGGAGGAGGGCATGGCCGGGCCATGATGCAGCATGGCTGGCACTGAATCAGCTGATCAGCGGGAGAGCAAGATAAGGGGTGGTAGGAGGTGCCGGTTGGAGAGAGAGAGAGCGATGCACGCTGCCACGCTGCATGTTTGTTTATATTGGTTTTTACCATCAAACATTATGTTTACTGTTCAGCCAGTTCCTGACTCCTCCTTGCCCATCCTTAGACTGTTACAAAATTAACACATTATCGTGTGGTATTGTGTTAATACTTGGTATCGTGATACATTACCAGATAAAGTATCGTAAGATATGATTGTGGTATCTATACATTTATACATTCAGTATAGTATATTTGATTCATTCATTAGCAACCACTTATTAAAAGAGAGAAAACTTATGAAATGTATAACATCAAGCAACAACACTTATAGTTACATATAGGCCTAGAATATACTTTAACTGTCCCTGTATGCTAGGCAGTCTCTCTATTTATATCTGCTCTAAGTCAGAGTTTCTCCACTTTCAAACACGCTCGCACCACAAACCTCTAATTCTGTATGACACACCCTTAGAAAAGAGAAGAGAATAGAAGTGAAGTGAAGAGAAGTGTCAGATGAAAACAGAAGCTGAAGGACATAAACATGACAGAACGACCATATAGCATGAATAGAAATTCAAACCCACAGCGGCCGAATCTAAACTTAACCCCAGTGTTAACAAAGACGGCATCTTCAGAGGCTCTATAATCAGGAGGACCCATTGCAGGTCTAATGTAAGGGTAGATATGGAGAAGCAAACAGCCGTCAGCCAGATGCTCACAAGACAAATGACACTACAACACTTCAGCCACGCTGTTATTTCAGTCATCACCTCTGTGCTGTTTAAAAATGTTGAAGTGTTAAAACATGACTCAATGCACACCACCACCATAATATACACTATCTATCTATCTATCTATCTATCTATCTATCTATCTATCTATCTATCTATCTATCTATCTATCTATCTATCTATCTATCTATCTATCTATCTGTCTGTCTGTCTGTCTGTCTGTCTGTCTGTCTGTCTGTCTGTTTACCAAAACACTATTATTTTGCCTCCTTACAAACACTGTTATTTCCTTGCGGATATGTGAATCTAGTTTGATATTGTGCTGAATTTACCTGATTTTTAGTGTAGTTCTAGTATGATTATTTTACCCACCTGACAACCTCTGAATTACAAATTACAATAAAACTGTCATTTTTTATTTAATTTGTTTTGTTTCTGATAGCATATTATGGGTTCCCATACTTTTCATGCCAGTAACTTTCCATGACTTTTCTATGACCATTCCAGTCATGTGGGATTACATTTGATTCAGTCCAATTTGTTAATGAATCATTTTTGTGAACTAATTCAAATGACTCAAAAGAATGAATATGACCTGAGAGCAAGGTTTACTCTAAACAAGGGATCTATCTGGTCAGTGAACCATTTGTAAAGCAGAGCATGACTAAACCGTTTTTACAGTATATTCATTCACTATAACGTGTTCATTCACAATCAGTCTAATGTTTCTGAATGGCAAACATTCAGCACAAAGCGATGAAATGCAGTGCAATGCTGTCAGTGTGAGCAGGCACTGATTAATACTGTTTTGGCACTATGTTTTGTGTTACTATTTGGAGCATGCTCAGAAAATCAGGCTCGTATATCACCTGCCACCCATTTCCAAAATGCCCTATAAGGGGCACTGAGACTGTTGCCATGGGAACATGTACAGGGAAGTGAGTTGATGGGGTGTCTTAATGCCATGGCCAAAAAAATACCCTCAAACACCAATTGTAGAAGAATTAATTGTTGCATTTGGACTTTTTTGGAAATGTTTATTTTTTTATTTACTCACCCTCATGTCCTTTCAAACCTGTTGACAGTCACTGTAACACACACACACACACACACACACACACACATGCACATGCACATGCACATACCACAAAATTACAGACTGGAAGAGGAGTATGCAACAGTGAGATCTTAAAATACCTGGAAGGGGGGAATGACAGTAGTCAAACCACTGTCCAAGTCACACCGGACACAAATTATACCAGGACACTGGAACCTTTAACACAGTCCTCTCTCTTTCACACTCATAGTTCCACTTAAGGGTTGTGTGAGACAATAATAGCTATAATATAAGCACACACATACTGCACGTCAGATTGTTCATGGTTTTATAGCATAACTCTGCTGCAGTTTATAATGCATTAAACATGGTATCTCTATTTCTCATATTCGCTCAACACTCATATTATGTGCCATGTGTCACTTCAGGCCCAAACCAATAGCTCACTTGCTGTCATTTCTAAGAGGGATTCAATGAATAAACAAGCTTTTTTATTAATAGTCGTAGATACTCACTTTATCCACCTAGTAATGTTTCCATCACTTTTATCTTATTATTCAAAAACATTCTTAAGGAGTGAGTGCTCATGTCCACCTTGCACAAGCACATAGCCTACAAAAGAAAAGACTCACACAGATTTGTGGCATAATATTAATTTAAACTCATAACACTACAATGAAAGTGAATGTGGCCAATTTTTTGGAGGGTTTAAAAGCAGTAATGTGAAGCTTATCATTTTACAAAAGCACTTATATTACTTCTGTTTAAACTTGTGTATTATTTGAGCTTTAACGTTGTTTAAATTGTAATTGTTACAGTCATTTTAGGGTTTTAGGGTTTGTTGACATGTTGACAAGTGATTCTATCACACTAAAATCATGCTAACATGCACATTCTTTACTTATTGTGACTTTTGAAAAAAGTGTATTTTAACGCTCAAACATTGGCTACCATTCGCTATAAGTGCCTCACTGGAACCCAGATCTTTGCTTATTTAAAGAAAAGGAGGGGCAAGTCAAAATGAATTTGTAATCAACAATATGGCTCAAATTGAAATTGAAATCAAACCTATGACTTTGGCAGTATTGACGCTGACTACCACCGAGTGTGAATCCAGGGTGTGCTGAGCGACTCTAGCCAAGTCTACTAAACAACCAAAGTGGCCCGGTTGCTAGGGAGGGTAGAATCACATGGGGTAACCTCCTCCTGGTTGCGATTAGTGGGTCTCGCTCTCAATGGGGCATGTGGTAAATTGTGCGTGGATCGTGGAGAGTAGCATGAGCCTCCACGTGCTGTGAGTCTCAGCGGTGTCATGCACAGCGAGCCACGTGATAAGATGCGTGGATTGACTCAGAAGCGGTGGCAACCGGATTGAGGTGAGTAACTGTGCCACCATGAGAACCTAGCTAAGTAGTGGGAATTGGCCATTCCAAATTGGGAGAAAAGGGGATAAAAAAAAAAAACGAAACAAAAATCATTTCCGAGATGACCCATTAAACACTGCTAGAACATGACAAATCAACTTCACACACTCACAGATGCACACATATTAGACAAGCACGCTTCTTTGCAAGCACTAGTGGATAGTGATTAATAACGCTCTCCTGTGGCTATTAATAGCCATTTTTGAAACACACAATTGTCAAGACAAGGCAAAGACACCTGTACATATACACACAAGGACACACACAGTACTTTCTCTTATTAAAAACCATGATTCACTGTAGCACTTTTCAAGAATGTAATTAATTCTAAATGCCTCCCAGGACTTGCTCTGTCTGAATGTGAAAAACTTTCAAACAGACAACTTGAGGACAAAGGAATGAAACTTAGATCCTAAGATTCTTCAAAGCTTTTCATTCGAAACATCTAGGGCTGCAACAGAAAGCAACCCTAAATATTTCATTATCAATACAAATTACAATAGTTGACAGTGATTGACTATAAATCATAAAATGACCATAAAATGTCATTAGAGAATTAGGAAACATGCTAAGCTGAAATACTGGCTTCTTTGATAACAATGCTACAGCCAGTATATTAAACTTTGAAGTTTCCATTCTAGGCCAGAATTTCTGTTTGTGTTTTGGTCTGTGTGATCCCGCCCACTGCCCACTCACCAATAGTATTTTGACACCATGGGTTGCCTGATTTGAACAAGTTTGCAGGCAAACAACACTGTGTGCTGCAGCCATAGAAGCCAGCAAACTAACTTGATCAGAGATAACAGATTCCACCCGACCTAAAAAGCCTCGCCATCCATCTAAACCCACCATGACCAGAGGCGTAGTAAAACAAGGATAAATATTGGAGATGCCTTTGGAAGATGGAGACAGCTTAAAGCCCAGAAATCCTTTAAAACGGCCAGCTGATTTATCTAATTTGCATGTCAACATTCTGGCAATCCACATGAGCTTCGAGTCTGGGGCGGGGCAGACAACTCTCTAATATTTAGAATTTGGACTGCAGTACCCATTTCAAATCCCCACAGATTGTTTTTGAAACCATTTTTGCACATTGTTTGAAGATAAGAAGATGTGGGTTTGACAGGATGAGGAATAGCCTGCCTGATCTAATAAAACATAACATGACTGTGAAAATATTTTTGCAAAATTATATTACACTGTTATTTAAACATATCGCGAAAGCACCGAGATGAAATGTCCACTGGGTGGTGCTAAAAGCGAGTTAAAGCTTTTCATGGTTGATGTTCTAAAAATCAACAAAACCTACCTCTACCCTTAACCTTAAACAGAAAGTGTCATAAATAGCAAATGTGACATGAAAAATGAAATTGCTGAAGCAATCAAGTCATTTGTTGGAGCTTCTTTGACACTTTCAGCTTACATATTGCTTTGCATGCTCTTCAAGACTCGTATCTGGTCATTTGCATTACAAGTATCAGTTGAGCTATACTTCGCGATTTGATCAGATATGAATAAGCTTGTAAATATGTTTGATTATGTAGTGCAAATGTTAAAATGTATCATCTTACAAGTCATGCACTATTTTAAAAATGATTAGATGTCATAAGATAGGTTTGTGTGAGTAAATAGAAAGTGTCTATGAACATTTTTGTTGTAGTGCCTCTAGTGTTGATTTTACCAGGTAACTGCCGTAATACATACAACTAGCCACGTAAAAACAAATTGTATAGTATATATATATATATATATATATATATATATATATATATATATAAAATGTGGCTTCTTTGTTCTATAAATCAATGAAATAATCAACAGATTAATTGATTTTTAAAACACCTGACCATCAATAAGCCTGTTCAATTGTGAAATACATCTATAGTCCAACTGATTTCGCCTTTGTGTGTTTTTACTAGACATTCTCATAGATGCTTCCACACTTCATTATGTTCACGGTGCATTCAGTCACTGACGAAAAATGTGGCTTCTCCCTGTTGTCATGGTAACGAGTACAAACAATGCCCAAATTTGGTTAGGGTCACCATTCTCACATTATCAAGCTAGAGTCGCAGGGCAAGATCAATGCTTATCAATACTCCCGCTAGCAAAACACTCAATTCAGCACACACTGACACTCCATGTGTCGAATAATGATCACAGCAAGTATGTTGACAAAGACCCTAACGAGACAAGCACACACAAACAGTGACACACAAAATATGCACTCTTTTGAGGAAAGAAAAACACATATATAGACCTCATATGTGTCTCCTCTAGAATTTCAGAAGAAATCAATGTGCTCAGATTTGCCAAGATACCAAATTCAATCATAAATCAAATATTTCAATATGAGATGAGGGGTCAAGGGTGGGTCATTCACAGCCGCAACCCCTATTTCCTGGGTGTCACTGGATCTACTCCCCTCCGCTTTTGTATCCACGAGCCTCCGACAATGATGAATGATGATTTTATCCTCTTTATTGTTAGTAAGCACGTTTAATACAACATTTTAAGTCAAGGCACAAGCTGAATAGGCGTTTAAGAACTAATGATTAATCGTTGTAGTAATCGCCTGGATTATCGAATAATCGTTCTAATAAATGTAAGATTAGTCGATTATCAAAATAATCGTTTGTTGCAGCCCTACACACAATACAAACTCAACATTGCTATCTTTAACAAAATATTCAAAGCAGCATCTCCTAAAAAAGGAAAGTTGTTATATGGGATCTAGGGTATAATCAGCCATACACCGAGATCTCATAATTCTTCCAGCCATCCGGGCGATGGTGGTGGATGGCATCCAGATGTTGGATTTGACAAATGACACTTGTGCCATTTTCCATCATTAAGTCATGGCTCCTCCCACGTCAACACATTTTAGACAACACAAGCTGGGCTTAATGAGTCTAATGGGCTGTCTCATAAACCACAAACATCTGCACACCTTTTATCTCAAACACTCAGCTCTGGGAATTGCTTTACAATTAACCATTAGAGAAACAGAAAAGGCAAGAGAGATGGAGGAGATACAGACAGAAAGCATGTGTGTGTCTGTCAATGGAAATAAGCCATTCATACAGGATCTTTCAGATATGCTGGGAATTCCTACAGTTGACATTTTCCACAAGATCAAGGTTATCGAGAAAGGCTGGTATATTTGTTAGGGCTATGCAGGTATGATAGGGGCAGATGTTTGCCTGGCACCCCGACACCATAAATCAGACTGTGTATGTGTGTGTGTGTGTCAGCCAAAAACTAAATTTGTTTAAGCCGATGGATATCAGACAAATTAGACAATTGGAAACCAACAACACAAGCTCTGGCTACTCTCAGAACAACGCTTGAGTCATAAGCGTTGGAGCAATCATTAGCGCAACAAAGAGAATGGGAATAAGGCCCATTAATCATACGCTGATCTCTTTAAATTTATCTTACAAAGACAAAATTGTTCTTGCCTAAAGCTTATTTTGATCATTTGTGTGTCTGAATAACATGTTGATTCTGGACAAGGGTATTTTTCATAAATGTTTGTATGTGTAATATACATTTATAGAATTTATTAATTACAATATTTGCTGACCAGAACAAAGGTTTCATATTTTGTACATTAGGGTACAATGGGGCTAAATGCACAACTTTTTCTGGTCACAAAGTGTATCAAGATTCAAGAAATACATATATTTTTATTTTATATTGATAGAGCAACATAATTTGTGTGAAAAGAAATAACAACGGAAGGTTGTTTTGAATGACATTTTTGAAATGTGGGGATGGGGTCTTTTACATCATACCAAGTATACTCCATTTGACTGTGCGCACATACACAGGCTGTTGGCACATGCTCGATACGACCACTATAAAACACCGGACTATTTCTCTTCAGGCGTTTTGACCCATAAAAGTGTTGTGACAGGGCAGAGGGCGGGGTTGGGTCGTGATTCTACACACCCGGCCCCTTGTCAGGCTAATCAAGCCTCCGAGTGGGATAAAGGCCAACTGTGGACGGTGGTGCGACAGAGAGAGAGAGCATTTATGGGCAGCTGTCCATCATATGTGTGTGTTTGTGCATTTTGGTTTAAGTTCTAAATTAAATATTATTTATATCGTCAAGCCAGTTCTCACCTCCTCCTTTCCATTAATCCCTTTACACTGGTGCCGATACCTGGGAAGGAAGAGGGATACGCCGTAGTGGAGTTCTTGCCGCTACCATCCACCCCAACGGAACAGCCGCGGCCATCTGCAGGGGGACGGAGGAGCACGACTACCTGGAAGCGGAGGAACGGCAGCCGACCGCGAGGGGAGAAGAGGCTCCTAGCCGACTGCCTGGAGTGGTCAGGGCCGATGCCAGGGGCGGGAAGAGACCCCTACCAGCTGCTAAACGCAGCGGGGTTAAGAGAGGACCGCCAACCGCGAGCGGGGAGGGGCTCCCGGCCGACCGCTTGGAGCGGGAGAACCGCTGCCAGGAGCGGGGTAGGCCCCTACTGTTCCCCAAGAACGCAGAGAGGTGTTCCGTCCACCAGGGGCTGGAGGACTGCCTCGGATCCGCCCGGGGAGGTACAGCTGTCGTCCGTTAGAGGGTGGAGGAGAACCGGTGAGTAAGTGGTTTTTCTCTCTCTCTCTCTCTCCTCTCTCACTCTACCACTGCTGCTCCGTTTTGGCCTTTTCCATCTCTTTTAAATTTTACAGTGTTTTTTTGTTATTGGGGGTACTACACTGTTACAGGAAGTACCCCCTATTTTAATCATTATTGTTTCCCTCCCCCTGTCCTCTCCCAGATTCAGGAAGGCGGGGATGACCTGCCGGCAGACGGGGCGTGTTCTTGACGTGCACATCCACTGTTCATCTCTTGATGTTTAGCGCCGATTAAATCTTCTTCTAGCGCTTCTTCGTGACAGCAACAACTCAAAAGTGAGTGTTACCACCTAGTGGACCCACTAATTAGAGCAGATATCTCCAGGTCCATATGCATTCTGAGCACTCTGCTGATGACGAGATTTGCGCCACACGTCCTGAAATCAGACTGACCGAAGTCTACTTTTGGCTTAACCCTAATCCACCCTAACCCTTTAAACCCCTAAGTTTAACCCCTTATCTAAACCTAACTATAAAGTCTAACACCTTAACCAATCCTTTAACCTAACCATGATTTTAATAGGAAAATATCTTTCGTGTTCCACAGAAGAAAAATACTGGAGTTTGGAATGAGAGGAGAGAAGCATATTAAAGGTTACTGACATACATCAGTCATTTTTATTACATAAATTAATATATAATAAGTAACCAAAGAAAATGTGATGATAACTATCAATTTTTAATTATGTTTGTTGATTGGTTGGTCTCAGTGGGAATAAAAGCCATACCTGTTGGTATCGTATGATATCTTACGATTTCGGCATCTCTTACATTATGATTTGTCATGCAACTTTGATGCCCTATACAGAAACTGACTTTCAAAAATAGTCCTACAATAAATACTATTCCCAGAACAACACTCTGGTCATGCAATCATACAGTATGGGAATCAATCCTATTAACCAAACACTAATCTCTCTAAATCTCTGTTAAATACAAAAGGATGCTTGCTTGTAGCTTGTTTCGGTAATTTGTGTAACTGAATCACATTAATATTGTTGATTCCAGCTGAACATCAGTGTCCACACCTCTGTGGCCAACTTAAGCATGTGTGAATGAAGCTGATGGTGAGAGCTTGAAAAACAACAGGCCCACCAAGATCACACAAACAGGATATCCTACATATGTATTCTCAAAAACAAAAAAAAAGCACACATAAAAAACACAAACAACAATGAGCTTGGATCTGTTTGCTCAAAGCAAATGCATACTCTTACAAAGCGGCAAACAGACTGTCTGATTTGATCTTTGGTATGCCATTTCTAGTCTGGTTGGTCTGATCTTATATCATGCACAGAAATCAAGTGCCAGGCCTCCTCAACAGTCTGAAAACACAAAGAAGAAAGACTACCAAACGTTAGCGAACGTCAGCTACACAAACCGAGAAAGACAGCCTTATCTCAGTTTTAGGAAAGAACAGGGAGTCTTTGGTCCACTGGTCGGAGTCCTCATCTTGGCCCAGAGTAACCAAACCTTGAATGTTAGACCAAAGACATTCCATTTCTCTTTTCTCCTAGGAAAACTCATTTCGGTTACTCTCCACTTTCTTTCGGTTTCTCTCTCTTTTTTCTATTCTATTCCTCTACTCTCCACTCCTGACACATGTGAGATTAATGGGACTTTATATCAGAAGATTAATCTGAGAAATTTGCACTCCATTTCCTGAAGTCTTATTGCTGTAGGAGATACAATTGAGATATTAAAAAGATCTAAACTGTGATTTAAATTTCCTATGGGTGTCCTCGTTTTCTGTATTCATCAGATTTGTACATAAATGTTTAAATAAACACGCTGGAATATAAGATGCCGGCCCTGCCACTCAACTCTGGTTGCCACAGTTGCTCAGGTACACTCAAGGCACTCTCTAATGTGAGTGTGTATGTGTATGTTTGTGTTTCTAATGCTGTGTCAGTATTTGTAGGCTAGAGTGTGCAATCAGGTCACTAACATTCACACAGGAGGATGAAAGAAGAGAGGAGCAATTACACACACAAACACACAAGAGGAAACTGAAACACCTGTCAAGATAATTTGGAACATAAGGGAGAATGCTCTATTAAAAAAATGTCATAATCATGTGTGATGCAGTCTTAGCAGAGATGTTTTCATAACTAAGCAATTTTAGTAAAATTGGGCATCGCAGTAGACCATGGGATGCAGTTTTTACCTCAGTGACACTTTGAAAACTCTTAAAATTCTAGCAGTAACCCATTTAAGGTGCGTGTTACAGTGATTTAATCACGGGTAAGGGATGTTCTTAGATACAACCCCCTAAACCATGGCAAGATCATTGTAACGCACAACCTTGAGTGGCTTATTCCTTTTATAAAATGGAAACTACAGCAATATGATAAAAGACACGAATGTTCAATAAACAAATGTATTAAAAATAACAACAATAAAATCACAACATGGTATTCTTCTGCAATGAAGTGATAAAGTTCCTCAGCCTAAATTTAGGCTGCTGCCAAGCAATGTAAAGGGCCTTTCAGATGGAATACATTCGAGCACTGAATGTGTGCAGCTTGATTTTTCTAACCACACGTACTCTGAATGCGCAGAATGTGCATGCGCCAGGAATTATTTGCACTAATTTGTGGGTCCGCAAGGTGGCAACACTCACAGTTGAGCCATTGCTGTCAGGAAGCAGCTCTGACAGAAGATGTGATGGCCACTAAACATATCGAGATAAGGGTAGAAACAACAACAGTGGATGTGCACGTCAAGAGCATGTGTGTGACGAGATCAGGAGATACCTGCATTTGTGTAACTTGAGTCAGAAGGAATATAAAGACATCTTCATGGGTCTAAAGTAAACTCCAGAAGAGAAATAACTCTTAGCAGTCATAGCGCTCATGCCAACTGTCTGTGTATGTGTACACAGTCATTCAATTTTAGACAGACGCATTCGTGTCAAACCCGTAAAAACAAAAGTATACTTATACTCATATAAGTGTTAGATTAGGGGCTTTGAATATCTTTGCTGGCGGTTTGGTTGGTCAATGAAAATGTGTTTAAACGTGTAATGGGTCCTGCACAACCCGCTCCGCACGGTATTTGAACGTGCATCTCCGGATGTGGGCAGCGGGTGCACTAACAAGGAGGCTAAAGTATACAGCCCATAGTGTCGGTCGCTAGTGCGCCTCTTGAGGCCAGGGGAGAGATGCTTACACATCTCACAGCTACCTACCAGCTGGCTACTGTTACACTCACCCCCATAAACATCACAACCATCCGGGTCACGGCACCACTGTAACCAGTTCTGCTCAACCCTGATGTCTCCAGTGTGGATGGTAGGCACGCTAAGCTACCAACCAGCTGGCTGCTGTTACAAACACATATCAGATTCTCCAGATTTAGAGCCGAAAATTAATGATAACGTTTTATAAAGCCAGAATAAACCGCAGACATTTTGCTTTGTTATCACTGCGCACACAATTCTTCTTCTCTGTGTGAAACTGAAACATCATGATCAACCCTGGAGACAACATCTGCATGTGCATGAATGACTTCATCAGTTCCATCATCCCCAGTATGGAGCAACAGGTCTCATATGCGTCGAACGATGATGACCACGACGATTGCTCACTATTGCACTGTAGGCAACTACACAGCTTTCATTGTCTTTGTCTAAATCTTCCATCCGCAGCACATGGGCATTTCCAAAAAAAAAAAAAAGACTTGACCAACACACGCTTTGGTCAAGCTCAACCAAAACGGTAGGCAGATCAACGGAAAAGTCTGTCGCGGAGGCGTAATTATACATCCTACATGAGTCTTCCATCAGTCTACTGCATTACAATTTCTTTTGTCTATTATTTGTAGTTTTATTTGCTTTTGAGATAAATGGATAGATGGATGGATGGATGGATGGATGGATGGATGGATGGATGGATGGATGGATGGATGGATGGATGGATAGATAGATAGATAGATAGATAGATAGATAGATAGATAGATAGATAGATAGATAGATAGATAGATAGACACACACACATTAAAACGTAAATTAAACTGAATGGCATTATTCCTAAGCATGCAGCTGGAGTTTAAACCGGGTTTAGATGTGAGTCAGTAGCCTACATCATTCACTCTCCCTGCTGCTAATCGATGCGCTCCTCTCAAAGACCTCATTGATTATTAAAGACATTCTTTCACACCGAAACAGCGGTCAGCACCATGTCAGCAGCACAAAGGAAAGACAAGAGCATCTCAAACCGGCGACGGCCATTTAAAAGCCTTTAGAATAAAACCATCACGGAGTCCTACCTGGTTGGAACATACTTTGGAAATAGAAGATAACCAGAATAAAAGATCCTAAACAAGTGGCAAGCATCATCCGGCAGATCCTGCTCATCCTCATGAGTTCCAGTAACGTCTGTTTCATGGCTGGACACAAAGGGACGGAGGGAGGCTGGCTGCCGAGCCCCGTGCAGCGGGTTTGTGTTGGATGCTGATGGTGACTCTTGCTGCCGCCTTCGTCCGTGTCTCAACGAGTTCAGCGAAGCTCTCTGGAGTGTACTACCTTCCTCCGCACACTACACTACAGGGGAATAGAGCGGGGAAGCTCCGCCCCTCTCGCCGCTCCGCGATTGAGCGCGCCCATGCCCTTTATGTCAGTATTAAGAAGTCTGAACACACCAAGAGCACTGCCCTCAGGGCAACTACAGTCTACTTTTCACTGTCATTGAAAGTGGTGCATACAGGGTTTTTTTTTTCATGCATTAATATACTGTCAAATAATATCCATGTTGAGATTATGTGCGTGTGTGTGTGTTACATAGAAGATAAACTAATATATTATGTTAATATAAGCCATTTATTAACTTTGTCATACATATTTTAGCAGTCATTTTGACACTTATAAATACAATAAATACACAACAAAGCCAAAGCATTGGCTGAAATAATGCATGGATTGATCATACACACACACACAAACACACAATGTTTTTCCATGTTTTATGGGGACTTTCCATAGACATAATGGTTTTATACTGTACAAACTTTATATTCTATCCCCTAAACCTAACCCTACCCCTAAACCTAACCCTCTCAGAAAACGTTCTGCAGTTTTACATTTTCAAAAAACACAATTTAGTAAGATTTATAAGCTGTTTTCCTCATGGGACCGACAAAATTTCCCCACAAGTTCAAAAATATCGGGTTTTACTATTACATTTGGTCCCCACAAAGTGATAAATACATGTTCAAACACACACACACACACACACACATATAAGGGAAATTATGTTAATTACATATCTGACTGCATGGAATTGCATATAGTTTGTTCTAATTGGGGCACGTTGTAACACAGCATTACAGCATCCCCCATTAGCGCAACTGGCAACAGTGGATTTAAACCTGACTCGTCACTTCTGCTGGCTAGCTAAGAATTACAGACTATGCAAGATGCTATGTATTATAAAAGTTTATATATAAACTAAATAAAAATATATGTAGCCTATTTTAAAATACTATGGGCTGCTTATTACAGTTATTGTTATTGCTGTAAAACCGTAATACATTCTGCCTGGCAAATCTTTCTGTTATTTATCTGTTAATGTTTATTGTTTGTTTATTTATGACAGTGGTGGCTAATGTCAAGTGTAATAATAACTATAGTAACTAACTATAGTATTGTGGGAGTTAAGGTTACCATGGTCATTTACAACATCTTATTATTTTATAAAACTGTGTTAAGTGTAATCTTAATAAACTTTACAACATAAACAATGCTTTCAAAGAGCTTTATGGAGAATATATATATATATATATATACACACACACACACATACATGTGCATAAATGTCTATATAATCAAATCAATAAGATGTAAAAAAAAAAAAAATCTAAACAGAAACAATATAAAATGGCAAGAAATTAAAAAAATAAACAGAATAAAATCACAAACAAAAAAAAAAGGACAATTTAAGGGGAACATGAAAAGTCATATTAAACAATTACTGACATTATAATGAATATCATGTTGTAAATCTTGTAATCCAGTAATGGGCGTGCGTGCCTGGAGTGTTGGATCAATGCCATCTGAAGCAACTGTCATCAGAGTGAGATCAATCAGTATTTTCTTGGCATGTTCATTAAAAGAAATCTATACACTAACAGACTATGGTCAAATATAGGTAGTTTTGCTAAATCTGCTGCAGAATAATAACAAATGGAAATACCCACAAAAAATCCTAATACACTGGAAATATTATTGCAGAAGGAAAAAAAACATAAAAGTAACATGCATAAATAACATGAAAACCTCCACAGAACCTCCGAAGCCTAATAGAATATTTATTATTAATTAATGATGCATGTATAGTTGTCAACATAATTCTCATAATTTTTTGCATGACTGCTGAACAGCATATCCAAATTGTAAATTAAGTCTTTTTTTTTTTTTTTCAATATATAAATAAATTGCCACAACATTTCCTCCTCAATAAGCAGTCACTAATTTAATAATGTATTCACAGTCCACAGTATTAAGTGCTGAGTGTAGCAGAAATTTTTAAAATTCATGAGTGATTTTGCATGCTGGAACTGCTGATGAAAGGTTTCTTAGGTGTGCATTCCCAAGAGGAAATTTCGGGCACTATTACAAGGTCATGGTGTTGATGTCTTCTGAGGCTGTGAGGGGAGTAGAGGGGAGACTGTACAGTACAGCTGAATGATCACAGGGGAAGCAAAGTGCCAAACTACAACATAAAAACTAGGCTGGGTATAGAATAGGCAGCCATGACAGAGGTAATATAGTGTTATGTTATATATATATTATAACATATATATATATAGACCGTAATCAATTCATGTTAGTACTTTACATGATAACGTTGCAAATTACTGACTTAGCCTTATGTGCTTGTACCGGTAGTTGAACTGGTAGAGCATGATAATTCTCTTTTGCCTGCACTTAGGCCAATGCATATCAGGTTTGGTAGTTAAATCGAGATAAGAGCACACGGTGCCGCATCAGTGCCCATCAGGACAGGGGCACAGCTTCATTATGATTTGCTTACTTATTTCAGTTCTCCCACTGTGCAACCAATATATCACTTTAAGCATATGGCACTCACTCACACAGCATGTGATACTTATAAAGCAACACCATATGCGCCATTCAATAATTTTGAAAAAAGCACAAGCCTAAGGCACAGAGCAATTAAGCAAAAAAATTAGGTAACCCCCCCAAACCCACCCCACCCCCCGGCAATAATGAAGCATTGCACCCCCCCACCCAAAAAAAAACCATACATTATTTATACCATGATAAATGGAAAGATGTAAATGCTTCATGCTGCAAACCCCTAGTGAAACCCCTATGCAGCTTATATAAGTTTACTGAAACTGGAGTCTTCATCTCATATCTCATTTAAAATTACAATACATTTTTAAAAGAGTACAACTTTTTAAAAGAGGAACTTAACTATTGAATCATGCATCTTTATAGAAAATAATGAGCAGCGCGCCCCCTGCTGGTCGATGGCCGCGTGCGCAGGAGCACAGGCACAAACACAATCGCGCAGGCTCTTTCGTCCAATCAAGTTTCAGCGCGAGCACGAGTCAGGTTCGTATTTGAGGCTCCGGTCAAACGCTTCACCGCCTATTCTTGTGTTTAACGAATGGAAATTATTATTACCGGCAGAATTATTCAGTTTATACCGGGCGGAATGATCTGTTGAATGCAGGAAATGTTGAAATTATTATTATTTGAGGATGGGTAAGGGTTTATGTGAAAGATGGAGGTTAAATGCACGCGAGGCTCTTAATACATATTTATTCCCATTTAAACAGCATGTTTATTTACAAGATAAAACAGAGAATTTCTGATTAATGTAATGGAATTGTTTGGAAATTACTTGCCCTGTTAAACATGTGCTATGTATTAGCTTGAGCTGGTTAGCAGTGCTTACCTGCTAGCTGACTGAAAACAAAGACTGCCAGGGTGACAGAACAAATAACTGTGTAATCTTATTAAATGTATTAATAATATATCCACAGTTATGTTTAACAGATGCATTACGTATTTATATTATTTTCATGATATGCATTTAATTATAAATTGTATAGTATAGTATAGTATTCCCAAACATTTAAACTTGATGCACTTTATTTTCATTATTTTTGTGCATTGAAAAGCTGCAGTGAAATACATGTCTTAAAGCAATGCACATAAATGTGTTTAGATGGACGGAGACAGCAGCACCACCGACACCACTCAGTTAGGAATAACAGGAGAGTATATGACCCCAGGCACCTATGTCGTGCATACCCAGGATGGTAAGAACATGGGTCTAACAGAAACAAGTATTTGTTTTTGATTAGTGCAAAAAACAGCTGGAGATCAATAAGCTATTTTTATTTTATTTTTTTATAGACAATGTCCTATGGCATTATTATTAAGAAGGAAACAGCAGTTTTTGTGTATAGGTACTGTAGAATTATTTTATTGGTTGTCTGTTTTCTTGTGTGTTTCCTTTATGTACAGATGATGGAGATGAAAGTTTTAATGACCACGAGGATGGCAGTGGTTGCAAAGACAATTTCCGAGAGCAGGACATTTACCTTCCTATTGCCAACGTTGCTCGTATCATGAAGAATGCCATTCCACAGACTGGAAAAGTACATGCTAATACTGTACTTTTTATACACGCAAACTTTTTTGATGATTTACGCATTTTAATTTCATAACAAAATTACATCAAATTGATTTGTGTAACCTTTAACAAATTTAAATGGGGGCCTGGGTAGCTCCGCGAGTATTGACGTTGACTACGTCCTCTGGAGTCGCGAGATCGAATCCAGGTCTCCTAAGCAACCAAATTGGCCCGGTTGCTTGGGAGGGTAGAGTCACATGGGGTAAACTCCTCGTGTTTGCGATTAGTGGTTCTCACGCTCAATGGGGCGCGTGGTAAGTTGTGCGTGGATCGCGGAGAGTAGCATGAGCCTCCACATGCTGTTAGTCTCCTTGGTCTCATGCACAATGAGCCATGTGATAAGATGTGCGGATTGACTGTCTCAGAAGTGGCGGCAACTGGATAGAGGTGAGTAACAGCGCCACCACGAGGACCTATTAAGTAGTGGGAATTGGACATATTCAAATTAGAGAGAAAAGGGGATTAAAAAAACAAAAATGAATTTAAATGAACAAAACTCAAATTAATTTAAGTTAAACAATGTTAAACATTACTCTTTTCAATTTGATGGAATTTGTTAGGAAATTAAAATGTTGAAATCTTAAAAATAGTGAAAAAAAAAAAAATTTTGAGTGTATGCATATTGCGCATTTTATATATAAGTAGCGACAGACTGTGCTCTTCTTCTCAACTTCTGTGATCTGTCTCTTAATCACAGATTGCGAAAGATGCAAAAGAATGTGGTCAGGAGTGTGTGAGCGAGTTCATCAGCTTCATCACATCTGAAGCCAGCGGACGATGCCATCAAGAGAAACGCAAGACCATAAATGGCGAGGACATCCTGTTTGCCATGTCCACACTAGGTTTTGATATGTATGTGGAGCCTCTCAAACTTTACCTGCAGAAGTTCAGAGAGGTATTGCTAGCTCACTAGTAAATAAACATGCACACACATATGTAAACATCCAGACACACTTCAGACCCTTAAACTTGTACCCATTTATATGTACTCATTCATTTTGTATTAAAGGTGCTGTAAGTGATTTTAGCTGTTCTGAAACTGCCATCACACCTGCTGTTGAACTAGCCAAGCCGCCTATTTCTAAAACTTTGCACTCAAAAGACAATCTCGCACACGCAGATACACTAGACTCTTACAGTATTCTGCTTCTAATGGAGGTGTGCATTGTAACATAACCACGCACTGCCAGACTTCAAAAACCCTATTAAAACTGCATATCCTGTTGAAATGTTCACACAAACATTGCTTTATAATCATCATCTTATTTTCCGTCAAATCAAATACGTCATTATTCTTTTGCATTTTTTTCCTAAATAAAAATGTTTGTGTAGAGCCCTGATTTGTCCTAACAACCTAAATAACCTTTTTCAAATATTCCATTACATTTGTGTAGTAAATTTTTTTAAATATTTTTCATAGATATCATGGTTTCAAGTTTATTTAAAAAAAACTAATATTTGTGTTTCATAGGCAGCATAGGCTTAATACAGTTTATTTCACATTTATGAGGATGTACGCGTCATTGTATTTTGAGGGAAAATATGGTGTGTCTTGGAAAATGTAATATTTACAAAGATGTGCCTTGGTACAAAAAAAGTAGTGGGCTAATGCACACAACTGTTAATCAGGCGGTTATTGGTTCAATCCCCACAGCCACCACCATTGTGTCCTTGAGTAAGACACTTAACTCCAGGTTGCTCTGGGGGGATTGTCCCTGTAATAAGTGCACTGTAAGTCACTTTGGATAAAAGCGTCTGCCAAATGCATAAAAATGTAAAATATATATTGCCAATTATTTTTGTTTAGAAGAATCAACATATATACATGGGCAGGTGTCGGTACATTATGCAAGCCCTGGAACCCGCTCCGAAGGCACTGAAGTCCCGCCGGGCATCGCCTCTCCCGAGAAACATTAGTGAAATTCAGGACAGTAAACATATGCTCTTAGATGTAGAGGCTTGTAGATATTAGTTTTTTACATGGCACCAATTTGTACTCTTGCTTCTAGTATTACTAGTATTGGTCAAACAAATTGTTAATGCTGGTTAACCGGTTAAATGTCTACATGCCTACTGCAAGCACAATGATTGGCAGGCAGAAAGTCTACTGATTGGCTAGACAAAGGATCTGACTGAGGCCCCCGGAAATCTTTTCCCTCGCTGTTAATCAAGTCTAGGGCTGTTCCAGAGACAGGTGTTATATTTCATGGCACCCATTTCAGTAATACCTGACTGGTAATAGGGATTTTTTTTTTCAGCATGTAATTTCATTAAAAAAAAAAAAAAATCACTTACTGCACTTTTAACTGTTTGGAAGTGAGCTAAAGTTGTCTTTCAGATGTATCTTGAAAATTGGCCAACATAATTTGATAGATGCAGTCTTCTGTAAAACTTCATTTAAATTCTTAAAACAAAACTGATCCATTTACGGTAAATGGGATCAGACAGAATACAGTATATCTTTGTAGAGAGAGACATATCAGCTGCACTTATGAAACCGTTATGAAAATTGCACTATGACATTTGTAGAGAAGCAATACCTGCATGTGACATCATGAATATCAGTCTGTTTTTCGGATTTTGATTGAAAGTTACATGTTCATGTTTCTAAGGCGATGAAGGGTGAGAAATGCATCAATCCAGTAACAGTCACAGAGGGCCTCGGAGAAGAGCTCACAGATGACAGTTTCAGTAACTGGAAACTCTTTTATACAGCTTGTATATGTCTTGAGAAATTCAAGATGTAAGAGAATATCTAAGATTGCTCCAAACGTCTTCAAGTTTTATCAGATTGAAAGTTAAAAGTAATGTTATTGAAACAGGTCATACATACACTGTTACCACTTCAGAGGGTTGCCATCATGATGTAATGTGAAGTGTTGTTACATTTTTGACATGCAGCCGGTCAGCTGCCTGCTAAACTGATCACTGCAGATGGCCAGCAACAGAATGTGATGGTGTACACCACCTCATACCAACAGGTGAGCATGTACACAAACCCATGTTCTCCTACATCTATATGTTACTGAAGATTCTTATTGTATGAATGATAAAAATAAGATGGTTCCAACTGTAGAATGTATTGAATAGTTCAGTTGATTTTGGTATGGCAAACAAACGTATTTGTGCTCCTTTAAAAAACAAATTTTTAAATGTTTTTTTGTCTCCTTTAGATACCAGGTGTTCAGCAGATACAATTTTCATGACTGAAGAATAGGCAAGACTATGTCCAGTGACAGATTTAGAAGCTTAGAAATGTGCAGGTCAGTACTGGAAGACCAAGAGATGCCTTGTTACAAGAGCAGGGGAAAAAAGTGCCTGTACATTTACTTAAGGGATATCTTTGTAAATCGTTCAGTTTTATATTTAGACAATTTGTTTAATTTGGTCTGCTGAAGGTCCATTTGGTGCAGGCCATGCCAAATTAGGACTTTTTTGTTTCAAAGTGCAGGTAGGGGCAGTGGACAGACAGGTAAGCAAGATGGATAATTTGCATGGCTACAGTTAAGGGAATTCTGATTTGATATCTATTTGGAACAGGTGTCTTAATTAATCTCATGTGAGTTGTCATGCTGAGTTTTGAATAAAATTTGTGATCTCTCTTTGTTTGAATGTTGTTCAAGGATTTGCAAAACATGACAGTTGTTTATGGCATCTATATACATTTATTGAAAATATTCACAGGGAATTTTAACAAAGATTTTATAATCATAATAAAGGCTAATAAACATGTTCCAAAACAGATCTGAACAAATGTATGCCTTGAAAATAGCGTTTCCAACAGAGAATTTACAGCAATATTTAAAAGTAAATTATAGCATAATACTCAATAATATAGCACGGAAATGCTACTTTTTAGCAGAATGTTGTGACAAATAGCTATTGGTTAACAATGTGAGGAAATAGAACGAATAGTAATAGTAGCTCAATATGTCAAGGTTGAAACAAATTCCAGAAATGATGAGGAAAAAGGTAACTGAAATACATCAGTCTGGGAAGGGTTGCGCAACTATTTCAAAGGCTCTGGGACTCAAAAGAACCACAGTGAGAGCCATTATCTCCAAATGGAGAAAACTTGGCACAGAAGTGGCCGCCCTTCCAAACAGCGACGACTCATCCAGGAAGTCACAAAAAAGCCAAGGACAACATCCAAGGAACTGCAGGCCTCCCTCTCATTAATAAATGTCACTGTTCATGACTCCACTATCAGAAAGACACTGGGCAAAAATGCCATCCACGGATGTGTGGCGAGGCGAAAACCACTGCTAACCCAAAAGAACATTAAGGCTTTTCTGAATTTCACCAAACCACACCTTGATGATCCTCAAACCTTTTGGGAGAATGTTCTGTGGACTGACGAGTTGAAAGTGGAACTGTTTGGAAGACAGGGGTCCTGTTACATCTGGAGTAAATCAAACACAGAATTCCACAAAAAGAACATCATGCCTACATATCAAGCATGGTGGTGGTAGTGTGATGGTGTCGGATGCTTTGCTAAGCTAACTTGCAATAATTGAGGGAAACATGAATTCTGCTCTCTACCAGAAAATCCTAAAGGAGAACATCTAGTCATCAGTTCTTGAGTGGAAGCTCAAGCGCAAATGGATTATGCAGCAAGACATTGATCCAAAGCATTGAAGTCCACCTCTTAATGGCTCAAATGCACCAAAAGGTTTGGAGTGGCCTAGTCAAAGACCTGACTTGAACTCGATTAAGATACTGTTGCAGGACCTTAAACAGGCAGTTCATGCTCGAAAAACCTCCAATATGGCTGAACTATAGCAGATCTACAAAGAGGAGTGGGCCAAAATTCCACCACAGCATTGTGAAGACTGATCTCCAGTTAGCGGAAGTGTTTGGTTGCAGTTGTTGCTACTAAAGGTGGCACAATAAGCCATTACGTTTAAGGGGCTGTTCGTTTTTCACATGGGTGATATAGGTGTTGGATAACTTTTTTGCTTCAATGAAAAGATCTAACAATTTAGTATGAAAAATAAAAGAAATCAGGAAGGGTGCCAATACTTTTCCATAGCACTGTATAATCTCCAATGCACAGCTGCATAAACAATTTTAGAGATGGCTTTTAAAAAGCCCCTAGTAGATGTACCATTCTAGCTGTACTGTGTGAGTAAATAGATCTATTACCAAGTATAATTAATGCATTTGGTATTTAATCCAAAATGTAGGATTGAAGTGTTCTATAAGCCCTTCTGTAAAAGGCTTGTAACAAGCCCAAATATGTTCCCAGAGGTGAATGCTCTGAAGGATATAATTAACTTAAAATAGATTTCATTTTACTCATTCAGATTTACCCATAAAGGACAGACATTGCATATTCAACATGCATTATATTTATGTTCAACACTAAGGCACAGGAAAGCGTATCCTGAAAATATTCTATTCTAAGAAATGTATTACATGCATTTAAAAAAGGGTGAGTTGCTCAGTTTCCACAAGGGTGTGGTCATATGTTACTCCCAAAAAAACAGATTTGGAAGGATATAAGACACATGTTGCTCTGTGGCTACAACAAGCCTCATTAAAAGTGTTATATTTGTGTTCAACAATAAACTTTATTTAAGTACAGTGTACTGTGATCATTTGTTATTATACAAAGACAGTAAAGGCATTGCTTTTCTGAACATCTAAAGCTTACAGTATAAATGCTTAAACATTATACTGAAACTGTTTCAGCCATCAAGAGGGTTTTTATTTAAATATTAAAACAGAGCAGTCCTTAAAACAGCTGGCTGACACATCAGGGTTGAGGGTTTATCTGCAGGTGGTGTCAGGATCTGCTGACCGAGAACTTGAGTCCTGCTGCATCACTGAGGATTTGAGTTTACTTGCATCTGTAGGACAACACATTCAGCTGTTAGGACTGTATTGATTGTTGCATTTTATATCTTTTTCATTGTATATAGATTTACTTCAAGAGCGTTACACCAAAACAAATCCCATTGTTAAAGCTATCTAATTTGGCCAATAAAATACTTTAATAGTTAAGCTGGCTCTCAAATATTTCTTTGATTATTGAAATTGATTAAGATTAAGATTGTTACATGCGAAGAGTTTGCATAACATGATTTTTGGCAGCATTTTTATTATAATATGCAAAACTTGTTTTTGGTAATGGGCAGCTTACTAAATAGAAATATTTCTTAAATAAACACCAGATTAGGGCTGCACAGTTAATTGAAAATATAACACTATGGCTGCCACAATGAACTAATTTTGACAATAGTATATTGACCTCAATTACAGCATTTCCCAACCAGGGTGAGATCCGACAAGATCAGGGGTGCAGTGTAAAAAATCTTTTAAACATATCTAAAAAGTAATATGCATAAATTTAAAAAAAAAAAAAAAACAGAATATGCAACATTTCTCAAAAGTAACGAGTGATATGCCTAATAATGATAATAATACTAAGTGACTGAAGAGAAGGACTATTATGAAGGCTGTATACTAAAAAGATTATTCCATCTGAATAAAATTAGAGGTAAGAATTGAGGAAAGTAGGCCCCTGTGAGATATTGGAGGATTACTGTAAAATTTCAGCTGTAGACTAGAGTATTAATGTTTGTGAATTTGAGAGAAGGGTTTTGTAAATTCTCAAAGGGTGCCTAACTGAAAAATTTTGGAAAACACTGAATTACAGCATTCCATTTAGATCTGCTGTTGCTGTGTCAACAGTCACATCCACACAAATAAGTTTTCATTTGAAAACGCATCGATTTTTTTCTGTTTACGCATCTCATCCACTCTGGAATACTGTTGCCTGCTCCAAAAACTGAGACTTTCGAAAGCACTTTCTAATGCTGCATACTTTGGAAAATGATGACATTAGAAAACTGAAAACAGATTAGCGTGGACTTGGTTTTTGCAGTACCTGAGCATAGTAACCAATCACAGACATGTGCGTGAATGCAGTGGTAAATCACGAGGTCAGTTATGAAACCCATAAGTTAAGATTTCAGACAATCATATAATTTCAACGGATGCACACCTTGTAGCCAGCGGATCTGAGTGGCCGGACCGTAGCCTTGCTCATTCTTTGCAGCGATGCGAAAGACGACAGCAGGCCGTGCCGAGGAGTCGATGTGCGCGTTGCTCAGCTGCGTTTCGCTGACTGTGCATGAAGTCTTGGTGCCGCGGTAGATTCGGATGAAGGCCAAATCACCGGGTCGCTCTGTGTTGTTCCCTCGACTCTTCCTCACGGCCAAGTACATGGAATACTCCATGATCTTTCCAGACAGAGAGGTGGGAGGCTCCCAGGTGATGTGCACGGAGTCTTTATCCTGAGGAAGAAGAAAAAAAACAAAAAGGTAGCGTTTAAAAGCCTTGCTTAGAGAAACGTTATGTTTTCGTCATTAACAAGAGGAACAGTACCTTGGTGATTTTGACAGCAGATGGTGCCCCAGGAAATCCAGGCTGACAGGTCTTAAACTCACTGATAGGGCTGAAGTCTCCCAGACCACAGCCGTTCAGTCCAGCCACCCTGAGCTTGTATGTGACCCCTGAAGCCAACTCCTGCTTCTCACGACCATGGAAACTATGAGGACCCAGGAGCTTCCAATATAAAAGAGAAATGTACTGATAAAATAATCAACTAGTGACATGAGGATACTACAATTTTAAGAATTGTTTTCAAAAGTTGACATTAGCTTTAACCTGACACGGCAGATGCTATTTGCAACCAGATTTAAATACTAACATACAGTATGGGCATCATTGCAGTGAGTTTATTGTGTTTATGAGTCCCACAGACACACTTAATTAACCCCTAAGCATAACCTTAACCTTACCTAAGAAAAAATAACCTTGGGAATGAGTGTGATCGACAGACCTTGCCTCTGGATCAAACTCTTCTCTGCACTCCCCGACATTAACTGTGACAAAATCACTACGATTAATTTGTATCTATTATTTTAAGTAGTATTATAGGAAATATTAAGAGTGGAAACAAGAAATCAGATGGGAAATAGAGGGAGTCAAAATGTGGAATCGAACCGGGGTCGCTAGGAAGACAGAACACATTCACACACCGTCTTTACACCTCACACCATTGCAGTGACAACCATAGGTTTGTTTGTCATATTTCTGTGGTTCCACCACACTACTGGGGTGCAAATAGCTGCCCTGTGTGACAGATGTTATTGGGGTGCAAATAAACACTCCATATAAAACGTTTACTGTGCCTGTGCAAGACGCTAAAACAATAGCTGAGCGTGGCATAACCAACGAAGACATCCGTCTAGCACTTGTTTACATAGAAAAACAATGGTAAAAGAACACGGACGGGCAGAAAAAGGCCATTAAGGAGTCACAATTGACCTGTATTTGAAAAATCAGTTATGGCCTTTCACTTTTGGCCTTTCATGTAGCTTTAAATCGTTTTTTTGGAAATGTACAAATATTTCTTAAACAATTGGACGGTTAAAACTGGAAACCATTATTCTTAGGATTGGTCATTGTAGACAAACCTCACTATCAGTTGAGTTTCGACCAGACAAGCTTGATGCCAGGTCACCATCCTCAGAAGGTAGGAAGTAGTATGTAACCTCACAGAACAGCGTTTTAAACACCCCAACATCAAACCACACAGAGTCATTCTTATTCTGTAAAGGCAGACAGAGGAGATTTGTCAGTATGTTTTGGGAGTATTAAATTAGTGATTGTTACAATTTAAGAAAGTACAGAAACACACCATACCTGTTGGGAAGGGATAGGAGAGGTGTTTCTTTCTGTAAATTAGAATATAAACAGTAAGAAACTAAAGAAACAGAGTAACAAAATAGACCCAGTGTTTGTGTTATAGTCTTAATTGTACCAGACTGTTTTGTAAGTGGGACATTGGAAGCAGGGCTTGTTCCTCCTCTACTACTGTCCCCTGTTGATTGGTTGTCTGCCTCATCCTCACCCATTTCCTTAGGCCTCAAAAGGCTTTCCTGAATTGGGAGAAAGCTCATCTGAGAATGCCAATGTCCCATCAGAACACTGCAAAGCCCAAATTAGCTCCAACACAATCATATTGTTTTGGCTATTCAATCAGGAAAATGTATGGAAAAAAATGCAGCATCCTGGTAAAAGATCTGATGATGATCCAGATCAAAACTTGATGTAGTTCTCATTCTTTTTTAATATATTCTTGATACACTTTATCATGCTTGCTGCAGATATTTCACCTGTGATGAAGAGTCCTTCTCTCCTCCAACTTTGGCATCTACACATCCAGTTTTATGAGATGGCTGGGAATCTGAAGAAATGATATATACACAATTTATGCATGTAAGTGAATATGAAACTTCTAACATCCGTGCTCTTTTTTTACATTGTTAGCATGCTTTCCACAAAACATGCATTAAGGAAGGCATTTTAAATGGTAAATGCATTTAAAGTTATATTTTTTCCCTTTTTAGTGACAGCTGTATAACACACCTTTTTGTTTAGTTTCCTTCCCTTGTCCTGGGTCTAGAGGGGTAGTTGGTATTGACTGTGGTTCAATGGATGGGGAAGTAATGGGCTGCACTTGAAGCAAGTAAGAGTCAGCTGCAGGTAGGGGGCGCCAGGCAACATGCAGCATATTGATTGTGGATTTGACGAGGAACACCGCACCAGGGGTGGAAGGCCTCTCTAGATAAAAATAACAACACAAATACAATATAATAAAAGATTAACATGTCCAACAGACTTCCATTTACAAACATCTTATCCATTGTCCTGTATCTCTCACCTGTTTCCAGGTACCAAAGATCTTTGCAGCACACCTGGTAGTTATTCAACTTTTTGTATCCATCTCGCCCACTCCAGATGTACAAACGTGTGCCCACAGTTGCCGCACAGTGCCCAGCTCTTGCTTTCGGCCAATGCGGACTGCCTTCTTCCTCTTCAACCGACTGTACACCTGAATGACCCTGCTGTTGTTCTTCTGGTGTTAGGTTGTGCCATGTCAGTGTGTCTACAGTAAGTAAAACAAACCAAAAGAAAGCATTGAATGTTTTGAGCTTTCAACAATGTAAATGAAGCCATTTTTGAGAGGTTAGCAACACTACTACAAAAAGCACCCCATCTAATGCTCAAAGACTTAAAGCACTTTGTATGGTCTACAAATGAGCATGCAAGATCTGCAAAACAATGTGATGTTCTTGGTCATACCAAGGTTTAGCATGGAAAGAGAGTTGGTGCAGACCCATTTGACTTCATCAGAAGTGAGCGTGTCCTCTGTCTCTCCAACAGGAACCCAGCCTCCGAACACATATAACCTGCACAGAACAATGAGGATGAGAGACAAAGGGAAAACCCATCACAAATCATCACGTTGACAAGGCCATTCTAACTGTTCTAAATGTGTCAAAAAATACACATCATTGTATGCATTTGAGAGAGGTAAGGGAGATTATTGTAAATCTTTGTAAATAGTGTAAAAAGTTGGTTCATTACTTGTTTCCTATCACGTTGGAGGTGTGTAGACTCCTATGAAGTGGGAATTGCCCTCTGGTTTGAGGTAATGACCAAGTCATAGTTTCTGAAATAGAGAGAGCTGAGCATTTTTTTTTTGCATTTGTATATTTGCTTATTACTCGTAAAAACCACCTTTGGTTTGTAGAAAGGCACGTATTATTATTACTGAACAACTGAACCAAATGAACACATATATTGACATACATGGTACATACAGCTCCATGATTCCAGCAAATATGAACAAGGACTTACCAATGTCTAGCTGCCACAAGTCATTCAGTCTATACCCACACATGCCCCCAAAAATGAAGAGCTTAGTGGCACTGCCACCCTTCCCACAGTACACCACAGAACTATGGGATTCCCTGGCAGATGGACCTCCACCTTTGGTTTCTGGAAAGTTCCAGCATTTGACTCCAGATTGAGCTTGCAGCTCCAATTCATAGAAATCATCCAAATATCTGCAGAGTGATACCAATGTACAATATTCATGTGAGTAGGTATGTTTGAGTTGAATCTTACTTCTCAAACAAAAATCGGATTATTTGCATATAGACATGCACACCGTGGTATATTGCCATTTGGATCTTCGCTGTCATTGGCCATCCCGCCAAAGAGGTAGCACTTGTTGGCATGGAGAGTGAAGCTGTGACCAATCCGTGGACATGGAGGTGATGCGTTCCTCGGTGGCCGGGGCTTCAGTTTCTTCCACAGCCAGCGACTAGCCTGAGAAAAGAACAGAGAAGAACTTAGGGTCTACTCTAAATGTATACTACCATCATATACTATAACTGCCTGCTGTAATTATAATAAAGGTATACTTAATGAAAGAACTACTAATATTTCAGTGTTTACACTTAAGTTGTAGTACAGAAGAACTTCTGAACAACTGAAGTTAAAGTTTGTGATACGTTAAATTGCATGACTCCACTGGAAGAACATTATGATGGCGGGAAGACAATGGTCTTCACCTGCAATTCATAGAGACTGTTGGTATATTGGCCAAATTCAACCATGCCTCCAAACACCAGGATCCGTGTGCCTTCACAGGCAAAGCCATGAGCAGCACATCCAGGTGGGATATCCCCTCTTACTGCAGGCAGAAACCACTGCTTGGTCGCTGAAATGCAAAGATCAAACAAATATCAGCACAGAATTTGGTCTTTCCACATGATCTACAATGAAACTGTTCTTGAAAACACAACTGAATATTTTCAAGTAATATTATACAATGTTTGTGTACAACACCAGTGAAAAGTTTGGACATGCTTGACTTATTTATGTTTCTCATATCTTTAAAATAATTTGCTAATGTTAAAAAATAAATAAATTACACTTATCCTGAAATGCTTAAAGTTAGTTTTGTAAGCAAATACCATCCTAGGTGAATGCCACATTAATGCAAAAATCATCCTAGGTGAATGCTACATTAATGCTACTGTTGGGTGGCTACTGTTTTTATTTGTTTGACCATTTGGTCACTACATTATTCCCATACTTCCATTTGTGTTATTTCATAGTTTTGATGATTTTACTATTATACAAATGTAAAGTAGAAATAAAAAGAACAAGTAGGAGTGTCCAAACTTTTAACTGGAAGAGTAATATTGAAATATGAGTATACTGTATATGAATAGGAAGCGAAGTTTTATGATATTTCTAACTAACTGAATGTACTTTCACAAGTGATATGGTATTTCTGGGAACTTTTTTCCAAGTCTACAGTCTGCAATGTAAGATCACTGATCATTAGGCTTAAAGCATCGACTACGATGTTTTAGACAATATGGTATCTATCTAGTGTCCTGCCACTGTTATAAACATGCAGGTTGGTCGCTATTCCCTCGTTTCCACCTCCAAACAATACCACCAACTCTCGGATGGCGATTGCCCGATGCCCGTGCCTCGCCCTGGGAACAGGTCCATGGTAAGACCTCACCCTTTTCCATAAAGGGCTTTTATTCACCATAATGGGTTATCTGTACTTTTTCTTTCATATAAGCTTGATATTGCACATTTACTCTGCAGTAAAGGCAGACAACATGCATACAGTTTGCAGCGCTTCCCCATGCGAGAAAATCCGTCTGTGATTGGTACAACGTCTATCACGTGATCAGACAGCGCCGCACTCTTGACCAATCAGCGCCGTTTGTGCCTCGTAGACTGGTATATTACAATAAATGAGCCCCGAGGACAGTAAAATTAAACTAGATAGGTACATTTCCTGAAGAAAATGTGAGTGGTGCTTGCCGTGGCAAAACTCGTGAAATAGCATGCTTGAAAAGAACAAAAATTATGGTCATAAATAAATCAACCCAGAAGTCTCTACGTTTTTCTGATGCAGAGATATGTGATTTGTTACTCGGTTGCTAGGGTAAACCCATCTGGTTGCTAGGCAGTTACCATAGTGATAGTAATGAAGTCTCCTTGCCATCCTTATTGAAATAAGTCAACCCGGAAGTCTGTACTATTTTCTGGTGCAGAGATATGTGATTTGTTACTCGGTTGCTAGGGTAACCCCATGTGGTTGCTAGGCAGTTACCATAGTGATACTTATCAAGTCTCCTTGCTATCCAGAGTAAAATCAGTCAACCAGGAAGTCTCTACGATGTTCTGATCCAGAGATATGTGATTTGTTATTTGGTTGCTAGGGTAACCCCTCCTTGTTGCTAGGAAGTTACCATAGTGATACTTATGAAGTGTCCTTGCCATCCTGAGTGAAATAAACCAACCCAGAAGTCTCTACGTTTTTCTGATGCAGAGATATGTGATTTGTTAATTGGTTGCTAGGGTAACCCCATCTGGTTGCTAGGCAGTTACCATATTGATACTAATGAAGTGTCCTTGCCATCCTGGTTGAAATAAATCAACCCGGAAGTCTGTACTCTTTTCTGGTGCCGAGATCTGTGATTTGTTTCTCGGTTGCTAGGGTAACCCCATCTGGTTGCTAGGCAGTTACCATAGTGATAGTAATCAAGTGTCCTTGCGATCCTGAGTGAAATAAATCAACCCGGAAGTCAGTACTATTTTCTGGTGCAGAGATATGTGATTTGTTACTCGGTTGCTAGGGTAACCCCATCTGGTTGCTAGGCAGTTACCATAGTGATAGTAATCAAGTGTCCTTGCCATCCTGATTGAAATAAGTCAACCCAGAAGTATGTACGTTTTTCTGATGCAGAGATATGTGATTTGTTACTCGGTTGCTAGGGTAACCCCATGTGGTTGCTAGGCAGTTACCATATTGATACTAATGAAGTGTCCTTGCCATCCTGGTTGAAATAAATCAACCTGGAAGTCTGTACTCTTTTCTGGTGCCGAGATATGTGATGTGTTTCTCGGTTGCTAGGGTAACCCCATCTGGTTGCTAGGCAGTTACCATAGTGATAGTAATCAAGTGTCCTTGCCATCCTGAGTGAAATAAATCAACCCGGAAGTCAGTACTATTTTGTGGTGCAGAGATATGTGATTTGTTACTCGGTTGCTAGGGTAACCCCATCTGGTTGCTAGGCAGTAATCATAGTGATAGTAATCAAGTGTCCTTGCCATCCTGATTGAAATAAGTCAACCCGGAAGTCTCTACGTTTTTCTGATGCAGAGATATGTGATTTGTTATTTGGTTGCTAGGGTAACCCCATCTGGTTGCTAGGCAGTTACCATAGTGATAGTAATCAAGTGTCCTTGCCATCCTGATTGAAATAAGTCAACCCAGAAGTATCTACGTTTTTCTGATGCAGAGATATGTGATTTGTTACTCGGTTGCTAGGGTAACCCCATGTGGTTGCTAGGCAGTTACCATATTGATACTAATGAAGTGTCCTTGCCATCCTGGTTGAAATAAATCAACCTGGAAGTCTGTACTCTTTTCTGGTGCCGAGATATGTGATGTGTTTCTCGGTTGCTAGGGTAACCCCATCTGGTTGCTAGGCAGTTACCATAGTGATAGTAATCAAGTGTCCTTGCCATCCTGAGTGAAATAAATCAACCCGGAAGTCAGTACTATTTTCTGGTGCAGAGATATGTGATTTGTTACTCGGTTGCTAGGGTAACCCCATGTGGTTGCTAGGCAGTAATCATAGTGATAGTAATCAAGTGTCCTTGCCATCCTGATTGAAATAAGTCAACCCGGAAGTCTCTACGTTTTTCTGATGCAGAGATATGTGATTTGTTACTCGGTTGCTAGGGTAACCCCATCTGGTTGCTAGGCAGTTACCATAGTGATAGTAATGAAGTGTCCTTGCCATCCTGAGTGAAATAAATCAACCCGGAAGTCAGTACTATTTTCTGGTGCAGAGATATGTGATTTGTTACTCGGTTGCTAGGGTAACCCCATCTGGTTGCTAGGCAGTAATCATAGTGATAGTAATCAAGTGTCCTTGCCATCCTGATTGAAATAAGTCAACCCGGAAGTCTCTACGTTTTTCTGATGCAGAGATATGTGATTTGTTACTCGGTTGCTAGGGTAACCCCATCTGGTTGCTAGGCAGTTACCTTAGTGATACTAATGAAGTGTCCTTGCCATCCTGATTGAAATAAATCAACCCAGAAGTTTCTCTGATTTTCTGGTGCAGAGATATAGTTACTGCTAAAGGGTTGCTAGGGTACTCTGTTTAGTTGCTAGGGAGTGGCTTGGCAGCTGCCAATCATTAATCTCCAACGGCTGCTTGTCAGTATGAATGATATAAACCAACTCCCATGCCTCTGTGACATTCAGAATGGAAGATATCCTCTATGGATTTTGGTTGCTAAGGTGCTCGACAATGGTTGCTAGGGAGGGGCTAGGAAGTGTTGAGGTGATTCATGATTGGCTGTTTGCTGCCCCGAGTGAAACGAGACCACCCTTGTGTTTCTATGAAACTTCTATCCGGAGATATCCCTTTGATGTCTTTCATTAGAAGTGTATGGGACTTGTTGCTAAGGTGCTCTAAATTGTTGCTAGGGCGTGGCTTGATAGATTCAAAATGATCCTGAGATACTGATTGGTCGTCTGAGTAAAATGAGCCCGCCCCATTGTCTCTATGACACTGTGATCCAGAGCTATGTTGAATACAAATCCCAATGCCATTTCATTTCATGGGCCGTCCTACACCATTGTAAGTCAATTGGGGCATTTTTGGGCAGCTCCTGCCCCCCAGGGGTGCAACTTTTACCCCATTTTGAGGTATGCTCTTACAGAGCCTGCCAGCCTCTTCAAATGTGGCAAATCACACGTTTCTGCGAAATCCTCGCTCGGAGCTGTGACGCGTCAAAGTTTGTCGCAATGTTAAGTCTATGGGATTTTTCGGCCGCTTTTTTGCCCCTGGGGCAATTACCGTACCCCCGATCGCTTATAAAAGTCATAGCACACGTGTCCTCAATAGGCCGTTCGATTTGACACCTCATTCGTGGGTCTACGCCAAACGGTGCGGGACGAGTTAGGTGCCGAAGTTTTGTACGGAGATAGAATAATAAAAAGTATAAAAATAAAAATAAGTATGTGAGATTACAATAGTGATGCTTTGCAAGCACCACTAATAATTTAAATTATGATAAATGAATGCGTCCTGGAAACAAGTTAAACACAGCCATTTAATATGCATATATACAGACGCATTATGAAAATTTATATTTTCTTTCGCAATACAGTAAATGAGTCATGGAGACTGTAAAACAAAAAATCATAAAATGCAATTTCAGTACATTTAAAATTATTTGATACAATTAATACATATGATAAATTACAATTTAATACAGTATGTGAGTCATGGATAAAATTCATGTAAATCAGTCATTACATTATGTACGTTTAAGTCAATTATTTTAGGCTTTTTTGTTGAGGTTGTTCTTGTAAACAGTTCTGTCTAAGATATTTTACAGCACATACAGCAATATATAAGTAATATAAAAGTACTGCCCGTGACCAGGTGCATTTTAAATGGTAACATCTTTGGTGAAACCTAGAGGTCAGCAGAAGTCTATGAGGGCTATTTCATAAGCATAGCAAATGAGGAATGAATATATAGACATACCACGAACTCTAGACATCATAATGGGTTTAAAGAAAGCTAGATTTACTCCCAAAAAAAACAATTTACTTTTTTGATGAAACCAGTAGACATTTTGCCCTAGGAATATCTGACTGTGGAGATAAGGGCTTGCATGATTATTTTTGTCCCGGTACAAGAATTCTCTCTCATCTTCATTGTCCATGTCTGAATTGCACATGTTCTGTTTGTGTGTCTGTAAGTGTGTGTGCTGCCCAAATGGTCTTCTCTCAGACATGCAGATGCATATGTGCAAGAACACATTTGACCTTTTAAAGGCTGTTTTACATTTAAAAGGCATTTACTTGGTTGCAGTATTGCATAATGTGCCAGCAAGTCAAATCATCAAGTTCATGACTTTTTTTCGTTAAAGTTTTGTGAAAAATAAGAAATGTTGGGCACCTTATTTCTGATGCCTTGAGCTATGTGAACATTGGATCTTAAGGAGTTTAAAGTGGCATTGACTGATCCAATATGGTTTGGCTCTCATAAGAGGATTCCTGCTGTGCTTCTAATTAATAATAATATTGAAGAAGAACTATAATGTTCCTACACTAATGGTACATACAAATACCACTTATTTTGAAATATAGAAAGAGCGATAACAAGATATCTGCTTATCCTTACATAACAGTACTTTGTTTTTTGAATAAAATGAGAGAGTTAGAGAAGGTATAGTGAGAATAACTATGAATGGGCAGGTTTAAATGGATTAAAGTGACATGGAATTGTTAACTAATGGATAACTTTGGAAGTATGTTATGTAAACAGTAAAATAAGAATAAAAAATAAGATGCATCAAATACATATGAGGTGACCCTGCTAAAAAATAAATAAATAAAAATACATTAACCTATGCTGGTCTTCCATTTAAGATGGTCTCCCAGCCCGGCCAAGCTGTTGTTCAGTTGGTTTAGCTGATTGGGGGACCGTGGAAAAATAAACAAGGGCGACTATCTGGTGATGATGCTTATTTCAAAGAAGGAAGAATGATTTATTTTGTGGGTGGTTGCTGAAGAGTGAAAGAATTGGAGTGACAATGGTGGAAGAGGTTGGAAGAGGTTTTAACGTTGCTTATACTGGAGAACTGTGAGGAAAGGGAGTGATGTGGAAGATAATCAAAATATTTCAGTGTTTAAATTAAAAGAAGTGGGAAAAATAGCAAATAATGAGTGGAATGATGTTGAGTATTAAGAGTAGGTGACAGACGGAGATGAAAGGTGAAGGAGATGCAAACAGATGAAGACGCAAGGAGTGACTTGAATTGTGTTTGATATGCTAAGTTGCATTTGTTTTCATCTTCTTGTCATTGCGTTTGGCAGGTAGCCATCTAATCCTCGCTCTGCATGATGAAAGTGCTTCTATATTAAATTCTCCCCATCAACAACAAGCCAAAGTTCCTGTATAAAACAATGCACTTTCCTTCCTGTCAGCCTTGCAAAATAATTAAACACATTGTGTAAGTTAAGATCTAAGCTACAGAACAACATTGAATGCACATAAATTGTTCTTAAAATTAGTAAAGTTCTTATTTAACAATCTGATATCCTTCTCTTGTAGTGCTGGCTTCAAAGCAAGATACCAACCTTTGACAAAGTTCAAGTATGAAAAAAGATTCAAGCTTTGAGAACCTGTTTGATGAAAGTCACATTGTCTTGTTTACCTGAACTTACCTGACCTCTCTTTGTCTTTCAAGGGCATATGAGTACAAGTACACAAAGAACCCAATTTTACCAAACAGTGTGGACCAGACAGACCTGCTAATAAGCAGGGGACATCAGAGAAATAATGTGTGCGTAGGTGTGTGTGTATGTGTGTACATACTTGGCGTTAGTTTGGGGAAGAAATTGTCCCCAAAAGTGAGCTACATCACAAAACCTTCCTTTGGGGTCATTCAGGGATGTACTTAATTTGAAAATTGGTTTAAATAAATTGAAATAAAGTATTTTTTCTTTTATGGGGAGAGCTGATGTGTAGTTTAGGGTTAGTCTGTAGTCATTAACTGCATTTAGAAACAAAAGATGTCCTGGTGTGTCCCCATTTAGATAAGTGTGTATGTGTACATATTTGGTTATATATGTACTTGTTAGGACCAAATATGGAAAATGTCCTCACAAATATAGTGAGACATGTCAAAAAATGACTTATGAGGATATTTGAAGTGGTCCTCAGTATTAAGGACTCATAAATCATCCAAATCAGGTTTTGCTTTAAATCTGCTATCAACACATTTCTGAGAGGTTTTCCCTAAAATAGAGAAACAAGTGAGTATGTGTGTGTTTGAAGAGAGGGTAATCAATGAAACACTTGGTCTTATGTCAGATTATAGTGGATGACTCTTGGGTCTAGAGCCTTGATCTAATTTGGAAAGTCACACAAGGGCTTAATAGGGAGACATATGGAGGGAACCTCCAGTCTTTGTACATTTTTAGCATTTTCCTTTGACTCTGACAAGACTATATATACAGTAATGTGTTCCATAGTACAATTAATTTGCATTTGTGTGTGTTCACAGCGCTAAGGACCAAGTGGCGGAGCTAGGGGGTGGCCAGGTGTGGCCGTGGCCACCATGGAGCAAAGCCTGGCCACTCCATTGGCCACCCCACACACAATTGCTGTTTTAGTAATTTTTTTGGTCATTTTTTGGCACAATTTATTTCTTTAGAGGTGAAATCATCTCTCTACAAATGTACAAATATAACATGTAAGCACACCAAGGTGCTGCCCGTACATTTCTTTGCCACCACAGACTCATCGCTTGCCCCTGCCTGGCCACCCCTTTGAAAAACTCCTGGCTCCGCCCCTGTATGCACCTGTTTCAAATAAACCCTCATGTCAGCTCTTTGTTATTTTTTTAATGTCTTTAAAAGTCCACATGGCCCTTGCTGATATTAGATTTGCTGCCTAAAAAAAAAATAAACAAAAAAACCTTCCTGTCTGGCTCAACGTTAAGGCAGGCTTTACCTGTCCACAACATTTAGTATAAAAGATTAACTTGATATTACCTGTCAATTGAGTTACAATCCTGTAATAAAACAGTGATTGCTTGCCAGTGGTGTTTGAATCCTTGGATTAAACCAGCATTATGTGACAAGGTTGTTCGAATCCCAGCTGAGCCAGAACTTACCTGTTGATAAGACTTGCAATGGCATATTGATGCAATTGGGGTACACTCTCATTTTAAGCAGATAAGGGAAAGTTGTGGGTAAGTACTTTGTTTAAGCCCTTTACAGAGACGAGATTTAAAATGTAATGCTCATTGAGATCGTAGCAAATTAGTAAAGGATCACACATTCACATGCATAAGAATTTGTCACTGTATATAATATTTTCTCACACACCCACAATAACAATGGCCACAACATGTTTTTGGACACTTAAAGGGATAGTTCTCCCTAAAGTTAAAATGCTCTTATCATTTACTGACACTCATGCCATCCAAGATGTGTATGAGGTTTTTTCTTCAGCAGAACTCAAAAAAAGATTTTTAGAAGAATATCTCAGCTCTGTAGGTCCCTACAATGCAAGTGAATGGTGATCTGGCCTTTGTAGCTCAAAATCACATAAAGGAAATGTAGAAGTAATCCATAAGACTCCAGTGGTTAAATTAATATCTTTTGAAGTAATATAATAGGTGTGGGTGAGAAACAGATCTTAACTGAAGTCCTTTTTTACTCTAAATCTCCACTTTCACTTTTACATCTGAAAGTCACAAGCGGTGCTTGTTTAGTTTCACTTTTACATCTGAAAGTTAATGTTAAAGTGGAAAAATTACTTGAATATTGTTCTTTTTCTCACCCACACCTATTATATTGCTTCTGAAGACATGGATTATAACACTGGAGTCATATGGATTACTTCTATGCACTTTATGTGTTTTTGGAGCTACAAAGTCCTGATCACCATTCACTTGCATTAAATGGACCTACAGAGCTGAGATATTTTTCCAAAAATCTTTGTTTGAGTTTGCTGAAGAAATAAATTCATACACATCTGAGATAGCATAAGGTAAGTAAATGATGAGAGAATTTAAATTTTTTGGGTGAACTATCTCTATAAGATACACTTGCTTTAAAATGTGTGAATTCTATTGAGTAAGATAACAAAATATCAAATCACATGCCATTTATTTTAAAGAAAGATAGCACAAACATACTTTTCAAGCAAAATATTTCACAAAAAGATGTTTGTTAAGTAACAATAGATATACTGTTCAAAGAATTTAAACACTTTTTGGTTGTCAAACTTAGTGGAATATGTCCATAGTTAATGTGATCAACTAAACATGTGGTTACTCTGCTTGGACACCTGTGAATGTGATGGGAAATGTAAGTGCAGTGTAGTTCTAGTGGGAAGACTAGCAGCTGCACATCATCGCACCGTTAGCTGGGTAATTCCTAGCCAATCACATGTAAGCCATTGCTTTATAAGTCTGCTCACAATCTATCACATTGCTGTTTCAGTGTGCTAACACGGCAACCTCCACCACCCCACCACCACAAGTTGAGTCCTGTCCTGCACAGGGTTAGGCTCCTCGCCCCTGCCTCCTGTCTCTGGCAGGATCTGATGGTTACGAGTACAACAATTTCGGACCGCCAGGCTTACGCCAAAGTGAGACATTACTTTTCTGTTTTATATTCATCAAATAAATGTCATCTTCAATTTCACTGAAGTCTGCGAGTCTTCCTGATAGAACTAGCTTTTCCTGCAACCATTAAAAAGGATCTTGGGACAATTAATGACAGAAATGCTATGAAAAGTGAAGTTCGGTCAAAGAAAAGGTCTAGCATCATTTTGATTGTTATGAAATGCAATGAAATTAATTTTTAAGTGTCCAAATATAGGTTGGGGCCACATATGTGTGTAATATGTGTGGACAATAAAATGGGTGAAGAAAATCCCATAGACTTACATTAAACGAAGGACTTGAATCATATCAATTGTAAGTAACCACCTAGCAACCACACAAAACACCCTGGCAACTGCGTAATTATGACCTGGCAACCACTCAGAACACCCTAGCACTGTAGTGTCGAGTTTTGCACAAGCAAATCTCCTGCATTTTCTTCAGAACATGTCCTGTAAAATCTAGTTTTGTCTATTTCACATGTACATTTATATTTCAGAAGGGATAGTATATAAGGAACATACATTCACAAATGTTATTTCTTCTTTTCTAATCGTGATTTTTTTCTCTACCTCCCAGACATACACAAATCAATGTTTTTTGTTGAGTTATGCAGTGTAACACAGTACCTGTGCCTGACTGTGTATCTCATTGGGAAGACTGTGTCCTGGTCCCTTGTTATGTAACTCAGAATAAAGACACTGCTCGCTCAAGTGGAAATTACTCCCACAGTTCACCAGAGCTATGATAAGTTAATTACGTTTATATTCCATCCCCTATAATCTCGGTGTCATTCCTAATAATGAAATACGCCTGGATCTGACGGAGAACTGTCAATCAATAAGCATTCGTCGAAGTTTATTTTTGAGGCTTTGTGTTACAGAAATTACTAAATCATCAAAGGATTAAACGGATAATTCACCCAAAATTTGTTTTAAATTGTCATCATTTACTCACCCTTATGTTGTTCCAAACCTGCTTGACTTTCTTATGTGGAGCACAAACGAAGATTAAGCAGAATACTGGGGACGGACAGATTACTGAACATATGGAAGAATGTCAGATGGATTTCCAACAACATGAGGGTGAGTAAATTAATTTCCACTTTTGGGCAAATTAAACCTTTAAGATGTTAACCAATGAAGTGACACCTTGCTAATATGCTGATATTGGTTTGGCACTCAAAGGTGAGCAAAGTGAACATGTATATCCAGACATTGTTGTAAGTCACACACATATACTCACAAAACAACATCAAACAGCAATATTTTATTTCCTCTGTATAGATATATTTTAATATTTACATGCTTTCTTTAGAATTATTTTCTTTACATGTTTTTGTTTTCTCAGGACACAACAAAATATACTCATAAAGCAAGGTTAGTGTTTTTTTTTTATATTTGTAAAAACTAAAACAATGTATATAATCCATGTACCAGACACTCTTTTTCACTTTGTTTTGCTCAGTTTAATGTTTGGTCAACACAAGAGAGAACTAAATACCAGAACATTCTCAAATTTTGTTCAGTCAGGAATAACACCGACACACACATACACACACGAAATGTATATTTTTACTCCCACACAATTAAAAAGAGATTCATGTTATTGGTGTAAACAAATAAGACACATGTCAGCCTATAAATTGAGGCTGAAATTCTCATCAATGTAAGATGCTAATAAAATAAACCTGAAGTCACAGACGTTAGCCATAAAGAAAAGTGCAAAGGAAAAAAAGATCAAATAAAAGGATCATTTATAAGAATGAACATATTATAATATTATTTACATAATAAAATATAATATGTATACTTCTATACTACTATATATATATATATATATATATATATATATATATATATATATATATATATATATAGTACACAGTATATACAGTATATATGCAGTATATATATTATATATATATATATAGTACACAGTATATACAGTATATATATAGTACACAGTATATACAGTATATATGCAGTATATATATATATATATATATATATATATATATATATATATATATAGTACACAGTATATACAGTATATATGCAGTATATATATATATATATATATAGTACACAGTATATACAGTATATATGCAGTATATATATATATATATATATATATATATATATATATATATATATATGTATATATATATATATATATATATATATATAGTACACAGTATATACAGTATATATGCAGTATATATATTATATATATATAGTACACAGTATATACAGTATATATATAGTACACAGTATATACAGTATATATGCAGTATATATATATATATATATATATATATATATATATAGTACACAGTATATACAGTATATATGCAGTATATATATAGTACACAGTATATACAGTATATATGCAGTATATATTTATATAGTACACAGTATATACAGTATATATGCAGTATATATTTATATAGTACACAGTATATACAGTATATATGCAGTATATATATATATATATAGTACACAGTATATACAGTATATATGCAGTTATATATATATAGTACACAGTATATGCAGTATATATATATATAGTACACAGTATATACGGTATATATGCAGTATATATATATATATATATATATATATATATATATATATAGTACACAGTATATACAGTATATATGCAGTATATATATATAGTACACAGTATATACAGTATATATGCAGTATATATATATATAGTACACAGTATATACAGTATATATGCAGTATATATATATATATATAGTTTTAATGTTAGTTCATAGGTAATTATAGGGCATCTGTTTAAGGTCTATACAGAAACATCAGTAATGCAACCTGCATATGCACCTCTCAGATTATTCTCTCTTCCACTGACCATGGAAGTCCAATATTTTTTAGTTTATATTAAAGCAGAAAATGGGCAGACTCAAGAACTGTGTGCTGTGCTGTATACATAGCCATACTTGTCTCTGTTGTAAATAAATCTGATACAATAATATTACAACATATAACATTACAGTTTATTTAATTGTCTCTTTATTTAATCCCACCCTGCCTTGCTCCTAGGACTCCAAAGGCATGCATTGACTTGATTTGCGGGAGCAGTCAAGGGGAATACACTGACTGGATTTGCGAGAGTAGTCAAGTTGCAAACACTGACTGGATTTGCGGGAATAGTCTGGCCCTATAGACTGACTCGACTTTCGGGAGTTGCACGGGTCTTTCCAAGAGTCAAAGCCATCTTTGGTCATTTGGGCGCCGGTCAGCTTGTTCAGAAGGGTGTTCCTCCTAATGCTGCTGTCTGAGTCCTCTTTCCGGAACATGTTTCTGGGTTTTTTGCAACAAGGAAAACAGCGTAGGAAGTCGTAGAGGAGGTGCCCACTGAAGAGCATATAGATCCACGGGTTACAGCAGCTGTTGAGACTTGCCAGCAGGGCCGAGAGGGTCACAGCTGCATTTTCAGAATCTGAATGAGAGAAGGATGGAGGACTGTACCTTAGTGCTTAAAGATCTGAGCTGGTAACTAAAAGGTTGCAGGTTCAACCCCTGTAAAGGGTGAACCATTAACTATCCTCATTGTGCTGCTGAGTAAAACACAAGGTTGCTCCAGAGGGATTGTCCTTGTAATAGCTGTACTGTAAGTCACTTTGTATGAAAGCATCAGCCAAATTAGCAATTAGAATGAGTTTCGGGAAAATAAGAATCAAGCTAAGTTCTCAAAGGGGCAGAACCGAATAGACAGGCCACATATTGAAAGTTTAATTAGTGTGACTAATGCCATATTAAATGTACAGATATGTGCGCATCTTCCCATGCCTAATTCCATCACTTGGTTCCCAAGTGCAAATCACGGCATCAAAAAATAACATCTACCCGGACTCAATTATTCACAACATCTGTTTCAAATATGAATATAATGAGAGTGGATTGGATTAGGAGAGGTCTATTATATCTGAACTTTAATGCTTATTTGATACTTTTGCACACTATGATTACACACAGTTCGTCTGTAGTTCAGAGCAGATGGCTGTGGGTTTGAAGAGCATTTTATGGGGATTAAATAGCAACAGATCAATAACCCTTCAGAATTATGAACTTTCACAACAACAAAAAAATAGGTTATGTAATCACTTAAATTTTCGAGGTGCACAAGTGCGTCTCCAGGTTGGAAGATGAGCATTATGTAATATATAATGTAAAATGTAAATCGATAATAATGAAAATAGTAATCAAGTAAGACTTTATTTGATTCTTTTTCTTGTTTGATCCCATAAGGATTGGTTGCAAATAGTGATTGAGTTTCCATTAGGATTTCTTCAGGATTTATTATTAATATTATTAGTATTATTATTGCAATGGAATGAACAACATGCACCGTTGGTTAACTGCAATGCATAACTTAAAGGAGCCATTAATACCCTATCTAATCCAAAATGTTGTTTGTGTAACTTAATCAATTCAGCAATGCTAAATTATATCTTTGTCTTGAATCAAACCTGTTATTTTAGATGTTGTCATGAACACAGGCACATGCAGAGGGGGTGGATCTAGGGGCTTGAGCCCCTGCCCTATTGCTGAGGTGCCCCTCTGACAGTGTTCCAGGTTTGTGCAAATGCCACCCAAAATGAAATGACTTTTTTAAGTTTAATAAAAGTATGTAGGGATGTAAAAATGCATCAACATTATGCTGAAACTTTGATTACAGAGTATAAAAAACTGTATTAATTTTGGCTCAATAATTCGTAACAACAGTATTATATTTCTTTTTTTAAATTATAGACCAAATCTCCCTGTAGTCCATTAATAAAAATAATATTTGTAAAATATTTTGAATCTTCTTACAGTTGTGCATTTTTCTGTTCAACACAATGCATTTCTTATCCACAAATACATTTTTGAACCGGTGAATGTAACCTAAACTAAAGGTGTTTTATTTTTTTTGTATTTTTTTTTTTTTTATGTATAGTGCAACTTATCCCAATATTTATATTTTCATCTTTAGCATATTTTGGAAAATAAATAATATGGATACAAAATCATTTAATCGAGTTGTATGCCTAATTAGGCTATTAAGCATAATATATTGATACATTAACAGACCTACCTACTCCATTGATAAAAGTGTTATTAATTTCTTTAGTTAAGCTTTAAGTGTAAAATAAAATAAAAAATCACTATAGCATAAAAGACATTGGGTCTCGTATGTGCACCCCCCAAACCCCTTCTAAAAGGTTTAGAGCTCCTGCCCCTCATAATGTCTGTGCACGTCCTAAGCACATTATAATTACGTTATATTTATTTATTTTTCATTGTAGGCTACTTAGTATGCAATTATAGATTTTTGGAAGTACACTTTGTTAGTATTAGTCTATATTGTAATTAAATTTACATACAATATACCCATATGTGGCAACTTACCGTCCCAGGAGAAGTTCTCATCCCAGACTGACCACATTTGAACGATAAAGAACGGCGCCCAGCACACAATATAGGCCAAAACAATCACGAACGTCATTTTCACCGTTCTCAGTTTGGCTCTTGATATGATGGTGACGCTACTGACAGACGCCTTTCCGATCATCTCGTTTTTAGTGTTGTGCGGCGAGCCTCTCTTAGTCTTGCACTTGACGTTCTTCCAGATACTGTGGCATATGAACCCGTAGCAGATCATTAGGATGATGACCGGGATGAGAAAGATACCCACTGTGATCCACGTGATGTAGGCGCGTATGCCCCACGGCTCAATGAAGTGTCCCCAGCAATCATAGACATCCGAGCCGTTCTGGATCTCGCTCAGGGAGAAGATGAAGTATTGAGGGGTGCTGAGCAACAGGCTGCACAGCCAAGTGGACCCGATCATGATGTACGCGCGCTGCGTGGGCTGCTGTAGTGTCTTCAGCGGGTGGCATATGGCGATGTAGCGGTCCAGTGTCATCATCACCATCATATAGGTGGATGCGAACATCCCCAGGACTTGGAGATGCTTAACAATCCGGCAAAGGAAGTCAGGTCCGTAAAATCTGAAGGTGATCTCCCAGCACAGCTGCGGCAGGACCTGAAAGAAAGCCACCACCAGGTCCGCGAGGCTCAGGTGCTTGATGAACAGGTGCATGCGCGAACTCTTCTTCTTAGTGTTGTGCATGGCCAGAAGCACGCTCACGTTACCGATCACGGCCACGAGAAAAGTGACGCTCAAAACCGTGATCTCCATTTTGGCCACCTCTTCGTTCCGGCCAAATGGGTCAGTGTAGTTGCTTGCCGTGCTTTGGTTCGCAATTTTGCCCATGGTTGGATCGCGCGCGAGGTTCGGAAACACGGTGATATTCTCGCGCGTAAAGTTGCGCGCGTTTTCTCGATGCTGGAGCATCAGGTATGCGGAGAGGCGCATGTTGTCCTGGGCTTCATTGCGCGCACGGTCGCTCATGCGTAAAAGACAACAGAGAGAGAGAGGATACCGACAGATTCCCCTCAAACACCACGCTCAAATATATATATCTCAAGGATCCGAGAAACAGATCAGACTCTGGTACTCCACGTAACTGTGCCACTGCCACTTTGTTGTGGTGATCGCCCTGGGTTCATGAAGATTGCCTGACAAATGTGGCATTCCTTAAATCCAGCCTGAGTGGTCTCTCTCTCTCTCTCTCTCTCTCTCTCTCTCTCTCTCTCTCTCTCTCTCTCTCTCTCTCTCTCTTCTAGATTTCATGCCAATGACCATGATATACAACTTCAGCCAGGGGCAGACTGCTACTAAAAAATGTCCCGACTTTCTGGCCCAGAGCAGCCCACCAAACCAAGCCAGCAACACACCACACCGGCCAGGGGCGTTGCTAGTTATATAGCTCTACTGGGGCACAGGCCCCCCATTACTTATAACGCTTTTTGTTTTCTTTCTTGAAAGCCTGCTGCGTGCAAGAAGTGTGAAACACAATCCACTATACAAACTTCCCTTGCTTAACCCACTATTCCTACACTGCAGCAAGTACTGGAAAAGGTAAACATTTAGAGATATTAATCTTTATGAAAATAGTTATATAAGTATCTTCAACATACTATACATGAACATTCTCAACATGTTTTATGGCATAAAATGCACACACTGTATATGCAAATAACAAAACCGGAGAAAACTTTCTTGCACGTTTGCATTCTTCTGTATTACACATTACACATCAGGAAAACTTCTGTCAAGCATGTCTATGGAATTACATTATCCAACATCTGGCAAAACGGCCTCAGACGAAACGGCTTTAGACAAAATGTCTCAGGATGAGAAGAGATTTGGTCGCTAGGCATAGTTAGTAGCTAAACTGGCTGAGTTTGGCTGTTAACTTGCGAAACTAGCTGAGCTATCTCTAACTTTATAAATGCAGACGTGTTGTGTTATTAAACTCTCCATAATAAAGTCATGTGTAGCCGCATAATAAGACGTTTACCTGTATTGATCCAATAAAAAGCCTTCAAATTTGTACACAGAAGTGTTAAAAAGACGTGATTATCAGTTTGATCTCACTACGGTTGATGTACAAACATTGTCTGCTCGCGTAAATGTCAGCTGTAATAAATTATATCCCCGTTAAAATACAATACGTAATAAAAGTAGATTTAATTAATAGTATATTTGCTCTGTGTAAATAACTTTATATAGGAACTGTATCTAAAATAAATAAGGGGTGATACATAAATGCTAATACAACAGGCTGGAAAAATAGACATTTCTTAATTTTAATATCTTATATATTTCATATATGTTGACACTTGACACCGGACGACGCACACTGAAAACGACACAGTTTGAACGGTTTCATGCTGAAGAGCCCCTTAAAATTAAGATTTTGTTTTCTTTCTTGTAAATGTAAAACGAGTGTAATTGCCAACATCATCATATATGTCGAAATGATTGATGAATATTGTGCAGAACATGAGCACATTGATGTCATTAAATGAGTCTGCTTTTTTATTCCAGCCATTACTCCTGGTCGGAGGCTTCCGTACATATTTAATATATATGTAGGGTTACATTCTACCTAAGTATAATGGTGCAATGCTCAAATATTCAGAAGTGCATAAGTTGTGACTTAGTGCTCATTTATGCCACAACTAGGCTAAATTGTAATGTATAACTGGTGCAACGGACCCCTGGTGGCTTTGGTTATAGCAGGCACACAGGCGCGCCGCACGGACATGGATTTCTGCGCGCATGCATCAGATTTGTGTTTTTGGATAAACTGCATTGCTTTTACAAGCGTTGATTGTGTGGGTTACTGCGATGCATTTAGATAGATCCATTTCTTTTTTCCGGGATTATCAATCTAAATGAATGCACTGACAAATAAAGCAAATTATTAAAACTCAAACTTGAGAATTTACTGGGGCACAGCAGATTTATCCTGGGGCACGTGCCCAGTAAAAGGGGTCTATATGATTCTCATTTGCTCTGACATGCACTGTGAGCTGTAAGGTCTTATATAGACAGGTGTGTGGCTTTCCTAATCAAGTCCAATCAGTATAATCAAACACAGCTGGACTCAATTGAAGGTGTAGAACCATCTCAAGGATGATCAGAAGAAATGGACAGCACCTGAGTTAAATATATGAGTGTCACAGCAAAGGGTCTGAATACTTAGGACCATGTGATGTTTCAGTTTTTCTTTTTTAATAAATGTGCAAAAATGTCAACAATTCTGTGTTTTTCTGTCAATATGGGGTGCTGTGTGTTCAATAATGAGGAAAAAAAAATGAACTTAAATGATTTTAGCAAATGGCTGCAATATAACAAAGAGTGAAAAATTTAAGGGGGTCTGAATACTTTCCGTACCCACTGTATATCACACACACACACAATTCTACTTAAATGAGAGAGAAAGAGACATTTTTAGATCAAGTATGGATCTGGATCAAGTTTGGAACTTAATTCTGTTTGTTTGTCTGTTGTGTTTATGAATGTCTGGCCAAAGTCAATTAAGACACCACACAATCAGTCCTCTGTTTCACATTTATTGCTCGTCTTATTTGTAAAACAGAACCACTGAGCAGCACGTGGACCAGAGAGGAGATTAAACCTATGTTCAAAGTTTCTGGCTCCAGGCATAAAATAGACACTGTTTAAATGTCACTGTTTAATATAAGCTTGTAGTAATTTGGATTTTAATTCAACAGCACCCTGATGCTAAACCCAGTTTCGTAATTCACAAAGTCTTTTTAAGTGACAGCTGACGATTACATCTTGCCTAAGTCTGTTTGTGTGTCTGAGAGAATGTGCATTAGTGTGTATGTTTCCTCAGTATAATACATTAGAAAAAATAGCTTTTATGGTCTTTCATTATTTATTTACTTTGGTTTGCCTCTACCATATAGTTTGTTTTCGACTTGAAGCCAGCATTAGAATACTTACACTCTAAAATGCATTCTGATTCGGTGTGCAATTAAATCAAATGCATAGGCATAATTGCATTTGCATTTCATGTTTGGTCTCTGAAAGGAAGTCTATTATGCAATCAAATTGCATCACATTTTATCACTTGTTGATCTGATATATATATATTATTATTATTTCAGATACAAAGCAACATCTGTTTATGAAAAATAAAGACAATGAGCTGATAAAGAGGAACTTCAAGCCGATCTTGTAGTAACACTGTCACTGATGTCAGAACAGCTCCCTTAAACAGTGCAGTTAATGAGGAACAGGTGTGCCTCATTACCCATGATTCAAACAGCTACATAAAACAGAAGACCCTGCTTATGCTCATGAAAGCAGATTGCTTGAATAGGCACAATGCAGTTTAAGATTCCTAATGTGCTAATGCCAAAACTTAACTACATTTTTTTTATTATCAGTTGGATAAATATGAATGACTTCATATTGACGCATGTGAAAAAAAATATCTTGAAATGCTGCTTTTTTATTTATTTATTTTCTCCCCAATTTGGAATGCCCAATTCCCAATGTGCTCTAGGTCCTCATGGTAGTGTAGTGACTCGCCTCAATCTGGGTAGTGGAGGACGAATCTCAGTTGCCTCCGCATCTGAAACCGGCAATCCATGCTATCTTATCACGTGGTTTGTTGAGTGTGTTACCGCGGCGACATAGCGTGTTACGTGGCTTCATGCTATTCTCCATGGTATCCACACACAACTCGCCACGTGCCCCACCGTGAGCGAGAACCACATTATGGTGATCTTGAGGAGGTTACCTCATGTGACTGTACCCTCCCTAGCAACCGTGCCAATTTGGTTGCTTGGGAGACCTGGCTGGAGTCACTCAGCACCAGGGCCGTTGCTGGCCAAATTGATGCGGAGGCAGAGTGAGGTGAAACACTAGGACACCGACAAAAGCAATGATAAATTACTGGGAGCGATTGTGACGTGGTGGAGTAACCGGAGAGAATCTGCTTTATCACGTAGCCTTGTAAGTGTGTTCAGAGTGCTTTAAGGAGTGTGGTGATGATTCAAGTGTGACACATGTCAGGTGGCCAAATTTAGGTGGTTTCTGAGAAGACCATTCACCTGTCTTGATCACCGATATCCTTTTTGCCCATTCTCCTTGAGGAGCCTCCATTGCACACAAGTGTTATTGATAATTCTGTCTGCCTCATCCATGTGACTACAATCACCATTTGATGTGCACATGAAGTTCACCCTCACAAAAGCATTTCACTGATAGAAGGCCAAACCACTTACTGTCTAGATAACAAGTGCAAGGCTGTAATCATAGTATGAGGGTGCTAGATTGGCTTTCCTGCAGTCCTGCCTGTCTCTAATTGAGAACGAGCGGTGCATTATGTAGCGCAAAATACGTCAACAAATGTCCTGTGCAATTGTGCATCCGAAGACCTGCGGAAGGGATGAATGGGGGAAAATTCTGCTTCCTAAACTTAAACTTGTGTCTTCAGTTCCCAAACGCGTAAGTACTCTTGGAAGAAATGGTTATATTACACAGTGGTAAGCTCTCGACTGTCCCAACCTTTGAGTGTGTTGCAATTAACCAATTTCAAATCTATGTGTGTGTGTATGGATATGTACATTTACTTTGTTTTTATTGAGCATTTTCCATACTGTCCCAACGTTTTTGTAACTGGGATTGCACTTTTTTTTTTCTTTTACCATGAAAGAACCTAAAGATGTAAAGTGAAAGACATAAAGATGTGTGTATAAAGGAGGGAATGAGAGCAAACGCGTTTGTGCGAGAGAGTTCTGGGGAACAAAAAAATATGACTTCTGTCATTTTTCAGAGTTCTAGAATTTGTTTTAATGCCCAATTTATATGCATAAGGTTTCAGGCTACACAAATTCAGCATCTGGTGTAAGAGTTTTTCATGTCAAGCTCAGCTGAAGGCTGCAGAGCAGTAAATAAAAATGTAAGGTTATGAAAGAGTTTGTGTATTACAGCAGTAACTGGAGAGGTACATTTCTTTAGGCATATGAGCCCTTTAGGATCAAATAAAACTCTTTGTTTTCATTATTTTCCATGATCATATATTATCAGTCATTCATCAGGCAAAGCTGGCTAATATTTCTGAAAAATAATATTTTGCCCATGGAAATTGATGCAATCTGTGTGTTAGTCTGAGAACAGGTCTGTTGTTGTCTATAAGCCCATTAAAATAATTATTTTAAGTGCTTTAATGTTACTGCACTGTGTGTGTGAATGATTACTGCAGTGTGAATGGCCATAGCTATCCATTTAAAGTTCTTATATATATCTAAATCAGATATCTGATTATGGTGCTTTTTTAACTAATCAGCTGGAAATGATGCTGATGACTGTGTTAAAGGGATAGTTCAGAAGAAATAGTGTGAATTATCACTTCATGCCGACTTTAAGTACTTTTGAACTAGAATCCAATGCTTCACGATAGGGTGGAGTCCAAGCAGTCCCTCGTGTGACGTATTCGTATTGCCATGGATACCAATGTAATCTCACGTTCTCCACTCGGTTGGGACATTCAAGATAAGCTCACAAACGCACCATTGTGAGTAAAGAAACAGATATAACAGATCTAAACCAAAATCAACCAATCTACTGTATAGCGTTCCTCCTCATTTGTAAACCGCGCAGCTCCTCCAGCTGTGACGCACAATGTGTCAGTTCTCGCGTGTCTCATGTGCTAATATGATTACATCACACGCACACACCGCTGCAGATCAGAAGTATGATTTAGAGTAAAATAATTGACTTAAATATTTATCTTTTTCACACCAAAAGTGATCGTGTCGCTTTAGAAGAATTCATTTCACAGCTGGTGTTGTATGGATGAAGTTTATGATGACTGTCTGTGATTTTTGGACCTTCAATGAGAAATCTCCATTCACTTCCATTTTAAGGACCTTCTGAGCTAAGATTTTTTCTATTTTTCTTCAAATGTGTTCTGGTGAAGAAAGAAAGTCATACACACCTAGGATATCATGAGGGTGAGTAAATCATGAGAGAATTCAAATTTTTGGGTGAACTATCCCTTTAAAAGCAGACCAGATGTCAACAGTACATCGACAAGAGAGAAAGAAAGGAATCTGGCTGTTGTTCAGATGTCAGAGTTGGTTGCCTAAGCAGTTGTCAGTGAAGATGTTGTGGAAACATGCTTTGTGTTATCTGAGGCCAGGTACCAGAGTAGATCCACAATGTTCAAGGTCCTTTTATCCCCCATCATTTGTTTGTTGAAGAAATGTTGAACAGCATGTAGGGAGACTGATTCTGGGGCCAAGAAGCTGCTTTTAAATAGTGGGTGTTATTTTTCTTGTGAGCCAAGAACAGATAGATGTTAAGAGGGTTCCTTGATATCCCATACATTTAATTCAATCTCAGGTTTTTTGAAGATCAACATATGCTGTAGGTCTCATTAAAAAAAGAATAAAATAGAGGATAAAGGAGCAAGAATGTAGTGTGAGTACTTATTTGGCTTATGTGTTCTCTACAGGAGTAGTTATTAAGAGAATAGTTAAAAGGAATAGTCTAATAATGAAAACTCTATGATCATTTATTTATAAATGATATGTATAATTTATATATTATTGTCGTTCCAAACCCATATGACCGACTGGCTTATGGGAAGCACAAAAGGAGAAATTTTAAGAATGTTAAGAATGCAACGCACTAAATTTGAATATGCTCAGGCGCAAATATCATTTGACAGCTATGGCAGAGGGGAAGCATTTCAAGAATAATTGTAATGTAAATTATTGTCTTTGAATGTTCCATATTGTTTTAGTGAATATAAAGCACTTCAATATGCTATACTACATACGACTCCTACTTGATGCACTTTGGTATTCTTCAGGTGACTTTAAAGATGAAGTGTGCAATTTATTTTGCGCCACTAACGGGATCAAATGTAATCGCTTGACTACAAAGTGCATCTGGATATTTGCCAGGTTATAACTCTTCTCCATCTTTTGGTAATTTTTTGTTGAATTACTGCTGCCACCGTCTATAGTAAATGCACACAAACATTTATTTTTAAATAAAAGTTTACCACCTGTTTTACTCAGGTGTTAAGTGTATGATGTTAACAGTGCTGGGCAAATAGCTTTTTCCAATGACTTTTGTGAATGAAGCGCAATCTGAAAGTAGCCTAATTTATTTGCAGAAATGAATGACATTGACTTCATTTAAATACTCAAGATGCATCACTGTTTTAGTGGTAAATGTGCATGCTTAAACTAGGTTTTTGATTAAACGCAGGTTTATGAGCTAAAATACTATGCGCAAAATTGGCGAAACTGTTTAGTTTTTGGGGAATCGACCACAAATGGTTCAGGAGAAAGTATTTAAGCAATGAAAAGTTACATCACCTTTAAGATTTCAGTTCAGCTTCAGTGAAATTGTATTAGTTTTTAGTTTGTCAGTTTGCCTTTGAGATTTACTATCACACTTTTAGTACTATGGATTTGCACACACATCACAAAATGGCCACATCTGCGGTTCATAAACATCATGAAACCTTGACATGAACATGTTGCTTGTCGTACGTGATTTGAGTGTAAAAGCATTCGTGTTTCTCTGAAGGTAGGCAATCCAGTGCGGCTGATAAGCTTGCAAAGTGCACTCTTATGTCCATGCACTCAGCCCTGCAGTCATGGGTTCAGAGAACTGTTTGCTCTGAGAATGTGATTAGCATAGCAAATTAAGCTGAGAGGATTCTGACCATACAACAAAGCAGCAGCTCTTTGTTTAGCAACAAGACTCAGAGGTGAAGACACAAAGAATGTTAGTATGTAAGTATATGAATAGAGGGAATACATTGGAGTGAGATCAGATATGTGTGAGAGCATGTCTAGTCTATGATGGTGTCTATTCTCTGACTAAATCTATTGTCATGTGTGCCTTGGATTTAATGTCAGACTCATGCATGTTATTATTCTCTGAGCTTTTTTCTGATTATCTTATTGTTTCCACCCTTTTTGGTCTGTAACGCACACTTCAGATATGTTAAATGCATGTATTGGGACTGACAGGATCACTGAACCTGAAATGGTAGGCCCTATTTTGGTGGTCAGAAAGACTGGACTCTGGATCAGAAAATGTTTGTGTAATCCACCAGGGAACTAAGAGCAAAGACTACTGATAAAGAGGTACTAATTTTCATAGCAACCGCAACACACACTTGTACACTTGGTCTCCGTTAATGAGTTTTCCAAGAATAGATTTTTTTTTTTGGGAGGTAAGAGATTCTTATCAGCTTTACACAGAGAGACAAAGACATTTAGCATAACATTTTACCAGAGACAGTCTGTGAGTTAAATTGTGCGTGTGCTCATAATTATGTAAAAAAAAAAAATTGAATTCTGTCATTATTTACTCTCTTCCATGGAACATAGAAAGACAATTATGATAAAGTCACTAGAGTGGTATCACTCACTCAACCTCAAGCTATTTTTAAAGAATTGAAACTGTGTGTGTGTGTGTGTGTGTGTGTGTGTGTGTGTGTGTGTGTGTGTGTGTGTGTGTGTGTGTGTGTGTGTGTGTGCGCACGCATGCATGCACTCTTCTGTGTGTGTGTGTGTGTGTGTGTGCACGCGTGCATGCACTCTTCTGTGTGTGTGTGGGCTTGTGCGTGCATTTTTGTGAGTGCGTGTGCATATCTGTATGTGACATGGTTTGAAAGAAGTTTCCCTCATTGTGAGTGGAATGTCCATTAGCATTTTCATTGCTTAATGTGAAGCCAAATGTAGCTTTACTTGGGAGAAAAGAAACTCTCTGGCTGATGTTGAAGTGTACTTTAAATGTTGACTCAAGTGTATTTTGGTGTCAATCATTTTAGCTGAAAAACATTGAAAATATTTTTACTACAAATTGGAAAATCTATTGTACAAAAAGCATTGGTTGTGAAAATTAAACATGAGGTTAGACCAGTGTCAGAAATAACATTGTATTTGCTTCATGAAGAGGCAACCATTGCTCCCTTGATTTGATTTCCACGGGCATTTTGTAAATGTTTATGAGAGCATAATTTAATCAGTTCATTAGCATAAGTTCTCCATATGAATACCATCCATCCATCCATCCATCGTCAACCGCTTATCCTGTGTACGGGGTCATATGAATACCATCAAATTAAAATATGATTTGATGTTAATTTATTTGATAATGTGTACTGTATAACCCAGTATATTCTGGGTTTGATGAAAGTTAAGCTCAATCAACTGCATTTGCAGCATTATGTAAAAATAATTTTCCAATTGGCCAATCCTTCAATGTTAAAATGTTCACTGTTTCCAAATTAAAGCCCAAAAATGTAAACAATATGGGCGTTAACGTGATTTTGATCAAATAATGTACTGCTATTTTCTGTGTAAAGTTATATACAATTTGAAAACTTTGTTGCTATGACAACATTACACCGTATCAGAGTTCTGTATTTAAATGAATCCTATTCACTCCAGACAAGTCAATTATAATAAGCTAGTCATTTAGATGTTGTTTCAATAGTCACACACCAGAATATACGGGGGAAAAAATAACTTGCATTTTGATCTCATGCTGCCTTTTAAGCCCTCCTGGGAAGTTCCTTCTTATGGGTTTGGAGTTGTAATTACGATGTGGCGTGTTCAAGTGATTTTGGCCGGTATGAAAGAAATCCATTTGGCAATTTCATATTTCTTTCTCCCAGAGCCCAGATCTCAGAATTGAAGGCATGTCAATTAAATCATCATGCTGGAAGTGTAATCATACCGTACCTGTTATCAAGTAACAAACACTGTTGTAATTGTTGAAAAAATGTGATGCTCACAGTATAATGCTGCCAACGTGCACTTTGGCATGAATAAAATATGCTGTTGTTGTTTTACATAATTTACAATGTCTCACCTTTTCTCATGGATATAGAATTACACGCACATGTACACTATATACTGCATATGTGATTAAACATGCATATATTTTTCCCCATATGAGGGCACTTAAAATAGCTACAACCCTTCTATGCGTTCACAATATTAAATCACTATACAATATAAATGTAAAACACGTGACCTAGCTTTAATAGCAGTACACCTCCAGACACTTCATCTCACTCAATGCACCAACTGACCCCATACGTCTATTTATGCAGGAATCTATCCAACGAGAGCCACGTGTCTGAGAAATGTGCCAGTCTTCTATGTTGTTATTCTGCCTTCAGGACACGTTTGAATGAATATATCTACGAGATGAGAGCATGTGCAACCGCAATGTTGAAATAATCAGTTGGACTCTCAGGATTTTTTTTAAGCCCAGCCTTTCCGAGTTGAATTTCAGTTAAAGAATCACGACAGAAGCTAATTGGTTTGGGTCATAATTGAGTTTTACTTGTGAACGTTGACTGTATAATTTATTTAGTATGGATTTTTACTGTTAATGAAGCATAGTGCTACAGTTTGCCAGGAAATACTTCTCATTACAGTATTTGGTCATATTTGGTTTATAATAAATTGTTGATAAATATAATAAATACTACAAATTGTTTGTCAGTCAGTGTAAAAGAGAGAAAGAAATATTATATTGCTCAATGAATCCATTATATTTCTGATATAATCACTTGAACACATTACATCGTATGACTTCCAAACTCACATGCTTGAATGCGGCAATATTTGACAGGACAAACACAGGAAATGCGTCTGTTTCCGTACCAACTTTAGATCTGCGTCAAACAGTCAACACCTGTGTCACCAACTGTGTTTTTTATCTTTGAAGAGCTGCTGGATTGCACTGCCAAACAAATAACAGTTTATGATTCATTTATTCATGTGCTGCATACCCAACACACTTTCAAGGCGAAATCATCAGGATTTGTACGATTTTTCTACTTTTGGCTAATTCGTATGATATTGTGCGACTGCGCTCGTTTGAATTCCTACGACTTTCAGTGGGCCAATAACGTCGCTGGACATCGTTTCCATCTAATATGTGACATGTTTACACACTCTACTGATTGGTTAAGTCTAGATAAGGGCTTTGGGTAAGGTCATAATATTAATAGGTATTTCCTTAACACCTCATGCGCAGATCTCACACTTCAGTATTACACATCGGGAATGTGCATGTGATGAAGTCCATGGAGTTTAAGCGAACAACATTGTGCGAGACCATATGAAATGGCCAACTCATAAATGATGTATGACTTTTCATGAGATTGGGTTGGCATAGCATTGGTTCTCATCTAAATGTGGTCATTCTGTGAATGTATTGAAATGTAGGATTTTTCTGTACACTTTCTGTGGCATCTGCACTGCATCAAAAATGATGGAAAATAAAGTGATGAGTTTCAAATTAGGCTTCATTTTAATCTAATTTGAATTAGTTCAATCTTCCCAGCACTCCACAACAATGAAACATTACTTATGAATACAGAAGCAGGGAGAGATATTTTAGATACTTTGATAGGATCTTGAGTTGAATTTCAGAGTTGCCCTTATATGAATCCGCAGGGATCTTTTCTGTTTAGTCATTCACCCTAATTACTCTAATTAGACCCCTGTAGACATAGACCTAGAGCGCTGTATAATCTAACACAGTGACTGGCCAATTTTTTCCAATTGACTCTGAGAATTTATTGTGCGTTATTTAGATTAGTATTTTTCAATTAGTATACTCTGTATTTTCAAGGATTAGAGCTAAATGGACAATACACTATATTATGGGATGTCCTCACTAAAGTGGAACAGACTGGTTCCTGAAGTAAAAATCTCATAAATTTTTTCCGTATTGGGAATTGATTATTACCGATAATTTATGAATCTTTAAAGACAGTCCAACGGTGATTTCTGAGATTGTTGATTGATGGTATTTGCTTCCTTTTGAAGCCAGTAGTGTTTAATAGCTAAATTTGGTGAAGAACTTGACTACCCATGACTCGGAGATGGAATATCCACAATCAGAAAATGGCAGCAAAAGAGTCTAGCAACACCCGTCCACATCCATGACGCAATCAAGTTGTTCTCACTACAAACTATTACTGTTAATATTGCATATATCTGAATATTTTGCGATATACTTTAAATATACTGATTCTGTATTCCACTACAGTTACAATTTAAATCAATGCTAATAAGAATAAAGTTACATTCAAAAAGTATTTTGATTACTGTAGAGATTACTTTGCATATTATTGTCATTTGATATTTAGTCCTTTCAGATGGAAAACATTTATACATATAAATGATGAGATCCAAAGTTCATTTGAACAGCGGTGAAACACTTTCTTTTGATGTGTTACATTCATACGAGCAGACAGAGAAGTACGTTTGGAGCAGTAGAAATAGAAATAAACCTTGTGTAAATTGTCAGCTTTACGCTAAGCTGAAATGCTATTTCTAGGCATTTTACATGCACATGTTACCAGACCTGATCATATTATTATATGTTATCAAGTAAATTCATGTTGGATCATAATACATTTTTGTCTAGTAAGACTTTGATATTAGGGCAAAAATCATATTCTTGATCATATTTTTTGTACTGTTTTCCTTCAAACAAGATCAATTTGATTTATCTTGTTTTAGAAACAACGCTGCATAAGATATTTAGGTTTTTCAGAGAATGTATTTTTAACATGTGTATTTTGTCTTACTGTACTGGCAGTTTTTATAGTCAAAACTACAAGTGAAAAAAATCTACCAGTGCTGAAGAAGTAATCCAAAGTATTTAGAATACATTACTGACCTTGAGTAATCTAATGGAATATGTTACAAATTACATTTAATGTAAATTGTCTTTTTTTGTTTTTTTGTTATTTCATGTATTCTGTAATCTGTAGTGGAATATATTTCAAAAGTAACCCTCTATATGCAGTATTGTTCAGTGTTTTTCATCGTTTACGTGTTTTGTCTAATTTTCAAAAACTGTTTTGCTTGTGATTCACCTCAGAGCTGAAGTGTTTCAAATCCCTATGGAAATAAATGAAAGGAGAAAACACTTCCAGAACCAAGACAAAAACTAAATAAACACACTGTTGCACTTTACTGGGAAATGTATTTCTATATTCAGCAAATAAAGTGTTTGTTTTTTGTTTGTTTAATCCTAATAATTCTAGTTAGCTTTAGTCTATATTCATAATAATTAGCTTATTTAAAGAAACTGAGGTCTACAGTTTGTTCCTGTTAATGTTATGCTTGAGTAACGAGGCAGACGAGGAGATGCGGATCCAAACGCAGTCTGAACTTTATTGCGTGAACCAAACAGGAAAACACAAAGGAACAACCCACGATGGGAAATGAAACATAAAGTAGTAAGTTAAACACGACGTAAGCAAACAGGGGACTCGAGGAGGAAACACACACCGGGTTTACATCAAACGACGATCGACGGAGACTGAACAAAGACACAGGGTATAAATACATAAACAAGGGGGAAAGGGGCCAATGAACGAACAGAACTCAAACAAGATAATAAGGTGATTAACAGAAGCAAACGGCAAACTAATGAGGGCAGGTGAAAACAATGACAGAAAACACGAACGCTAACAGAGGACTATGGAGTTACATAAGGGACTAAAGTGAAAACTAAGAAGTGCAAAAGTGACAAGATGGAAAACAAGAGGGCAACAGTGAAACAAGACAGGGTAACCGTTACAGTTAAGATAGCGGATAAGTCTATGTTTGGAAATGTACGGTATAGACAAACTAGACAAACAGATAAGAAAATGAAGAGTAGGGAAAAGAAGAGCTTTTGCATCCAGGCCAAAGATGTACAGATGGACAGATCAGAGAGTTTGATCCAAGTTCTGGGCTCTTGAGTTTAAAAGAACTGTCAATTTTACACCCGAAGGGAAAGATTATTGCTGCTGTTAGACTTTAGTGTATTATGAAGGGAAGAGTTTGTTACAATCCTGACTAATCAGAGACACAGTTATTAAAAACTTGCTCGATGAAATACTTCAAAAATATGCAAAGCTAAAATCTCAGTCCCAGGGAAAACAATTAAAAATATATTAAGAATTCTATTTGTGCTCAGTAGAGTGTGTGCGCATCTGTTAAAGGAAATTTCACCCACAAAATGAAGATTCTGTCATCATTTATTCACCTTCATGTTGTTCAAAGCCTGTATTTTTTCTGTGTAGAACAAATATAATTTATAATTATTATTAATAGTTTTGGGTGATATGAGAGTGAAGTGATCATCTGTGTTCTGCAACTGCTTTCGGCTCCTTGAATAACGTATAACGTGTGAGTAAGGGCAGCCGGTGGACTTTCTGGTACCCTCCTAGGGTAAGATGGTGCCCCCCTAGGGAGTTGGTGCCCTACGCAGACTGCATAGTCTGTTTATAGGGTGCGGCAGTACTGAGCATACTATCTTTCGACTTACTGCCCAGTATATTCATTATATTGCCTACTATTTAAAAACAAAATGGTAAATGAAATAGTACACATTATGCAAGAATAAACATTTCGAATTATGCTACATTGATGTTACTTGACCTCACATGGATGCAGGTGGCATCCAGATATCATCTAGGGAATACATTTCTATTTAAATTGTGTTTAATTATGTTGTATGTTAAACGGTCTTTCGTAGTGAAAATCGTGGTTGCAGTTACTTCCGGTTCATTCGTCATAATGGAATCCAATATCTTCTGCAATGTGCATACATACAAATTTCATGCTGTGCACAATATACAGTACATCCAATATTACTGCTCAAAGATAAGAATAGTTTGTGAGAATGACATGCTAAATCTGAAATCACATAAAGTACATCTATCTCACCTCATATCACAAGCTTTCAGAGACCTTTGTTCTTCTGAATAATCAGTTAAGGAGTGCTAAAGCTTTTCTGCATTTTCAGTTTATCTCATGTAACAGGCAAAAGGCCGCCATCCAAGCCCATCTCAGAGATTTTTATAATGCTCTATCTCTCTCTCTGGAAAGAAAAATATTTCAGTGTTAAAGTGAAATGACCTTCACTGCAGTTGAAGTGTTTTGTGCATAGTTGTTTTGGACAGTCTGGCTATGGAGTGGTCAAGACAACAGCAAAATCTCTGTATTGATTGTATAGCCAAATTCTAATCCATTTTGAACTATTTCTCCTTATTACCATCACAGATCGATCTGAAACTACAGATCCAAACCTCTATAATCTGTCAATCAGTACAAACCATGCCTGTCCTTACTTAATCTTGTGTGAAAATATTTTTACATTTCAGTCACTAAACCATGTGTCTGTATATGGACAATCTGGGATGAGTCATGTGCTCAGGGAGTTGGGATACAACGTTGAGTCCTTCATGTCCTGCCCAATGTTTAGCTGCTTATTACGGCCAATCATCTACAAAAAGTGGAGAACACACATAATCAGCCACACTCACACTGCTTTTTGTTTTGCTGTCATAGTGGAGGCTCTCCTTAGACTTAAATTGTTGCTAACTGAATATATTTTCTATCTGTTAACCCTACCCTTACCTCTAAACCTAACCCTCACAGAAACCTTGCATATTACATAGTTCATAGTTCACCCAAAAATGGAAATTCTGTCATCATACTCACCCTGATGTTGTTTCAAGCCTATATTACTTTTTCCTTGTAGGTCCTGGAACAACATTTTCATCAAGCAGTCAAAATTATGGAAAGGGTAGGGTTAGAGTTAGGATCAAGGCTGGGGATAGGGGCTTGTTACAGTACACCATTCAACCATTTATTTCTCTTAGATTTTAGGGATAGGTTATGCTTAGAGTGAAAGGTAGGGGTGAGGTCAGGACTTTGGAATGCTGTCCAAAGGACAACAAAAGATGTTGATCCAAGAGTCATCGTGAGTTCCAGCCTCATGTGGGAATGTGGGAATGTATGTATCAAAAAGCTGTTGATGTGGGAAACTACAGAGGAAGTCAAAGCATAAATGTGGGACAGAAGGACAAAGAGGAAGATAAAAAGAAAGAGGAGAGCGTCAAGAGAGATAGACAGATGGGAGAAAGAGTAATGTTTGAAATTGGATGCCATTTGGGTTTGATTTGGGGCTTTGGGGGATAAAAGTCAGCTGGCCAGGGAGTAAGGGTCTCACACACATGCATTCATCACCGACTCAGTAGGGAGTTACAACAGAGGCCATAATATGCTTATCCCTTAACTATGTCTTATTATCAAAGCATGTGGTCTTTGGAGAAAAGCTCTACGGCCACTACTGTTCACACTGGCATAAAATGAAGAGTAAAACCAGATCAGAATGAGTCTGAAATATGCAGCTCAGATATAACCAGATGATATTTGCCCAGAGCTTTTCATTCAATTGACATTTGAGCATTTCAATCCTCTAAAAGCCTACAGAAGCTTTACTCTAGATGTATGTATATGAGTTAAAAGTGTGAGAATTAGGTTAAGACCATTTTGAACTGAAAATACATCGCACATAACTGAAATTGCAGGCTTATAAAGGTAGGTTCTTCATTAATCAATGTCAAGGAATAAAGGCTATACAATGCTTGACATTGCCAAAAAACTGAAGATTTCATACAAATGTGTACACCTCAGTCTTCAAAGACAAAGAACAACTGGCTCTAACAAGGCACGAAAGAGGTTTGGAAGTCCAGATGTACAACTAAACAAGAGGATAAGTACATCAGAGTCTCTAGTTTGAGAAATAGATGCCTCACATGTCCTCAGCTGACGACTTCATTGAATTCTACCCACTTAACACCAGTTTCATGTACAACAGTAAAGAGAAGACTCAGGGGTGCAGGCCTTATGGGAAGAATTGACAAGAAAAAGCAACTTTTGAAACAGAAAAACAAAAAGAAAAGGTTCGAGTGAGCAAATAAACAGACATTGGACAACAGATAATTGGAAAAGAGTGTTATGGATCTAAACCCCATTGAGATTTTGTGGGATCAGATAGACTGTAAGGTGCGTGAGAAGTGCCCGACAAGACAGACACATCTATGACAAGTGTTACAGGAAGTGTGGGGTGAAATGTCACATGAGTATATAGACAAACTGACAACTAGAATGCCAAAGATCTGCAAAGCTGTCATTGCTGCATGTGGAGAATTTTTTTTATTAGAACTCTTTGAAGCAGGTAAAGAAATTCTGACATTTGTTTTCAAATTGTAACAGTCATTTTTCATGTTATTATTGTCCTGACTATATATTGTGATCAGATGAATACCACTTTGGTGAAAGTACCAATTAATTTCCATAAGATTCCAAATTCCAAATTTTTGACTGCCAGTGTATTTTTTATTATTTAAATTAGTTAACTGTGTCGAACAAATTAGGTTTTTAAGCTTAATGCTTTATTGAGTTTTAAATCAACAAAACCGACTTTCTTTACCAAAAAGTGATACCTCAACCTAACCATTAGTGCCATAAAAATAAAAGTGTGGTTAACGGAATTGCTAAAGCAACTATTTCATTTTGTGGTGCTTCTTTGGCACTTTCAGCTCACATGTTGTCTCGTTTGCTCTTCAAGACTCAAACCATGGTCCTTGATGCAAGTGCAGTCCTCATTACATTGCTGCACAATTTGATCACTGAATAAGATTGGAAATGTAGTTGTTAATGTAATGCAAATTAAAATGTATTGCCTTACAAATCATGCACTATTGTAAAAGTGTTTAGATGTCATAAGACAGCACAGTGTGAGGAACAGGATAAAAAATGAAGTGTCTATGATCCAATAATCTGCCATTTTACTGTTGATTTGTGTGAAAGTGACTGAAAGTAATTGTTTTAATTTATTTTACCATGAAAGTGCCCACGAAATGTACAGAGAGCCACAGAAAACTCATTTTGCAAAATGTTTGTATATTATTAACACAATTCTATGAGACTAGGTTGACAATATTATATTGTATATTAATACAGTATATAGTGTAGTTTGTTCTGCAAAAGTCTCGTGGAAACATTGAAGACAAACTGCGATCCAAGAGAGTCTGCGATGGCAAGATAACAACGGTGTGGATGTGCTTTTTTCCATGAGAATGACCCATGGTCCCACTATTTCCCATTCTGTTTTATTGTCTCCACTATTAATATTTGAATACTACTTATAATAATGAATACAAATTAATATAAACGTTGATTTCCTTCAGCGAGTTGAGTACACAAAGGTTTATTGAATAATGAAATAAACAGACTTTGTTGCTGTCTTCACTCTCGAGCTGATTTTGAGTGTGAATACCAAGATGTTAGAAAAGGATATTTATTCAAAACCATTTCTCAAGTCAGTGGCCTTTCTCAATCAACAGTCACATGTCAGAAGCAGAGTGAGGAAGGAAACTCAACATCTTTGTTGCTCTTTTAAGAAATGTTGAAAGAAACTCAAAGTTAAGTCAAGTCAAATTTATTTGTATAGCCAACAGGAATTGTTTCAAAGCAGCTGTGCATGAAATTATGCTATAACAGAACATTTATGAATATAATTTCCAATATTAGATATTTATGCTTAGAACTATTAGTGAATAAAATTAGTAAATTAATTACATGTTCTGGGTCAATGGTTAAACAAAATTATTTTGTATGAACTATATGTTTTAGTGTTCATCCCGAATTAACTGAAGAAATCCAAATAGATGCACTGTCCTAATGCACTGTCCGATGCAGGCTATTGTTAGCGGTTAATTCAATTTTATGTAGTTCTTTTTTTTGTCCCTCCTTTGACCAAGTTGGTATAAGTATCATTCAGTGAGGAGAATCGCAGTCAATGTTGGTGAACTCCATCCTGAGCCCATGCTTCAGACAGTGGCTCATGAAGAATCCCATGTCTTTGAGTTTGCATCAGTTCATCCTCTGTGGGTCTTAGTAGACTGAAATGAAGTCTGGCTGGCACATGCTGCAGTTGGTCATCATCACTCAGCGACACAGTGGGAGTCGGGCATCAGGCAGGACCAGAGATGGATCTGGCAGGCTCTGGGAACCTCGGGATATAATCCCAAGGTTTAGACATGGAAAGAAATAGATTAAAATATGTGTAGACCCCATTTACTCTAAAGCAGGGTTAAAGAATAAGAGAAGTGTTTTCGCTAAAAACTAATGGTTTTTACTCTTAATCATAAAAGTCAAATGTAGTTATTGGTGACCTCTGTTTGAGCATTCCACTGTCTGTTTTCAAGATGCATCAGTGCTGTGAAAGGAGATTTCTTAAGATATGTTTATAACATGCTGCTTTTAGTTTATATCATGAGAACTGATCCCATGGCACAGTTTATGATTATTTATATTTGTAAAACACAAAATCCCCTAAAGGCCTATTTTTCAGTTTATTAAATGTTCTATATATAGCCACATAACTTAAATCCATTATGTTCTAATGCATCTATTCACATGAGAATGCTATAGGAGCAAGATATTGTAAAGAAGACTGTGTACTGTATACTCTTTTGTGTGTGGGCTCTAATGCTCTTTTAATAGGCGTTTAGCAGGACTGGTGGTCTTTTTTGTCGACGGCACTCATCAAAGCTTGAGCAATCAGCGATTCCCACTCTGATCCCCATTTTATTACACAAGCTTTATGTTAAGAGATGCACTGAGACCAGCACTTAACCCAGATTACCACCTTGCTTTTATTACCTTCTCTCTCATTCTCTCTCATCACCTCACCAAACTCGAAATGATACATAAAGGCGAGTTTGTGATCTGGATCATGTGTTTTAGAAGCTAATGTGTCTGTGTTTTAAAGAGTCTGTCCTGTATTTTTATCTGTCAGTTGGTTGATGATCATTTGCAACTTTATGTGACTTGACATACAAGTCCCCAAGCATGAGCTAAATCTGACCAAATATTCAGGGAAGTCCTCTATTGCAAAATTGGTTCCTAAATGTACAGTAAAGTAGTTGTTGACAGATGTGGGTTTTTTTAATGACTGAAGCCATTATCTATAAAGCAGTGTGGCAGATGGCTGATATAATACTGTTATTTATTATATGGCCCTTTGGAATACTCTATTCTGATTGGTCAAATGCGCCATATAACAGTCTGATTTCTCTGAGTAACAACTGCACATCCGGGCATTAAGACGTATTAGACCGCTCATTCGGTTATTGCGAGTCATATTTCCTGCTTCTCGAAAAACTGCGATCTCCACAAATAAGCGAATAAATTAATTTCAGCTTAAACCAATGTTTCATGTTGATTTATTTATTTCATTTGGCAAGTAGTCTTAAGTAGTAATAAGATGCTTAATGTACAGTCAGACAGTCATTAGCCTATTTACTAAATAAACACCATAAGAACTCTGATGCAAACTGGAGGTGGATTTCAGCTGATCAGTGATTTACTACTCATATAATTGCATAATTTCAATGCAAATCAATCTTTTATATCCAGTAATTTATTTATTTGGTCAGTTACCATGTAATAAGTGGGATAATGTACAGTCAGCCAGTTGTTATAGCTAAATAAACCCAGACACGAAGCATCGCTTACATATGCAATACAATCTGATGATAGCAAATGAGATGAAAGTTGCTGCAATTAAATGAGCATTTATTTCACATTATATGGACACAAAAAGGAACAGCCAATTTATCAGCCTTGCCAATATTTATCTATTGGTAAAAAAATAAAGCATTTTTTTTTAAATTGGGTAATAGTTAATCAACAGTTATTATATTTAGCTTCATAGAAAAACAACAGAGGTCTATGCTATGTTCCCATTTAGACAGCTAAGTAAACGTGTCATACTTGTAGACGTGTAGCTGATCCCATATATCTGGCCTACTTCCACGGTCACACGCACCCAGACCAAAACGAGTTATATGGAGGGGACTTTATCACTGCTCATGAACTGATAAAATCCTTCTTTAAGTGAATGAGGGATTTTTTCAGAAAGGTTTTCCTCTTCATTCATTCATTTTTCCTTTACCATTTGAAATCCACAAAGGCATATGTGTCATCTCAGGTGTGTTTGACGTAAGAACACATTTGACGAAAAATATCTCAACTCAGGTGGTTCTTAAAATGCAAGTGGATGGTGATCAGACCTTTGAAGCTAACATGCCAATGGGAATACGTCACACAAGAGACCTCGTGAACTTCACCCTCTTGTGAACCCGCATACCGCTGCTGACCAAAAGCGATGATTTATAGTTAAAACGTATAACATTTTTTATATTTTTCCCACCAAAAGAGATCATGTTACTTTAGAACACATTCATTTAACCACTGGAGACATGTGGATGATATATATGCTGACTGTCTGTGATTTGGAGCTTCAAAGGTCTGATCACCATCCATTTGAATTTTAAGGACCTACTGAGCTGAGATATTTTTCTATTTCTTCAAATGTGTTCTGCTGAAGAAAGAAATGGTACACAAATTTGAATGGAACACAAATGACAGTAATAAAAAATACTTATTTTCAAAGAATGTATACTGAATATGTTTCACAAGTGTTGTTTGTGAAATTCTTATTGTCCTGGAGCGCATTAAGGTAAATGTATTTGGGGTGCTGTTCATAGTGGAGGGGCTCAAGCACAGGACTGGTCTTGAGATCTGAGATCCCCCCAAACCATGAGGCTATAACAGGAAAGAGAAAGACTATTTTGAAATAAAAAATGGTGGAGATGGGGAGTTGGAGGGATGCCGGAAGAATCGTTGTTGGTGCGAGGGAAGCAGCTACCGATGTTTCCTTAGGAATGATTGGCAGGCCTAGATGAACAAGGTCCTCCAAAACTTATGTTTGGAACTTCATTATGTAATTTAGATTCTCAGGTAAATATATCTTGTGTTAAACATGTTTCAACATTTACATTTTGTTTCTTACATAGGGCTCTTCGGTTAGCTTCATGGTTCTTTGGAGATTCAGAAAGTTCTTGATATTATGGTTCTTCAATCCTCATGTTGGTTTTGGGTTTCTTTAAAGCACCAGAACGTTGATGGTTTTCTAAAGATCCAAAGAGTAATACGTTTTGTGGATCTTCAAAAAGTTCTCATGACATCAGGCTAGAAAACAGTTTTCAACCTTTTTATGTAATCAGAGGTTCCTCAGATACAGAAACCCTAAAACCAAAGCTGTTTTTACAGTTTTTACTCTATATGTTTGTGTTATGTTAAGGGACATCTCTCATATGATCACAGGGTGGTCTGCAGCACACACAAACCCTCATGTTGCCGGTGCCTTTTTAGGAAAATTAATGTAGGGATAGCAACAGGATAGAGATGAAAAAGACAAGTGAGATTGGAGAGAGGTATTTTTCATGTTAATTGTTTTGCATTCCTAAAATATGATAGTCATACCACAGAAGGTACACCCTTCATATTTCAAGAATTATGTTGTTACTGATGCTGCATCTCACCACAGTAATTTTCTGTACTCTCATAAACTGTTCCCTGCAATGTAAGCAACACAGTAATAAAAGTGACAATGATAGAGTTTGGGGATCAGGGAAAGTTCAGTAGTCTGTGATCATTATTACAAGAGAACCTCTTACTCTTAAAACTATTCATTTAGTAGTTAATCAGGCTGCTTAAATTTATACCTCTGAGAAAACACCCTGTCTCTTAAAAAGGGGTGGAAAAAAGCTTATTCCACTGTTTGAAATATGTAGAGAAGCATTGCCTTATAGCATCCCACTTTATCATACCTGAATATACATGTCATGGAGTATAAGGGTTTCTCTGTCTCAAATGGCTTTCTGTTAAGAGATGTTTAAAGAAGAAATCCTTATCATGTCAGTAATCATTTCCAGATTGTTGAAAGGTACTGACATATATTCAGATCAGAAAGGTTTTGCAAACATTAGCAAATTCCTGGTATATACTCTGAATCCCTATGGGCTCATATTGCAGTCTCTGAGAAGCACATGTTCTGTTTATTTACATTCCATATATAGATTCTACATGGGTCTGTTATGTGTGTCTGTGTTGACATCTGTATGTCATTATGATAATTCTTGTGCGATCAGTCTTCTTCAAAATGGTTAAAATATGATATGTATAGTAGATGATATTAGAGAAATAATAATCTCTCCATTTCTTGCTTTGTCTTGTCTCATCATCTTGTAATTTTTTAGCTTTGTCTAGTCCCTTGTTTTATTGTCTAATGTCATCTAGATTTTTCTCTTTTCTTCTTGTCTCTTTTTGTATGGTCTCATCAAATCTAGATTGGTCTCTTTTCTTACTGTCTCATCTAATCAAGATTAATCTTTTTCTGTCTTGTGTCTTCTCTTACTGTCTCATCTCGTCTCGTTTAGATTATCTTTTTATCTGAACCTTTTTCACTTTCTTGTCTCATCTAGATTTCTCTCTTTTTGTCTCGTCTCGTCTAGATTTGTCTCTTTTCATCTGAACTCCTTACGTCTTGACTCATCTAGATTTTTCTCTTTTTGTCTCGTCTCATCTAGATTTGTCTCTTTTCATCTTGTCTCTTCTCTTATTGTCTCATCTCATCTAGATTTGTCTCTTTTGTCTCGTCTTTTCTCTTACTGTCTCTTCTCTTATTGTCTCTTCTCATCTAGATTTGTCTCTTTTTGTCTCATCTCTTCTCTTATTGTCTCTTCTCATCTAGATTTGTCTCTTTTTGTCTCATCTCTTCTCTTATTTCCTCTTCTCATCTAGATTTGTCTCTTGTCTCATCTCTTCTCTTATTTCCTCTTCTCATCTAGATTTGTCTCTTTTTATCTGGTCTCTTCTCTTATCGTCTCATCTCATCTAGATTTGTCTCTTTTGTCTCATCTCTTCTCTTATTTCCTCTTCTCATCTAGATTTGTCTCTTGTCTCATCTCTTCTCTTATTTCCTCTTCTCATCTAGATTTGTCTCTTTTCATCTGGTCTCTTCTCTTATCGTCTCATCTCATCTAGATTTGTCTCTTTTGTCTCGTCTTTTCTCTTACTGTCTCTTCTCTTATTGTCTCTTCTCATCTAGATTTGTCTCTTTTTGTCTCATCTCTTCTCTTATTTCCTCTTCTCATCTAGATTTGTCTCTTGTCTCATCTCTTCTCTTATGTCCTCTTCTCATCTAGATTTGTCTCTTGTCTCATCTCTTCTCTTATTTCCTCTTCTCATCTAGATTTGTCTCTTTTCATCTGGTCTCTTCTCTTATCGTCTCATCTCATCTAGATTTGTCTCTTTTGTCTCATCTCTTCTCTTATTTCCTCTTCTCATCTAGATTTGTCTCTTGTCTCATCTCTTCTCTTATTTCCTCTTCTCATCTAGATTTGTCTCTTTTCATCTGGTCTCTTCTCTTATCGTCTCATCTCATCTAGATTTGTCTCTTTTGTCTCGTCTTTTCTCTTACTGTCTCTTCTCTTATTGTCTCTTCTCATCTAGATTTGTCTCTTTTTGTCTCATCTCTTCTCTTATTTCCTCTTCTCATCTAGATTTGTCTCTTGTCTCATCTCTTCTCTTATTTCCTCTTCTCATCTAGATTTCTCTCTTTTTGTCTCGTCTCATCTAGATTTGTCTCTTTTCATCTGAACTCCATACATCTTGACTCATCTAGAATTCTCTCTTTTTGTCTTGTCTCATCTAGATTTGTCTCATTTCATCTGAACTCCTTATGTCTTGACTCATCTAGATTTTTCTCTTTTATTCTCGTCTCATCTAGATTAGTCTCTTTTCATCTTGTCTCTTCTCTTATCGTCTCATCTCATCTAGATTTGTCTCTTTTCGTCTCGACTCCTTATATATTGTCTCATCACATCTAGATTCTTTACCTCTGATCTTTTTTCTTATTCTGTAGTCTCATCTAGATTTGTCTCTTTTGTCTCGTCTTTTCTCTTACCGTCTCTTCTCTTATTGTCTCTTCTCATCTAGATTTGTCTCTTTTTGTCTCATCTCTTCTCTTATTTCCTCTTCTCATCTAGATTTGTCTCTTGTCTCATCTCTTCTCTTATTTCCTCTTCTCATCTAGATTTGTCTCTTTTTGTCTCGTCTCTTCTCTTATTGTCTCTTCTCATCTAGATTTGTCTCTTTTTGTCTTGTTTCTTATTGTCTCTTCTTGTCTATATTCGTCTCTAATCATCTTGTCTTTTCTCTTATTTCCTCTTCTCGTCTAGATTTGTCAATTTTCATCTTTTCTCTTCTTGTATTGTCTCATCTCATCTAGATTCATCTCTTTTCGTCTCTTATCGTCTCATCTTATCTAGATTTATCTCTTTTTGTTTCATCAATTATTGCCTCATCACTTTGTCTTTGTAACAGAACCACAGACTCGAAGATAGTGTTGAACCCGGAGGTATAGTTTATTGAAGGGAAAAGGGGAGTTGGAGAAACTGAGTGCACACTGCAGTGCAATGGAGTAGAGATGAAGAGAGTTTGATGAAGGGGCGATGAAGTGAGGAGCTTAGACACACCTGAGTGTTGGAGAGGAGAACTTCGTAGTAAGTAGCTGGGATGAAGGAGCTCGGAGCTCGGAATGGTGATCTCGGGAAAGTGATGCTGGATCACTGGAGTAAGGAGCTTTAGAACACGCCGAAGCGTTAGAGAGGAGAATCTCGTAGAACGTCGCTGGAACAAAGGAGCAAGGAGCGTTAGATGTAAGCCTGGAAACGTCTTGGAGAAGGAGCAGGTAAGTGAGTCTATGTTCACATGTGAGATCAGACAAAGAGTGAACGGAGAGTGGAGCTTATATGTTGTGAGGCAGATTGATGTGGGAACAGGTTTCAGGTGCGGGTGATTAGTACTCTGGAGAGAGGGAACGTGGAGTGAAAGTGCTGGGAGTGTCAGGCTGAACTGTTACAGTCTTCCCTTCTCTTATGTCTCTTCTCTTCTCTCTTCTTATGTTGGCATAATCTGAGAATTACAATGGATGGGACTGGGTCTTTCTCTTCTCGTTTCTCTCGCTTCATCTCATTTCTCCCTCTAGTTTTGGAGGTTGTAGATGTATAAATTCAGACTGGCTCCATCACAATGTGAAGTTCTGGAATGTTCCTCCTACTCATTCAGGTCTCTCTCACCAATCACAACTCTATCAGACTGATGCCAAGCAGGCATCTAATTTCTCAGACAAGCATAGTTGTGGACAGCATCCACTCCGTTCTCTCATCAACTCTAAAGTGTAACTGATTCTTTACTTTTTTTTCACATATATTTTTGTGTGAGTGTCTCATATAGAGTGTGTATTTAAGTGTTATAAACTGTGTGACACTTTTATATCTGACAGGCTTACCTCCCACACATTCAGTATGTAGAGATTACACCTATGTAAACAACTCCTTATCAATAACCCTGAAGCCAGGGTCACACACGTATATAAATATCCTCACACAAACATACACATACACATACAAGCTCATTTAGGATACAACTTTATCTATCCAACTTTATCCAAAATGTAAACTTTCAAAACCAATGAGAGTTTCAGGCAAGTGGTTCCCATTGTGCTTTTGAAAGTCCAATTTGCTATATTTTCAATTGACTACAAACTGTCATTACACTTTCTATACCTTCAAAAAAGATCTTTCACAGTCCTGTACACCTCTAGCATGTTGTGTTTAGGAACCGTAAGACATAATGGTTAGCCTGATGTACAAATATGTGGCTCTGAGCCCTATAACGATATTGACACAAGCAGGATGTTGGTCAGCTGCTTGGCCATGGTGCTTCTCAACATTTAATGAATCTGACATTCCCCACAACCTTGTCTTTAGGATTGCAAATGACGTCCTTTCTCAATGTGTAGTTAAGTGCGAGTTTAAATTCAACTTGCGGTTTTGTTCCGATTGCCCTAATGAAAAGTATCTCCAGTCTCACACTAACAGTCATCATATTTGAACAGTACACAAACATCACAGCTTTTTTTTAAACTCAGCGCAACAGAGGCCAAGATATTCTCCTGTCATTATTAAGATGATACCAATAATGAGTGCAGGCTTGACCGTTTTGTGGTCAAGCATCAAAGCGTGTCCTCTGTTTTGTTTGTGTGCTGTAGAACTAAAGTTTATGCATCATTGCAGAGCTTATAAGGATGCTAAAATTTAATATGAAGTAACAATGTTTTGATGGGAATTTGGATGCTTTCATTGAGTAATTAAATCTGTCAGTTATGTTGATAAGTAATGCACCTGCTGTTGGAATTTACTGATTTGATTTGAAGATCACGTAGCTCATAGTGTGAGTGAAAGCCATTAATTTGCAGTCATTTAGTGCATTTCTACATAGCTAATGATTAGCTTGGAAGAAAACAATTAAACAAATGGATCTGTGGTCACTGGTTCAGGTCTGGACAAATGATACACAGCCAGGAGGGTCTTGACCATGTCAGAAACGGAGTCCATTGTGTGAATAAACATTAACCCCTGTGCTGTGTTTGACCCTGGAATTTTGTATTTTTTAAACTTTTTTATTGAAGTCAATACAATAGACAAACACACTCTGCTTAAACATAACCCACAAACAATGATACATTTTCATGTCTTTGATGAAGACCTCTGACCTTCTGGGGTTAAAAGTTATTGCATAAAGGGTTACAAAATATTTCTAAAAGATGGTCTCTAAAGGTCCTGCAAAAATTATTGCACAGAATTCTCAAATAAAAACTATCCTCTGCTATAGCATTTCAGAATTCAGAAAATGAAAAACTTTAGCACTGTATTCACTGCAGTATAATTAGATCCTCTTAAGTCCTAATAATACTCACATTCTGTGTTTGATGTTGATGCAGTATGGCTTTTTCCATTTTGATGACGTAATAATTACCTGACTAATCTACGAGTGACTTTGCTTTTTTTTTTCCACATTGCTTTTTATAATCCATTTATTATTTACTTATTTATTTATAGTAAGTTACTCTTAGGCAGAATATTATTGCATGCAGACATCCTGGCACCCTCTGCTGGTAAATACCATTCTGCATCAGTACAGGAAGATTCATTTTATGATAATTGTATAACTTTTGCATTTTCTTTTTTTGAATCATGCAGCATAACTTTGTGTTAATTAGGCATTGAAAATGTCACTGACATCAGTCGAGATGAGATACATAGTCCATACTAATATCTTAAAATAATCATGAGAACTTTTCAAACACCTGTGCGTAAACCTCATGATAAGGCATGATCATCTCAGATTTGGCCCCTTCATGCTGAACTACAAAGAATGTCCTTGGCTCTGTTGTCATGGCAGCAGAGATTGAGGGCCATGGGCTGTAATTCTGGTCAGCCCAAAAGGAAAGGGGATATAGTTAATGAGGTTACACAGCAGGAAATGATAGTATGGGTGAAAGAGGGGATATGGATCGACCGCTAGTCAGTGCTGGTGATATTAATCTGACCTTTATATAACCCTGCCTTGGAGCAGATAGCGGCAACAAACAAATAGCGATATTTAAGAAAAGCCCAACACAAATTTCGAAAGTTTCAAAGGCCAAAGGATGACATCGATGGAGATGTCAGTGGCAGCTCAATGCAGTGTTTTTGTTTTAGTCTCCTACTGTGTGTACACCACAGGGTTAAATAACTACAGGAAATATCAAACACAGTGTTTAAATGACCTCTGTAGCCTTTCCAGTTTGAGGAGGGCCACTCTAAAGGGTCACATCCCCTGAAGCTATTGCACTGTGTCTGACTTTCTGAGTTTAATCCAATGTATTCCTAAAAATAATATTTCATTTTGTTTGTTCAATTTGTTCTTTTAAAATTAAAACTTATTTAGCTCCACTAGGTTCAGTCTCAAATCTCATTACACTTATTCAAACTTTTACAAGACTTGCCAAAACCAATGCCATTTGGTGTCAATGACTTCAAATTTGAATATGTGCAAGAGCAAATACAATTTGAGAGCTATTGTACAACAGAGAGAAAGACAGAACTTTTGGTCTGTTCCTCCACAAAGCTATCAAATGACTTTAGAAGACTTTTATTACACTCAAAAAAACAAACAAACCAAAAAAAATATATGATTTTTTTGTCTTAGATTTGTGACTTTATTTTCCATAATTGTATAATTTAGTTTTTATCTTGCAATTTCAAGTATTACAAGTTTATATATTGTAATTATGAGAATATATGATGCATGATATAAACTTGCAATTATGAGTATTTAAGTCGCAGTTATGAGATTTTCAGTCAGGATCAAGGCACCATAATTCAGAGATAAAAGAGTAAATAATTATGGCAAGGTGGAGGGCGGGGTCGTGATTCTGCACACCCGGCCCCTAATCAGGCTAATCAAGCCTCCTAGAGGGATAAAGGCCGACTGGAAGCTGCAGTGCGACAGAGAGAGAGATTTACGGACACCTTTGTGTGTTTGTCTTTTTGGTTCAGTTTATTATTAAAATATTATTTATAGTGTCAAGCCGGTTCTCGCCACCTCCTTTCCTCTGCACCCCCCTTTACACTGGTTCTGGAAGGAGGAGGGATGCGCCATTGTAGAGTCCTTGCCGCTACCATCCACCCCAACAGAGCAGCCGCGGCCTTTCGCCAGAGTACGGAGGAGCCCGGCCACCTGGAGGCCCAACCACCTGGAGCGGTTACTGCTGCCATGGGAAACCCCACCGTCCACCAAAAACGTGGCGGGGTGTTCTGTCTGCCAAGGGCCGGAGGTCTGCCTCCGATCCGTCCAGGGTTGAGCTGCTGTCGTCAATTAGAGTGTGGAAGAGTGGCCGTGGACCAAGCTATGGCATATTGGAGAACCAATGAGAAAGTGTTGGACTTTCCGTCTCTTTTTTTTATGTTTTGTTAATTTGGCACGATCGCCGTTATGGCGTAAAGGTGCCACACTTTGTTTTTGTTTGTTTCCCTCCCCTTGTCCCCTCCCTCATCCAGGTACACGGAATGACCTGCTGGCAGACGGTGTGGAAGGCACGCCCCTCCCCAGGAAAGGAAGGGTGTATGTCATGCCGTGGAAGAGAACGAGGGAGGAATGTGGCAGGGGTCATGATGGCGGGGCCATGATTCCACACACCTGGCCCCCAATCAGGCTAATCAAGCCTCAGAGAGGGATAAAGGCTGACTGGAAGCTGCAGTGCGACAGAGAGAGAGATTTACGGACAGCTGTCCGACACCTTTGTGTGTTTGTCTATTTGGTTCAGTTTATTATTAAAATATTGATATTGTCAAACTGGTTCTTGCCTCCTCCTTTCCCCTGAACCCCCCCTTTACAAGAATATATATGTGAAGTGATTAAAATATATAAGGAAAATTAACTTTTAAAACTTAATCCAAAAAACTTTAATTAACTTTTAAAACTTGATTTTAAAACTTTCAAATTTTTAAACAATACAGTTTGGCATTAATTAAACAAATTTCATACTCAGAATATTTAATTATTTCTAAGTAAATCTAACATAAACCATTAAACGTACAAATTTGTTTAAACCTTACTCATTTACACATGACTCGTATGGGCTACTTTTAGTTGCTTTTTTGTTCTTATTTGTCCATTTGTTTCCGATGTATGGAAAAGAGTGTAAACATTTAGCTAAACTTCTCCTTTTGGGTTCCACAGAAGAAATAAGGTTACATGAGGATGAGTAGGCATCCTCATACATTTTCATTTCATATTATTAAAAAATGTGGGTGAACTGTTCCTTTAATTAGGTCACCTTCACTGTTTTATTAACAGAAAGTCAGAGAGATATTTCACAGCATTATTACACAGCTGTGATTGTCAGGTTTGTGAGAGCATAGGAGAACAGCTGAACACAAAAATCACATCATCACCATTATCATTATTAGCACCATTGTCTGACTGGAACAAAACATTCAAAAGAAATAGAGAAAGATGACTGGAAAGAGGAAAACAAATTGCCGGAGACACACATTGTACTGTACACTTTACAGTATGAAACATATGTGCCCCCCTTCTCTTTGTTTGTCTTGGGTTATCCCCCACTGTAATGAGAGCCGTGTAATTACTGACTGGATGTTGTAGATGTTTTTCCCATGTCCAAATATGGGGCATAGTGTTTAGGTTGAGATAATTGTGTTTATTGTATAGGAAACTATATGATAAACAGATAACACTAATCTGCTCCTTTCACATGTATGGCATCTGGGCCACAGGTTCACACTTCCGCAACAGGCTGCTTTAAAGGAATAGTTCACCTAAAAATGAAAATTCTGTTGTTATTTACTCACCCCCATGTTGTTCCAGACCTGATTTTAACTTGCCGCTGCGATTTGTGTTTGGTTAGGAATCAAGAAAGAAACAATTTTGTGATATTGACATCAAACCTGCCGTGAAGTTCAAATATGCACAAGCAAATATATATATATATATATATATATATATATACACACACACACACACACACACACACACACACACACACACACACAGTGTATATATACTGTATATATACACACTGGTGACCAAAAGTTTGGAAAAATATACAGATTTTGCTGTTTTATTGGTACTTTAATTCACCAAAGAGGCATTTAACTAATCACAAAGTATAGTCAGGACAATACTGATGCAAACAGCACCGTCACTATATGAAAAAAGCTATTTTTAATCTAGACAGACCCCATTTCCAGCAGCCATCACTCCAACACCTTATCCTTGAGTAATCATGCTAAATTGACAATTTAGTACTAGAAAATCACTTGCCATTATATCAAACACAGCTGAAAGCTATTTGGTTCATTAAATGACACTTAACATTGTCTTTGTGTTTGTTTTTGAGTTGCCACAGTATGTAATAGACTGGCATGTCTTAAGGTCAATTTTAGGCAAAAACAAAAAAACAAAAAACAGCTTTCTCTAGAAACTCGTCAGTCAATCATTGTTTTGATGAATAAAGGCTCTACAATGCTTGAAATTGCCAAATAATTTAAGATTTCATACAAAGGTGTACACTACAATCTTCAAAGACAAAGAACAACTGGCTCTAACAAGGACAGAAAGAGATGTGGAAGGCCAGATGTAAAACTAAACAAGAGGATAAGTACATCAGAGTCTCTAGTTTGAGAAATGTCCTCACATGTCCTCAGCTGACAGCTTCATTGAATTCTACCCGCTCAAAACCAGTTTCATGTACAACAGTAAAGAGAAGACTCAGGAGGCCTTCTGGGAAGAATTACAAAGAAAAAGCCACTTTTGAAAAGAAAAACAAAAAGAAAAGGTTTGAGAGGGCAAAGAAACAGACATTGGACTACAGATAATTGGAAAAGAGTGTTATGGATCTTAACCCCATTGAGCTTTTGTGGGATCAGTTAGAGTGTAAGGTGTGTGAGAAGTGCCCTACAAAACAGACACATCTACAGGAAGTGTCGAGTGAAATGTCTGGACAAACTGACAGTTAGAATGCCAAAGATCTGCAAAGCTGTTAATTGCTGCACATGAAGGATTTTTTGATGAGAAAAAAAAAAAATCAAATTGTAATAGTAAATGTTCACGTTATTAATGTCCTGACTATACATTGTGATCAGTTGACAAGTTGCACATTCTGGCTAGTACGTAACTTATTTCATGTTCACCTGTCCATTCGCTTCAGTGTCTGTGCAGATGTGAGTTGTAATATTGGGTTTATGTTTCTAATATAGCTGATTAATCCAATATACATAGGATGCATTTGAGAAAGATAATTAACTTGTTTGTGAAGTGGGAAAGTTACTAACATACTTGGAATGTATTATTTGAGTCAATTCTTTCTGGATTTTTCTTTAATCAAATGCGCAGGTAGCTGTCTAAACCTGCTGTGCATTATTGCCTGCTGCACCTCCATCAGTGGAGTAAAAAAGAATCTTGCAGTATTTTTATTTTTTTTCTCTTTATTTTTTCCAATTTAAATCTTTTGATTGTCATCATGATGATGACAATATTAAAACATTAACATGTTTGGATCAACATAAGGGTGAGAAAAATATTTTTTCTGGCATTTGTGGATGGCTTATCCTTTAGCTTATCCAGTATTTCGACTTGAGAACCTGAAATCCACAAATGAAACGGGCAACTACGTGCTGAACATACACAGCTGCTCTGCCGTGAGCACGGCTGTAACAATATGTTCTGTCCCGAGGCTTATCAATAACTGACTAAATGAAAGCAGATATAAAAACACACTGTCTGATGTGTCTCACACACACTTAACACATACCCAGAAGCTCTAACAGCCCTCACTGGACATAGAAAGTATTCCTGCAATGATCCATTCAATGGGGGGTAGGGGTGTGCCCGGGGGACACTTTTAAATGTTCTGTTGACAGAGAACTAAACAATTTGTATGATACACGAGGTTAAAAATTAAGCTCAGTCACATGATACAGGGTCCAATAAATCCTCCAAAACAACCCTCTGATGTCTAAAAATACATTTAAGTGCTTAAATGCATCATTAGAGTGTGGGCGTGCTCTGTGATTGGAACAGATATACATTTCCTGAATAGTCATGGCTTGAGTGTATTTGAGTTTGTCACTAGTTTGTTTCCTACCCTGGCCTGGTGATGTCAAATAATCCTAAATAGACGCATAACTGAGAAGAGATGAGCTTGCTAAGGATGTTAACATCGCATCAGTGTCATACGAGAGGCCCTATATCCTCATAACCCACTAACAACACTAACACACCCTGAACACAAGTCTTCATCTTACGTAACCAAGGTCATGACATATGTTAATATACTGTATGTTAAACAGTAATGAGATTGTGGTTATGCTGGATGGTCTCATTTTTATCAAGAGAGCATGTTTCAAGCATTCAGTAAGTTTAGAATTTAAATTCATTCTCAAATTTGTATTTTATTGAACAATTTTTTTATAAAGTAATTGATTAGGATGCACACAGTGACTCGGTTATCGCACCATATTTCAACCCAAAATTGAAAAGAAAAATAAGTAATAATATTTTGCATAAATAAAATACAGACCATTTAGGACCGTTAAGATTTTTTGCATTGTGACATCATTTTCATGAAAGTTAAACACATGCTTCACAGTTGAGAATGAGAATCACAGTTATAATGAGAAACATCATCACACAGGCAGTACAACAAAAACAACCATGATGAAAATTTGACAATTTAATATATATATATATAATTTAAAATTAGTAAATATTATCATGTTTTTTACTATTTCTGAAATGCAAGCAAAAATACAAACTCAAAAGTATAACATCGGGATGCATTACAGTAATGTGAATTTTAAATAATTACATAATCCATAATAACTTACATTTAGGGTGCAATATGACGTGGGTATAGGTTAATGACAGGCTCAAACATTTTTATTTTTTATTTTTTATTGAACAAAACACAAATTAACAAGACATAGCAGCTTATACAATTAAGGGACCATTGAAATACACACACACACACACACACACACACACACACACACACATATATATATATATATATATACACATACATACACATACACGCATAACAAAACACACAAAAAAAAATGTTTTTCACTCTTTCAGTTTATTTAGCCTTTTTATTTTATTTTAGTTTTTTATTGTTCAATGAACTCAGATCAGTGTTAACATTATTTGGTCCACGTGCTGATTTTCTGATCTCTGTCTCCCCCTACTGACACAGCACAATGTTATCCTAGTTAGGGTGTATGTGGGGGTGCAAAAGTGATCCATAACTGCATAACAGCACCTCCTACACCAATTACACCACTCATCCACTTTAAGTCTAACTTAAGAGCAGACAAGATCCTTTCCATTTGTTTAATGTATTAGCAATCTGTAGTTGTGAAAAACCACCTGCAGAGGGCAGACTTGTAATTTCTACATCTGCTGGGTTTTTCCATCGATCTCGAAGGTTAAAATCAATCTGGTGTGCATCTATGTGCATTAAATACCAGATTTGGCTATGAAATTGCACTCATGCGTCTAAAATACTTACCTGCCTATTTTCAACTCGAGTCAGAACTATTGTAGGCCTATTTGTTTTTTTTAAATTAAATTTGTATCAGACATTAGAAGATCAGTTAAAATAATAATAGTTTAATAATATAACATTTGAACTATTAAAATAAAAATAAATAAAAAAAATCTACATAAAAACAACATTTCAGAAGTTTTATTTCATATCATAAGATGTGCAACTCATCTCAGAGCACACGCGCTCTGTTGGCACTATAGAGCTGCTTTCATTAAATATCACCAATTAACCAATCAACCCTTAATTGGCAAGTACCCAGTCTAATGGTTTCCTAAAATAGGCATGACGTAACAATAGGACTGGAGGGTGTCAATTTTGCGTGTACCGGTTACACACTCAAACACACACACACACACACACACACACACACGCCCCAACCCGCCACGCCCACCTATTGACATTGTAGAGAGCGCACACTGGAGAAACGTACACAATCAGATACACACACATTCACACTCAAACCATAGATTAGGGACCGCATGAGCTACAGTTTTCATAACCTCGTGTGCATCTTTCTTGTTTATTGGGTGCGCGCTCAACCCACGCGTAATATTGATGCGGCCACTTGCATCTCCAATAATTCTTGAGCAGGCTCATTCAAAGAGTGCCACTTGGATAATTCCTTGATTCTCCGTTACTTTCGTGGGTCTCTGTGGGTGTGGGTCGATTAAGCATTGATATGTATGATTGAATGTCACTGCATTTCTTTACGGACTCCAGTTTCCTGTTGTTGCGGATCGCCCGCACGGAACCTGTGGTTAGATATGACGCATCGGTCACAGTAGGGACGCGTCTGGGAGAAGCAGAAGGGTTGCAGTTAAAAGTGATCACCAAATCTGGACTACATCGGCGAAACGCGTTCACCTGCTCGTCATGTCGAACACAGCGAAGAGCAAAAAGGAGAAAGAAATCATTACTGAGTATGAGAGTCAAGTGAAAGGTAAGAACACAGTCTCACACCTGAAAGGTACCTGGACATGGTTGGATCTCAGGCATCTGTACTCATGCGAGCCTTGCATGATTTACAGCATAATGGCCAACTAATATTTAATCATGTTTTATATAGATAGGCTGTATAATCACATCATTTCTGCCTGTGCAATATGAATAACACTACAAAAATGGTTAATATGGTTGAGGGAGCGAGTTCTAAAAATGCATGTTAGTTTTAATTAAATATATGCACTTTCTATGTAATAATTCACAAGATAATGGGCAAATTATAATTCACTATCCGTTTTATATATATAATCACATTATAGCGCATTGTGCAATATATATATATATATATATACAATTTCTAAAAAGGTGTATTAATCCATGCAACTCTTCATTGATATGCTTTAAGGGATAGGGGGGCTAAAAGCATTAAACACTGTAATCCGTGCATCTCTTTATTAATGGGCATAATAGAGTGAGTTTCTAAAATGCATGCTGCTTTTTGTATTTAATACATGCACTGTCAATACAAGGCCAAATTATATTATATATTGCCAAAACCAAATAGGCTAATTGTTTTGTTTAATGTGTATCAATTCTCAAAAAGCACATTAAACATTGCAAGTCAGAATTTACTTAGTTGATATGTTTAAAAGAACGAGTTACTAAAAATACATGGTTCGTTTAATGAAATATGTGCACTATGATTTAATAAACACACTTAATATATTCAGTCCGCCCCGTTATCATTTATTTGCCCTTAGCAGGGCGACTGTTTGCGCGCGCGCTCGTTTAACGGCGTTTAATCGATGAAATGGAGAGGGGCGCGCGCAGCAGCGTGCAGGCTCCATGGCAACCGGAATGGAAACCCCTGTCTCCCGCGCTCGAGCTGTAGTCAGGTGAAGGTGTACGGCTCACCTAGACAGAGTCGGCATGTTATTAAGTGAGCTGTTAAAGGGGAAATGTTTATTCTAGGACTATTTTGAAGCAACAAGGGCACGTTTTTCACGCATTCAAGCTACTGTGTGAGTTGCTGTCTCAGCTACTATTGGCCAATGGTGGGCAGGGTGAAGGTGGTCTCCAGGCAACTCAAGTCATGTACCTTTATGCTGATAGATTGGCGTAGTATTTGGGCCACTGCACTAGTGCTTGCATGCTTTGCCAAGAAAGATGAACATATGGCCATCTCTTGATTGTCAAATATCTGGGCTCTTGGTGTGTGTGTGTGTGTGTGTGTGTGTGTGTGCGCGCTCTCTGTGCCTAGGTACACTCCTTTTTAAACAAGACAACAGGCTCTTGCTGCATTGTACATGTTTCCATGGATACTCAACCACCAGTCTGTCTGTGGATGTCCAATGGGAAAGCGATGTGTGTGTGTGTGTGTGTGTGTGTGTGTGTGTGTGTCAGAGAGCAGGATCAGGGAATCCTCCTGCTGCAGCAGTGCTGTTTAGTATGGACTGCACGTACAGCAGTGTGTGTGGCATACAGTAGTGTGACTAAGGATGGACTGAGACAGATGAGTGATTTATGGTCATAAGGAACAACACTGCTATTCTCAGATGTAACAGACACATGGTCAGACAATTAATGTGCTGTGAGCTAATAGTCCTTAAAGGGATAAGTCACCCCCAAAAAAATTCTCTCATCATTTACTCACCTTCATGCCATCCCAGATGCGTATGTGTTCCTTGCTTCTGCTGCACACAAATAATTTCAACTCTGTACTAGGTCCTCAAAATGCAAGTGAATAAAGACCACAATTTTGAAGCTCCTAAAGCACACACAGACAGCATAAAATAAATCCATAAGACTCCAGTGGTCAAATCTATATCTTTAGAAGCAATATGATAGGTGTGGATGAGAAATAGGTAAATTAAGTAATATTTATATAAATATAAAAGTAATTTTTATATTAATATATTAACCAGCTCACACTAGTATGTGGTGATATGCATGAAGAATGCAAATTGCCAAAAACAGAAGAAAAAAGTGAAAGTGGAGATTTATATTAAAAAAGGACTTAAATATTGATCTTTCTTTCACCCACACCTCAGCTTCAGAAGGCATGGATTTAACATACTGGAGTCATATGGATTACTTTTATGCTGTCTTTGTATACTAATGGAGCTTCAAAGTTCTGGTCACCATTCACTTGCATTGTATGGGCCAGCAGAGCTGAAATCTTTGTTTGTGTTCAGCAGAAGATAGGAAGTCAGACACACCTGGGATAGTGGGAGGGTGAGTAAATGATGAGAGAATTTTCATTTTTGGGAAATATTGTCATTATTTACTCAACCTCATGTTGTTCCAAATCTATATGACCTTTGGGGGGTAACTAAATACATGTAACATGATTACGTATTTAAAATACTAAATATAAGTAACTGTATTCCAATACAGTTAAAATTGAAATCATTGGTATTTAGAATAGTTACATTCTAAATACCAATAGAAATAAATCGAATAAATAGAAATAAATCTTGTGTAATTCGTCAGCTTTACGTGAAGCTAAAATGCTATTTCTAGCCATTTTACATGCACATGTTACCAGACACGATCATATTTTTTTTATCAAGAAAATTAACGTTAGATCATAATAATTTTTTTTCTATTAAGAGTTTGATATCATAGTCTTGATAATAATTTTTGTATTGTTTTCCTGTAAAAATATCTACAAATCCTTAAAACAATATAATTTTGATTTATCTTGTTTTAGAAACAACACTGAATAAGATATTTGGGTTTTTCAGAGAATGTATTTTTATGTTTATTTTGTCTTACTGTACTGGCAGTTTTTATAGTCAAAACAAGTGAAAAAATCTACCAGTGCTGAAGAAGTAATCTAAAGTATTTAGAATACATTACTGACCTTGAGTAATCCAACGAAATACGTTACAAATGACATTTTACAGCATGTATTCGCTAATGTGTAGTGGAATACATTGCTGAAGTAACCCTCCCAACCCTGTGCAAATGTGATTGCTTGAAGAGATGCACTTTGTGTGTGTTTTGATTTGTGATGGTGCATCTCCTATATGGTATATGACTCAAAAAGACTCTTTAAAAATGTACTCGGGATCATGTAGGAGTTTTCTGAACAGGAAATGGTTTTCTCTGAGGGAGGAAGTTAGAAGAAAAGGAAGGCACATGACCTTGACTCTACCTGGAAATACACACGCATGCACAATCACACAAGCAGTGCGCACATAGATGGCAAGTCATTTTAATGTGGCAAAAACCCTGTATGAATTTGTGTGTGTGTGTGTGTGAGAGAGAGAGAGAGAGAGAGAGAGAGAGAGAAAGAGAATGCACACTTGGCACATAACTCAAAATATTTGTGCTTGATCAGCAAGTACTAGGACTCATGTGAGAGGGATTTTCAGTTTGGTAGAGGCACATGGGATGCTTGTATTATAAAACAGCTTTAGACACACAAACACACTCAAAAACATTACTGTAAGCCCCACCCTCATGCCGACTAGCACAAGTGTGAGCCAGTGTGCATGAGTGTAACGATGTGTGTCCATGTTTTCCTGAAAGTCTTGGTCTTTTTCCAACATTCATACATTAAAGGAATAGTTTAGCCAAAAATTTGTCCCCCTCATTTTCTTTCAAACCCACATGCAGGGTTGGGAGGATTACTTTTGAAATGTATTCCACTACAGATTACAGAATACAAGATGTAAAATGTCATTTGTAACGTATTCTGTTAGATTACTCAAGGTCAGTAACGTAATCTAAATGATTTGGATTACTTCTTCAGCACTGGTAGATTTTTTTTTCACTTGTTTTGACTATAAAAACTCTGTGAGTACAGTAAGACAAAATACACATATTAAAAATACATTCTCTTAAAAACCTAAATATCAAATGCAGTGTTGTTTCTAAAACAAATAGCATTTTAGCTTAATACTAAGCTAAATACTTAAATACTAAATACTTTTTGAATGTAACTGTATTCTAAATACCATTGATTTCAGTTGTTTCTGTAGTGAAATATAGTTTCTTATATTTGGTATTTTAAATATGTATTCCCGTTACTTGTATTTTGTTACTCCCCAACCCTGCCCGCATGTGGCACAATATGAAACGTTGGGCTTAATGTAAGGGACTGATAGCCTCAGTCACCATTCACTTTCCATCCATCCATCCATCCATCCATCCATCCATCCATCCATCCATCCATCCATCGTCAACCGCTTATCCTGTGTACAGGGTCGCGGGGGGCTGGAGCCTATCCCAGCTAACATTGGGCGAAAGGCAGGGGACACCCTGGACAGGTCGCCAGTACCATTCACTTTCATTGTATGAAAAAAAGATGCAATGAAAGTGATTCAGGTGAATAATACTCTGCCTTTTGTGTTCCACGAAAGAAAACATCATACAGGTTTGGAACAACATGAGGGTGTATGAATGATGACAGAATTTTAATTTTTTTCTGAACTATCCTTTTAAGAGAAGAGGCCAAATAAGCAGAAAGCAACAGATAAAGAGAGCGAGAGAAATGGAAAGATGACTAGATGTCTTACTGCTGTTCTTTAGCTTGTTATTCTATCATAAGACTTGACGTTGTATTGCAGTTCTGGCTGCTGTCCAAACCAAAGCCTGCATTCGGACCAGACACATGAACAATTGCATCACAGACAGACACATCATATTACACGGACTGACTCAATGGTGTACTTCCTCTGCAACTTTATAAATCAATATTTTTGGACATCGCAGGGGATCCACGCTGCTACCAGACATTTCATTTTTTTTTTTTAAGATCAATTCTCTATTATAAATTCTAGTCCCTGTCCCATTGGGTGGCAATATGACAGAAGAATGTGAATTGCCAAAAACAAGAGAAGAATGTGAAAGTGGAGATTTATAGTAAAAAATACATTTCTCACTCACACCTAATGTATCACCCCACCCAATGGGACAGGGACTAGAATTTATAATAGAGAATTGATCTTAAATATTGATCTGTTTCTCACCATATGGATTAAACAACTGGAGTCGTATGGATTACTTTTATGCTGACATTATATGCTTTTTGGACCTTCAAAGTTTTGGCCACCATCCTCTCGCATTTTATGACCTACAAAGCTGAAATATTCTTCTTAAAATCTTTGTTTGCATTCTGCAAAAGAAAGTTATAAACACCTGGGATGGCATGATGAGTAAATGATGAGAGAGTGTGCATTTTTGGGTGAACTATCCCTTAAAAAAACAGATATGAGCTACTAAGAGTACACATGAAATCAAAATTCACTCTATTTGCTTTGTTAATATGCATTCCTGATCTTATTACAAACTATTAATCTGTGCACTTTCTTTTTTTCAGTCTTTCATTAAAGTGTAAAAACTTGCTCTGCCTCTGAAGCAACTTGACTTTTTGCCTGACATCACCAAACCCTCTTAATTTTTCAACCCCTACCCTTTAAATGCCTGTCATATAGAAACCTCATTTATGATCCAATTAATTCACGATGGATAAAGTCCCACCCTACTTTTTTAATCTCTCGTCTCATATATTATTTCTCTCAGAAATGCATCATATTACAAATGCAAAACGGGTCGCAAACAATGTTGATTTTAAGTGCGGTCTGCCTGCCTGGCAAACATCTCGGCCTGGATGAAGTAACACCACCTGCAACTTAACCCAGCCAAGACCGATCTCCTTGTCTTTCCAACCAACCCTGCAGTTGAACACAACATCACCGTGCAGCTGGGTCAACTACAGTAATGCCTTCCAAAACGGTCAGAAATATAGGGTTAACCATCGATAACCAACAAAATTTCATAGATCACATCTCAAAGACAGCACTATCATGTAGATTTACACTCTACAATATCAGGAAGATAAGACCCTTCCTCTCTGAAAATGCCACACAACTGCTTGTTCAGTCATTTGTCATAACTAGATTGGACTACTGTAACTCTCTCATTGCAGGCCTCCCTGCATGCACAATTAGACCCCTGCAGATTATCCAGAGTGCAGCAGCACGTCTGGTCTTTAATGAACCAAAGAGAGCACATGTTATACCCTTGTCTCTCTCCACTGGTTGCCGGTTGATGCACGTATCAAATTCAAGGCTCTGATGCTGGCATACAGAACAGTCACTGGGTCTGCTCCAGCATACCTAAAATCATTTCTGCAGAACTACACGCCCACCAGAAGTCTGCGGTCGCCTTGTTGTACCAACACAAAGAGGCACCAAAACACTTTCCCGGACTTTTGGCGTCATCATACTACGTTGGTGGAATGACCTTCCCAACTCCATCCGTGAAGCTGACTCACTCTCTGTCTTCAAATAAAGGTTAAAAACACATCTTTTCCATGAGCACTTAACCAGTCACTAAAAAAAAATTCTTGTTGCACATTAATTTGTTTTGAATACTATTCTGATGTTTGTGAACATTTTGTGTCCCCTTAAGATGATTCACTTATAATGTATTCCTCTTTTGTAAATCGCTTTGGATAAAAATATCTGCCAAATGAATAAATGTAATTGCCTGGCCAGCGAGCAATTTGTGTATTTAGTCCCTACATATCCACTGTAGCTGTTTGTATCTTGAATCTGCATTTTGTTGTGTCTTGTGTACTAGATTGAAGCCTAACATGATGAGTTCTTCTTTACCCTTTACACAAATATATTCACTCAGTCTCTCTCCCCACCTCCAAACTGTCTTTAATTTGTCCTGTCTCATTCTCCTAGCCGGATTTAATAAGCAGAATGAGATTTCCTGCAGTTAACAGCTTTTGTGTGATGAGCAGCAGTCTTAAAGGACAACACACACACACACACACACACACACACACACACACACTTTCAGATTGTAAATGAGAGGACTGTACAGGGAAAGTCTGACACATGACGATACTTCAGACTCATGAGCAAAGATTCCGGAACTCTAATGAGAATTATTTTGGCAGAGAGAAAGTGTGCCTGTAAGATAAAAAGAGATATTGAGAGAGGATTGAAGGAAAAGAGCTTAAGAATTACATTTTCTTTAGATGAATAGTCTGGTTCTGGAAGAAAAAAACCCATTCACTTTCTCCAAAGAGAAATGTATTTATTGATATCTTCTAAACATTCTACCATGAGCGTGTAATGTTGTTAAGCAATGATATACAGTATACTGCCATAGAAGCTGTAAGTCAGTGTAATTTAAACTTCATTAAACTTCAAAAAGTCATTTTATATAAAGCTGAATTCCCGATGAAAACTATCCTGAAGAGAGATCTGCCAATCAGAGAAGTCACTGTTACCATGGAAACAGTAATTGGCCAAAACAGCTCAGCAGTGACTGGCCACTCCCAGAACGTATCGCGAATAACATAATTGAGTCTTGTTGTGTTGTATAGTATAGTATAGTATAGTTTGCCCCCAAATAAAAATTGTCATCATTTACTCACCCTCATGTTGTTCCAATCTGTAAGATTTTATTTTTCAGTGGAACACAAAAGAAGATGTTAGAATAATTGACAGCCTCAGTCACCATTCACTATCATTGTTTCACAGACTAAAAGATGCATTGAAAGTTAATGGTGTCTGAGGCTAACATTCTGCCTAAATCTGTTTTTGTGTTCCTTGGATGAAAAATCATAAAGGTTTGGTACAACATAAGGGTGAGTAAAATATGACAGATTATTATTATTTTTTTTAGGTGAACTATCCCTTTAAAATTCTTTATTCAACAATTTGTTTTTAAAATCCATGTCATTAAATGGGAAAATGACTTTTGGAACCAAGGCCACTGATGAAGTGAAAAGAGAACGAGAGAAAAAGCGGTACAAATTAGAAGTCCAAGCAGAAAACAGAAATAAATTAGAATTGGCAAAATAGCGTATAGAATACTGACATATTAAATTTCCGCTCTTCCTCAAAAAATACACCAGGTTACTTTTGTTATTGTGTGTCTGGATGGCATATGTGTGTATTTTTGTGCTGCTGTGGTTTTGAAGTTCCTGTTTTTTTTTCTTAATCATGTGAATGTGCGAGTGTATGTGCGCGTTTCTGCTATACAGCATGCCTGCACACTACTCGCGCTATCAGGTTGTGGAGCAGAAGCCTTGTTGCCATGGAAACAGTCTGAGTCGGGTGCATGCCGCAGGGTATCAGACATGCTCACCGCGGTCACAAGTTCAAAGGTCACGTATGAGATAGACAGCGACTTCTGAAGATGAAAACGAGGGGGGAATTTGCAAATGACAATCCCACCTTTCCTGTCTAACTATTCTATTTTGATCTAGTGCTTGTAAACCAGAATTTAGAAGTGTGTGTGTGTGTGTGTGTGTGTGTGTGTGTGTGTGCGTGCGTGTGTGTGTGTGCGTGCGTGCGTGTGTGTGTGTGTGTTATAGTTATATTTTCACAGAATCTTAATTTACATTCACAGCCATTTAGCAAAATGGTTTTGGTTTCATCTTTCTCCACTTGATGAAATCCATTCATAGACAAACCTTTATCTTATGCTTTTATCTGGTTTGAATTAACACTGCATGTCTTGTATTGTGTATTTCAAAGACTTGTGGAAATAAATCCCATATTTATTTGTAGATTTGATGTCAGTTTCAATTCACTTCCAGTTCTGCAGTTATTTTAAGCAAGTTTTTATCATTGAATTTTTCCTGTAAGTTTGGACACAGTGAATGCACATTGTTCGTTTGACAGACAAGTATGTTTCGAGGATGAACAGGAGTGGAGACAGGGGGCTCTCATGTGAAGATACGGTCTGTTGCAGTTGGATCTCCCTAGAGATTTTCTTGTGATCTGCTCTTTCAGCAACAACTGTACTGGTGATAGACGGATATATCTGCAAGGACGATAAATTGGCTTCTTTTTTTGACAGTTTGAGATTATGAACCGTGGAACAACAGAAGTTTTGCCGCCACTTTGTGTCAGATTTAAAAGCTACCAACAGCCTTGTCAGTGGATAATGCACGTTTTCTGTTTTCAAAATATTTTTAGAGAATATTTGAAGTAAACATTTTGTAAAAATAAATATAAGATATATATTGTATGTGTTTGTACTGTATAAGTAAGGTCATTGGCTACACAGCTCTCTAGATATCGACACTGGCAATTGAAAAAATATTAATTCATTAATTGAAACAAAAAGAACAGTTTGTTTTTAAGATCAGTTGTCAGAATCCAGATTTTACATTGGACTTCAAGTGGTCACCCAACACAGTACCACATGTGGCCCCTATTGAATGTAGTCTGGGCCATATTTTCTTTTACCTTGTGTAGTTTTATTCATGTTTTTTAAGGATAACAACATGCCACACAAACTGTCCGATGTTGGCATGTTCTTTATTTGGCTAGCGTCTACCAATTGACCGTAACATTTTATGGGATGCACAGTGTTAACAACATCAACAACAAATATATATATATATTAGACCACCAAATTTTGAATAATGTACAGATTTTGCTGTTTTGGAAGGAAATTTGTACTTTAATTCACCAAAGTGGATCACAAATTATAGTCAGAAACTTACTGATGTGAAAAACACCATCACTATTTGAAAAAAGTAATTTTTACACAGTTTCCATTTCCAGCAGCCACCACTCCAACACATCCTTGAGTAATCATGCTAAATTGCTAATTTGGTACTAGAAAATCACTTGCCATTATATCAAATACAGCTGAAAGCTATTTGGTTCATTAAATGAAGCTTAACATTGTATGTAATACACTGGCATGTCTTAAGGTCAATATTAGGTCAAAAATAGTAAAAAACAAAAAAAACAAAAACAGCTTTCTCTAGAAACTAATCAGTCAATAATTTTTTTGAGGAATGAAGGCTATACAATGCTTGAAATTGCCAAAAAACTGAAGATTTCATACAATAGGTGTACACTACAGTCTTCAAAGAACAACTCTGGCTCTAACAAGGACAGAAAGAGATGTGGAAGACCAGATGTACAACTAAACAAAAGGATAAGTACATCAGAGTCTCTAGTTTGAGAAATAAACACCTCACATGTCCTCAGCTGACAGCTTCATTGAATTCTACCCGCTCAACACCAGTTTCATGTACAACAGTAAAGAAGTGAAGGCCTTATGGGAAGAATTGCAAAGAAAAAGCCACTTTTGAAACAGAAAAACAAAAAGAAAAGGTTCGAGTGAGCAAAGAAACAGACATTGGACAACAGATAATTGGAAAAGTGTGTTATGGATCTTAAACCATTGAGATTTTGTGGGATCAGATAGACTGTAAGGTGCGTGAGAAGTGCCCGACAAGACAGTCACATATATGGCAGGTGTTACAGGAAGTGTGGGGTGAAATGTCACCTGAGTATCTGGACAAACTGACAGTTAGAATGCTATTCAAATTGTAATAGCACTTTTTCATGTTATTAATGTCCTGACTATAAATTGTGAACAGTGGAATGCCACTTTGGTGAATTAAAGTACCAATTTCTTTCCATAAGAGCAAAATTGGTACATTTTTCCAAACTTTTGTCTGCCTGTGTGTGTGTGTATATGTGTATGTGTATATATATATAACACAGCTTTTTCTCCTCTTTGAAAGGTAGATTTTACTAGACTGATCAATATGCTTGATTATATAGTTAGTTGAATTTTATCATTTGGATTGAGCATTTTTACTGCTGTGACTGAATCAGAACAGACCTATGATTCATTTGTGACACAACACACCAATTGAGATTAAAAAAAAAAACCTCACATGTGCCACTCAGATGGGTTGAGATTTGTCAAGTCTCTTGTTGAATGTCTCCTTTTATTTGTCTGTATTCGTTCTTGGATTGTTTAACAAGAGTCATCTTGCTCAACATGCCACCATCACTTATGCTGTACATGCAACACACATACAGTTACGTGTCTCCAGTTCTGAAAGTCCCAACCACCCTCCAACACACACCCACACAGAGCTCACGCCAAGCCTGCTGTCTCATCTGTTATTTTGAGCTGGTGGAAGAGAGGAAGTGTGACATTAAACAGTTGGTCTGTGGATAGAGAGAGAGAGAGAGAGAGAGAGAGAGAGAGAAAGAGAGCTGGTGGAGGAGAACAAGGGAGGAAAAAGGAGCATTGAAGCTGAAGTAATGTTAAAATAATTTCTCCTATCCCAGTTTAATATGCAGAGACAACTTTAAGTAAGCCATTGTAGGTTCATTTTGGTGAAAGTTTATATTCTGTGACCTTGTGGTGCTATCAAAACATTGTTGTTTAAGCATTTAAGCAGAAGATGAGAACTAGGATGGAGATGAGAACTAGGATGGAGAGACCTGAATACCCCCCCCACACACACACATACACTCATGCGCTAATCCCCATGGGATACTCCACTCCACTATTGTTGTCTTGGTAACGGCAGTGAGTGTGATAACCAGTGTGTTGTTAAGAAAGTATTCAGACTGTTAGGAGAAAACCTTTGCTTCAGAGAGCACAACTTCACCCATCACTGCCTACGTTATGTTCCAATTGCTCCCATACATGACATGTGATGTCATTCAGCTATAGGGTCTGTTCACATAGGATGCATTCTTGTGTTCAAAAACAGCTTTATGCATCACAACAAAATGGGAATCCATTCAGGTGTCCCGAATTCAGTTCAAGTTGAATGTCTCTTAACTTGACACGGTGTCTTTAAAATGTGGTGCTTCTGGTTCAAGATGCTGAAAAAAAACAGCGAGATGCATCACAACGTTTGCACATGTTTGCATGGAAAAACAATACAAAAACACTTCAAAGATGTATGCAAGAACGCAACGTAGGTCATTTTACTAGTTATGGTTAATTGTGTCATATATGTGTGTTTGAGCAGAGATCCGATCTCAGTTGGTGGAGCAGCAGAAATGTTTGGAGCAGCAGACAGACATGCGAGTTCAGCTCTTGCTGGACCTGCAGGATTTCTTCAGGAAGAAAGCTGAGATCGAGAGCGAATATTCACGCAACCTGGAAAAACTCGCTGAACGCTTCATGGCCAAAACGCGCAGCACCAAGGACCACCAACAATACAAGTGAGTGGAGGACTTTTTTTTTGTTGTTTTTTTTGTTTTTAGGAGTGGGCACCAGTGATAGTCCTAGATCGTTTGGTTCCCCAACATACGGCATGACTGAATTGGGAAAAAAACATTTTCAAAACTTGAACACAACTTTCAAAAGTTAATTTAATAAGGGTAAGATATTTTAGTCTAGCTATACAAAATTTCATAAGTGTGAAAGAGGACCCTTGTTCAAATGCCCATCTAATACAGGGGAGACTGGGGTTCGAGCCCCATGGCCACCACCATTGTGTCCTTGAACAAGGCACTTAACTCCAGGTTGCTCTGGGGGGATTGTCCCTGTAATAATTGCACTTTAAGTCGCTTTGGATAAAAGCATCTGCCAAATGCATAAATGTAAATGTACTATTTACTCCAGTGAGTATTTCTCAACGTAGATTTAATTTTGAAGGACACATTCAAGGACAAGGGCATATTTTCTATATAGACACATTTTCCTTATCACTTCATTAGCCCCACCCAGTAGTGGTGAGCAGTGAGATGGCAAAGAGAGAGAGAGTAGGTCAGTCAAGAGCAGAGTGCTAATCAGAACAATGGGCGTTCACTGTCAAGTCTTAGGAGAAGAAGCACCAAACCGAGTGTGGGTCAAAATGAGGGCAAAAAAAATGATCACACTTTACAAATGTATGATCGTTTTTGTGCCAAAAAAAAAAATCTTATGTTGTAAGAGAACCTGAAGGGACATGTCATGGCACATTTTAGGCATATCATGTCTCCTTTTCAAGTCTTGGCTATAAAAAAGCATTTCCAAAATTTTTGACCTGGAGAAAAGATACAGTTCATTGAACACACATTGACCTTTTTTGACAACATGCCCCATTAAAAATAAGCAAATGTTCTTTGAAGGTGCGACTTAATTGAGCAGACCAAATGTAGACACGGTTGCAAGATTTCTGCATTTTATCATTTTAAGCTACGTCCACATTCATTCGGATAAATTTGAAAACAACGTTTTCCTTTTCGAGACTCGTTTCCGTCCATCTCGTCCACAATAAAACGTCTTAAACTGCTTAAATCACCTTACTGCGCATGCATTAAAAACGTTAGAAAGCGGTCTGAAATTTTTCCTCATTTAAACAAGTTTTGACTCTTAAAGAAATGAACTGTAATTTTAAAACAGATGTATAAAATCATGACAATTCACATAAGATGAAGTCTCCAGTCATATCAGTAACCATATAAAAGCTGTTTTATTCTACATGGAGAGGGTCCCCTCATGGAGGCTGCCATGTTAGAATCTAGAGATATTGGACACTTTCACTCATGGATTAAATGTATCATGGCTGTATGTGAATGGTGAATTTCAACAATGGCATTGTTAACTGAAAACTATTGTGTTTGAATGATGCTGCATCCACAACACTAGGTGTCAGTGTAAGTCTTAGATGACAACTTCACCAAATTACTGAATGCACCTTTTAAAGGAGAGCAATGTGAAGGTTGTCCAAAGTAAAATGTATTTTTGCCAGTGCTATCAAAGTGGATGGCCGGTACAACAACGCTGCTACAACAAAGGCCACCATCTTGATTGTTTTGGTTTGAATAGATCACATGACAATAAATAGGTAATCATTTTTGAATATCTCAGTTTTCCTTGTCTAAAATACAATGTGGATACGGTGCTTTCAAATGCATCCTCTTGCAAGATGTTTTTAGAAAAACATAGCTTTTTAGCTGGACAAAAACAGGCTATGTGTGGAGGAGGGCCAAAGCGAAGCGGATTGAATGCGATTTCTTTTGAAAATGTGTAAGTGTGGACGTGGCCTTAAACAGACTTCTAATAATCGCGCAACTCTATTATCAAAGATACAATCGTTTATTTGTTTAGTTGTTTTTATTTTTTTTTCTCAAAATCTCAGTTTGAAAGGGCGTGACACTTCTGGTATGTGAACGCAACATTTTAAATGCACATTAATGATTGCAAATTTATTTTCCAGAGACTGATGACAGTGGCAATCAAATTGTTTTGTTTTTCTGTCTCTCCCTCCCTGATAAATTCTTTCCTTTCATTCACCTCCACACAATCTCTCCCCCTTTGTTCGATTTTTGGTGTGCAGTGGATTTCAGAGCAAAGGCAACGTCTAGAATATTTTACCCATGACTCTACCCTCAATTTCATGTCTGGAAGAGGAAAGGCGATAGCTGTGTGTGCTGTATTTATTCTTTATTATTTGCACGTGTGTGTGTGTGTGTGTGTGTGTGTGTGTGTGTGTGTGTGTGTGTGTGTGTGTGTGTGTGTGTGTGTGTGTGTGTGTGTGTATGTGTATGTGTATGTGTATGTGTGTGTGTGCGTGTGTGTGTGTGCATGTATGGGCATCTGTGTATTTGGTAGCTCATTAACGCAGACAACATTCTGCTGGGAAAATAGGGACAAGAGAGAAAGAGAGAGAGAGAGAGAGAGAGAGAGAGAGAGAGAGAGAGAGAGAGAGTTTCACAATTTCTTTTCTGTTGCTTTTTTTTTTTCTCATGCTGGGCACTGTTAGTGTGCTAGTCCTCATGGGGATGTCCCATCGGATGCCTGCTGAGCTTTGTGATCAGTCACTGGTGGCTGAGACATTCGCCTTTCTGGTCCAAAATGGCTTCCCATTGTCTATTCGCCACAGCCATTACTAATATAGAGGATCAAGAGTGTGAAACAAAATGGCGTCTTTTTCCACACCTCTGCAGATGGTTAGATATACTAACCTCTTTACTCTCCAAAATAAATAGACAATTTGCAGTTGAACATCAGAGGTATGCAGTCATCTTTATTCTCAATGACAATAGCATGCGAAAATAAAAATAGTGATGCTTTTGTGTCAGTTACCAAAAATGGGTGTATATACCAGTTGCATTTAAACTCTTGGCTATTTTGTGTTTATTTTAAGCTTGGTTACCCAAAAACATACATCCTTGTGGCTTTCAGAAAGGACCAGAACTTGCTTTCTCCAGTAAACTGTTGGTACCTGCTGCTGAACCAGGTGAGGAGAGAGAGTAAAGATCACGCCACACTAAGCGACCTTTACCTCAACAACGTAATCACACGCTTCACGCACGTCAGCGAGGACAACATGCGTCTGCTCAAGAAGGTGAGGTCAAACACAGGTCAGCATGCACCGCATTCCCTGTCAGTGCTATAATGTGATGGCATGCACATATAATGGCATTAGGAAGAAAATATGCAACATGTGTGTCACTTTCAGCCTCGTACATTTAAAATACTTTAACTTTGGTCATTACAGTAGATTGACCTACAGAAAAAATGCAATTACTAATAAAGAATGTTCACTTTGATACCATGATATGTAGTAGCATGGAATTACCATGTTTTTAGACATGATGCCATGGTAATATCATGCTTTTATGGACATAGTACAGCAAATACCATGGTAGGACCATGTAAATACCAGGTTAAACGGTAATCATTCAGTACTGTGGTGAATATCAAAGTACCATTTTATTACCATCAATGCATCATGGTACATTTGTTCTTTATATTAAAATATAGAGCAACATCTGTGTACAAACAAGTTCCTACTTACATGAATGATGCAATAATACTCATTTCTTTCTGTATAACAATGCATATAAGTAAAAGCATTGTTGGCTTGTAGTCAGTGGTGGAAATGGCTGAGATTCACTTGGGGGGCTTTGTTAGCCGAGGATGCATTAAATTGATTGAAAATAATAGAACAATTACAGTAAAGCCATTGTAATGTTACAAATTACCATTTCTTTTCAAATAAATGCTATATTCTTCAAACTTTCTTTTCATCAAAGAATCTTCTACTTGCATCAATGCAAACATTTGAAACATACTGTTCATTAAAATCTGTTAGTATTAGGACCTGTGAGGAGTCTGTTTCTCAAATTAGAGACTCTGATGTACTTGTCTTCTTGTCGTTGTGCATCTGGTTGTCAACAACTTCTCTCTCTGTCCCAGTTAGATCAAGTCTGTTATATTCTTTCAAAACTGAAGTGCATGGAATATCTCTCAAAAGAACAATAGATTGATGAATTTGAGGAGAAATATGTTTCTTTTAGGTTATTTGTTTAAAACCGAAATTTGACTTGCAAGTGTAAAGTAACGTCAAAAATGTAAGTGTCTTCAATTCCTCAGCGGGAAAAGACACTATATTGCGATTTCCACACTTCATTAAGACACACAACCATTTGAACCATTCTAACATAAAGAAATGTTACATCAGTACTAAGTTAACACATTAAATGATTCCTTAAGAATTATGTGACACATTAGTTTCTTAGTACACCGGAGTAATAACAGCTGAAAATGAGGCTTTGCCTTCATGGGTAAAAATGGCATTTCATTTTAAACAAAAAACATAAACTCATTTCAAACAGTAATAATACAATTTTGCTAGTATTTTGCATCATTTTAATGCATCCAAGGTGAGGAGAAGCATCAATTGTTTTTGTTTCTTTGTCTTAGTAATATAAAATCTTTGAATGGTGGCATGTATTATACAGATATATTATAGATTATCTCTGTAATATTGGTCAAAACTGAACATTCTGAACGTTGCTGTAAGCCATGCTAAACGACACTCCCCGGAATTGTGTGTGTGTGTGTGTGTGTGTGTCTATGTCAAGACTGCAAAACAGACATTCTCGAAGAAGAATACCAATATACAAACAGCTCAACATTTATTTGTGCATTAAATTACACATGACTTGTAGATGGTATTGGTAGCAAAAAAAAACTAATATCTGTGCATTCTTTTGGTGTGTAGATTTTTTTTTTATTTGAGCGTGTTTGGATCTGTTGCATGCATGCGTGGATCGGTTGCCCATGTATACCTGTGTGCATTTGTCGATCAGCTGCATGTGTTCTGGCCACTCACGGTATAGTCAACATTGCGCATTTATGTAGCTTTCGTAGGCTATTTAGTGAAGAAAAGAAATCAATACTCTTCATTCCCGCTAACAGTTTGCCAGTAGCCAGTTTGAACGGAACACTGTTCCCCCACAAAATTCACCCCCATTTACAGCCCTGCTTGTAGTTGTCTATGCACATTAAGCTGTGAAAGAAGATAGCATTTGAACATTTGAAATAAATTGCACTCTTCATGTTAAAAGCAGTAAAACAACATATAAGTGGGCTTTTAAGTCGTTTCGATCCATCCTGTATGTTTAGAATTGACAGCTTGACTTCAATTTCTGACTTTAACCCAGACTGCCCTGCTCTCGGTCCTCTTAATATAACCTGTGCATTTTTTTGACCCACAGAGCAAAGAGATCATTTTCCAACTGCAAGAGGACCTAATGAAGATTCTTAACGAACTCTACACAGTGAGCTCATTCTCTCTCATCATCCTCTCAATCTATTTTTGGATTACTTTTTCATCCCATCACTTTTGTCCTGGTTCTCTCTGTCTCTCATTCCACATCTCTCATTTCATCATTCCATCAATATGTGAGTTCCCTCCATCACTGACACTCTGGTCTTCGATCACCCCAAAACTCAGCCGCATCAGTTTCATCTTTCTTTAACTTGTTCTAGCATTTCTTACGCTTTAGTGATGTTTCTTCTCAATTTCCTTTTTGCCTGTAACTTCTGTACTCTTTTTGTTTAACTCCATCTGTTATGTACCATTTTATCTGCCTTAAATTGTGTTTAAATATTTTACCTGAATGTGAGTTTTTCTGACAGGACTCAAATCTTAAAAGCCAGCAGCTCTTGAATAAATAAACTCTTTAAAACCACGGCATGCTTTAACTCTGTCAGCCGAGCTTACTGCTATCATGAGGAGTGCTTGCTGAAAATGATATGAGTGCACAGAACAGAAGTATGAAAGGTTTGAGGGGTTTAAACCTGAGTGCAACCTCATTGAAGTAGTTTTTGTGTCTTTGTTAAGAACGATTTGCGCACATGCATGCGCACACACATTTACTCAATAGGGAAATGTCATAGAATTCTTATTTCTTATTTAAAGGGTGGTTTTCTCAGATTTAGCTCACTTATGGGGACAAATTAGTCTCCAAACCGTATAAGTATGCACATGAAATCTGGCTTTTTAAATGCAGATGTGTGCATGGGCATTATGGGTAATGTTTCTGTGGCTGGTCTGACTCTGCAGGTTATGAAGACCTATCACATGTATCACAGTGAGACTCTAAGTGCAGAGAATAAGCTGAAGGAGGCTGAGAGGCAGGGTGAACGTCAGGGTTGGGGTGGAGAGGCCGTCTTTAGCCTGCGGACTGAAGATCGGCACCAACGACGCAATGCTTCCCGTAAGATCCAGAAGATGAAAGAGAAGGTGAGCTCTATATCTTCATCATGTTATGTTGTCATCATGCTGTTTGACAAATCTTTACATGTTATGCCGCTTTTAAGCATTTATAATATTTATGAGATATGCAAATTAATGCCACCACAAATTAATTAAAACTTACGATTTTCTATTAACTTTCATAAATGGGGCATTTTCAATAGAGCACAATAGTCGGGCTCTGGAATTTTTTTCATAGATAAATGTACTTTTAACGATAACTTATAAACCTTTAAAGATAGACATACAGTGAGCTTTGAGGTTTTTAATCGATGGTTTATGCTTCTGTTAAAGCCATCAGTCCGCATTATTTCAGCTTCATTTAAATCACCAATTGGAGAGCCGCGACCAACAAAGCTCACCAAAAGAGATCTGCAGCGACTGCCCACTTCTCGTCTCCCTTCTATCTCACGTATCCCACGTCTCCCTTCTATCTCAAACTACTCATATATTTGAATATATATGAATATTTTGTAATAATTAGAAATATATCATTTCCCTACTTTATTATCAACAGCTTATAGTTTTATATTTTTTCCATTGTTTTTAATAAACAAAAAAGCATATCCAACCCAACCTGAAAATAAGCTGTTTTTTGTTGGTTATGCTTTAAATGATTTGATTCTTCACTTTTGTGATGCTATGAAGTTTTACATGCTGTAAAACTTTTTTATTTGATTTAAAAAAAAAAAAAAATGTATTACTTGATGCTTGGTTGATTTAGTGTAATGGGCCCATTCCAGGACAGCATTGTACAGCATCTGCGATCAGAACATGATATATTAATAGTATCATAGCATATCACTGGGGAGTCTAGAGAAGAATCAAAGAAGCATGGCCATTTTGCTTTTGTAGCTGCAAGCCATTGACAAAAGTGCTCTGGGAATAAGATGGCTAGTGCACACAGCTTTCCTGCCAGGAAACTCTAGAAAGTGTCGCAGTGCATAAATAAAACTATTTATATGCAGTATAGTCTCTCTTCAGAGCATTTGATTTCCAGTAAAAAACACTCCCATAACAGACGATGTGTTCACTTACATTAGTTTTGCTCTTGTAACCTAGGGAGGAGGAGGGTCTTGAATGAACAATTGTTACAGTGTTGGACAGAAAAGCCAGTCACGATATTCCGATGGGCAAAGTCAAGTGTTCTGCAAATGTTTAATTTTTTTCTGTTTAGAGGTATAGCAGGAACATGAAACAATTTCCCCTTGGTTTACATACATGTTATATATCATATATACATGGATGCATACATTTTACACCGATCAGCCTCAACATTAAAACAACCCATCTAATATTGTGTAGGTCTCCCTCCAAAAACAGCACCAAACCGCATCTGAGAATAGCATTCTGAGATAATGTTTTTCTCAACAAAATTGTACAGAGTGGTTATCTGAGTTACCGTATACTTTGTCAGTTCAAACCAGTCTGGCCATTCTCTGTTGATCTCTCTCATCAACCAGGCATGTCTATCCACAGTACAGCTGCACACTTGATATTTTTGTTTTTGGCCATTCAGAGTAAATTCTAGAGACTGTGGGAAAATCCCAGGAGATCAGCTGTTACAGAAATACTCAAACCAGCCCCTGGCACCAACAATCATCCATGCGATTATCTAATCAGCCAATCGTGTGGAAGCAGTGCATAAAAGCATGCAGATATGGGTAAGGAGCTTTAGTTAATGTTCACATCAACCATCAGAATGGGGGAAAAATGTGATCTCAGTGATTTAGAGTGTGGCATGATTGTTGGTGCCAGATGGGCTTGTTTGAGTATTTCTGTAACTGATGATCTCCTCGAATTTTCACGCACAACAGTCTCTAGAATTTACTCCGAATGGTGCCAGAAATGTCCAGTGAGGGGCAGTTCTGTGTATGGAAATGCTTTGTTGATGAGAGAGGTCAACAGAGAATGGCCAGACTGGTTCGAACTGACAGAGTCTACGGTAACTCGGATAACTGCTCTGTACAATTGTGGTGAGAAGAATATTATCTCAGAATGCTTTTCTGAGATGCGGGTTGGTGCTGTTTTGGCCGCACAAGGGGGACCTACACAATAATAGGCAGGTGCTTTTAATGTTGAGGCTGATCGATGTATATGCATACATGCATTAATATATTTTCAATTACACTGAAATCCCAACAAATGCAAATTCAGACTTATTCAATGATTAAACGAATGGCTCAGGTCCTGGATGCTAATTGGCTTATACAGCTAGGCTAAAACACACTATATAGTCAGAACCAGGATGCAAAACATCTTTTTACCCAGCTACTATGAATTACTGCATGAAACCTATAGAGACCAACTAGATGCTCTAAGTTTGAAAACCCCTCCCTTATTCAAGGATTCTTGCTCAATTTAATAAAAAAGGTTGCTTTGAAAGATCTGTGGGTTTTACCAGCAGCTGAACAACTTTAATTAAACGAGAGATTGCAAATCACAGAGCTTCACTGTGCTAACGCACAAGCATTAGACGCAAGACAGTTGATTAGTCTGTCAATAAAAACATTTTATCTTCTGCCTTGATGGAGATATTGCACTTAACACTTTGTCCTTCTTTCTCCTTCAATTCCCCCTCTTCCTCTACCTCTATCAATTTCCTCCAGCGCCAAGCCAAGTACTCGGAGAACAAACTGAAGGTTATGAAAGCCCGGAACGAGTATCTGTTGACTCTGGAGGCCACCAACGCCTCTCTGTTTAAATATTACATCAACGACCTGTCGCATTTGATTGACGTGAGTATCTGATTTGGAAGGCATATATTGTTGCTCATGTTGACAGTGAATCCACGGCCGGAAATTGCAGCTGCGTGAAGGGAATGGTGTTATGGTTGCATTTATTTGCTTTTTCACCAGCCCAGTAATGAATGATAGTCCTGATTAATAATTAGTAATTAAGGAAGTCTCCACTGTTTTTAATTAGGCACAAATGCACCCTGTAACAGGGAGGATGGGATGGAGACTAAGCCTTTAATTACAAGCACACATTAGCAGATTGTGAAACAGTAGCACGAACTGAGGATATTTTTGGAATGCAATACTATCATACTATAGATGTTACTGATTACTGCCCAGTGTACAGTATATTCTCTATGCTGCCTACTATATTTTTAAAAATAGTATGTGAAATAGTATGCATAACTGTATGCTCTAAATATTTTAAATGTTATTATGTTACATTGTTGACATATAATCTCAGATTGCGTGTTTTTTTTTTTTTCCTTTTTATTGCGTTTTTGGTTTTGGTAGATAGCATGCTGCCACCTTTAAATTAAGAAATACATGATGGATACAAAGTACAAGTACTTATGCTATATTTAGCAATATATGAATTTTAACATGTTACAAAAAAAGAAAATACACTTTATTTCATCTAGTGGCTTCCAGTTAATGTCTCGGAATTGAATGCGTTTATTTTGCATTTTTACTTGTGTGAAAATTACGTTTTAGCACTCCAGTCAAATAATTTGTCAAGGAGATACAGTGTATATGTATGTGTGTGTATAGGTCAATGGAGAATGGCCAGACTGAATATGTCCTGTGTTTTTTTCCATATGATACTGCACATTTTAGAAAATAGAGTAGGTTATCTAGGTATTCCATGCTTTTAGAAAACGTGCATATTGGGCACAGTATACATATTGCATACTACTGAAACAATACTAATAGTATGGTAGTATGCTATTTCAAATGTAGCTAAGTATTTCATGTATGTGCTATGGTTGGAAAAGTATAGTGCACATTTTGGCCAATGCAATAGGTCATGCATTCAGAAAATGTGCATACTGTGCGCAACATACGTACCACATACTGCAGAATTTGGACTAATAGTATGGTAAGATGCTATTCTGAAACGTAGCCAGAGTATTTTATGTACATGCGCTGGTTGCATATTATACATTTTGGCAAGTGTAGTAGGTCATCCATCCATATAGAAAATGTGCATACCATTTCAATGTATGTATAATGCATACTGTACAACTTTTTAGAAAATAGTAGGTAGTATCAGAGATTATTTAGCAGAGATGGGCCACTTCTATTTAAATGAATGGAAGAAATTGGAACACCCAACCAAGAAGCTCTAGCACCCAATGATCAACAGATGTAGAAGTCCCATCTTACAGGTAAAAGAGCCAATCACCTTTTAGAAACAGATATCGCCTGTCAATCATCTAAAAAATTTGCATACGTATTAGCTATACAAGCCGGGAAAATTGCGTGTTATAGCGTAATATGAGGTACAGAAGCACAATTTATGATTCCAAAATTATCAAATTTTATTGCGTATTTGAAGAGAATTGTTTGTTGTTTGATCGTTATCTTGACCAACCGTTTTTGAGATTTCAGTGTTCCCCCATTCACGTAGCTAGGAGTTGCACTGTCATGATTGGAAATAGCCTCCCAAGGGTGTTCCAAAGATGGGCGACAGTGGACTGACTTGTTAGAAAGACTTTGGTAGTATGCCATTTCAAATACATCTCACAGAGACAAATTTATTCAATACTACCCACATACACGCACTCAATGAAGTGTGCAGCAAGGACAAGAGATTCCACAGGAGCTATTTTTCACACATCCCGTTTGTGCTCCGGTATTTGCTGTGTCCGGAGTTTTGCTCATTAGGGTTTGCTCTGATCTGTCTGATCGGAGCGCTGTGTCACAGAGGTCAAACCTGCTCACACAGAGATAAAGACAGCACGTGGGTGGGTGAAAGAGAGAGAGTGTGGGGGTGGGATGTGAATTGCAGTGAAGCCTAGGTGAAACATTTTTCAAATTAACCCTGAGAACAGAAGCAGGGGAGGATAATTTGTAGATAAACGCTTGAAAGTAAAGGTTTGCCTCTCATAATCCTTTTTGAGTGACTGCTTTACATGAATCTATTCAATGTGGAAAACAATTGTGTTTATGTGTATTTTAACAGTGTTGTGATCTCGGTTACCACGCGGGCCTGAGCAGGGCATTGCGGACCTACTTGTCGGCGGAATACAGCTTGGAAACCTCTCGACACGAGGGCCTTGATATTTTGGAGGGGGCAGTGGAGGGGTTGGACCCCGGCAGTGACCGGCAGCGGTTTATGGAAACGTACCCCACAGCGTTCACTCCTCCTGCACGCTTCAACTTTCAACCACACTTAGGAGACCAGGTCACATGCAATTTGAAAAAAGAAAACCAAAATCTAGTTATGTCTTGCACAGGAGCAAGGAACCATGGTCAGAAATTAAAGAAATAGTTCACCCAAAAATTATCTCATGCTAAATGCACAACATCAATCTCTCAGCTCTGTAGGTCCATTCAAGGCTAGTTAATAGTGAACAACGATTTGAAGCTCCAAAAAGCACATAAAGGCAGCATAAAAGTTTGCCATAAACCTCAAAAGTGATCCAAAATGTAACTTATTTTTGTAACATTTATTTTTGATGTAGTTCTTAAAATAATATGAACATTAATACATGAAATATTATTTGATATTGATTTAATCATATGGGTACAGATTCTACAGATTGATAACATATGTTAATGATATCTGAGGATCTGGATAAAAGGATGACAGTATTATTTTTATGAAAAATTTATGGGGCTATTTATGGAAGTTAATTTCTGAAGCTGCAAAGAACATATGGTATATGCAATACATTTAATTCTGATTGTTTTTATAATTGGTGTTGATATTTCACCTAAAAATATACATTTATCATCATATTCTCACCCTCATTTTGTTCCAAACCCACATTACTTTTTCCATGAAACACAAAAAGAGATATTAGGCAGAATAATAGCCTCAGTCACTTTTTTCCATATAGTAAAAGTGAATGGTGACTGAGGCGTTCATTCTACCTAATATTTCCATTTTTGTTCCATTTGAACATAGTCATACAGGTTTGGAACAACATGAGGGTGAGTAAATGATAACAGAATTTTCCTTTGTGGGTGAACTGTCCCTTTAATTGACCAATTCAATATATCAAATGTATATGATTGTTTGTATTGGTGAATGGTTTCAGTAATAAATGTGTGTTGATGTTTTAGGTGAGTCAAATCACGGCACTGCCGCAGGTGCAAGCCGAGCTCCTTCTCCGATTCCAGCAGCTGCAGTCTCGCCTCTCCACACTGAAGATCGAAAATGAGGAGGTGAGACACACACACACACACACACACACAATACCTTCCTCTCGAATGAGCACATCGGCAGCTGCGGTTCCCCCATAGGATAAAGAATGAGCTGACAGCCATACACCGCGATTTCTCCAATTCGCTCTCTCCCTCATTCTTTCTCTTCATGTCATCAGGTACTATATATGCATACCAGCACTCTCCCTCACAGCGACAGGCACAAACGCATTCATACATATTGTTTCCATCTTCTCTGTCTCTGTTGGAGTTGTGAGGTTGTTTATGGCTGGTTGTTGGCAGGCCAGCTGTTTCCTGCAGCTCTCAGCATTTGAAGGACACAGCAGAAGTGCTGATGAAAGCTCTTACTGCAGAGTTTAGACTGAACGGAGAGAGTTGTGTGGATGTGTTTGCTTGATATTTTTCTGTTCTTCCTTATCTAATTAGCTAAAGACCAGTTCCTGATTAGAGTATGTAAAGTGTCACTAAACAAAAAGTACCACATTATAACGTGATTAAGAAGTGAATGTAGTTATTTAGCATTTTTACCAAATATTGTGCCAAAATGTCTTAATCTTTGGCAGTCCGATCAAATAGGTCAAGAAGGAGATGTGAAATGTCTTTAAAAAAATCTGATTGTGTGTTCAGGTTTATTCGGCACACATGAAATGAAGAGGGCAACGAATTGTGTACAGTGATACAGTATTCTTTTCAGTGAACCTCGATTGTATACTACACTTTTAGGCAAATGTAGTAGGTCAATACATTCCATGCATATATACAAATTAGTATATACTGCAAAAAACTTTATTTTTGTCTTGTTTTCTAGTAAAAATAAATAAATAAATAAATATATATATATATATATATATACACACACACACTGCCATTCAAAAGTTTGGGGTCACTTCACTGAAATGTTCCTCGTTATCTTAAAATCATTTGATCTGAAGGCGTATGCTTAAATGCTTGAAATTAGTTTTGTAGACAAAAATATAATTGTGCCAACATATAAATGTTTTTAATTACAAAACTAAAATGTTATAATAAAAAAAAAAGTTTTTGAAATGGATGACTTGTATCAAATAATTAAGAAAAGCAGCCACTAAGTGCCCAGCATATAGATGGGAACTCCTTCAATACTGTTTAAAAAGCATCCCAGGGTGATACCTCAAGAAGTTGTTTGAGAAAATGTCAAGAGTACTTTTCTGCAAAATCTAGGCAAAGTATGGCCACTTTGAAGATGCTAAAATATAACACAGTTTTTATTTATTTTGGATGTTTTTTTTTAATTTTTTTGTCACAACATAATTCCCATATTTCCATTTCTATTATTCCATAGTTGTGATGACTTCACTATTATTTTTAAATGTGAAAAAAAGAATAAGTGACTATTGTGTATATATTTTACATTTATTAATTTGGCAGACGCTTTTATCCAAAGTGACTTACAAAAGAGGAATACATTATAAGCGAATTATCTTAAGTAGACAGCAATAGGAAAAGTGCTGTATTACAAAGTTTCACTAGCATCAGAACAGTATCAAGACAGATTAAAGTGACTGGTTAAGTGCTCATGGAAAAGATGTGTTTTTAGCCTTTATTTGAAGACAGAGAGTGAGTCAGCTTCACGGATGGAGTTGGGAAGGTCATTCCACCAACGTGGTATTATGAAACCGAAAGTCCAGGAAAGTGTTTCGGTGCCTCTTTGTGTTGGTACAACAAGGCGAACGCAGACTTCTGGTGGGCGGGTAGCTCTGCAGAAATGATTTTAGGTATGCTGGAGCAGACCCAGTGACTGTTCTGTATATTGATACGTGCATCAACCGGCAGCCAGTGGAGAGAGACAAGGGTGTAACATGCAATCTCTTTGGTTCATTAAAGACCAGACGTGCTGCTGCACTCTGGATAATCTGCAGGGGTCTAATTGTGCATGCAGGGAGGCCTGCAATGAGAGAGTTACAGTAGTCCAATCTAGTTATGACTAATGACTGAACAAGCAGTTGTGTGGCATGTTCAGAGAGGAAGAGTCTTATCTTCATGATATTGTAGAGTGTAAATCTACATGATCTTATTGTCTTTGAGATGTGGTCTATGAAATGTTTGGAAGGCGTTTTGGAAGGCGTTACTGTAGTTGACCCAGCTGCACGGTGATGTTGTGTTCAACTGCAGGGTTGGCTGGAAAGACAAGGAGTTCGGTCTTGGCTGGGTTAAGTTGCAGGTGGTGTTACTTCATCCAGGCCAGGATGTTTGCCAAACAAGCAGTCGAGCAGTCACCGTGGTGTCGTTGGGCTGGAAAGACAAGTAGAGCTGTGTGTCATCTGCATAGCAGTGGTAAGAGAAACCATGTGCCTGTATGATTGGTCCCAGTGATGTTGTGTATAAGAGAAGTGGCCCAAGCACTGATACCTGAGGTACCCTAGTAAGTAGCTGATGTGACTTGGACACCTCACCTCTCCAGGCTACCTTGAAGGACCTGCCTTAGAGATAGGAATTCAGAATAGAGAGGGTGGAATGTAGGATCTGATAGTTGACTGTGTCAAAGGCTGTGCAGGTGTTGTTGTACGTGGTCTGCCACTGAGAGGATGGTCATTTATTCTACATGTAGAGGGTCCCCTCATGGGGGCTGCCATGTTAGAATCACTTGACCAACTGAATTGCCACAAGCTTAATCTCAGTAACCACCATGTTATTGGGCAATTTCACTCATGGATTAGATTAATCATAGCTGTAAATAGTGAATTTCTGCAATGCCATTTTTGAAAACTATTGTGTTTGAAATGATGCTGCATCCACACCGCTAGGTGTCAGTGTAATACTAAGTGCACCTTAAAAAATATTGAGCGCACTTTTAATATCTTGTTAATAATAATACAAATAAAATTTTTTTACGGATGTTCAGATATATTTTGTGGAAAACAAGACAAAAACTAAATAAAAAATTATTTAAAAATGTTTAGGTAGTATGCCATTTTGAAGTAATCATTCAGTACTGTGTCATATAGCAAAGCACCATGGCATTACCATCTGATAACTTCTCTATACCATTGTATTCTGTATTCCCACTGAAGGTGAAAAAGACATCAGAAGCCACCCTCAGCACTATCCAGGACATGGTGAATATGGAGGACTATGATGTGTCAGAGAGCTTCCATCACAGTCGCTCCACTGAGTCTGTCAAATCCAGCATATCAGACACTTACCTCAGCAAACCCAGCCTGGCCAAGAAACGTGCCAACCAGCAGGAAACCGAGCTCTTCTATTTCACAGTAAATGTTGGCCCACACACAGCAAGACCGACTCTAATTGGGAGTCACTGTAAGACACAACCATTTTGAAAATGTAATGTTTAAAGGGATGGTTCAAAAAAATTCCCAAAAATGGAAATTCTGTCATCAATTACCCTTACGTTGTTCCAAATCCATGTTACAATATTTCATGGAACACAAAGGGATATGTCAGGCAGAATGACCGCTTAAGTCACCATTCACTTTCATTGTAACTTTTGTCCATACAATGAAAGTAAATAGAAATCCTCCTTGCTTCAGTTCAGACTTAATGCTGATGTCCTGTCCATGCTGCATATTTGTAGTGCTGTGATCAACAGTTTAATGGTCTTAACCTGATTCAACGTCAGTATTTTTCAACTTATTTTATGGCCACTGAAGGATGACCAGGACTGATTAGATCATTAATTTACCAGTGTAATTAGATTATTATTGACTGTGCGTGTATTTTTGTGGCTATAGAAACTAAAGGAGTATCTCGAAGGAAGCAATCTTGTCGCTAAACTGCAAGCCAAACACGACATGTTAAAGAGGAGCATAGCAGAAGGTGACATTGCACTTCTCCCAAAATCAAATGTTCCTGGTTTCCTTCCATCCAATCAAATGTCACCTAATACAATGTCTTTGTCCACAGGATACAGAGCTGACATCATGACAACCAGGTATATCTCGTCATCTATGTGTCTTTGTCCGACCTTCCTTTATTGCCCTTATTTTTTGCATATGCTATTCCAAATCAAAGGCTCCTCTTGATATTTGTAAAGGTCCTCATGACCTTTTTGAATGCTAAATCTCTTGTTTCAGTTGTATTTCTCTCTTATCATTTAGCCGTCGACGCAACTCCCACAGCAGACACCAGGTAACACAGTCTGTGTTCAGTTTACACCTGTGTGCTTACAACTGTATCAACATTTGTGTCATACTGTTTACAATGTTCATGAACTGATGTTTGATGATGTGTTTTCAGGACTCTGGGAAGGCTATCCCTTTGATTGTGGAAAGCTGCATTCGCTTTATTAATCTATATGGTGAGGAATACACTGCAAGCCTATATATATAAATTAGCCCTGTAGATTTATGGCATTCTTTTGATGCAGTTAATTACATGAAAATGAATACAAGGATTTCTAGATGTGATTTTTTGTTTCAAATTATGTTTAACTTAATATATGGTCCTATAAATACAGTGCTCATGACTAGAGGCGCTGAAAACTAGTGAGATGCAACGAAACTACAAGTGTCCGTCTGATTTATGAGTACATATACCAACAATTAAAACTAGAGCAGAGGGAAGAAGGCCCATAATTGGGTAATGTTCAAGAATATGGAAATAATAAAACAATATTTTGGTTTTAAAACCACTTTTTGCTTTGTCTAATGGCTGTACTTGTCTGTTGGCACAATATTTATATATGTACATGATGTAATGTATTTGAATTATCTGAATTATAATATTTATGATATGTTTATAATTATTTTAATCATTATGTTCTAGATTACCTTTATCTGGGGGCCTTTCACTGTCATTCAGATTATTTATATATTATAAATTATAATACAAAGAAATAATGAATACAACACATGCATGGATCCACTTGCACTTAAATGTGGTTATGATTTCTTATTTTTCTTTTTCCAGGTCTGCAACACCAGGGTATTTTCAGGGTTTCGGGCTCACAGGTTGAAGTCAATGACATTAAGAACTCTTTTGAACGAGGTTTGTGTACTTTTAGACTCTTAAAGTTAACTCTTTAAAACATGCTTTTTACTTTTCTCTTTTTTTTCTCTGAAACATTAAGATCATTTTCACCACATCTCAAATGATGAATTGTATTTGACTGATCTGTGGTGGAAATGACAATTATATATCATAAAATGGGAGAAAAATTCATTTCTTAATTAGCAAAAGACAAATGTTTTTGATAAAATCAACTACTGGGAGATAAAAGTGTCTGCAGTTGAAGAAACACCATATATTAAGTGAAAGTCTTTGTTTCCACTGTTTTGAACATCAGCAGAGATTATGGAGTACAGACAAACACAATTAAATGTAATTAAAACTGTAATATGTGTAATATATTAACCAATACCAGCAGCTTTTTAGAAGCTCAGATCTTCATTAAAATGTGAAAATCACAGATTAAAATTTAAAAGATCTTCCACCATGGATACACTCTCATCTTAGTGGCTGTTTCCCAGGCAACGACCCCTTGACTGACGAGGAAAATAACCATGACATTAACTCAGTGGCGGGTGTGCTGAAAATGCACTTCAGAAACCTGGACAACCCTCTTTTTCCAAAGGAGAAGTTCAACGATCTCATCGCCTGCATCCGTGAGTGCTTGTCTTCCTCTGCAGTCATATGTGTGTGTTTATATGCATGTGTGTGCGTGTGTGAGGAAGGATAGAGGAAGGAAAGGAAAGGTGGATGATAGAAATGGTGTTACAAGCGTTCAGGAAATGACAATGTTCAGCTTTCCTGGGGAGTTTAGACAACTGGCGTCTTTTCACATGTCTGTAAAGAGTCCTGCCTATTTAAGCACGTGAAAGTTCTGATTGGCCTTGTTTACAAACTTGTGTGCTCACGTACCTTCAACAGGAACTGAAAGTCTGTATGAGCGTGCCCTCTCCATCCGGAAAATACTGATGATGACACCACGACCAACACTGGTGGTCATGAGATACCTGTTTGCATTCCTCAACCAGTGAGTATAAGCACACGTACATGCACAAATTTACTTGGCTATCTAAATTAGGACATAATTTACCATAGACTTAAATTTGTATTATTTAAAGCTGAAGTGTGCCACCAAATGGAATTGCAAAAATGTACAGTTTTCAAACAGCCCTCCGCATATGCCCCCTTTCTGAGGTTGGACGGATCACTCAAAACTAAGAGGAAGATTAATAGTGCAAAGGTGTTTACAGATTTTGAGAAAATGAATCTACAAATGGCTTATTTATTGTTGTCTTTGCATATTAAGATGGGATAGGAGAAACTATTTAAATACCAAAATATTTGAACTATTCAGCTTCGCTACTAATCTTATTTAAACTTTAGAATGTAGTTTTAAAGGTGCTGTAAGCGAATGTAGTTCTGAAGCTTTCACTTGACTGAGCTGTTGAATTAACCACGCCCCCTCATTCCAAAATTCCACCCACCAAAGATAATTTTGAAACCAAACAGAGCAAAAGAGCACCATTGTTTGATACTGTGGTGGTCGAATTCAACAACGGCACAATAGCACCCTCAACTGACAAACATTATGAATCATAGCCTCAATTATCCACTTCAAATACAACAAATGTGAGAATGAGCAAAATGTCAGTGTGTGTGTGTGTGTGTGTGTGTGTGTGTGTGTGTGTGTGTGTGTGTGTGTGTGTGTGTGTGTGTGTGTGTGTGTGTGTGTGTGTGTGTGAGACAAAATTGAGAGAAGTTTAGCTTTAAGGTTGCATGTATGACATGTGTAAGTGTAATAAGTGTGTATGTGTAATATTGTGGATTATCCCTTTTACTTGCCTCAGTCTGGCAACATATCTCAGATGATACGCACACTTCAAAATGTGCTAAATAACAACATGAACAAAAAATTACTTGATTTTCTTCTGCATCTTAAGACAATGTTCACAATTAATATAAGCAGTTTTATTGTTACTGAAGAAATGTAAGATTGAAATATAATTAATTATCATAAAGTCAGCATATCCTGCACCATGTTGGTTTTAGGACAGGCTGACTTAACACTCATAGAACATTTAAACCAAGTCATATGACCCACATACTCAAAACAGACCAAACTAACTATGATCAATTATAACAAGATCAGGTGAGAAACTCTTTCTCATACCCCCTCTAAGAATCTAGGAAAAAATAAGGGTATGTATCTTGTGGTGCCTGTTTGTACTCTTTTATGTATATTCTATATATTCATCAACGTTTCTACTAAACACACACACTTACTGTACACAACACAACAGAAAATCGCAAGTGTCTCTGTGAATAGGAGAAAGGCATCTAAACTAAGCATTCGTTTTCACAGTGGAAATTAAATGCACTCCCACCTCTGTGCCGAGAGAGAGATTGTGAAAGGTGGCGTGAGACAGACAGAGGGAATGAGTGCAAAAGAAAGAGAGTGTTAAGGGATGAGTAAAGGTGCAAAGAGAAAAGGTGCGATATGGAATTTTTATGACTCCTCCACAAGAAATTTGAGAGGCTGATCCACTCCGATTGAGAAAGCATAGTTATAGCAGTGCACTCGAGAGGAATTAGACATCCATCATATCATGTAGGTCCTTATGTTACTCCTCAAAAGAACTAGTTACTGGTGCTTGGTCAGAAGTTTTATCAAGTAATAGAAGAAAAATCTTTCCTTCCTGACTGTTGATTAGAATACAGAGGAAAGTGTTATTAGTTGCATAGTTTACACAGTTATTGGGTCAATTTCTCTCCAGTTTGTCCCAGTACAGTGACGAGAACATGATGGACCCTGGAAATCTCGCCATCTGCTTTGGTCCGACTCTGATGCCCACTCCGGACCTCTTAGACCAGGTCTCCTGTCAGGCACACGTCAACGAGATCATCAAAACAATCATAATCCACCATGAGACCATCTTCCCTGACACCAAAGAGCTGGAAGGACCAGTTTATGAGAAATGCATGAGCAATACTGAGTACTGGTGAGATGAGTGTGTATTTGTGTGTGTGCTGAATGTGGATTGCAGCATTTTGGATATAATGTACTCTCTAAAATATTGCTGTGTTTTTAGTGAAAGTCCATACAGTGAACCGGGAGCGTTTGAGGAGGGAGAACAGGATGGTGGGACAGAAACACAGACGAGTGAGGAGGGTAATTAATATGCATGCAAATATGTAGGCATATTTTTGGCAGAACTGCATCATTACACAGAATTTGGAGAGGGCCAAGAGCTTGCACTCAGAAATGAGTTCTAGCAATAGTAGGATAAGCATATTTAAATACATTTAATTTAAATATTTAAAATGTGCGCACACACACTCTCTGAGTGAGAGCAGGGAGATTTCACAGAGCAGCGTATATTTGTGAGCGTGCATCCAGTTTTGTCCGAGAGCCAAACGACTCAGCGTGCGAGCGGAGAGCTTCACGCAGCCGGTACATGGATGCACTCTTGTGTGCTTGTTGTGCTCTCAACATTTAACAGTATTATAAAGGCATAGAACTATGGTCTTGCTAGAATATGGTCTGTTAAGCTATTCATTTAAATCGCTGACCTTCACTTGACACAAACATCAACACCTCCTTCAACCACCCTGCATTTGGAAGGCATATAGAGTAAGGAAAAGGGCTGGAAAACCAGAACCGTCAGGCACAAGAACAGTTTTTTTTATTTTTTATTTCAGGCTATCCATCTCACGAACCATTAAAACTGCCCCATTGAGAAATAATTATGTGCAATACACGGCTTAGTATATTTATATTTATCCAACATATCCTCCCTCTTCTGCCATTACAATCCCTTGCACTATCTGTATATAACAGATTTGTCTTTGTAATATATGTGTGTGTGTATACAGTGCATCTGTATTCACAGCGCTTCACTTTTTCCACATTT